>NC_137427.1:10097857-10702500 GCF_964374335.1 Astatotilapia calliptera | reverse complement strand
GGTAAATAATTTAAAGATATATTATATATGTATGACTGTCAATGTGTACTTCTGTGTTATGAGAACAATAGTTTTTTGTTTGTTTGTTTTTCAGCACTCTATGTGATACCCCCTGTACTGCTTTTGATATGTATCCTCGTTCTTGTTTATAAGTACAGACGTTCCAGGATTGAAGGTATCTTTTATATTCATATGCACAGAGAGACCCTTACACTCAAATGTGCATGCAAATACAGCATAACCATATTTAATGCTGTGTGTTTTCAGAAGCTGTTCTCTCCCTGCGGAGAAATGCATCTAGGAAAAAGAGTTCAAAGAAGGTGATTGGTGCAGCACAAAGTGAAGTAAGAAAACTAAAGTGTAAAGTCTTAATAGAGAAGTATGTTTGTCTCACACTCAATTATGAATATTTAGGATTAAAAAAATAACTGATTTTTTACTGTTTGTTAGGTTTAATATGCAAGATTAGTTTGGAATGTGGGACAACTGGAATTTAATTGGATCTCCCATTTGGATTTGTTATGTCTACATTCATTTACAGATGAGGACACAATTATTAGCCCCACCCTATGAAAATGAATGTTTTTGTAAAATATTTTCACAGGTGTTTTTTTTTTGTTTTTTTTAAACAGAACAAGTGATTTTCAACACAGCATTTCTAAACAAACTAATTTGCACACTTTCACAGAAACATTTGGGGGAAATAATACCAGAATCAATGCAGTGTTTCTGATGTTTATAAGACAACTATAGTGGCAGCCTAACAGAAACTTTCCTGACTTCAGCCAATGTGACCATTGAATTGCTTCTCTGTTCATTATTTATTGTCCCTCTAGTGTCCACTGGGTGGCGACATTTTTCCACACAAGACAGCACCTGTGACTATCACAGTCAGTATAATAAGCCCTATTAAAACTGACCTTTTTCATTCAGCCACAGCACTGCTGCTATGCAAGGATGTGGTTAAAACTTTGGGTTATGTTCCAGTTTACAAACAGTTCAAAAACTTCAGCAAATCTGTTTAAACTTGAGAAAAATACTTTTAGATGTAGAAAGTTATTACAGGATTTTAAAATGTCAAGAACTGGAGTGAAATCAGTAAATTCAATGAAAGTGACACATTATGGAACAAGCCTGGGAGAGGTAGGAAAGAAACAATCTCAAGGACAGACGTGTACATAGGGCTGGGTATCGTCACTGATTTCTAGAATCGATTCGATTCCAATTCCTAAGGTCCTTATTTGATTTGATCCAAGATTCGATTTGAACCACGACTCGATTCGATGGGAAATTTTGCCTCAGACAGTCAGACATATACATATACAATATACAATATACAATAGACATATACAAATTTTATTTTTATAAAATTGACACTTGTGAAACTTTATCAAAGGTGTAAGCATCACAGCAGATGCCTTTGTGTCAAAGTAACTGTGGATAAAACACAGAAAACCTTGAAGGAGATTTTCCTGGCCTGGCTTTTTATAGCAGATAACCTTAAAAATATTCTGCAGTAGAACAAAAACTGAAGAAAACCATGACTCAACATATGAACATTACCTGATGCTGCTGAAGTGAAGCAGAGCAAAGTTACAGAGGCTCTATTAGAGACACAATTTTGCATAATTTGAAAAAGTTTACATTTCTTCAGTATTGAACACCAGAAATAAGGTTTTTTTGTCAGAAGTCATTTAAGTTAAAAATTAATTAATTAATTAAAAAAACAGTGGCCGAGAGCACATTACGGTAGACTGGTGGGTAATAAGCAAGCACATAATGCAAAAAAAAAAAAGATTTGAGATGGGAAACTTTTCTTGAAGTACACTGAGAGAGAGAGAGAGAGAGAGAGAGAGAGAGAGAGAGAGAGAGAGAGAGAGAGAGAGAGAGAGAGAGAGCTGTGCATGAAGTGTGATTTTTATCGTGGTGGAGACAAAGTAAGAGGGAATTCATGACGTTCATGTGAAGCAAAAATCTGAAGCCAGTTTGCATCTTGTTTTGCTCCTGGTTCCGTCAATTTTGGTTGGAGAGAGACAAAAACCTGCAGCTTCAGAATGTAGCACAAAAAAAGACATAAACACAAAGCACAGACCCGACGCATCAGAATCAGTGAGCTGTCGGCTTTCAGCCCCGGCAGCATGTACGTGCCATCGGGTGAGAAAGTCGACATCTCACTGATTCTGATGCGTCGGCGGGTCCTTAACGTCTTTGTGCAGAATCTGTGTACCTGCTCTCATTTACTGTTTTAGCTGTTTGGTGGTTGTCGAAATTTTTCTGAGGTTCAACCTGAGATTCTGGCGTTTCGGGCAAAATAAATTTATACTTAAAAATCGATTCAGGATTTTAATGAATCAATATCGCGTTATTCAAGCTAGAATCGACTTTAATTGGAAAAATTATAATCAAAACCCACCCCTACGTCCACACTACAACTTGACTCACTGTTAAGGTGTACAACCATAAGGAAATACTTCTACTGGCTTTAGTGTAATTGTAGAACATTTCTAAATGTGTCCACAACTCAATTCTCTGCAACACGTGTCATTCATTTGTTCTGTTTAATGTGTCTTGATTCTTTTTTAGATTTATAAAAATCAAGGTGTGGTGACCTCCAATGACCAAAGCACCAGTAACGTCTATGAAGAAGTAGATGTAGAAGTACACTACGAAAACTTGACCGCAAGTGAATAAATCTACTGCAATGAAAATTTCCATAAACCCAACAGAAGATACAGTTCAGTCCATAAATATTTGGACAGATACAACTATTTTCTCATTTTGGTTCTTCAAATGAAACAACTCAGATGCAGCTGAAGGGACTCAAAAGTAATTGGACAAATTAAATAGGTGAAAATAAAATGTTAATTTCTAATACATGATTGAAACCCTTTGCTGGCAATTACACCCCCAAGTCTTGAACACATGGACATCACCAGGTGCTGGGTTTCCTTCTTTTAGTCTTTAACAAATAAAATGCACGCCCACTTGGGTTAACATCAGGTCACCCACTTGGCCATTCAAAAATATTCCACATCTTTGGTTTAATAAACTCCTGGGTTGCTTTGTCTGTATGTTTTGGGTCATTGTCCATCTGTACAAGTCCATCTGCCCAATCAATTTGAAGAGTGCTGTCACTTGGTTGGCTGTTGTAAACGGGTTTCTCTTCACCATGAAATGATTCTGCGATCATCTACCAAAGTTGTCTTCCATGGACATCCAGGTCTTTTTGCATTACTGAGTTTACCAGTGCTTTCTTTCTTTCTCAGGATGTACCAAACTAGATTTTATCACTCCAAATATTGAAGCAATTTCTCAGATGGGTTTTTCTGTTTTCTCAGCTTAAGGATGGCTTTTTTCACCTGCATGGAGAACTCCTTTGGATGCATGTTGTTTGTTCACAGCAAAATATTCCAAATGCAAGCATGACACATCAAATCAACTCCAGGCCCTTTATCTGCTTAATTAATAATGACATAATACAGGAAGTGCCCACACCTGCCCATGAAACAGCCTTTGAGTTGTCCAGTTACTTCTGGTCCCTTTATAAAGCGGTTGGCACATGTTAAGAAGCTGAAACTCCAAAACTCTTTATTCAATTTGACTGTGGATACCCTCAAATGAAAGCTGAGAGTCTACGCATTATGTCCATGTCCACTGTATAACTATAATTAGAATATGTTCTGGCAAAGAGGTATAAAAACAATTATAAATGGACCTAACTGGAAGTAGCACTTGCATCTGTAGTTACTAGCTTTGATTTTAATTGCTTAGTGTTCATAAAAATATCTGCTGTTTTTTTAATGTGAAAATCTAATAATGCAAGATTTCACATGATTTTTAAGTGAACAAATACAAAAGTGGAACACAATCAAATGTGTTTACATACAGTAATAAAACATTACATTTATTCAATTTTATATATTCGTTTTTGTTTGGTTTATTGTTTTGAACTATTTAAAGAAGTCCCCACTTTGCTGAAAATGTCAGTTTTAGACATTTGGAGTCAAAAATACAGCAGTGAAAGGTAAAATGTTCATGATACACAGAAACATCTACAAAACTTTCAACTTGAACATTTGACAAAACTTTCATATTGTATAAATTATCTTCCTTTACGTGCAATATTACTGGTTAGTGTTTCACAGTGAGCCCCCTGCTGGTGATGTATTTGTTTAACACTGATTATTAGAGTAGGAATAGAAGATTACCTACGATATGCATATATCCTAATGACCTGTTAGTCACAGGTTGTTAACAAATGAGTGCTTGTTTGCATAACTAGTCCCTTTGTCTATCTGCTTTCTAAACACCAAGATGGCAAAAAAAAACTCCGTGTTATTGGGCTGTTTACTAATTTGTACCACTGTGTCTTTTTCATGTTAACATCAGTCCTACATAAGAAAATCCTGGTAATGACACAATGCACCTGTTCTGTTTGAGCAATGATGCTGAACTGTTTATTAATTAATATAAAGCTCTCCAGGCTTTTGGCTGTCTTATTTTGTTGTTCTGTAAAATAAGCTTCTCTGTGTAAGCTTATTGGCTCAATTAGCTCTTTCAAAACTTTTTGATATACCACATTTTTCAAATCTACTAAATGCATTTTATTTGCAAGCAGCTTAGTGTATGTTTAATAAAAATTGCAGTATATTATATAAAATTGCCTCATGATTTCTCAGGATAAGAGTCTGAGAAAATGTATTATCTGCGTTTGTTATTAATTAAAAATGTACAAAAACAACTAGCGTACTGTAAAGAAATGTGTAACATAAAAATAAAAAAGCAGCAGGTTCCTGCTTCCTTCCTTGTCATCATCAAGGGAACAGATTTTGAGGTGGATGAGTACTACAGACACCCAAGATAATAACGATGAAGGTGTTTTTAAAAAGGGCCAGAGCTGCCTTTGCCTATATCTAATGACAATTATCATTGTTACGGCCTTTGCAGGTTATCCTGTGAAACTGACCTTGTGTGGGTTTGTCCTGCTGTCTTCCTGCCTTAGTTGCCACCCTTTTGTACAGCTGACTCTAATCAGCAATTAGGAGTACTTAAGGCCAGGGAAAGGTGTGCTCTAATGCCAGAGAGCCTTGTTGGTTTTGTAGCTAGTGAGCTGTGAATGCATATGTGGTGAAGGTGACAGCTGAAACTAACAGCTGACAGTAAATATGGCCGAAAGCACAGCACCCAACCGAGTAAGGCGAGGAAACAACTTACCTGGCAGAAAATATAAGTTCTGGGAATAGCACAAACCTGTGTAACTATACTAAGCAATAAGTATCGAAAGAGAGCAGTGGCAGCAAAAACACGCCAGCGTTCAGTCCCTCAAAAGACCTGCTCCCTTAACTATGATCTCCAATCTATGGATGTTGGGAAATACTGGTGTCCAGTGACCAGAACATTTGATGATATGTAGACTGAAGTCGAGCTGAAAGTAGTACAAAGTAAATGTTTTTTAAGGTTTCATGAAATCTGAGTTGACAGCAATCGCTTCAATGTGTCAGGTCAGAACACTTATAAATGTTCAGATGAGAGTGGCAGACTCCAAGAATTAGGTTGTTATATGTGTGTGTGTGTTTTCTGTAGACAATGCAAAGCAAACAAATATCAGAAACCGAATTACATTGCATTACCTTAATTACATAGTTAAAGGCAAGGACTTCAGTTTGCATGTCTATAAACAGTGGTACAAGATTATCTGCTTTTTCTGCTGCAGAATCAAGTAGCTGTTTAACTCTAATTCTGAGCTAATTAATAATGGAATAACTGGTCCGTTAGTCTTTATTAGAAGTATCTGTGCAAGCCCCAAAATGAAGATGATTTTTTTTAACTTGTCATCATAAGACTATAAATTCTCCCCATTTTGAATTAGGTTCAAGCTTTGGGACTGACACAAAATCAGGGGATTAATGATGCTTTTATATTAATGAATGCTTAATGTTAACAGGATGAAACACAAAACCTCCGAGTTGGTTTTCTACAATGCAAGCTTTATAAGTAAAATTTCCTAAATCTCTTAACTCTTGTATTGGCAGTGCTGTTCTTAACACTTCTAACTTCTGAATACTTCTTTCACCACTAGATGGCCTATGTCAGCTATTTTACAAATTACTAAAATACACTTAGAGGAAGAGACATCGAAGAAAGCGCCATCCCCTCTGTACTTATAGTTCAGCTCTGCACGTCCCTTCTCATTGCTGTAAAAGACCACAGTGTCTGCATAACATTTTCAAATCTTAAATTTCAATCAGCCAAAGCAAAGATGTGGAGCCTCCAAAACCTGCTTTTCATCATCTGCAGTAAGTATTTTAAAAGAATAAATAAATAAACATATAAAGGTCAAAGGCAGATGTAGATTAAACAGTAGATTTATCTGTTTTACTGTTAAGGAGCAGTATGCAGGACCAGTTATGAAAAGTTAGATGGCTGTCCTGGTCATCTGATTTTTTTTTTTTTACAGCTCTAACGTTGCTTCAAATAAAACATAATATTTTCAAAATGTCTTTACAGTGACTCTGAGATGTGTGACCTGTGAAGCAGGGGTGATCCATGTGACTGGATATGTGGGGAGAGAGGTTAACATTTCCTGCTCTTATGATGAGGGTTATGAATCTTATGAAAAGTACCTGTGTAATAATGACTGTGGTAGTGGCGATGTTCTTATTACAACATCAAACTCCTCGAAAAATAAATACAGGATCCATGATGACAAAACATCACGAATCTTCACAACGACCATCTCTGATCTTCATTCTGTGGATGCTGGGAAATACTGGTGTGGAGTGACCATATTTGGAATAGATATTTACACTGAAATCGAGCTGAAATTAGTACCAGGTAAATAAAGACATGGACAGGATGAATTGTACATTTAAAGTGATTAAAAATTATATAAAGAAAGTTAAACGTACTGCCATTACCAGCTATATCTGCTGTAAAATCAACATACTGTTAAACTGTAGCTTAACTCAATACTCATTGGTTCAGTTTAGTACAATCAATCTTAAGCTCCTATGCTGACATCTCAGTGCTTAAGCCCGATGGATAAACATGTACAGACCAGTAACAAAAAGACATAAAACACTCCCGAGTAGATAAAATAATAAATGCAAACAGTAAACGCTCATATAAGCACTGCATGGTGGAAAAAAGTCACAACTTTATAAATGTATGTGAAACAAGCAAAAGACATTAAATCAGTGACTAATGAGGAGATAAAATAATAAATGCAAACAGTAAATATATTTAAACCCTCATATAAGCATGTATGTGAAGCAAGTGAAAGACTTTAAAACAATGAGTTGAATATAAAACTCTTGTTCTTTATATATAACCATTTTTTGGCTGTAACGCTTCTGGTGTTGTTTACCTTCTTGACAGACAGCTGCTGTGACACTGTGACCAAAGTTCATAAGCTCCAACAAGCTGAATATCTGGTGATTCTAAAATACCTTTTCTCTTTCAATCTGACAGAGTGGTGCTGTGTCAAATCAACTACAATAAATGGTACTGCAGGATATCCACTAACTTTGCAGTGTCCTTATCCTCGACAATATCGGCATAACAGCAAGTTCCTCTGTAAGGGAGACCACCGCAACAATTGCACAAAGATGGCGGTGAGTCAAAGGAGGTTCACACTGCAAGATAATGCTACTTCCAGTTCTTTCATGATGAAGATCACAGCACTGGAAGCAGATGATGCTGGGACATACTGGTGTGGGACAGACTCACAGTGGGGAGTTGGAAACTACACCAAGATTGAGCTGTCAGGTATGCTATGAACAATTTTGTATATATAATGCAACTAATAGATGTGTAAGCTGTGTGCTTGTTTGGGCTCAGTTCAGCTGTCTGAGGTGTGAACAAATGAAAAAAGAAAACTGTCTGCATGAAGCTCACAGTGAGCACAACAAATAGCACCACCGAAATAGAACTACTGACAACCTCACCTACTCGTTACTTATCAGATGAACATTTATCTGAAATCTGTTTTGGGGTCTGTTTTGTTTTGCTGTATGTAAGAATTTGTTAAGTTATACAAGCTTATGTGCTATGTGCTCACATGTATTAACTACAAATATAAAATAGGAATCAAGCAAACCTTGAAAGTGTAACTATCACCTGAGTATTAATACTGTGAAAACTGATACCATGGAATATATAACAATAACTTCATTTATGTAGCACTTTTAAAAACACAGAGTTAAAAAATGTTTCGTCAGGCTGAAGATAGGGTGGATTGAAGATTGAGTCAGCCAAGCTGACTGACTGGGGACGTCTGTTTCACAGCTTGTGCGCTACAACCTCAAAAGCACAATCACCTTTGGTTTTAAAAACAGATTGACAAACATGACCAATTTAATGTCTATGAAACTCCATGAAAAACAGTAACAGAAATAAGCACTGGTTTCTTGGTTGATTTATCTGTTTCCTGGTAATTCAATGGAGAAAACGTGAAAAAGTGTTTTGGTACAAACATTTGGTCAAATGACCCAGTGTTTTTGACTTTTTTGACTATAATCTGTCTCTGAAATATAGTTGCTGAGAGCACTAAGAGTTTTTTTTTCTCTTACAGTCTTTCTGCAGCACACCAGCACTGTAACTCCAGGCACCACAGTGGGAACAAGAATCCCAGGTAAAACTTTTTTTTTTTTTTTTTTTTTTTATTCTTCTTTTGTGCGTATGAAAACAAAGGCACTGCGCATGCGCGTTTTTACAGTGTTTTGAAAGTTCTTGGACAGCTGTGAGGAACACTCTCAGGGATCAGCCAGCTCGACCAGTAATTCTACCTTGTTGAAATCGTGCCAGCAGGGTTGATTAAACTGGATTCACCTGCAAATGCTGGTCCACTGACTCCATTTGTTTGTTTTAAGAAATGCATAATCCAAAATGAAAACAATGCAAATGTTTGCATAGATGTATTTAAATGAATGTCTACATTAGACCAATGAGTCAGAAGTCAATACTTTAGCAGTGAGAGATACCATAGAACTTTATTAAGGACTAAAAAGGTTCTCTCTTTTGTTATATTAACCCATCTTTAATACTGTAGCGTGACACCATAAGGGAGGATAAGTTTTTTCCAGGTATTCAGAGGGCCCGGTGGCGCCAGTGTCCGGCAGCCTCGCCTCTGTCAGTGCGCCCCAGGGTGGCTGTGGCTACAATGTAGCTTGCTATCACCAGTGTGTGAATGTGTGTGTGAATGGGTGAATGACTGGATGTGTAAAGCGCTTTGGGGTCCTTAGGGACTAGTAAAGCGCTATACAAATACAGGCCATTTACCATTTTATTTGCTGTTTGATTACCTTCTAAGAAAAAAATCTCCAAAGGGTCCAGAGACAGGGTATCACAAAGCACAGCAACTGAAACTGTCAAATGTTACAGGATTAAACCTCATCTAACTCTAAGCTATAGAACATTTCTCATGAAACATCTCCAACTGTAAAGTTTTACAGTCACTGTAGATCAGAAGTGTCAAACATAAAGCCCAGCGAGGACTCCACTACAGCCCGCTGGATGGGTTCGGCTATGTGAAGGGAGGACATGAATTTCTGCCTTTTAAACATGTTTTAATAAGATTTGCAGCTTATCTGTTATTTAATTATCTGCTATAGAAATTCATCTTTTGCCCTGAGAAATTAAATTCTGTTTATTTGTTATTAATGTCATGATGCGTGCTGTGTGGCAGGCAGGAGCTTAGACCCAAATGCAGGACTTGCAGAACACAGAGGGATGAACAAAAAACGGCAGCTTTATTGCTGGAAAAACTTTTCATCAAAAGCAAACTTCAAAAAACAACCCAAAATCTCAACACGACAACCAGAAACTATGAGACGAGAGAGAGAAACAAAACAGACTGAGAGCTAGACTAAGCCTCAGGACCACGGGAGGACGAAACACAGCACGAAGAAGTATGCTACAGCACAGGGTATGGAAAACACAGGATTAAATACGCACTGGCGTAATCAGGGAAAGGGAGACAGGATAGATACACAGCTTAACGAGAAATCAGACTTAACGAGAAAAGGGAAGCAAAACTAGACACACTGACATGAGACACAGACGTTCAAAGTAACACAGGAAACATGGCAGACACAGACTAGACACTGAACTAAACCTACACTAACACGAGGTGTCATGGTCCTGGGTCGATTTGTTCTCTATTTATTCTATGGTTCCTAGTGTCATATACTGGGTTGCCTGTGTCGAGCGGGTGGGCGTTGCGGCTTTACGCCACCATGACATGCTTTGCGGCAGTGCTGTCTATGTGCAGTTCTTCTCTTAGCTGCCACACCTGTTGTTGTGCTGTTATAACCCATGCTGGATACACGTTCAATAAAGCAGCATCATAAGAAAGCTACCGAGTGGTCATTCTACACCTAGGTTGTTCAGTTTATTAGAATTCCCCTCATGTCTTTACCCCGTGTCCCCCTCCACGTATCTGAGTTCCCATGCCTCATTTCTCCTCCTTGTGTTTTATTCCATGTTTTCCCCAGCCCGTTATGTCTGTGGTTTCTCTCCGTGTTCTCTCCTCCCCTCCTGTCTGTCTGTGTACTTCCTAAACTTTTCATTTACATCACACAGTGTCTTGTTGTTTGGTCTTATCTGATGTTTTGATGAATGCAGTTTTAATTGTATAATCTGGCACTGGCATCTAAGTCTTTCAGGTTTTCAGTCCAAGCAAGGAAACACCATTTCAATATAATATTCTGACGACTTCTTCAGCTCCTGTTAAAGATGTGTTGGTCACTGACAGTTTTTACTCTAGTCTTGCATCCTAAAAATAAATTTAACACCTGTGCAGGAGTGAAACCCTGAAGACTCTGAGCCCTTCATGGTCCACTGTTTGAAGTTTGTATTTATGTGAAAATAATTTCAACTGTTTCTACAGGTAGATTTTGAAGGTTTACAAATATAGCACAGCAGGTGAAGTTAAACACATCGAGACAAAGTGTACAATGGAATAACTGTCATTCAACTGGTTGTACCAAAGTGTTGTAGCTGCCTGATTCTCAGGACATGGAGTCATAATAATATGCCAGCAATTCTTTTTTTTTTTTTTTTTTTTTTTTTGGCCTGTCCCGTTTGGCTCTTTTGCCATCAGAATTGTTGTCTAAAGGCAAAGAAAGATGCCCAACGGATTTACTTTACCAAACTGACCATCCCAGCCTTGCCGTAATGGTCCATTTGATTCACCTTTTATTGTTTATTTTATTTTCACTTACTGAATACGGGACAGACTTGACTGGGGGAAAGAAGGGGAGAAAGAAAGAGGGAAAGAGAAACAGCTGAGAAGAGGGACGGGGGAGAAGGGCAAAAGACAAAAACCAACAGAACGGGCAGAGAAAAAAAAATGCATATATCAATCACCTGGATCACCTGCTGAGAAAGAAAAAAGAAAGCAAGCAGAAGAGAACAAGAGTAATAGAATAAACAACATCACAATGATATATGGGAATATGACAGTAAATACTAAATGTTAAACATTATTGTGCAGCACATAAGATCAACAGAACACAGTGTGCTTTGAGGTAGGAGCCAAAAAGGGTGTAGTTTGTGGGTGTGATCACCCGTGTGTACACCTGTGAGCATGGACGCGCTTGTTTTTTGTTTTTTAAAAGGTTCCTTCATGTAATAATCTGCTAGAGGGTGTGGGGGGGCCACAGCCCCGTCCTCCAGGGCGTGAAGCAGGTGTGGAGGAGATCAAAACTCCAGACATCCAGAGGCCCCCAGAACACAAGAGACCAAGGAAGACCAACAGAGGGGCAGCTGCGCCACTGTCCCGGAAAGAGCTGAGGAGAGTCCCAGATGAGGGCTCACTCAGCAGCCGCGGAGCAGAAGCCAGGGGGAGTTGCAGTGACGCGCCCGTGAGCTCCGCCGGCAGCCAGCTGCGCCTGAGTGACCGAGCCCCAGGCCGAGAGGCCGGGGGCACCCCACCTCCGAAGTGGCCCGAGCGAGCCCCAGGCTCCAGGCCCCGATAAGCGGCCGCCAAGGAGTGAGCCGGTGTGTACCTGGACGCCCATCCCCGGACACAAAGAACCACCAACGCACCGATGTCTGAGGGGGTCCGCCACTGGCAGGGGAAGTGGTGGTAGGGGGAGATAGGCCTCCAAACCTTGGAGGGCCTGAGATGTCCCCAGAGAGGTGGCGCCTGACACCCAACCTGACATATAGACACAGACATACAGGCACACACAGATACAAACATCCATTCCCACCCTCATGCTCTCATATGCACTTACTCCACACTCAACCAACGTGGAGACAGACATAAAGAGACGTTGTACACATGATCACACTCCCCAA
Organism: Astatotilapia calliptera; assembly: GCF_964374335.1. Classification (NCBI taxonomy): domain Eukaryota; kingdom Metazoa; phylum Chordata; class Actinopteri; order Cichliformes; family Cichlidae; genus Astatotilapia; species Astatotilapia calliptera. Next base: position 10,690,197 of record NC_137427.1, on the reverse strand, counting down.
GCGTACTCTACAAACCGGGTCTAGGTGCCCCCGCCCCTGGAGGGGGGAACTGCACCCAGACCCAGGTGGTGTTTCCCTTTTCCCTGCGGTGGGGGGAGGCAGACCGCCCCGACTCCGCAGCAGCAGGAAGGCTCCACACTCCAGACCGCAGTCGGACGGCCAACTCCTCCTCCTAGTCCTAGCCCCCCTGCTCCAGCAGGTCGCAGAGAATGGGGGTGAAACTTTTACAGATACAGGAAACACGTGTGTGTTTGTTACTGTGTACTTCAGCTGATAGGTGTTGTGACAAGAAATACATTTTACACCATGAATTATGGTTAACATTTGGTTTTGGTCAAGCCAATATGTTAAAACATCTGTGGGTGTGTGCACCAGTAACCACAGTTAAGTTACACACATAACGTATAAACCAAAGATCATGAAACCATTACGTAAGTCCACAGGTCTGCTGTTAGGTCCATGAAAGATTGTTATTGAAACTGCAGTTTTACTGTGTTCTGTTTTGGTTTCTATTTTTCAGATGCAGCACTCTATGTGGTTTACACAGTACCCGTTGCGCTGCTGCTAATGTGTGTTCTAGTAATTGTCTATAAGTACAGATGTCTCAAAGGTATTGTTACATTCATATACAAACAGAGACCCTTAAACTCAGATGTGCATGAAAAACTAGCATAACCACATCTAATGCTGTGTATTTTCTGAAGCTGGGGACACCACGAGCAAACATACACCCAAGACAAAGAGCTCAAAGGAAGTGATGGGTGCAACAGGAAGCAGAGTAAGTCTTAGAGAAAGAATCTTAATAGAGTTGTGCGTCTATAACACACTCCACTATAAATAATTACAATAAAAGAAATGACTGATTTTACTCATAGTCCAAACAACCTTTAATATGTAAAATTTATTTGGCTGAAATGCCAGTGTATAGACATTTTTTTCAAAATGTTTCCAACAGCCCAGGTCTCTGCAACGTGTGTCGTTCATTGTTCTGCTTACTGTGTGCTGATTCTTTTTTAGATTTATGAAAATCAAGAAAGTGTCTTGACCTACAAAAAGCAACGCACCTGTAGCCACCATGAAGATCCAGGTAGAGATGAAGAGGTCTACGCAAACATGCCCACAACAGAAGAAATCCACTGTAATGAAAGTTTCCATAATAGAAAAACATGAATTGAGTTCACAACTGTGGTTCCATATATTTCATTTCATTAGTATTCCTTAGAGTGTTCATAAAACTTTCTACTCTTTTTAAAATAAAAATGTAGAATTCTCCAAATGTAAATTATCAACATGAGTGTGAACTAACTAAATAAGCAAAGTAAAATAAAATACAGTCTGGCGACACATAATAATACATTTAATAGTACATTGATTTCTATTCATCTTCATTTATTTTAACTAAATAAACTATAATCACCACAACTGCTTTTCCGATTACATCTGTACTTTCATTTACTTTTTTAAATAGATAGGTTGGGAAGCGTAACCAGAAGTTTGCCGGTTCAATCCCCGGGCTCTCTGTCCTGGTCGTTGTGTCCTTGGGCAAGACACTTTACCCTACCGCCTACTGGTGTTGACCAGAGGGGCCGATGGCGCGATATGGCTCGCTTCTGTCAGTCTGCCCCAGGGCAGCTGTGGCTACAACTGTAGCTTGCCTCCACCAGTGTGTGAATGTGAGAGTGAATGAATAGTGGCATTGTAAAGCCCTTTGGGTGCCTTGAAAAGCGCTATATAAATCCAATCCATTATTATTATTATTATTATTATTATTATTATTATGAGGACTGGGATCTGTTAAGGTCTATCACTATGTGTTGGCAGTTTGCAAGAGCAGCAGAGTGAAGGCAGCCAATGCCAAAGGAGTCAGTGAACTGAACTTTAGACTCCAGTTGAGTTGTCTGAGAGGAGAATTTGGAAGAAGCTCCTCGATCTCACAGACAGTCTATCCTATCCATGCATAGAAGAATCTGTGCAGGTCCCGAGGTGCAGATGATTTTTTCCCTACATGTTGGCATTGGCCTCTATAAATTCTCCCCATTTTGAATTCATGCTTTGGAACTGAAACAAAATCAGGAGATTAATGATGCTTTTATATTAAAGCATGCTTAAAGTCAACAGGATAAAAGACAAAACCTCTGAGGTTTACTTTTCTGCAGTGAAAGCTTGGACTTTCAAATCTGTAAGTACAATTTCCTAGATCTTATAACTTTTTTTTTTTTTTGGCAGCGCTATTCTTAACACTTCTAACTTCTAAATACTTCTTTCACCACTAGATGGCCTATGTCAGCTATTTTATAAATTACTGAAATACATTTAGAGGAAGAGACATCGAAGAAAGCGCCATCCCCTCTGTACTTATAGTTCAGCTCTGCACGTCCCTTCTCATTGCTGTAAAAGACCACAGTGTCTGCTTAACATTTTCAAATCTTAAATTTCAATCAGCCAAAGCAAAGATGTGGAGCCTCCAAAACCTGCTTTTCATCCTCTGCAGTAAGTATTTTAAAAGAATAAATAAATAAACATATAAAGGTCAAAGGCAGATGTAGATTAAACAGTAGATTTATCTGTTTTACTGTTAAGGAGCAGTATGCAGGACCAGTTATGAAAAGTTAGATGGCTGTCCTGGTCATCTGATTATTTTTTTTACAGCTCTAACGTTGCTTCAAATAAAACATAATATTTTCAAAATGTCTTTACAGTGACTCTGAGATGTGTGACCTGTGAAGCAGGGGTGATCCATGTGACTGGATATGTGGGTAGAGAGGTTAACGTTTCCTGCTCTTATGATGAGGGTTATGAATCTTATGAAAAGTACCTGTGTAATAATGACTGTGGTAGTGGCGATGTTCTTATTACAACATCAAACTCCTCGAAAAATAAATACAGTATCCATGATGACAAAACAGCACGAATCTTCACAACGACCATCTCTGATCTTCAATCCACGGATGCTGGGAAATACTGGTGTGGAGTGACCATATTTGGAATAGATATTTACACTGAAATCGAGCTGAAATTAGTACCAGGTAAATAAAGACATGGACAGGATGAATTGTACATTTAAAGTGATTAAAAATTATATAAAGAAAGTTAAACGTACTGCCATTACCAGCTATATCTGCTGTAAAATCAACATACTGTTAAACTGTAGCTTAACTCAATACTCATTGGTTCAGTTTAGTACAATCAATCTTAAGCTCCTATGCTGACATCTCAGTGCTTAAGCCCGATGGATAAACATGTACAGACCAGTAACAAAAAGACATAAAACACTCCCGAGTAGATAAAATAATAAATGCAAACAGTAAACGCTCATATAAGCACTGCATGGTGGAAAAAAGTCACAACTTTATAAATGTATGTGAAACAAGCAAAAGACATTAAATCAGTGACTAATGAGGAGATAAAATAATAAATGCAAACAGTAAATATATTTAAACCCTCATATAAGCATGTATGTGAAGCAAGTGAAAGACTTTAAAACAATGAGTTGAATATAAAACTCTTGTTCTTTATATATAACCATTTTTTGGCTGTAACGCTTCTGGTGTTGTTTACCTTCTTGACAGACAGCTGCTGTGACACTGTGACCAAAGTTCATAAGCTCCAACAAGCTGAATATCTGGTGATTCTAAAATACCTTTTCTCTTTCAATCTGACAGAGTGGTGCTGTGTCAAATCAACTACAATAAATGGTACTGCAGGATATCCACTAACTTTGCAGTGTCCTTATCCTCGACAATATCGGCATAACAGCAAGTTCCTCTGTAAGGGAGACCACCGCAACAATTGCACAAAGATGGCGGTGAGTCAAAGGAGGTTCACACTGCAAGATAATGCTACTTCCAGTTCTTTCATGATGAAGATCACAGCACTGGAAGCAGATGATGCTGGGACATACTGGTGTGGGACAGACTCACAGTGGGGAGTTGGAAACTACACCAAGATTGAGCTGTCAGGTATGCTATGAACAATTTTGTATATATAATGCAACTAATAGATGTGTAAGCTGTGTGCTTGTTTGGGCTCAGTTCAGCTGTCTGAGGTGTGAACAAATGAAAAAAGAAAACTGTCTGCATGAAGCTCACAGTGAGCACAACAAATAGCACCACCGAAATAGAACTACTGACAACCTCACCTACTCGTTACTTATCAGATGAACATTTATCTGAAATCTGTTTTGGGGTCTGTTTTGTTTTGCTGTATGTAAGAATTTGTTAAGTTATACAAGCTTATGTGCTATGTGCTCACATGTATTAACTACAAATATAAAATAGGAATCAAGCAAACCTTGAAAGTGTAACTATCACCTGAGTATTAATACTGTGAAAACTGATACCATGGAATATATAACAATAACTTCATTTATGTAGCACTTTTAAAAACACAGAGTTAAAAAATGTTTCGTCAGGCTGAAGATAGGGTGGATTGAAGATTGAGTCAGCCAAGCTGACTGACTGGGGACGTCTGTTTCACAGCTTGTGCGCTACAACCTCAAAAGCACAATCACCTTTGGTTTTAAAAACAGATTGACAAACATGACCAATTTAATGTCTATGAAACTCCATGAAAAACAGTAACAGAAATAAGCACTGGTTTCTTGGTTGATTTATCTGTTTCCTGGTAATTCAATGGAGAAAACGTGAAAAAGTGTTTTGGTACAAACATTTGGTCAAATGACCCAGTGTTTTTGACTTTTTTGACTATAATCTGTCTCTGAAATATAGTTGCTGAGAGCACTAAGAGTTTTTTTTTCTCTTACAGTCTTTCTGCAGCACACCAGCACTGTAACTCCAGGCACCACAGTGGGAACAAGAATCCCAGGTAAAACTTTTTTTTTTTTTTTTTTTTTTTATTCTTCTTTTGTGCGTATGAAAACAAAGGCACTGCGCATGCGCGTTTTTACAGTGTTTTGAAAGTTCTTGGACAGCTGTGAGGAACACTCTCAGGGATCAGCCAGCTCGACCAGTAATTCTACCTTGTTGAAATCGTGCCAGCAGGGTTGATTAAACTGGATTCACCTGCAAATGCTGGTCCACTGACTCCATTTGTTTGTTTTAAGAAATGCATAATCCAAAATGAAAACAATGCAAATGTTTGCATAGATGTATTTAAATGAATGTCTACATTAGACCAATGAGTCAGAAGTCAATACTTTAGCAGTGAGAGATACCATAGAACTTTATTAAGGACTAAAAAGGTTCTCTCTTTTGTTATATTAACCCATCTTTAATACTGTAGCGTGACACCATAAGGGAGGATAAGTTTTTTCCAGGTATTCAGAGGGCCCGGTGGCGCCAGTGTCCGGCAGCCTCGCCTCTGTCAGTGCGCCCCAGGGTGGCTGTGGCTACAATGTAGCTTGCTATCACCAGTGTGTGAATGTGTGTGTGAATGGGTGAATGACTGGATGTGTAAAGCGCTTTGGGGTCCTTAGGGACTAGTAAAGCGCTATACAAATACAGGCCATTTACCATTTTATTTGCTGTTTGATTACCTTCTAAGAAAAAAATCTCCAAAGGGTCCAGAGACAGGGTATCACAAAGCACAGCAACTGAAACTGTCAAATGTTACAGGATTAAACCTCATCTAACTCTAAGCTATAGAACATTTCTCATGAAACATCTCCAACTGTAAAGTTTTACAGTCACTGTAGATCAGAAGTGTCAAACATAAAGCCCAGCGAGGACTCCACTACAGCCCGCTGGATGGGTTCGGCTATGTGAAGGGAGGACATGAATTTCTGCCTTTTAAACATGTTTTAATAAGATTTGCAGCTTATCTGTTATTTAATTATCTGCTATAGAAATTCATCTTTTGCCCTGAGAAATTAAATTCTGTTTATTTGTTATTAATGTCATGATGCGTGCTGTGTGGCAGGCAGGAGCTTAGACCCAAATGCAGGACTTGCAGAACACAGAGGGATGAACAAAAAACGGCAGCTTTATTGCTGGAAAAACTTTTCATCAAAAGCAAACTTCAAAAAACAACCCAAAATCTCAACACGACAACCAGAAACTATGAGACGAGAGAGAGAAACAAAACAGACTGAGAGCTAGACTAAGCCTCAGGACCACGGGAGGACGAAACACAGCACGAAGAAGTATGCTACAGCACAGGGTATGGAAAACACAGGATTAAATACGCACTGGCGTAATCAGGGAAAGGGAGACAGGATAGATACACAGCTTAACGAGAAATCAGACTTAACGAGAAAAGGGAAGCAAAACTAGACACACTGACATGAGACACAGACGTTCAAAGTAACACAGGAAACATGGCAGACACAGACTAGACACTGAACTAAACCTACACTAACACGAGGTGTCATGGTCCTGGGTCGATTTGTTCTCTATTTATTCTATGGTTCCTAGTGTCATATACTGGGTTGCCTGTGTCGAGCGGGTGGGCGTTGCGGCTTTACGCCACCATGACATGCTTTGCGGCAGTGCTGTCTATGTGCAGTTCTTCTCTTAGCTGCCACACCTGTTGTTGTGCTGTTATAACCCATGCTGGATACACGTTCAATAAAGCAGCATCATAAGAAAGCTACCGAGTGGTCATTCTACACCTAGGTTGTTCAGTTTATTAGAATTCCCCTCATGTCTTTACCCCGTGTCCCCCTCCACGTATCTGAGTTCCCATGCCTCATTTCTCCTCCTTGTGTTTTATTCCATGTTTTCCCCAGCCCGTTATGTCTGTGGTTTCTCTCCGTGTTCTCTCCTCCCCTCCTGTCTGTCTGTGTACTTCCTAAACTTTTCATTTACATCACACAGTGTCTTGTTGTTTGGTCTTATCTGATGTTTTGATGAATGCAGTTTTAATTGTATAATCTGGCACTGGCATCTAAGTCTTTCAGGTTTTCAGTCCAAGCAAGGAAACACCATTTCAATATAATATTCTGACGACTTCTTCAGCTCCTGTTAAAGATGTGTTGGTCACTGACAGTTTTTACTCTAGTCTTGCATCCTAAAAATAAATTTAACACCTGTGCAGGAGTGAAACCCTGAAGACTCTGAGCCCTTCATGGTCCACTGTTTGAAGTTTGTATTTATGTGAAAATAATTTCAACTGTTTCTACAGGTAGATTTTGAAGGTTTACAAATATAGCACAGCAGGTGAAGTTAAACACATCGAGACAAAGTGTACAATGGAATAACTGTCATTCAACTGGTTGTACCAAAGTGTTGTAGCTGCCTGATTCTCAGGACATGGAGTCATAATAATATGCCAGCAATTCTTTTTTTTTTTTTTTTTTTTTTTTGGCCTGTCCCGTTTGGCTCTTTTGCCATCAGAATTGTTGTCTAAAGGCAAAGAAAGATGCCCAACGGATTTACTTTACCAAACTGACCATCCCAGCCTTGCCGTAATGGTCCATTTGATTCACCTTTTATTGTTTATTTTATTTTCACTTACTGAATACGGGACAGACTTGACTGGGGGAAAGAAGGGGAGAAAGAAAGAGGGAAAGAGAAACAGCTGAGAAGAGGGACGGGGGAGAAGGGCAAAAGACAAAAACCAACAGAACGGGCAGAGAAAAAAAAATGCATATATCAATCACCTGGATCACCTGCTGAGAAAGAAAAAAGAAAGCAAGCAGAAGAGAACAAGAGTAATAGAATAAACAACATCACAATGATATATGGGAATATGACAGTAAATACTAAATGTTAAACATTATTGTGCAGCACATAAGATCAACAGAACACAGTGTGCTTTGAGGTAGGAGCCAAAAAGGGTGTAGTTTGTGGGTGTGATCACCCGTGTGTACACCTGTGAGCATGGACGCGCTTGTTTTTTGTTTTTTAAAAGGTTCCTTCATGTAATAATCTGCTAGAGGGTGTGGGGGGGCCACAGCCCCGTCCTCCAGGGCGTGAAGCAGGTGTGGAGGAGATCAAAACTCCAGACATCCAGAGGCCCCCAGGACACAAGAGACCAAGGAAGACCAACAGAGGGGCAGCTGCGCCACTGTCCCGGAAAGAGCTGAGGAGAGTCCCAGATGAGGGCTCACTCAGCAGCCGCGGAGCAGAAGCCAGGGGGAGTTGCAGTGACGCGCCCGTGAGCTCCGCCGGCAGCCAGCTGCGCCTGAGTGACCGAGCCCCAGGCCGAGAGGCCGGGGGCACCCCACCTCCGAAGTGGCCCGAGCGAGCCCCAGGCTCCAGGCCCCGATAAGCGGCCGCCAAGGAGTGAGCCGGTGTGTACCTGGACGCCCATCCCCGGACACAAAGAACCACCAACGCACCGATGTCTGAGGGGGTCCGCCACTGGCAGGGGAAGTGGTGGTAGGGGGAGATAGGCCTCCAAACCTTGGAGGGCCTGAGATGTCCCCAGAGAGGTGGCGCCTGACACCCAACCTGACATATAGACACAGACATACAGGCACACACAGATACAAACATCCATTCCCACCCTCATGCTCTCATATGCACTTACTCCACACTCAACCAACGTGGAGACAGACATAAAGAGACGTTGTACACATGATCACACTCCCCAAGCGTACTCTACAAACCGGGTCTAGGTGCCCCCGCCCCTGGAGGGGGGAACTGCACCCAGACCCAGGTGGTGTTTCCCTTTTCCCTGCGGTGGGGGGAGGCAGACCGCCCCGACTCCGCAGCAGCAGGAAGGCTCCACACTCCAGACCGCAGTCGGACGGCCAACTCCTCCTCCTAGTCCTAGCCCCCCTGCTCCAGCAGGTCGCAGAGAATGGGGGTGAAACTTTTACAGATACAGGAAACACGTGTGTGTTTGTTACTGTGTACTTCAGCTGATAGGTGTTGTGACAAGAAATACATTTTACACCATGAATTATGGTTAACATTTGGTTTTGGTCAAGCCAATATGTTAAAACATCTGTGGGTGTGTGCACCAGTAACCACAGTTAAGTTACACACATAACGTATAAACCAAAGATCATGAAACCATTACGTAAGTCCACAGGTCTGCTGTTAGGTCCATGAAAGATTGTTATTGAAACTGCAGTTTTACTGTGTTCTGTTTTGGTTTCTATTTTTCAGATGCAGCACTCTATGTGGTTTACACAGTACCCGTTGCGCTGCTGCTAATGTGTGTTCTAGTAATTGTCTATAAGTACAGATGTCTCAAAGGTATTGTTACATTCATATACAAACAGAGACCCTTAAACTCAGATGTGCATGAAAAACTAGCATAACCACATCTAATGCTGTGTATTTTCTGAAGCTGGGGACACCACGAGCAAACATACACCCAAGACAAAGAGCTCAAAGGAAGTGATGGGTGCAACAGGAAGCAGAGTAAGTCTTAGAGAAAGAATCTTAATAGAGTTGTGCGTCTATAACACACTCCACTATAAATAATTACAATAAAAGAAATGACTGATTTTACTCATAGTCCAAACAACCTTTAATATGTAAAATTTATTTGGCTGAAATGCCAGTGTATAGACATTTTTTTCAAAATGTTTCCAACAGCCCAGGTCTCTGCAACGTGTGTCGTTCATTGTTCTGCTTACTGTGTGCTGATTCTTTTTTAGATTTATGAAAATCAAGAAAGTGTCTTGACCTACAAAAAGCAACGCACCTGTAGCCACCATGAAGATCCAGGTAGAGATGAAGAGGTCTACGCAAACATGCCCACAACAGAAGAAATCCACTGTAATGAAAGTTTCCATAATAGAAAAACATGAATTGAGTTCACAACTGTGGTTCCATATATTTCATTTCATTAGTATTCCTTAGAGTGTTCATAAAACTTTCTACTCTTTTTAAAATAAAAATGTAGAATTCTCCAAATGTAAATTATCAACATGAGTGTGAACTAACTAAATAAGCAAAGTAAAATAAAATACAGTCTGGCGACACATAATAATACATTTAATAGTACATTGATTTCTATTCATCTTCATTTATTTTAACTAAATAAACTATAATCACCACAACTGCTTTTCCGATTACATCTGTACTTTCATTTACTTTTTTAAATAGATAGGTTGGGAAGCGTAACCAGAAGTTTGCCGGTTCAATCCCCGGGCTCTCTGTCCTGGTCGTTGTGTCCTTGGGCAAGACACTTTACCCTACCGCCTACTGGTGTTGACCAGAGGGGCCGATGGCGCGATATGGCTCGCTTCTGTCAGTCTGCCCCAGGGCAGCTGTGGCTACAACTGTAGCTTGCCTCCACCAGTGTGTGAATGTGAGAGTGAATGAATAGTGGCATTGTAAAGCCCTTTGGGTGCCTTGAAAAGCGCTATATAAATCCAATCCATTATTATTATTATTATTATTATTATTATTATTATGAGGACTGGGATCTGTTAAGGTCTATCACTATGTGTTGGCAGTTTGCAAGAGCAGCAGAGTGAAGGCAGCCAATGCCAAAGGAGTCAGTGAACTGAACTTTAGACTCCAGTTGAGTTGTCTGAGAGGAGAATTTGGAAGAAGCTCCTCGATCTCACAGACAGTCTATCCTATCCATGCATAGAAGAATCTGTGCAGGTCCCGAGGTGCAGATGATTTTTTCCCTACATGTTGGCATTGGCCTCTATAAATTCTCCCCATTTTGAATTCATGCTTTGGAACTGAAACAAAATCAGGAGATTAATGATGCTTTTATATTAAAGCATGCTTAAAGTCAACAGGATAAAAGACAAAACCTCTGAGGTTTACTTTTCTGCAGTGAAAGCTTGGACTTTCAAATCTGTAAGTACAATTTCCTAGATCTTATAACTTTTTTTTTTTTTTGGCAGCGCTATTCTTAACACTTCTAACTTCTAAATACTTCTTTCACCACTAGATGGCCTATGTCAGCTATTTTATAAATTACTGAAATACATTTAGAGGAAGAGACATCGAAGAAAGCGCCATCCCCTCTGTACTTATAGTTCAGCTCTGCACGTCCCTTCTCATTGCTGTAAAAGACCACAGTGTCTGCTTAACATTTTCAAATCTTAAATTTCAATCAGCCAAAGCAAAGATGTGGAGCCTCCAAAACCTGCTTTTCATCCTCTGCAGTAAGTATTTTAAAAGAATAAATAAATAAACATATAAAGGTCAAAGGCAGATGTAGATTAAACAGTAGATTTATCTGTTTTACTGTTAAGGAGCAGTATGCAGGACCAGTTATGAAAAGTTAGATGGCTGTCCTGGTCATCTGATTATTTTTTTTACAGCTCTAACGTTGCTTCAAATAAAACATAATATTTTCAAAATGTCTTTACAGTGACTCTGAGATGTGTGACCTGTGAAGCAGGGGTGATCCATGTGACTGGATATGTGGGTAGAGAGGTTAACGTTTCCTGCTCTTATGATGAGGGTTATGAATCTTATGAAAAGTACCTGTGTAATAATGACTGTGGTAGTGGCGATGTTCTTATTACAACATCAAACTCCTCGAAAAATAAATACAGTATCCATGATGACAAAACAGCACGAATCTTCACAACGACCATCTCTGATCTTCAATCCACGGATGCTGGGAAATACTGGTGTGGAGTGACCATATTTGGAATAGATATTTACACTGAAATCGAGCTGAAATTAGTACCAGGTAAATAAAGACATGGACAGGATGAATTGTACATTTAAAGTGATTAAAAATTATATAAAGAAAGTTAAACGTACTGCCATTACCAGCTATATCTGCTGTAAAATCAACATACTGTTAAACTGTAGCTTAACTCAATACTCATTGGTTCAGTTTAGTACAATCAATCTTAAGCTCCTATGCTGACATCTCAGTGCTTAAGCCCGATGGATAAACATGTACAGACCAGTAACAAAAAGACATAAAACACTCCCGAGTAGATAAAATAATAAATGCAAACAGTAAACGCTCATATAAGCACTGCATGGTGGAAAAAAGTCACAACTTTATAAATGTATGTGAAACAAGCAAAAGACATTAAATCAGTGACTAATGAGGAGATAAAATAATAAATGCAAACAGTAAATATATTTAAACCCTCATATAAGCATGTATGTGAAGCAAGTGAAAGACTTTAAAACAATGAGTTGAATATAAAACTCTTGTTCTTTATATATAACCATTTTTTGGCTGTAACGCTTCTGGTGTTGTTTACCTTCTTGACAGACAGCTGCTGTGACACTGTGACCAAAGTTCAAAGTTATGAGGGATACTCTGAGTCTGTCAGTTGTCCGTATGAGTCTCAGTACCACAACAGCCTGAAGTACATCTGCAGAGGAAACCGGCCCTCCACATGTCTGCAGCAGGCACTGATCACCTCTGACACCAAACAAAATGGGCGATTCAGACTTGATGATGACAAAATGTCAGGAACATTCACAGTGACCATTAACAGCTTGACTCAAAATGATTCAGGATCATACCTCTGTGGTGTCCAAAGAAACTCTGACGTGGATGTTTTCTCTGCTGTTGAGCTGGAAGTTGAAGGTGAGAGTTCATAGTTATACTTAATTACAGCAGCCTGAATATATCAATGATTTCTCTTCAATAAGCTCCAAACAAGCTGAATATCTGGTGATTCTAAAATACCTTTTCTCTTTCAATCTGACAGAGTGGTGCTGTGTCAAATCAACTACAATAAATGGTACTGCAGGATATCCACTAACTTTGCAGTGTCCTTATCCTCGACAATATCGGCATAACAGCAAGTTCCTCTGTAAGGGAGACCACCGCAACAATTGCACAAAGATGGCGGTGAGTCAAAGGAGGTTCACACTGCAAGATAATGCTACTTCCAGTTCTTTCATGATGAAGATCACAGCACTGGAAGCAGATGATGCTGGGACATACTGGTGTGGGACAGACTCACAGTGGAGAGTTGGAAACTACACCAAGATTGAGCTGTCAGGTATGCTATGAACAATTTTGTATATATAATGCAACTAATAGATGTGTAAGCTGTGTGCTTGTTTGGGCTCAGTTCAGCTGTCTGAGGTGTGAACAAATGAAAAAAGAAAACTGTCTGCATGAAGCTCACAGTGAGCACAACAAATAGCACCACCGAAATAGAACTACTGACAACCTCACCTACTCGTTACTTATCAGATGAACATTTATCTGAAATCTGTTTTGGGGTCTGTTTTGTTTTGCTGTATGTAAGAATTTGTTAAGTTATACAAGCTTATGTGCTATGTGCTCACATGTATTAACTACAAATATAAAATAGGAATCAAGCAAACCTTGAAAGTGTAACTATCACCTGAGTATTAATACTGTGAAAACTGATACCATGGAATATATAACAATAACTTCATTTATGTAGCACTTTTAAAAACACAGAGTTAAAAAATGTTTCACAATTTAAAAAAGCAAAACAAACGTCAGGCTGAAGATAGGGTGGATTGAAGATTGAGTCAGCCAAGCTGACTGACTGGGGACGTCTGTTTCACAGTTTGTGCGCTACAACCTCAAAAGCACAATCACCTTTGGTTTTAAAAACAGATTGACAAACATGACCAATTTAATGTCTATGAAACTCCATGAAATACAGTAACAGAAATAAGCACTGGTTTCTTGGTTGATTTATCTGTTTCCTGGTAATTCAATGGAGAAAACGTGAAAAGGTGTTTTGGTACAAACATTTGGTCAAATGACCCAGTGTTTTTGACTTTTTTGACTATAATCTGTCTCTGAAATATAGTTGCTGAGAGCACTAAGAGTTTTTTTTTCTCTTACAGTCTTTCTGCAGCACACCAGCACTGTAACTCCAGGCACCACAGTGGGAACAAGAATCCCAGGTAAAACTTTTACAGATACAGGAAACACGTGTGTGTTTGTTACTGTGTACTTCAGCTGATAGGTGTTGTGACAAGAAATACATTTTACACCATGAATTATGGTTAACATTTGGTTTTGGTCAAGCCAATATGTTAAAACATCTGTGGGTGTGTGCACCAGTAACCACAGTTAAGTTACACACATAACGTATAAACCAAAGATCATGAAACCATTACGTAAGTCCACAGGTCTGCTGTTAGGTCCATGAAAGATTGTTATTGAAACTGCAGTTTTACTGTGTTCTGTTTTGGTTTCTATTTTTCAGATGCAGCACTCTATGTGGTTTACACAGTACCCGTTGCGCTGCTGCTAATGTGTGTTCTAGTAATTGTTTATAAGTACAGATGTCTCAAAGGTATTGTTACATTCATATACAAACAGAGACCCTTAAACTCAGATGTGCATGAAAAACTAGCATAACCACATCTAATGCTGTGTATTTTCTGAAGCTGGGGACACCACGAGCAAACATACACCCAAGACAAAGAGCTCAAAGGAAGTGATGGGTGCAACAGGAAGCAGAGTAAGTCTTAGAGAAAGAATCTTAATAGAGTTGTGCGTCTATAACACACTCCACTATAAATAATTACAATAAAAGAAATGACTGATTTTACTCATAGTCCAAACAACCTTTAATATGTAAAATTTATTTGGCTGAAATGCCAGTGCATAGACATTTTTTTCAAAATGTTTCCAACAACCCAGGTCTCTGCAACGTGTGTCGTTCATTGTTCTGCTTACTGTGTGCTGATTCTTTTTTAGATTTATGAAAATCAAGAAAGTGTCTTGACCTACAAAAAGCAACGCACCTGTAGCCACCATGAAGATCCAGGTAGAGATGAAGAGGTCTACGCAAACATGCCCACAACAGAAGAAATCCACTGTAATGAAAGTTTCCATAATAGAAAAACATGAATTGAGTTCACAACTGTGGTTCCATATATTTCATTTCATTAGTATTCCTTAGAGTGTTCATAAAACTTTCTACTCTTTTTAAAATAAAAATGTAGAATTCTCCAAATGTAAATTATCAACATGAGTGTGAACTAACTAAATAAGCAAAGTAAAATAAAATACAGTCTGGCGAAACATAATAATACATTTAATAGTACATTGATTTCTATTCATCTTCATTTATTTTAACTAAATAAACTATAATCACCACAACTGCTTTTCCGATTACATCTGTACTTTCATTTACTTTTTTAAATAGATAGGTTGGGAAGCGTAACCAGAAGTTTGCCGGTTCAATCCCTGGGCTCTCTGTCCTGGTCGTTGTGTCCTTGGGCAAGACACTTTACCCTACCGCCTACTGGTGTTGACCAGAGGGGCCGATGGCGCGATATGGCTCGCTTCTGTCAGTCTGCCCCAGGGCAGCTGTGGCTACAACTGTAGCTTGCCTCCACCAGTGTGTGAATGTGAGAGTGAATGAATAGTGGCATTGTAAAGCCCTTTGGGTGCCTTGAAAAGCACTATATAAATCCAATCCATTATTATTATTATTATTATTATTATTATTATTATTATTATTATTATGAGGACTGGGATCTGTTAAGGTCTATCACTATGTGTTGGCAGTTTGCAAGAGCAGCAGAGTGAAGGCAGCCAATGCCAAAGGAGTCAGTGAACTGAACTTTAGACTCCAGTTGAGTTGTCTGAGAGGAGAATTTGGAAGAAGCTCCTCGATCTCACAGACAGTCTATCCTATCCATGCATAGAAGAATCTGTGCAGGTCCCGAGGTGCAGATGATTTTTTCCCTACATGTTGGCATTGGCCTCTATAAATTCTCCCCATTTTGAATTCATGCTTTGGAACTGAAACAAAATCAGGAGATTAATGATGCTTTTATATTAAAGCATGCTTAAAGTCAACAGGATAAAAGACAAAACCTCTGAGGTTTACTTTTCTGCAGTGAAAGCTTGGACTTTCAAATCTGTAAGTATAATTTCCTAGATGTTATAACTTTTTTTTTTTTTGGCAGCGCTATTCTTAACACTTCTAACTTCTAAATACTTCTTTCACCACTAGATGGCCTATGTCAGCTATTTTATAAATTACTGAAATACATTTAGAGGAAGAGACATCGAAGAAAGCGCCATCCCCTCTGTACTTATAGTTCAGCTCTGCACGTCCCTTCTCATTGCTGTAAAAGACCACAGTGTCTGCTTAACATTTTCAAATCTTAAATTTCAATCAGCCAAAGCAAAGATGTGGATCCTCCAAAACCTGCTTTTCATCCTCTGCAGTAAGTATTTTAAAAGAATAAATAAATAAACATATAAAGGTCAAAGGCAGATGTAGATTAAACAGTAGATTTATCTGTTTTACTGTTAAGGAGCAGTATGCAGGACCAGTTATGAAAAGTTAGATGGCTGTCCTGGTCATCTGATTTTTTTTTACAGCTCTAACGTTGCTTCAAATAAAATATAATATTTTCAAAATGTCTTTACAGTTACTCTGAGATGTGTGACCTGTGAAGCAGGGGTGATCTATGTGACTGGATATGTGGGGAGAGAGGTTAACGTTTCCTGCTCTTATGATGAGGGTTATGAATCTTATGAAAAGTACCTGTGTAAGAACGACTGTGGTGACAGTGATCTTCTTATTACAACATCAAACTCCGTGAAAAACAAATACAGGATCCATGATGACAAAACAGCACAAATCTTCACAACAACCATCGCTGATCTTCAATCCACGGATGCTGGGAAATACTGGTGTGGAGTGACCAGAACTGGAATAGATATCTACACTGAAGTCGAGCTGAAATTAGTACCAGGTAAATAAAGACATGGATTTGTACATTTAAAGTGATTAAAAATTATATAAAGAAAGTTAAACGTACTGCCATTACCAGCTATATCTGCAGTAAAATCAACATACTGTTTAACTGTAGTTTAACTCAACAGTCACTGGTTGGGTTTAGTTGAATCTTTAATTAAGATCACATTCATTCATCCCACTGATTTAGCCTGATAGATAAACATCTACAGACCAGTAGCAACAACACTTAAAAAACTGATGAGGAGATAAAATAATAAATAGCTTTGCAAAAACTGCATAAAAAGCACTTGCAGCAACAAAAACATAATATTCCAGAAACACGCTTTGCCGATCCGATCAGCTGTTTGTAACACTTCCTACGTCCATCAGCGTGAACTGTCGCATGTCCGCCATGACCTGCCCGAAACCGGAAGTGACGTAATTTTGCGGAAATGTAGTTTTTTACGATTGGGGCCTTATGAGCCTACACTTATGTTTTTAAAAGTTATGTTTGAGTTTATGATTTTCTGTGTTGTTTCTGGGATGCTTACGACTCATATTGCACTGCTGGAAATAGTTTATTTTGATGCATATGCTGTTATTTTGCATATTTGCACTATAATATTTATTTTCGTTTTTCCTGCAGTGTATGAAAATTGGTGTATTTCAAAAATAAAACTATGAAGACACTTAAAATAAATTTCTTGTGGTGGGAAACTAGTTTGTCCAACTTTTTTGTATTTACAGTTTTGAGGGATAAGCCTCTTAAATTTCTCTAACTAGAAATATATGTTAAAAAAACAAAAACGATTTTCAATATTTTTGTAGTTTATTGCACTTTTTTGCAATTTATGTAATTACAATGCACCTAATGCAGACATATTATTAAAGTTTGGGCTATAATGGTTGTATTGATGTATAGCAACTTGAAATGCTCCCAAAAATGGCTCCACAGCATGTAAAAATATAATATAAGCTCTGGCGAACTTGGTTCTATGGTAGGTCTTAAAGGGTTAAATGAATTGTGATCTAAATGCAGAAGTAAAAGGCTTAAACATTACCTAGATGTGAATATACAAATTGTGGGCGTCACATTTTCAGTTTATTTCCTGTCAAATTTCTACTTCTACGAAGCAAAGCAAAGATGTGGAGCCTTCAAAACCTGCTGTTTACCATCTGTAGTAAGTTGTTTTAATGACTAAATAAGTAAATAGATGAAGATTAAAGGTAAATCTAGATTAAACGTATAACTATTTATTTGCAGTGCCACACCTTTTGTTGATTTTGGTATTTTCATTAGTAATAGCAATGCTAGTATGAGTGCTGAAATGACAAAATAAATGAAATATTTTTTATACTGTCTTTTCTTTACAGTCGCTCTGAGATGTGTGCCCAGTGCAGAAGAGGTGATCCATGTGACTGGATATGTGGGGAGAGAGGTTAACGTTTCCTGCTCCTATGATGAGGGTTACGAGTCTTATGAGAAGTATCTGTGTAAGAACGATTGTGGCAGCGATGATGATGTTCTTATTAAAACATCTGAATCACGGAAAAACAAATACAGGATCAGTGATGACAAAACAGCACAAATCTTCACAACAACCATCGCTGATCTTCAATCCACGGATGCTGGGAAATACTGGTGTGGAGTGACCAGAACTGGAAAAGATATCTACACTGAAGTCGAGCTGAAATTAGTACCAGGTAAATAAAGACATGGATTTGTACATTTAAAGTGATTAAAAATTATATAAAGAAAGTTAAACGTACTGCCATTACCAGCTATAGCTGCAGTAAAATCAACATACTGTTTAACTGTAGTTTAACTCAACAGTCACTGGTTGGGTTTAGTTGAATCTTTAATTAAGATCACATTCATTCATCCCACTGATTTAGCCTGATAGATAAACATCTACAGACCAGTAGCAACAACACTTAAAAA
Source organism: Astatotilapia calliptera (assembly GCF_964374335.1). NCBI lineage: Eukaryota > Metazoa > Chordata > Actinopteri > Cichliformes > Cichlidae > Astatotilapia > Astatotilapia calliptera. Next base: position 10,671,757 of record NC_137427.1, on the reverse strand, counting down.
ACTGATGAGGAGATAAAATAATAAATGCAAATAGTAAATATATTTAAACCGTCATACAAGCACTGCAGGATAGAAAAAAGTCACAACTTTATAAATCTATGTGAAGCATTTGTGAGTAGAATAAAACAATGATTAGAATAGAATGTGCTTAGGTTTACTTACATAATACGGTGTGACTGTAGATTAGAAGAACGGGAAATGATTCATAACTGTGTTTTGTTGGGATGACTTTGTCAACCCCTGTTCAGAGGACTATAGTGGACTTTTGTTGTCAACTAGCTATATGTTCTGGTGTGTAACTGTGTAGAATAAGGAATTTATTGACAGTGGGGGTCTGCCTGTTGAAAATGAGGAGTAAAAGCTGACTGAACAATAGAATTAGTGGAAAACTACTGAAGAGGGGTGGCACAGGGCAGCCCCTCCACTTACTCTATAAAGGTGTGTATGAGGGGTGCTCCTCAGATCCACTTGGTGCTTGCTGTGGCTGCATGTAGGGGGATCTCCCAGTGTGCATTGTTAATAAAGCTTTGATGAAAAATACTCCAGCCTCATCTGACCCTTCTTCTCCAGCTGGGATATCAAACAGATCAATGAGGTCAAGAAGAAGTAAACCTCAACAAAACCAAAAAACATTAAAACAATGAGTTGAAATATGAAAATTTTATTCCTTATATATAGCCATTTATGGGTGTAACACTTCTTCTGGTGTTGTTTACCTTCTTGACAGACAGCTGCTGTGACACTGTGACCAAAGTTCAAAGTTATGAGGGATACTCTGAGTCTGTCAGTTGTCCGTATGAGTCTCGGTACCACAACAGCCTGAAGTACATCTGCAGAGGAAACCGGCCCTCCACATGTCTGCAGCAGGCACTGATCACCTCTGACACCAAACAAAATGGGCGATTCAGACTTGATGATGACAAAGTGTCAGGAACATTCACAGTGACCATTAACAGCTTGACTCGTAATGATTCAGGATCGTACCTCTGTGGTGTTCAAGGAAACTCTGACGTGGATGTTTTCTCTGCTGTTGAGCTGGAAGTTGAAGGTGAGAGTTCATAGTAATAGCTCTTTACACCAGCGCCAAGAAGACATTGTTTGCAGTCAAATAGTTTTGTGAAATTTGAATACTTCATGATTAAATAATACCATTTCTTTTTTGATCTGACAGAGTGGTGCTGTGTCAAAGCAAAACACATAAATGGTATTGTAGGAAATCTACTACTTTTGCAGTGTCCTTATCCTCCACAACACCGAAATAACAGCAAGTTCCTCTGTAAGGGAGACCAACGCAACAAATGCACAGACATCTCGATGGATCAAAGGGTCACACTGCAAGATGATGCTGCCTCCAGCTCCTTCACAGTGAGGATCAGATACTCAGATGTACATGATACTGGGACATACTGGTGTGGGTCAGACCCACAGTGGAGAGTTGGAAATTACACCAAGATTGAGCTGTCAGTGGGTAAGATGAACATTTTTTGATGCAAATGAAATTAATTGAGTTCCTTCTTTTGGTCCCCACTGTAGAAACAAAGGCTGTGGCTTGTTGTTTAGTTGTGTGCAGTTAGATCAGAAAAAAAATTAGCAATACCATATTTTACACTAAGCACAGACTGTACCAGTCATCTAATTTCTTTTTACAGCTCTAACATTGCTTCAAATAAAACATAATATTTTCACATTGTCTTTATAGTTACTGTGAGATGTGTGACCTGTGATATAGGGGTGAGTAGTAACATATATGCACTTTTTTCAGACCTAAAATCATAAGACCGTCTGACCACTAAATAAATAAATGGTAGGTTAGCGTGTGTGTGTGTGTGTGTTAATTAAGACCTTGTGGTTTTCATTTTTTACAGAGGACACGCAGTTGAGTTTTTCTACGCAGACCACTATGACAAGATAATGAAGAGACTATGAACGCCACGGCTCATCCCTGCCATCCGACTCTTACTCTGGTCATACAACATCTGGAAGGCTAAGAATGATCCCACATGCATTGTGATGTCTGTTCTTCATGACCTTAAACCATCATTAAACATAGAACTAGCCATCGATGATGTGCTCGACCACATACTGGATTATGATGATACTGTTAAACTGAGACTGGTCCGCATGATCATGAATTACTCATAGGGAAGCGTAAGATTTAATGTATGCTGTTCAGTATTCATTGTGAATGTGAATTAAATAAAAAGATGTCTTAACATCAACATCTGCATCATTTGTGCCTCAAACAGATCATGAAAAACACCTTGTATAAAATATATCATGATCCAGCCCATTCTGCAGGGCTGGGTGGTGTAAATAAGCTACGTATAGCAGCAGGAGAGGCAACAGGTGTAACGCCACCACTATTGCAGGTGACACGTTATTTAGAAGGAGATGACACTTACACTCTTCATAAAACTGTGAGGATACACTTTCCCAGAAATAGATTATTGGTGAATGAGATCGACAGACAGTTTCAAGCCGACCTGGTTGATATGCCTGAATATTCAGCAGATAATGATAATGTGAGATACCTGACAACATGTATAGATGTATTCTCAAAGTATGCATGGGTTAGATGTCTCACAAACAAGACAGGGCAGCTGTAGGATATGCTTACTGCGGGAAGGATCCCTATGAAACTACAAACCAGTAAAGGCTTTTATAATACAACCTTTAAACAGCTGATGAAGCAATATAATATCAAGCATTTCTCAACAGCTAGCAGGGTTAAATCTAGCGTTATGGAGAGATTTACCCGAAGCTTCGAGGGTAGAATGTGGAAGTACTTAACATCTGCCAAGTCCCGGAGATACGTAGATGTCATCCTTGATCTCACACAAGCATATAACAAGTCTTATCATAGGTCTATTCAAATGGCACCAGCAGAGGTGAATAACGATAATGAGAAATTGGTCTTTAACATGCTCTACAAGACGAAGCCTCAGAAGAAAACATGCTTTAAATTTAATTTTCGTGACACTGTACGAATATCAAAACTGAGAGTCGTGTTTCGAAAAGGGTATGAGCAGACCTACACCGATGAGATCTTTACCGTGAAGGAACGCATAGGGAGACAGCCACCAGTGTACAGACTAGCGGACCTTGCAGAAGAGGTATTGAAAGGAACATTTTATGAGCCTGAGCTACAATGTGTGATTATTGATAAAAACAGAGTGTGAAAAAAAAGTGGGGCAGAAAAAGCTGGTGCTAGTGAAATGGTTAGGATGGTCCCCCTGCTTTAATTCGTGGATTCCATAAAAAGACATCATCGGTGTGTGATTAGCCCAGATGACCCGTCTCTGCTTATTCCCCGCTGGGCAGAGACAGAGGAAGAAAGGGTGAATAAAAAGAACAACATCGCCGGCTTTTATGTGACCCTCTTCTTGAATGCTTTGGGACATGTTTATCCAGGCAACAAGATATCTAATTTTAGAACAAAGCTAGCAAAACCTATTGTTTTGAATGAGCCATATGAGGTGGGCGTTATAGAGTTTCAGTGCCCTATCACGACCACATTCAAACTTGTTGTGGGTATTGTTTGTTGTATACAAATGTTTACCTTTCTTTAACAGTGTCTCGTCGTATGGCTTGTGGGATAGTCTTGAACGAGCAGAGCCGCTACTGTTCTACGTGACTGACAATAAACTCTAATTCATCATCACCGATAGATTCATCATTCTGCATCATTTGAGCTATTTCATCAAGAAACAGATCTGTATTGTACTCATCTTCAGCATTTAAAACAGGCTGTACATCAGAAGCCAGGGATGGGCTTCTCAAAACGACGTTCAAAACACTGCCCGGTTGAGACCCAGACACAGCCCTGTCTATTACATTGGCTAAGAAATCTCTTACTCTGCCCAGTGCCAGTTCTGGATTAGTAACACTTATGTCTCTAAAATCAATATTCTCATGCAATTCTCAGGCGTTAAAATCAGGTATCAGGTACATTTGGTTATTATTTCAGTCCACTGATTAAATGCCTCAAAGTCAAACCATCTAACAGGCCTAGTGGTACCATTATTGTGTTTGAATAATTTATTAGGTAGGGCTTTAAAAGTCAGACATTCAAAATTCTGGTACAGATGTTACAGTCCATATTCTGGAGTGATTTAGCCTTGCCTAAAATCCAGGTATTTTATAGCAAAGGACATTAAGAAAGGATTGCCTGCATCCAAATTCAGCCAATACTGTCGACAATTACCTGCATTGGAGTTAGGCATGCAATGTAGGCAGTGGCTAAAAAGACAGCTATGGCTGGACATTGTGATCTGTAGTGAGAGTAGGGGCCAGGTGGATGGAAGAAAGCCTAGAGAGGTGTAGGTATACTCTGAGGAGAAAAATACATGTGCATGAAGGAGCTGGAGATATATATGACAGTAAAAATGCAAAGTGTAGGGCTAGTGATAGTAGATCAGTTTAAGAACATGGAGTGAACCATACAAAGCAAGAAAGTCCAAAAGAGAGGTGAAGTTACAGTATAGGCAGGATGGAGTGGCTGCACACGTGTCAAGTGTGATTTGTGACAGAAGAACAGCAGCTATAATGAATATTAAGGTTCACAACACAGTGAGGCATGCTGTGATGTAAGACTTGGAGACGTGGCACTGACAAAAAGACGAAGTGACCACAATAGAAAGGATTGGAAATGAGTAGGTCAAAGGGACAATTCAGGCTGAGGAGTCTAATGGATAGAGGTAGACAGGCAAGGCTGGCATTGCTTGAACAGAAGAGCAGAAAAGGTGCAGAAGTGCAGAAGAGGGATGGTGGATATATTGGATAAAGGATGTGGAAACTGGAGCTACCAAACATTAAGTGTTTTTATTGAAAATCTGAAAACACCCTGGGAAATGTGTGCAGCAATAATAATTGTTTTATTAGTCTTTCTATAGTCACCTGAATACATTATACCTAATACAAAAATCAACATTACATGTGTTAACAGATTTTGTATTTATAAGAAAATGTTATTAAAACAACACCTTTCTCAACACATTTATGTTGTTTTACCTTAAGTAATGCACCGTGAAGCAGAATTCTAAACATTTAGTATCACAAGTAGCAGCTGAACGTCGTAAAATATATTATAAGCATATTGCTTACTTTATTTAAATAAATGTTATGTGTTTATTTTTACGTGTGTATATGTGACAACCATTTTTATTTTATTTTATTTTTTATTTTTTTGTATAATGCATAGCAGTAATTTACTTGTTTTGTTTTCAATACAAACTTTATCAGCTTGAAAATCATTTTTGTTATTGGTAGACGTTATGAAATCTACCAATAATGAACTGCAGTTTGACCCTCCATCAAGTCTTTTATGCAAATATCGACATGTGTGTTATTCACAGAAACCTCAGAATCTCAGCTAAAAGCTAATATAAACCAACACGATGAATGTACGCTGACAGTCTGAGGAAGTTTTTGGACATTTGCAAACTAAAAGACATTTTTCAAATTGAAAATAAAATAAAACTGAATTCTATGGTGGTTCTGAGTGTAAGCATTGTTTTGTATGGTAATGTAGTGTTTCATGTTCTTTTTTAATTCAAGTTTAGTGAAAATAACTCAGCTTGTCTCCATTTTATATGCTCAGATGATGCCTATGCTCTCCAAAGATTGATTGTACATATCATTGTATAATTTTCAATAAGAAATGGAGAAAAGTTATTATCACTGTATTAATTTTATAGGTAATATAAAAAGTCAGTTGAATAGTCAAATGTCTATTATGCAGAAAATTACTTAAGCAGTACTTACTTAGCTACGATACTTAAAATTATTTAAAGTACAATTTGGGTCTCTTGTTGAGGATTCTTTTCTTCTGAGACAAAAGTGGGATGTTGCCTTAATTCAATCTTTAAGTATTTATTTGCCTCAAGCAGTTTTCCCTCAGTCAAAAAAACATAGTTTGTAAGCAGTTAGCTGTACCCAGCTTCCTGAAAGACAATGAGCCTAATTTATCATTACACCGGATTATATATTGAATTGTGCTTCAATGTAATTCATCAAAACTGCTGGAGAGAGGCCTTGGTTTAGACTTGGCGTTCCCTCGTTCGTGGACAGGCTGGTCACAACCTCTTCTCACTCCTCTTTCCACTGGTCAGACGAGGTCACATCTGGATTAGGAACCTGCCTCTCCTATTTCTTTATAATGACTTTTACCCTATTTATGTGTCCCCATCTCTGCACTCAATCCAACCTTCACCCTGATTTCACTTCTTCACATCTGTGGTCAAGCCAACCTTCACCCTTGTTTCAATTCCCCATCTCTGAGCTGGTCTTCGCTCTGGTCTGCACAAACAACATCTAAATATACTCTGGCATGGTGGTGGTCAGGTGTATTTATGCTAGCCTTTGTTTTCTAATACACTTTAGTCTTTAATCTTGTTGTCTGCAAACTGCATGCAAGTATAGGGTACTTGCGTCTTAATGGCTGGTTTTACATCATAAATGTTTCACTGTTTCCTGCAAAAACCTGACTTGTTGCCCGCAAAATGCACGTAAGTACAGGGTACTTGAGCCTTATTCAGGGGTCGTGTTATGAGGTGTTACCGTTTCCACTAGAGCAATGGCAAAAAAACAAAATGTCCTCCACATTTAGACCATCTTGGCTGCTAGATCTAGTTGCTCTAAGAAAACAGCAATGTGACCAGGCTGGAACTGTGTGCTGTGCTTGCCCAGTTCACAATAATACTGCAGAGAGTTGACTAAGAATATCTGTAATATCATCTGGTTGGGTTATTGTGAGAAAGACCCTGCTGTCTTGGCCCTACTTTCCTGCAAAAATCCCCTGAATTCTGGCCCACGCAGCCCACAACAAGAGACAGAGTATTCTATTAAAGAAAACCCACTGCGATAAACATTTTTGTTTTAAACAAAAGTTGGTAAGAGAAACAAAAAGTAACAAAAGTGTTGTGAGAACAAGTATATTTCCACAATAGGAGTTAGAATAAATATTTGGCTTTGGTTATAGTAATGGCTTTATGGTTACTTTAAGTAAAAGTAAATTTAAGCCAATATGTCAAAACATGTTTTGCTGTTATGTCCTTGAAAGTTTGTTATGTTCATTTTTTGGGGGGAAGTGTCCACTTTTTTCTGTTTTGGTTTCTATTTTTCAGATTCAACACTGTGTGTGGTTTACACAATACCCTCTGTGCTGCTACTGATGAGTGTTAGTTATTTATTCTTTATAAGTTCTATAAACAACTTATAATGTTCCAGGGTTAAAGGTATCATATATACTCACAGACCTTTACACAATAATGTGTAAGTTAAAATAACCACATGTATTTTTGTATGTTTTCAGCAACTGAGGTCACTGTGAGCAAATTAACCCCAAGTCAAACACCTCAGAGTAGGTGATGGGTGCAGCAAGAAGTGGAAGAAAACTGAAGTCCTAAGTCTTAATAGGGTAGTGGGCCTACAACACATTTAATTATGAATATATGGGATACAAGAAAACTTGATTTGCTGTTAGTTGTGTTTAATATGCAAATTTTGTTCAGCATGTGGCACAGCTGGATGCTCATTATATCTCCTATTTTTATTAAATATCTGCACATTTTTCTTTTTAACACTGAGGAATGAAACTCCAACTTGACTCACTGGCAGAGGTTTGCAACTGTAAGTCAATAATCCTACTTTGCCTGCAGTGATATGTAGGGGAGGGAAATCCAAAATGTGTCCATCAGTAATCAAGGTCCCTGCAGCATGCACTGTTCATTGGTCTGTGTTTTCTTTGTTGAGCAGTTATATGCAGTTATTCAAACCCATCCAGCCCTTTCCTCTAAAACAACTTCCTTCCTTTTTACTGGATATTGTGTCACAGTGAGCCTCCTGCTGGTGTTAGTGCAACACTGAATACAGTGTTTATAGTGCAATATTTGAAATAAATGTAGACTTCAGATTGCATCACCCAATAATTGGTATTGTGTTGGTTTCTTATATGTTAATTATAAAGCTTGTTATTAAATTTACTAACTTTATGAAATGATGACGTAAATGACGGAGGATGGAGTATACCAAAGAAATTGTAGGTATATTAGTAAGAGTAATTTTCTGGGATGAACATTTATTGACTTCCGGATGACAAAAAAAAGATGTAGATAAAAGACAAAGGATGTTCCCCTTTTTAATAAATAAGTATAGACAAACATTATAGATATCTCTATTAAATTTGAAAAATGACTTTAGTTGAAAACATAGACCCTAAAATATATAAAATTACCTAGCATAGTGTTTACACTAATTCTTAACTGTCAGCATGTTACTTTAATAGAAAGTCAATCAATAAAACGTATCTAATTGTGACAAAAAAAAGATTGCAGATTTTCCTCAGTGCTGCAACATTTGAATATAATTGACTCTTATTTTTTTGTTCACCAAAGGTTGTGAATATGTAATCCTTTTTTGTTTTTATGTTTGCTTGTTTGTCCGTATGTCTTGTTTTTTTAACATATCATATTCAAATTTTGCATGATGGTAGATACCAATAAACACGCAACTTTTTTCATTCAAATTTTTGCACAATATTTCTGGACATCAGGTGATTAAATGTCAATAATTGAATGTTGGATGGGTGTGAGGGCAGATGTCATCTCAGAAGATCTAACACCCAGAAAGAGAGGGGGAGAGAGGGGGAGAGAGGGGGAGAACGGATGGACAGGTGAAAAATGTTTTATGGAGAGCAGAAAAGTGGTTCTCCCCTTTGTCTTCTGCAAGATGAGTAGTGTGGAAGATTTTTACCTCTTCACTCTAGATACTGTAGTTGCTGTGAAAAAGAGCCTCAAATCAGAAGTACACTGTAAAAAAAGTCAGTAAAATATACAGTATATATATACAGTATAACTCTCAAATGTGCACCTTAAAACAGATAACTCATAAGCTGGAGAGGAAATGCGGTCTCACCAGTGGATGAAAGAGTGAAAAAGTGTGCCATCCTATGATATGATATTATCACAATACTCCACTCATATTATTCCAATTTTTAACATTTTCTTATATGCTGTTCTGTATTCTCCCTGTATTCTGATGACCAGAATACACCCAGCTGGCAAGCAAGTTAGTCAAGTCTCCTCAAATTGTGCACACTGACAAAGACTCATTTTCACTGCTGGAAACACGCTGGCAATCTGTCTGAATTCATAGTATTTGTTGCATTTTTTAGAGAGTGAAAATCTCTCTAAAAGTCATTGCAACCAGTCCAAGTTAGTTGTGCGTCTCTGTCAGAAGATCTGTCCAATCACCTTGTAAGAAAAAGTGGCCATCCACTGGCCAACCATTTCATCACCACAACTTGCAATCGGTTGGAGAATAGGAAAAAATTTAGTACAGTCACAAGCCAGACACAATTTTTGTTGGTTTTTTTTTTGTTTTGTTTTTTTGTCCTTCAGGTGAAAGGAGATTTGGGGCCTAGTTTTACTTCAGTGTGACAGAGCAATAGCCTGCTTTGAATTAGGAGGTAAGTTTGGAAATACAAGTGTGTTGGATGCCTTTTTGGTTGAGCTGACATAATCAATATAATCAATATAAGTTTGCTCGCCAAACATTATTTCAGGAAGTGCATGAGATCAGCCCTCTTGTTTTCATTATTCCAAGAGAATTTTTAATTTTTAAAAAAAATATATAATGGTATTTGGTGTCCCTGTATCAATATAATATCACCACAGAAAATATCACAATATTATACTGTATAAAACTTTCCCCACCCCTACTAAATATAGTTAAATACTATTACTTAACTCTTTTGATTCAAGACTTTTCATTTATACACCGCATAACACTTCTTTCACCACTAGATGTCATATGTCAGCTATTTTACAAATTATTAAAATACCGTTATATGAACTTCCATCTAAGAATGTTGATGTCCTGATAGTCTAGCTCCACCCCTCCCCTCATATTGCTATGACATGAAATGACCCTAGTGTCTGCACAAGCTTTTCAGTACTGACAATATTTCCTGTTACGTTTCTATTTCGATGAGCAAAGATGTGGAGCATTCAAAATCTGCTGTTCATCTTCTGCAGTAAGTAATTTGAATAAGCAAACGGACAAAGATTAAAGTCAGCTGTATACTAACAAATAAATGTATGTTTTAGTATTAAGCAACAGTAAGTGAAGCTCTGTATTGGTCTTATTTCTTTAAACAGCACTAAATTAGTTAGTAAGAAAACTGACCTGACAAAGTAAAACATGATCTTTTCACATTGTATTTGTCTTCTTAGTTTCTCTGAGATGTCTGACCAGTGCAGTGGGGATGATCCATGTGACTGGATATGTGGGGAGAGAGGTTAATGTCTCTTGCTCCTATGATCAGAGTTATGTATCTCATGAGAAGTACCTATGTAAGGACGGCTGTGGCAGCGATGATGTTCTCATTACAACATCACAAGCAAGCAAAACCAAATACTCAATTTATGATGACAACAGTGCACGAATCTTCACCACAACTATCTTTGATCTTCAATCTACGGATGCTGGAAAATACTGGTGTGGGGTGACGATAACTGGAACAGACATCTACACTGAAGTCGAGCTGAAATTAGTACAAGGTAAAAAGAAAAAAAGGGGGGGGCATCGCAAAAGCCAATTACAGATTGCTAATAAAAAACAATATCACAACAAATAAAGTTAAAGGGAAGGACTTCAGTTTCAGGTTAATAGAAGTTTGCATTTCTTTAAACAGTGGTATGTGAGTGCAGGACTATCTGTATTTTTTGCTGCAAAATTGACCTTCTGTAAAACTGCACTTTAACTTGGAAAAAACACTTAAGTCTTATATGTAATAGTTTTGTGGCTGTAACGTATCTTCTGGTGTTGTTTATTGTTTACCTTCTTGACAGACAGATGCTGTGACACTGAGACCAAAGTTCAAAGTTATGAGGGATACTCTGAGTCTGTCAGTTGTCCGTATGAGTCTCAGTATCAGAACAGTCTAAAGTACATCTGCAGAGGAAACCGGCCCTCCACATGTCTGCAGCAGGCACTGATCACCTCTGACACCAAACAAAATGGGCGATTCAGACTTGATGATGACAAAATGTTAGGAACATTCACAGTGACCATTAACAGTTTGACTCGTAATGATTCAGGATCGTACCTCTGTGGTGTTCAAAGAAACTCTGAGCTGGATGTTTTCTCTGCTGTTGAGCTGGAAGTTGAAGGTAAAAAAAATCACAGTAATAGCTCTTTACACCAGCACCAAGAAGACATTATTTGCTGTCAAATAGTCTCTAAGAAACTTAAATATTTGATTATTCGAAAATAATGTTTCTCTTTCAATCTGACAGAGTGGTGCTGTGTCAACTCAACTAAAATAAATGGTACTGCAGGAAATCCACTAACTCTGCAGTGTCCTTATCCTCCACAACACTGGGATAACAGGAAGTTCCTCTGTAAGGGAGAACACCGCAACAATTGCTCAGACATGGTGACGAGTCAAAGCAGGTTCACACTGCAAGATGATGCTGCTTCCAGCTCTTTCACAGTGAGGGTCACAGAACTGGAAGCAGCTGATGCTGGGACATACTGGTGTGGGTCAGACTCACAGTGGAGAGTTGGAAACTACACCAAGATTGAGCTGTCAGGTATGCTGGACACTTTTGTATAAGATAATACAATTTAAGCCACGCGTTTGTTTTATGTCAGTTCATGTTTTAGGTCAGTTCCGCTATCTGAAGAGTGCAGTAAAACTAAAACTGTCAATATGATGTTTACACTCACCACAAAAAATAGCGGCACAAAAAATAGAACTACTGGGAGGCTCACTTACCACAGGTGGTCTGAGGCTACAAAAGTATTTTTGTCCTTCTAAGCAGTCATATTCTAACTTCCACTATACAATCAATCCTCGCATTTGTAATAAAACTTAGTTGTAACAACCCCATAAATGGCTTATTTCATGTAAATTTCGTTCAAATCTGAACAATTTGCATATTTAAGTGAAAACGCTACATCCAGATGAACAGAATCAACTTTTGGAGATTTACTTTCCTGGATGATTGAGAATGCATCAAGACGATCTAACTGTATTCTATTACAGTTACCATTTAAATGGATGGTAATCAGAATACAGTTACTTTGTTGAAATAAATAGAATACACGGCAGTCATTTCCTGTGTCATATGTTAGGCTAGCCCCTCTCTATGCCTTCTCCAAATTTGGTGACTAAATGCAGTCGGGGGTAGGTTTAACTCAGTTGGCTAAGCATGTAGTCATACATTGCATGGCTGAGAACAGGTGGCCTGGGTTTGAGTACGACCCACGCCTCTTTTCTTTTTAAAAATTTAAGCTCAATTTCCATCGGAGATTAATACAGTTTCTCTGATTCGGATTGCTGGAAACCCAAAACAAAACACCCAATAAGAGGCTCTAAATTAAGCATCCTGTTAATGTTGGTGGTGTAAGTTACACAATGGACCCAGAGCCAGCAGTGCATGGGCAGGAATGCACTTCCAACACCACTACATAAGAAGAATGGGATGGGCAAAACTTCAGTACCGTTGATGTGCTATGCTGTGTGATTTTTATTACTATTAATGAAGGGTACTCGCCACCAAGCTAACATTGTTAGCTGAGGTTAGTTCATAGACTGCAGACTGTTAGGAAGCTTCTCAAAGTTAAGCACTTTGGCAAAATTCGCTGTTTCTGTCACGGTTTGTGGGGCAAGCTGTGTTGAGGTATGAATGAAGGACCCAAAGTGCAGGCACTGGCTGAGATGTGAGTGAGCTTTATTTAAGGAGACTGACATACAACCAAAAGAAAGGGCGCGAGAAAGAGAACTAAGAAATAATCTAAACTGGGAAAGCTAAGAACTAAACAACAAACCTCAATACGAGGGTATGGAGAGCAGAGGAGAGTTGGAAACTACACAAAGATTCAACTGTCAGTGGGTAAGATGAACATGTGTAGATGTGGACAAAGTGAATTGAGCTGTAAATTCCTCCTTTTGGTCCCCTCTGTACAAACACGGGCTGTTGTTGGCAGTTCTAATGTCATTAGAAAATAAAAAAAACTATTATAATGGGTTTCACGCTACGAATAGAATAGGTGCACAGAATAGTGACAAAACAATACTACACAGAGCAAGAAATGTTGGGCCCTGTTGGTTTCCTGACTAGTTATTGATCTCTTTCTTTGATTAGTTAAACTAATCAAACTTCTATAGAACTGTAATCTGTGGCTATTTTGCCTTTGTTAAAATATCTATCTGCTAGATAAGCAGGCATAACAGGCATAAGATGTAAAATATGAATAAAACAACATATTTACAGCTATACTAGCACCATTTCTATGTTCTCTTATCTGACATGTGAAAAATAGTTGCATAGCATTCACACGAAACAAACCTCTGCTAAAGTAGAAGTGCCGAAAACAAAATGTGTTGCTGCCTTTGACACAGAGATAACATCTTCTTGCCCAAATAATAAAGCCAACCCTTTTTTTCATGCAAAGCTTATCAGATATTGAACCTATCTGCTTGTTAAATTATCTAGGTTTATGTGCTAAAAAAGGTTCACAGACTTCTTAGCACGATATCTGCATGTAGCCGCCCCCTCCCCCAAGGCTCATGGGTATCATGGAGGATTGTTGTCATAAACCCTGCAACTGCTTGTTCGTCACATAGGCAGAAAACATAAGCTTGAAAACCACAAGCCAGCAGCTTGTAAAGTATAGTGTATGGTTTCACACAGCTCTGAATATTTTGAATATATATTACAAACTGTTTTCAACAGCCGATAACTTTCTTACTTACAGCTTCTACCTGGTGAGCCGCTCCTGGCAGCGTTGGGGGGAGATATTCTTACACCTTGTTTTAGCTCATCTTATCAAATCATTATCCATACCACTACTGTACACTGTATGCAAAAACTAAATAGAGAAAAGTTGTTTAAACAAAACAGTTTTAAAAATCATGAAATTATCATTTCACCACTTGCAGCACATTAAAGTCAGTAATTGCAACAGATAGTCTAATCCTTAATCCAATTGAAATGTCTGAGAGCTGTGCATAAATAAATCCCTGCAAACCTGAATGAACTGAAGCAAAAGAAGAGTGGGCCAATATTTCTCCACAATCATCAGTCATACAGAAAACAATTACTTCCAAGTTCTTGCTGCTCAGGTTTGTTCTAGAAGCTATATAATCAAGCCATATACTTAGCTTTTCACAGCATTGCTTAGAGTCCTGTTTGCAACTGAGCATGAAGTCTTTGAACTGGTGCTGGTGATCATAAGGGCTGCTTAATCTAGTCACTAATACCTGTCCTTCAACATCAACATTTACATCAGCAGTTCCTCTCCTCTATTCTCTTCTTCTCTTCTATTTAACTCCAGTCAAACAGCATATCTCAGTGACTTAATATACCATGTTATAGTACAATGTTGTACAATCTGTTGGATATTTTGTTATAAGAAGTAAGTAGCTATAAATCTGAAGTAAATTGAATGAATAGCGTCAGTGTGATTCAAAACTTTGAACCGGTCAACTGACATATGAATGCTACCAAGCACAGAGGCCTGTTGCTATGTGGACTTAAACTAAATTAGCTAAGTATTTTTCCTCTGGCAGTCTTTCTGCAGCACACCACCACTGAAAATTTTACCACTATATTGGAAATCGTAGGACTAAATTCAACAGATGTCCCCGGTAAGTCTATTAAAGGTAAACTATGTTTCCACATTATGGTAAACATTTGGTATTGGTCCTGAAATTGATGTATTTTTTTACTCTGTTCTGTTTTGGCTTCTGTTTTTCAGATACCACAGTCTATGTGGTTTTTGCTGCACGCTCTGTGCTGCTACTGCTACTGCTGTGTGCCCTGGTTATAGTTCACAAGTACAAATATTACAAATTGAAAGGTATTTTTTTAATCATAACATACCCATAGCATTCACAACAGACCAATGCACTGAAATTTTCATGCAAAAAAGGCATAAAACTTTCTTATGACATGTGTATTCAGAAGCTGAAGTCCCCATAAGCAGACATCCACCCAAGGCAGCAGAGGAAGAGGAACTGAGTGCAGCAGATGTACAAAAGCTAAAGTCCATCGTCTGTCATAAACCCTATTACAAATGCCCTCCACTATTCTTTGCTTAACAGTGTTTTCTTTCTTCTTTTTTCTTTTCCCTCACTAACCAACTAGTCCCATCAGATGACCACTCATGTCTGAGCTTGCCTCATCAGTGCTGGAGCCAACCCAGCCAACACTGGGCAAGAGGTAGTATCTGGTTAGACACCATGTTTCTATTATTTTCAGGCCTTAGAGTACAATAAACTCGGTTTTATCTGAATTTAGAAGCAGGAAATAAGAGGTCATCCAGGCCTGTATGCCATTAAGAAATTCCTGCAGTTTAACTAATAGATGTGTATCATACAGCTTCAAGGACAGATAAGCTGGGTATCAAATATATTTGTGCATTAAAAGCATCCAAACAAGGGATACAAATGTATTGCACAGAAAACAATTTACGTTATACTTGAAATTAGTGCTGTCAGCGTTAATCTCATTAAAATGAGGTTAACACCATAACAGCATTAACACGGTAAATCTCTGTTAGCCCCTCGCACACGGATCGCCGCGTGCGAGGGGCTGCACGGCGCTAACGCGTTAGCGAGCTAACTGCTCTAACATGTTAACACCCTGCAGCCCTTGCACGGGGCGATCTGCTGTTTGCTCTTTGTTGGTTCTTCTTTAAATTTCTGGAAATCATGAATTTTTGGTGTGCACGAAAAGGCAGACCTTAAAACAGCATTGTGCCTTTTAGCACAGTGAGGAAGAGATGGGTCAAACTGGAAAAAATCACAACACAACAGAAGATACTGTTGAAATAAAATTTTCTAATAAGAAAAACAGTTAAACAGTGCCAGTACTAGATTATTCTGTTTGACAATAGCAGCAGAATTTAATATACAATTACTGAAATCGTTTGTAATCCCCACTAGTTTTATTGTTGTGAAATGGTTGCTCTTGATTTATTTAATGTTCATCTCCTATTTTTTCTGATATGTTTGTCTTCATTTGTATTATTTGATATAACTTAAATGATGTGCCCTACATGTGACATTTTCACATACCTGTGACACTTTAAAAAACCCAAATTGTAAATTATCTACAAAAGTCAATAATTACATCTTTTTTCTTTCTCAGCAGGTGATCCAGGTGATTGATATATGCATTTTTTTTTTCTCTGCCCGTTCTGTTGGTTTTTGTCTTTTGCCCTTCTCCCCCGTCCCTCTTCTCAGCTGTTTCTCTTTCCCTCTTTCTTTCTCCCCTTCTTTCCCCCAGTCAAGTCTGTCCCGTATTCAGTAAGTGAAAATAAAATAAACAATAAAAGGTGAATCAAATGGACCATTACGGCAAGGCTGGGATGGTCAGTTTGGTAAAGTAAATCCGTTGGGCATCTTTCTTTGCCTTTAGACAACAATTCTGATGGCAAAAGAGCCACACGGGACAGGCCAAAAAAAAAAATAATAATTTCATCTGTATCTGTGCTATTCTTGCTGTCCTGGGACTGTTTCATTAGGCCAATAGCTTTTGGATGAGGAGTATATCCAAATACTGCCTTCACCAGAATTTCATCCTGATATGTCTCATATTGTACATGCCGGGGACATGCTGATTCCGCGTTTTCATCAAAGGCAGATGCAGCCAGAAGCTACTGCACAACTGCAGGTGGCTCTCATCCAGGAGACAAGGCAACAACAGATCCAGATACATGTGCAGTCCATGGGCAGATAAATTACACCTCCACAGGAGGCAATACGTCATATTATACACCTTGTGTTTACATATATATTAGTGAACGTCTGTACTGTTATAACAGGTCAACTGTTGGATGAAAATCGAAAGATTTTAGAGCTGGGCTAAGTCTTCAATGTTTCAAAATCCTAACAACGCCCCTGTTGCACAGCCACGAATTTATATGTAAACTATGCGTACAAAGCAACTCATCAGTGTATTGTTGGATGTGCTATCATGGTTTGGGGCCTTATTTCAGCAGTGGTGTTGGAGATTTTGTCAAAATTGCCACTGAAAGTTTTTTTGTTTGTTTGTTTGTTTGTTTGTTGTGTATTTAGATTTAGAATTTCTAAAGATGTGCTGCATATAACCTGCCTAAAACTTTGGAGTTGTTGTTTTAAAATAAAGTGCCAAAAGTCTCCCTCTACCAAGAAAATGATTTAATTATCATTTGCCCAAAACAAAGAAGAGAGATGGACTCGCAACAAAATAGCCGATCAGCTGATCATTAAGCAGTTTCATGATTGAAGTAGCAGCAAGAGAGGGAGGGAGAGAGAAGAGGCAGTCACTCCATATATTGGTTGTTAAGCTTAACGTGGGAATGTTTTACTAACATTCAGAGATGAACTTACACACTTGCTTTACTTCTCTCTGGGATAGCTTTCTCAGAGATGAAACGCTGGATTGGTAGGGAGGCTACACACAGCCGCTCATTCACGTGAGCACACTGCTCCGAGGTGCTACTGTTATGAGCCGAGTTATGCGGTGTTGCAAGTTTTGTGAGGTGCTTTTTTGATATTTAATGGATCGGATTACATTTTTTATTTCTCTCCGATATCCGATCCAGTAATTTATGTCAGTATCGGGCCGATACCGATACCTAATATCGGATCGGTCCATCTCTAGTTTTAACGTAATAATTTCACAAATAATCATCATCTTGAGAACAGGAAGAGCCAAGGATGCCCTTCGTGGACCACAGCTCAAGCTCAACACCATAACCCCAGACATCCTCGACACCAAACTGGACCACCTGCTCCTGGATCAAAGGCTTCCTCACCACCGTCCTGAATCAGAAAGTCCCCCCACATACCACCCCTTCCCACTCACTACCGCAGCAATGGTCTGAATAATCCTCATCACTCAGGCCACTCATATGACTCTATACTCAGATCAAATCCTTTGCAATACTTCCAAGCACTCCTCTTGATTGCATATATTGCATATATTTCACCAGTTTGTTATTTATTCCTGTTGTCTTACTATTTATACTTTATTCCTGCTCCCAGCCTGGAGCACCCATAATTTTGTTGTAAATGTACAATGACAATAAAAGGTTATTATATTATATTATATTATATTATATTATATTATATTATATTATATTATATTATATTTAGCAACTAAACAACAAATTCTGTATACTATACTACAGAGATTTAAAATGGTTCTCTTCTGGTATACGCTGAATTGGTCCCAGAGTTCTATTATTATTTATCGTATTATTATATACTTAGGTTTGTTGTTTGACTGATATTAGCATTTGATGATTAGCCGTGTCATCTGAGCCAACATGCGTAACTAGGCAACACCAAACAAACAAACCTACAGCTTGGTCCGGACTGTTAATGTTAGTGCTGCTACTTTTTATTTGGGACTAAATCTGCTTTAATCAGTCCAAATAAATCGCGTCTTTTTTCTTGCAGGCCATTTGAATTGTTAAAAAAAAATGTGCTCGGATGTTGTAGTATCACGACCTCACTATGACAGCAGAGCTGTAGCTCAGGGGGTCCCGGAGAAAGATCACCTTGTAGCGGCCCCACAGCCGTCCTCGGGCTTAGCCACAGCAGGGTACCGCTCGGCTAAATACACCCCGACTGAATGGTTCTCCAACTACCAAAACTTACTTCAGCAAGCCGGTACCGACTGCCACGAAGCTACGAGCCTTCAGCGAGAGTCCAGAACTTTGTACCAAGACACCGATGCATCCACTTTTAAGACACAGGCCGAGGGAACACGTCGTCTGGGAGAGAGACTACAAGAGATCCACTACTGGAAGTCTGAGCTGCAGCGGCACATCGAGCAGCTGCTGGCCGACACGGAGTCACTGGTGGCGCTGAAGATGCGGCTGGAGAAGGCGCTGGATGCCACCGAGATTCCCTATGCTATCGCCACAGACAACCTGAACTGCAGGGCGAGAAGGCTGGGAGCTGACCTGGTCAGAGACACTGTGGAGGAAGAGTTGTTCAAGGTGATAGACAATATTTCATGATCCAAAATAATATCGCCTAAGTGTGGGCTTGCAAAAATCTGAACGTATAATTATAATTAAAGTGAAATTTGTATTTGGATACATTTTCTCAAAAGTGTATTTAATTTGATATTTGACCAATTACTGCTTATGGGATATTTTAGACACATTGATATTTTATTTTGGAATAATGCTTTTCAAATTAAAGGGAAAGAATCGCACCTAAGTTAATGGCAAATGTGAACTAGTGTGATCTGATCAACTGGCAGTGGCAGATTTCACCTCAACAAACTAAGAATGTCTGCTTTTTCTTGTCTTCGGTGATATTTAAACATATTTGAACTGATCTTAGCTCTTACTGTAATATTTTCAGAGTAAAACGTTTAATAATGAGATCCAGCAGATGGCAGTAACACATTAACCAGTAAGATGACTCCGTCTTTTGCAGGAAGTGGACTTGATCAGGAGTGTCCAGGCTCTTCTGAAGAGAACTACAGCTCAGGTTGTCAGTCAAATCAAGTAAGTTTGAAACTCTGTTTAAAACTGCATAACATGTAGAATTTCATAACATGAAATATTTATATAACTATAAACAGAAACTTTTATTTCATGTGTGTCTATGCATCAGGTTGAACAGAGAAGCCAAGCACACTTTAGAGATGGACTGGTCTGATAAGTACCAGGCCTACCATTTTGATGACCACAGCGGAAGACACAGTAACATGAGTTCAGATACGCAGCACCATCCCAGCTCAGCTGCCATGCAAGAACAGTGAGTTTGAGCAGCTGGAGATATTACATAAACCTAAAAAAACGAGAAACAGTCCTGATAACTTTTTTCACTTGCTGCAGGGTGTCCAGCCACCCATCATGGACGAAGTTTACACAAGACAACCTGTTCAAGGCCGTGCAGGAGGAACAGGCTACCAACAGTCTCAGGTTAGAGCACATACTAGTTCATATACTGCAGCAGAATCTGAAACTGATCCTGGTTCATTATTTATTATTTGCTTTAAACAAATGGAATCCTTGTGTGTTAGATTGCTGGTAGAGCAGGTGCTGCAGGACACGGCTGAGGATCTGAGAGTCCAGTGCTCCAGTGTTGACCGAGCCTTTAGCGAACGCTGTGTGGAGCTGAATGAGGCCAAGACACAGCTCAATATGCAGCTCAAACAGGTGGATGAACTGACAGACAGAGTAAATGACTGGTTATTAGTTGATGATTGATTGTATTATCTCATGTGTAGATCTTGGAGCAAATTGGTGCCCAGGAGAAAAACATTGTGGCTCTGCAGCAGGCCATTCACAACAAAGAAGCTCCACTGCGAGTAGCTCAGTCCAGACTTTACCTTCGCTCCCTCAGACCCAACATGGAACTGTGCAGAGATGAACCCCAACTCAGGTATGCATGCACAAAACAATAAACTGCTTTGTCTTTCTCGCTGCTCTGATTTTTTGCTTCTGTCTGTAGTTTGGAAGGGGAGGTGAAGCAGATTGATGCCACTCTGGCATCTCTACAGCAGAAGCTGAGCAAAGCCAGAGAGTCCCTGTCTCGTCTGGAGGAGTCACGCATGGCGTTGGAGAAAGACATCAACTGCAAAACCCACTCACTGTTCATCGAGAGGGAAAAGTGCATGACTCACCGTAAACGATACCCGACCACTTCAGCACTGTCAGGATACTGAAAGGTTCAACACGTCTTTGTTTGGCCCTTTTTTGTGTTGCTGTAATTAGTAAATGGTTATGACCGATATAAAGATGACTTTTTACATTTAGTACTAAAGGCATTAATATGACCACATATTTGATCACAGTTTTGTATACTGTTCGGTTTGTTTTGGTTCTGTCCTTTTAGCGTTCATAAGTAAAACACATATCTTCTGTCTCAGGGATATCTTCATACACATGATCACCATCATCATTATCATAGATGTGCCAGTTGTTCCGCTCCTCAGAAGAACCCAAATTGAAACACGCCTCAACAGCTTGGTTTTCATAAGTCTAAAAAACAAATAGAAGGAAAGATTACAATGACGAAGGAAACTCACAGTGAAATTCAGAGGTCACAATAAGATGGACACATGGCATAACAATTTCTTGATGATAACATATTTCTTTGGCCCACTAGCACCAGGTGCATCTATTTCTCTGATTTTTTTAGCCTAAACTGAGTAAATAGGAGTCTACAGAAATGTAATATTGAAATAATGTACACATTTTAGAGGACATGGTGAGAAGATGTTCCTGAGAATAAACGTAACATTTACAGGACCACTGTCAAAGCAAGCTAAATCGCCAGTACGGTGCAGCAAACATTGCACTTTCGAAATGCTTCTGATACTGTCTCATGTATTTTCCTCTCACATGATCCTTAAGCTTTACTTCTCCTGCTTCTTCAGTGTTTATCGTGATTCTGTTCATGGCGATGTCAGCTGCTGGAGCAACACAGAAAACAATAAATTAAAGTGCTTGTGTGTGGACAAATCTATATATGTGTTTGTGTGCATATGTGTGTATTACCTCTCACGTTGGTGCATTTATAAACCTTGATCCAAGCCACTGTCGGTATCAGCATTATAACCAGAGGTGCGGGCAGAAAGTAAACCAGAATGTGAATTGCTGCAGGAAAAGAAATATTTAAGAGAATAAAATCTGCACAGAGGTATCATAATATCCACATATCATATGTTCCAGTCTGTCTAAACAGCAGAAATAGCACCAAATCTCTAGACTGATCAGCATTTGGTACCTTGTGTTCCTTATTTCATTAATAGCTAAATGAGCACTCCTATTTTAGAATCACAAATCATTGAAATTTTGAATGCATGAGGATTTACATCACATTTAAGTCCCTTTAACCCAAAAGAAAAAGAGCTATCTAGGAGAACATAAATCTTACTGTACAGCAATATTTTTTGCTTCCTGTTTCTGAAATAATAAAATACATTATATATAATAAATACTTTCTGTATTAGCTTTCATAAGAGACATAACTATAAACTCTCACCTTTGACTTGAAGCTCAACAGCAGAGAAAACATCTCGTCCACTGTTTCTTTGGACACCACAAAGGTATAAACCAGAATCCCTTCGGGTCAGTCTGGTAATGCTCACTGTAAATTTTCCTAACACTTTGTCATCATCAAGTCTGAATCGTCCATTTTCTTTGTTGTCAGAGGTGATCAGTGCCTGCTGCAGACATGTGGAGGGCCGTGTTCCTCTGCAGATGTACTTCAGGCTGTTCTGGTACTCAGACTCATAAGGACAACTGATGGTCACGGAATCTTCTTTATAGCTTTTTATTTTGGTCACACTGTTACAGCAGCTGTCTGTCAGAAAGATAAACATCAAAAATTGTCACAAGCTAAAATAGAGACTAAGTAAATGCAAAGAAAAAGATGTCAAAAAACTAAAATAAGTTTCACATTTAATTTTATCCTGTCATCCAAAAATGTGTGCTGACTCTTATCTAAGCAACATGCTTATATCTGTACTGTATTACTTTTTATTTTTGTGTGTATCCTTTGCTTCCTTCCATGTTTCACGATGAAAGAGAAACCTCTGTTTCATCGTGACACATGGAGTGCAGAAAGGTCAAATGTTGCTCAAATGTTGTTCATGCTGACGAGTGTCACTAATGTAAGTGCAAAAAAAATTGTCAATGCTTTGTTTTGAAAACCTTCTCCAGTGTGCTCTAGCTACTTTTGACAAATCCATCTGTTGTCAGAGAACCCTGCGCCCCAAAACTACAACATACTAAATAACTATATAAGGTCATTTTATTTACCTTGCCCAACATCCACTGTGACTTCAGCGTAGATGTCATTTCCAAATAAGGAGATGCCACACCAGTATTTCCCTGTATCCCTTTTCTGCAAGTTGAAGATCGTCACAGTGAAGATTTGAGCCTTTGTGTCATCGTAGATGGAGTATTTTTTGTTTTTCGGTTGTGTCGTCATGATAAGAACATCACTCTTGCCACAGTTTGACTTGCACAGGTACTTCTCGGAAGATTGAAATCCCGTCTTATAGGAACAAGAAACATTAACATCTGCCCCCTCATATCCAGACACACGGATCACCCCTGCTGTGCTGGTGACACAGCTCAGAGAAACTGTAAACAGAAGAAAACAGTGTTAGGTACAGACAGGGACAGCTGGTATGAATGGGCTGACAGGGCTAGGCCCTCCCTTGGCTTTTCAAGAAAAAATTATAAGAAATTATATAAAATTCCCCTCTCACCCCTGCGGGCAATCTATCCTTCAAGCTCGGATCCTCAACCAGAGCCCTGGGGTTGAGGGTCCTGCGCAGTGTCTTACCTGTTCCTAGGACTGCGCTCTTCTAGACAGAGATCTCCGATGTTGTTCCCGGGATCTGCTGGAGCCACTCGCCTAGCTTGGGAGTCACCCTACCCAGTGCTCCGATTACAACTGGGACTACTGTTACCGTCACTCTCCGCATCTTCTCAAGCTCCTCTCTGAGCCCTTGGTACTTCTCCAGCTTCTTGTGCTCCTTCTTCCTGGTGTTGCTGTCATTCAGTATCGCTACATCTATCACTACAGCCATCTTCCTCTGCTTGTCTACGACCATGATGTCCAGCTGGTTAGCCACCACCATTTGGTCTGTCTGTACCTGGAAGTACCACAGGATCTTAGCTCGGTCATTCTCCACCACCCTACAGAGCGTTTCTCATTTGGACCTCGGGACTTCCAGGCCATACTGGGCACAGATGTTTCTGTATACTATGCCAGCCACTTGGTTATGGTGTTCCAGTTATGCCCTGCCTGCTAGCATCTTGCACCCTGCTGTTATGTGCTGGATTGTCTCAGGGGCATCTTTACACAGCCTGCACCTGGGGTCTTGCCTGGTGTGATAGACCCCAGCCTCTATGGATCTTGTGCTCAGAGCTTGTTCCTGTGCTGCCATGATTACAGCCTCTATGCTGTCTTTCAGTCCACCTTTGTCCAGCCACTGGTAAGACTTCTGGATGTCAGCCACTTCCTCTATCTGCCGGTGGTACATACTGTGCAGGGGCTTGTTCTTCCATGACGGTTCCTCCTCCTATATCTTGGGTTCTGCTGCCTGAGGTATTTGCCTCATCCTGGACTGTGGGGCTGACACTCACCAGTCCCCGGCCTCCTTCCTTCTGCTCAGCACACAGCCTCAGGTTGCTGGATGGGGTGAAACCCTCCATGCATGGAAAGGAGCTTCCTGGTCTTTATGTCACTGGCTTCTATCCCCTCCTTTGGCCGACTGATTATCCCAGCAAGTTACCTGATCATGGGCAGGGCGTAGGTGTTGATAGGCCAGATCTTGTTCTTACCATTCATTTGACTCCTCAGGACTTGCCTGACCCTCTGCAGGTACTTGGTGGTTACAGCTTTCCTAGCAGCCTCGTCATGGTTCCCATTTGCCTGTGGGATCCCCAGGTGCTCGTAGCTGTCCTCTAGGTCTGCAATATTGCCTTCTGGTAGTTCATTCCCCTCTGTTCTGACTACCTTCCCTCTCTTTGTTATCATCCAAATACAATTCTCCAGTCCGAGCGACATTCCAATGTCCTTGCTGTATATCCCACCAGGATATGCTGTATATCCTAGTGAGATATACAGCAGGGAAATTAATGGTTCCTTAAAATCTTAAAAATGGGTTTTAAGGAAGCAGGGCAATTCCCTTTTTTTTTAAATAAACACAAAAAACTTTCTAAAATTCAGCAGCAGTGTTACACGTCACCAACAACTCCACATTCTCTCTCTGTACCTGGATAGTGTCTGCCCACAGCGCCAAAGGACTCTGCGAGCGATCTTCTCTCACCCTGGGAGCAGCTGTCCCTCACCTCTTTTTCTGTCTGCCTCATCTCTGTGCTATGTGCTATTCTGTGATCTCAGGGGCACAAGCTAAACACAAAATACAATTATTGTGTGTCTTTTGGCTAAGAAATGGATGGAATTTCTTCTTTTTGAGCAAATTATATTTGATGAATGATTGTGATTGGTTTGGACATATTTGTAAGTGGTGACCAAAAACTGGAATCAAGTATTTGCATAATGAATCTTTCACATCGCTGCAGATGAATTTTGGTTCTCTATTCCCTGCAGAAGCATGCTATAATGACTGTACTGTATATATGTTCCCTATCTCCTCCTAGACAAGTGAAACAATCTTAATGAGATGTTATGAAATTTGATTAGGACAGTGTAATGCCAACATCTGTAGAGTGTATACAAATCCCAAAATTGTATACATATGTACATCTGACAGTTCAGATGTGCACTGAATGGAATTTATGCATAGCATAGAATGAAACACCATCACAGCATCATACTATAAAGATCGCGGTATATGTATGATTGTGTGTTTGTATGTTCCCTGTTTGCTAATGTCTATAATGGCCAAATAACATCACACAGGCTTTACATCCCTGACTGAAATTATCCCATTGCTTAGACTTTGTGATATCTAAAGAAAATTCTCAGTGCAAAATGAAACATGAGGCACTCCTCATGTTGTATTTATAATGAGAAGTGAACAACAGTCATTCAGTGCCTCATTTTTAGTAGTGCTAAGGAGATACATTCTGAGTACACCCACAGCACTGAGTGAGCAAATATTTATGAAAATAAAACATAAGGTGTGTGGATGTGGTTTAAAGTGAGTTTAATCCAGCATCTCTTCATTCAAAACAGAAGACTTGTTTAGATTAGTTTGCACATAGCGACAGGCAAGCCTGTAGACAATTATATCCATAAAACCAGACAAATCTATTCTTAAGTGTTACATTTTTCAGCAATAGTCTCAATATAAGAAAGTTGTTTACATAAATTAAATGGACTGCTGTTAATAAATAAATGTACTTACTGCAGTGGATGAATAACAGGTACTGAGTGCGCCACATCTTCATGTACTAATGTGGTTGTAAATCTAATCATAGGTGCCAGCAAATATTAAAATCTCTCAGTTCCCCATTCAAATCCCCTTTCTGGTGCCATTTACTGCCTTGTGAACTTTCCAGTTAAAAGTTCAACCATTGAAAAAGAGAAGTCAGTATAAAAAAGCATAGTTCATATGCATTAAAGTTTCTATAACACCTTAAATTTGATTACTTTGTCAAAGCACATATCAACCCATGAGCAATCTGGATTGACTAATCACTACAGTTTGCTCCTGTGACATAAGTGTTTCACTCTGTCTTTCACTCATAAACATGGTACTTTTCTTTAATTTCTTTTAACATTGTTTGCCTTGGTTTGTTATGTTATGAGCCAGCTGCTCCCGAACCTTTATTTTCTCACTAATTTCTGCATTTGTCCTATGTGAGGGAGTTCTGCCTATACCATCTGTTCATGATGGCCTTACAAATATGCCTTCAATTATGCCAATACCAAAATATTTGATATGACCTAGGTATATTGTGACCCAGGATTTTGACAATAACCAAATGAACACAAAAAACCCCCGAAGAATGTGCATAACCAGGACAAAAAAGAATGAATATTGTTTCACACAATAGCTTGAAAGCATAATCACATTTTCATTGCGGTCTTACTTTATTTGAACACTTATTGTTGGAACTTTTTGCCATATTCATCAGTTTCCAGCCGCAGAAACAGTCTGAGTTACAGCAAAATCTTCCTATCAATCATTGCCTCCACTAGAGAGAGCTCTTGAGCTTCATTGTCTCCCCTCTCCTCACGTTGCTTCACAGCGACCTGGTTTCTGCCTCAAGGACAACATCAAGGCCTGGGGCGACTTCTAAAAATAAAAATGACTCACACATTAAAACGTTTCGGTAAGTCTTATATTTGTGATTTATGGAGAAACAGAGTCAAATGGTGGTCAGGGAGGCCATGCTAACCACAGATTAAACTGTGGCCTCCCCGCACAAACCGATGGTGAATCGGCAGGAAAAGATGTTGGGGGGGGGGGGGGGGGGGGGGATTATGTCTGCAGTCACAGAGGCTTCACACATAGTCTTAGATGTGGAGTTACACAAAGTTTAGTTTTTATTCTTTATTTTCAGGGACAACAAACATTGATCTCATAAGAGCAGATTTAGCTACTAACTAAATTCCATCAACAGTTGTTGGGCAGGAACTCAATGTTAAATAAACTACATGCTAAATACAGATACAAGTAGCTGCTGTTTTTTTCTAGTCTTCCATTTACATTTATCAACAATTAAAAATAATGAACTTCAGCAAGCATTCCAGATTATATAGAAATGTCTGATGCTGTTGATATTTATATGAAATGTGTTATAAAGACTAGCCGTTCATTGTTATTTCAACAAAGAGGGGGATTAAAACACAGCCCTTAATAAACCAGAAAAGAATTAATCCATACTTAATAACATTTGCCATTTCCATAAAAGGAAAAGGTTTCTATGGATTGTTACGTAGTTAATGCAAAGATTTGAAGTTGCTGCTTCATAAGTGTTTAAGCACTAAAGCCTCTTTGGGATTATCTGCTCTTTTTTTTTATAAAATCACAGGGCTGCCATTTGACTCTATTCTTAGAGATAACTTTCTTCACGTAATGAGGTGCCACGACTGAGGATGTTATGAAACTTCAAGTTCATGCAAAGAGTTCAGACATGCAGTTTCACTCGCACTGCAGAGCACATAGTATTTGTTTTATGACACCACCAACTGTGGGCAGGGCAGGGTGCCAGGCTTGTGTGTGAGAGAGAGAGAGCATGTGATTTTATCATTGCATGGAATAAAAGACTTCACAAAGCAAACAAGTAAGAGTAAAAGTAATGAGATTGAAACTTAGAATTGTGTAAGATTGGACACACAATAAAACAAGCGTCCATTGACTGGAATATATGTTTGCCGGGGGGGAGAAGATTAGAGATTCTTATAAAAATTAAAGGCTTTTATAATTCAAGCTCACGTGTCAAGTGAGCCAAACATGTGACCAGACCAGGGAGTTTACCCACCTGCTGCAATATATAGCATATATTCAATTTGGAGCAACTGTGACCACATAATTTTCTCTGAGATTAATAAAGTATTCTGATTCATATGTATGCACTGGGAGATAGGAGAGAATAAAAGTCATTGATTTGTTTATGTTTTCATTGATTTCCATGGTCAGTTTCCCTTTTCCAGATTTCCTTTGACGGGCAGTATGTGTTGGAAAGGAGAAACGTGACCAGAGGAAGGAAAAACTCCTTAAATGAATAAAATGGGAGGGATGGAGAGCCAACCTGAGGGAGTGACAGAAGAAGAAAGAGGGAGGGAAAGAGGAGAATAGAGACAGCAGGACCAAGCTCACTGCCCCAGTGCTCTCCTTTCTTTCCTCCAGAAGCTCAAGGCTGAGATCAACAGATAGGTAAGTTTTCTCCAGCATTTTTATTTTGTTCTCCTCTCCTTCTGTTTATTTTTTATTTCATTTTTTCTTGTTGTGTTTTTCCTCAATAACTAAAAATTTCATCTCTGTAACTAATTGAAGTCATCCTCAGTCAACATTTGTATGAGGGCCCATGATCCATACACAAAGCAGAATTTGGCTGACTCCTAAATCCATAAAGTGTTTCTATCATCCTCTAGACCTTCTCCTCACAGCTTGCTCCTCACCACTAGTTAGCTACTCTGCTAGAAGACAAACATTTTAGAGGTTGTAATTATTGCTCATTAACTACAGCATCTCGCACAGATGGAGACCTGCTGCTCTATTTATGTGTGAGAGCATTTTTATGACAATGTTTATTTGCTTATGTGTCTGTTGGCCTAATACGTGCAACTAAACTTGAGGGTTTGCGGAAAGCCAGAATTTCCGTTGGCTGGATGCAGAAGCTACTTTTAGCTCCGGTTATTACTCCCTGTGCCTTGACTGGTTCAGGCTGTTTCTCAAACCTCCCGCTGTACTTTAAATGACTCTGATTATTTTAAAGGATAAAAACATCTATCAATCTTTCATTTTACTGTGGAATGTCCCATTAGGGTTGAAGAAAAGGTTTCTAATTATACGTTCTGTTAGACTATGGAATGTGACTTCCATGGCTTTGTGTTTTTTTGAAGATTTTTGTGGTAACATACACATTTATTTTGGGAGCTGCAAGCATCTTGTCTGCTTTGCTCTTTTGAGCTGATGTCAGGCTGATGTTTCTATCAGCCTGTGTTTCACTCTTTGTTCTCCCCCCTACCAGGATGCGGTGGCTCAGCTCCTTGTCTACGCTCCTTGTCCTGCTTCTCCTCTGCCCCCCCTCGTTTTATGCACAGGAGGTCCATGTACGCCTTGCAGGCTTAAACCGGCGCAGTACAAACGAAGGACGTGTGGAGGTGCTCTACAATGGCGCATGGGGCACTGTGTGTGATGATGAGGTAGATCTTAACCTGGCCAATGTGATATGCCGGCAGTTGGGCTTCCAGCGCAGCTTGACCTGGGCACACAGTGCCAGGTTTGGCCAAGGACAAGGTAGGTCCAGCCAAAAATGTGAAGCTTTAAAATACAAGTCTCTTGATTGATTTCCCTTTATTTGATGACTTGCCACTCTTTCTTGTGTTAGGTGTGATCTGGTTAGACAATGTGCGCTGCAGGGGCACAGAGGCCTCTATTGCAGAATGTCGTTCCAATGGTTGGGGTGTCAATGACTGTAGCCATGCTGAGGATCTAGGAGTTGTTTGCAGCCCAGAAAGGAGACCCGGTTTCCCTGCTGTGACTGTAGAAGAGAGTCCTTCATCTTCCAACCAGCAAAGACAGAGAAACCAGTCACCAAGACAGTCTCTGTCGCCCCCAGCTCCACCTCCAGGCCCAGCACACATCTCATCTGCCTCTCAAAGAGGCCATGAGATTGCTCTCCATCGCAACCCAGTCTCTTCCCGCCGTAGCAACATCTCCCCGCAAGAAAATGGTCATGAGATCCAGATCTTGCGACGAAATCGAGGTGGTTCAAGAGATAACAACCAAGTCAGCCCAGCTGCTCCACAAGGGCACCAGCTACTTTCACGTCTGGCAAATGGTGAAACTTACAGGCAAAGACAGGAAACGGCACGGAGCAGTCCACAGGCAGGGAGACAACAGGAAGAGGAGAGGGTGAACAGGCAGTCCCAATATCAACCTGAATCCCAGATCCCCTCTGGGAGGAGGAGTGACAGGAATCAGCAGCTCAGTGGGAACCATGTTGAACCAGAAACTCTTTATCCAGACATAGGAGCGGAGAATGGTGCATACTACACACAGGTAAACACACACACACACACACACACAATACACACAGCCTCTAGTGCACACCAAAGAAGCAACCCAGTCTAGTTTTAGCCAGACTTCTGCAGAAATGTCATTTGTGGAACCACAGGCCAGTGGACATGTATAATTAGAGACAAACCTAAAACCAGACCTTCCCCAGAACCAGTTCTTATGAATTACCATGGCCTGAAGTTTAGTTTAACCACCAATAGCTCTTCCTCTGAAGGAAAAACTTTAGATCAGAGGAAACTCTGCTATTTATCCCTGCTGTTTGACTTTATTTTTTCTTCTTTTCAACTTGCCGAGTTTACACTTCTTGACCATTTTGTAATCACGATGACACATATCCCAACACGTTAAACAAACTCTGTCGACCTCTGTTAGTTTCTTTCCTGCTGCCAACAGTATTTAATGTGGATGATTAGAGACAACGCATAGGAATCTCCTCGTGTTATTCTTGTCTTGATTGTGTGCTATCTGCTTATGCTTATTTAAACAGTAGGACAATGTGTCAACCTTTAAATGAATTGTTGATGCGAAGCTAAAAAGACAACAATGATTATTTATTTGGGATAAATCAGTGCCCGTTCTGTTTTTTCCTGTCAACAGGGATCTGAGAGAGTTCACTTAGAGGAGGCTCGTCTGCGGCCAGTGTTGTCCAGCAGCCACGGCGGTCTGGTCACAGAGGGAGTGCTGGAAGTGAAGCATGCTGGGAAGTGGCGTCATGTATGTAATCGTGGATGGGACCTGAGCAGCAGCCGTGTTGTCTGTGGCATGTTAGGATTCCCTGCAGCAGAAGCGTTTGAGCAAAACGCCTACCGGTAAGTATGTTACCGTGGGCCAGGCAGAGTACCAGAGGTGGAAAGAGACATAGAAATGGATGTGTGTGTGTGTGTGTGTGTGTGTGTGTGTGTGTGTGTGTGTGTGTGTGTGAGCGAGTGAGTGAGTGAAAGGGATGGAAAAGTATAATGGACTAACATCCCTCCACAGATTAGGCAGCCCCATGCCTGGATTGCTGTTCCAACCCCCCTGTAGTAGAGGTTAACCACAACCGCTGTCATTAGTATAACCACACTTGGCATGACAGGTCCATAGTGGTATTAGCCAAGCCTGGCTGTCCACCAGGGCTGTCTTCCCCACTGGCTGAGTTGGTCTCAGCACAGACTTTTAAAATAGTCCTAGAAAGTATGTTATTAATGTCAGATCCAGACAACAAGATTACCGTCATCCTCATCTTGTGTGTCTCTCTACTTAAAACCTTCCCTTACATGGTTTCTAATCTCATACAATTAAGAATCATCCAGTGAAAACTGTGTGCAGCAGCATCTGCGAATGCCAGGTGACATGTTTACAAGAACTAAGAGCTCACACTTACTGAATTCATTAGTAATTATGACTTTTTTCAGCCATACACTTACTTAACAGCTTCTGTAACTATGAGAGCAGAGGTTTTAGAGGTTTTGGAGGCTCTCCCAGGTGGTTAATATACTTTGACCCCCTCCTCCTTTTTTATTTGGTTCATTCTAGTCAGGGCAAACATGCAGGCCAATTTAGAATTACCAGTTAACCTAACATGCATATTATTTGAATGTGGGAGGAAAACAGCACACCTGGTGGGGATCCCAGGCTCAGGGAACACATGTCACCTCTCCACAATTGCGCATTTAAATAAACATACAGAGAAACACAACTAAAACATGTCTCGGGTTTTTGGAACGCCGGAATAATGATCCAGTACGTATACAATAATGACTAAGAAAAGTGAAAGATCTCACTTTTTTTTCAAACTGCGTGTTTTTATAACTATTTAATTGTTCCCTAAACATAAACCCTTTGCTCTACAAATAATACCAGGCTGAATTGTTGATTTTATACCCATAAATCCAAGTGTCTCGTCTAACTTTGGCTGTAAATACCCACTAAAACACCTACAGCAGCCTTCAAAGCCTTTACACACACTTGCGCATGCTTAAACATTCTGCCCTCCGCGCACACAGACCTTGCATAAACTTTGTCCGAAATCCACGTGCTCACACAAATAAACATGCAAACAGAGTACACACACGCGCGCACATACACTTGCGCACATGCAAACACAACTCTCCATATGTCCCTCTGGCTGCCCACAGAGGTCTTTTTACGTCTTGGCTAACAGGACGACTGTACTGACCGCTGGCCTGTTCTACACCATCTGTCTCTTCTCTCCATTTCACCAATAATTACTCCATGTGTCTTGCTACTCTCTGCTCAGCAGCAGGACACAGGCTTATTCACCTCATCTGCCCCATTCACTGCAGCTCCAGCAGCCTAACACTGGCGCTCTGTCTTCTTTCTGACTTATCTCCAGTGCTTCAGAAGTTTGTCTTCACTTTTACGTAATTAGATACATTTGGTCACATTTGGAACCCAAACGTGACCAAATGTCAAAAAGCATAAACAAGTCTGGTTGTCCAACTTTTGGAATCTAATGTTGAATCTAATCTGGACAACACTGAAAAAAAAACACATCTCAAAGTTGTCTGGAGAAGAATCTTGTGTCTGTGCCAAGAGCCTGAGCAGCAGCTTGTGTAAAGATTGTTTGTTTTTGTCAACCTCCACCCCGCTACGTGGGAGATGAATAGAGCAGACATTTTTGTCCAACAGTAAACAGTTGGAGGTGGCATCAGGTTGAGCATTAGCGTCTGTTTTAACAGATATTTTGTAGATGAATGTTTTTTAAGTGAGGTAGAAGTAGATGTGTTATGTCTCTCCTTAATGGCAGGAGCCTATTTTAGCCATGTTAGCAGAGAAGATCTATGGGGATGGCAGCGCTGCTCGGTACCTTTGGTCCAGACTAAAATATTGTTTTAGTGACTATAAATTGATTCCTGTCACTTTTTATAAAGACCCAAAGGGTTTTAGGGTTTACGTGGCTTTAATTTTAAGTCATTATTTTATGTTTTAGTGATATGTGTTGACCGCCACTGAGTGGATTATCATGAAATTTGCATTGAACAAATACAAATATATTATAAATATAATTCCTTGAGTTTCTGTGCGCACCACCAAGCTTTTCTTATTGCTTATCCAGACATGACAGCAGTCACATCGCCTCTTTCTGGTGCTACACACTACACTGGCAGTTTTCCACGACTAGTCTTTTTTGGGGATTGGTGTCCACTTGAGCAGCTGTAATTATGGTCTGCGCGATCCTCTAATCTAGAATATTCTCTCAGCAGAACCTGCTGCACACCCTTTGCTGTGTCAGCACATCCCCCTCTTACCATGCGGTTGTTTTTTTGGTGTGACTGCCTTTGTCTCTGCCTGTTAAGTTGCTCAGCACATTTTTACAGATGTTTAAAGACTCCCCCACTTTGCTGTGCTTACAAAAGGCAAGTGTTAAATCCATTTTCCAGCTCCCTTCTTTTCTAACATCCACACTCTCTTTGAGGCTGACACTAACTTCTTCAGTTCTTCTAATTTACTTTCACCCCCTGCTCCTTTTTCTCCCATCCTCAGCTTCAGTTTATTAAAAGACCATGTTTAATGCCTTGGAGGCAATTATGCTAAACCCCGCTTTTCATGGAAAGTACATCATTATGACCCCTTTGAGTTTTTTTTTCCATGGAGGTTGACGGGACTCATTAGGGGCTGTTGTGGAGTCAGTGTGGCAACCTGCTGCCTCTTCAGTGAGCCAATTGTTCCAGTCAGGCAGCTTTGCATTCATGCAGTATAATAACATGTTATCTCAGTTTTCCTGAGAGTCAGCTCCTCTCTCCGCTGTGGCTTATGGTATTGTGTGGTCAGAGTTTCATTTAAAAAATAGCATTAAGCTGAGGATCCGGAGGAGAATATTTTCTCCTGAGTAAAAGACTTCAGCAGTACTACAGCAATCAGAATTGGTATGCTGCGTTGAGGCACGTTGCTGTGGTTCACTTATCCGCCACTAAAGCCTTAACTCAGTTCCAACCTGTTTTCAATCCAACAAAGAGCATCACACATTGCATTTTTAGCTCTCAGCTGAGACCTATCGAAGAGAACATGCATTTCCTCTTCCTGTTAAGTGAAGAGATGCCCCTAAAAGTTGCCCGGCTCATGGATACTTTACTCTTACATCACTCGTTCCATGTTTCCCAGCATGCAGTCGTAACTGCAGTTTTACAGAATATTAAAGATCTTTGCTTTTACAGAGGCTGGGAAAGTCTATATGTACGTGCATATTTCCATGTCTGCTGTGTGTGAACCAACATGCTACTGCTCACCACAAAGCAGACACTGCCAAGCAGAGCAGGCAATTATATGGGAAGTACTCTCACCCCCGCCTCCTCCAGACCATGAACCAACACCCCCATGCAGTCTGTCTCTCCCATTTTGATTTACCACGGAGTTGTGACACATTTTATACGGTGCAAACACAGACAGATAGGCTTACACAAGCACACAGGGAGATAAAGCCAAGGAAATAAAATAGAAGCCTCTATAAAGTCACAAAATACATTTTCATACCGTATATAATAATATTTCCTCACAGTGATGGGCAGCAGGTGGTTTTCTACCTGATCAGAGAAATTACAAGCATGGTCATTTTTTGAAAGCATTCAGCAGCCACTGTTTATAGGCGGGGGGGGGGGGGGGGACCTCTTGGTTGTGTGACTAAGTGCATGTAAAATGTTCAGGCTTGTCACAGAAGTGGTCACTACTTCTGTCATTAAAATCTGGGGCAACGAGTTTGTTTTCTAAGATGTGGTTATTTAATTGTTATTGTTTACTAGACCATTTAATTCTAGTTAACCCAACCAAGTAGCTTAGGGGCCTAAACTTGACCAAATAGTGCCTGCAAACAAATAAACGGTAAACACAGTGTTAGATCTCAGGTCCCCTGATTAAATGTCTTGTGTCTGAGTCAAACCACAGTCCTATCCTCCATCTCCAGATATAGATTTTATTGGTCTTTATACTTCCTCGCAGGTGCTGCTGCTGTGGGAAATGTGAAAGCACTCATATATTTTATTTCTGTAGACACTTGACAATCAACCTATTCTGCTGTTTCAGTCTGAGGATGTGTTGGTTTTTGCCATTTTTACCTCCCACTATACTTTCACTGCTTTTATTGTATCCGTTTTCAGCTTCAGTCTGCAGCTATTTGAACAAAAACGACCCCTGATAAAGCTATATACCTGCTCAGTGCAGAAAGGAAACAGACACAATTAGCAGCCAACCAAGTGAATACTGTACATTCTTCAGTTTGACAGAAACAGAGCTCTAAGTCGAAAACAGTTTTCTTAACTGCTGAATGACGCCAAAAATGCTACATCAATTTTTTGTTTCCATTGCAGATAAAACTCATAACAACTTAGGATTTGTGTCTCATTTCTGTTGTTTGTAGGGATTTATTACCAGAGAAGGCCAGCATTAGTGACCAAACTTGCAGACTAAATTACATTTCATAACCACTGGACTGCAGCGGAAATCAGAAAAAAAATATGCAACAGTTTATGCTTATCTGAGCATGGAAAATGTCTTTTATTGTAAAAGAGCTTAAATATACACCATTTTCCCTCCACAGACTGCCTTTTGTTAGACTGTAAATGACTTGTGGTGCAAATGTTCCACACAGTAGTTTTCTGGCTCAGGATTTCTATTAGTTTTCATTATAAGTGCTTCCAGCATCAAAGACATTTCTCTTCTAATATTGGGACTGTGCATGAAAGCACTCAGAAAAGCAGGATACCGAGGTTCTCCCGGAGAGGAAACATCTCCCTTTTCCAGTATGCCAAATATTTAATTGCATCACAAATCTGGTTTTAGTGTAAACTCCTCCTGGTTATACTTGGTTTTGAGTCATTTAATTCAGGCACATTCATGAAGGGCGTCAGTCGCGCTGCACCTGTCTGTGGTCACACTGTCTAATACAAGTGGTCAGCGCTAATGTGTCTGTTTCCAGATTTAAGGGAGCTCATTTTGTGCATAGACAATATTTCCTCTTTGGATTCTAGTTTAAGGTAATACCCATAAAACTAGACAGAGTTTGGAAAGCCTGTTGAAGTTGGCAGACCTCAATAAGGATTCCCGCTGGGATTAATATATAGTGGACTATTCATATGTTTAGTTTCTTTTCCACGTGGACTCCTCAAACCAGACGTCCACACTAGACATATAGGCAAACACTGAAACTGAAATACCCATGAACGTAGGAATAGAAGCTCTAAAAAAGACACAAGAAGGAGGGGATGATTTTAGAGGAAAAATGAAAGAAAGAGGAAACTTTGTTATCCGTTATTCTAAATCTCCTCCTCTCTGTCTTTCTGACATATGTTTAACTAGGGAACAAATGCCCTGTCAAGGATGTTGTGTCTCCTTCATATTTATAGTTTCAGCTGGTTTACTTAACCTTTGATGAGCAGAATGGAAGAAGCGGGGATTTCAGGGAAGAAACAAGAAGGTGACTGAAAAGGAGACTGTACAGGAGAAGCACAGGGGTAGACTGTGGGAGTATGTAGGACAGCAGATTGTTTAGTCTACTCGATGTAAAGATGCACATGACTGAACATTCATGACTATAATGTTCTCTGTGTTTTAGGAAACTGTGGGACTCCAAGCTGGCTGATCCTTCCTCCAGGTAAAATCAGCATCTGCTTTTTAAAGGATACAACTCGAGCACAAAATCATAGTTATAATGTGTCGTCTCATTCCATTTCTTCTTTGAATCACTCAGGCTGAGGACACAGATCAGTAAGAAGGGTTACTGGGTGGAGAAGGTGCAGTGTCAGGGTGTGGAAACATCTTTGTCACAGTGTCAGGCCCTGCTGTCCCTGGCCAGGAGCGATGTCCCATGCAGAGGGGGCATGCACGCCGTGGTCCGTTGTGTACCCGGATCCCAGTTCGCGCGTAACGGCAGAGCACCTGCACCGCCTGCAGTGCCGGTTAGTGTCGGGGTGGAATATGACAAATACAGACTGGAAGTGTTCAAATTAAAACCTTAAGCTGTGTCTACAGTGGAACCACTTTTCAGTGACTTGGTGACCAGAGACCACAGAAGGCGAATTACTGTAAAAAACTACGAGTGATCTACTTTTCTCAATGTCACAAGATGCTGCAGACTGATATATGAAATACACCCAGGCCAGATTTACCTAGGCACCCAGCACTTCAAACATTAGCTTCAAAGTAACACGTCCCAAGTGAGTCACTTCCAGTGTGGACGCAGCTTAAGTCTTTTGGGAAAAATGCTCAGTGGTTTTCTTTTTAAGTGGTAAATGAGAAGATTTTTATCACATTACATACAGTATGGTCTCCATGCAGTGGTAACAAGGAAGTTCTATATAAAGGGCCTATAGTATACTCTATGGTATACTCTGTGTGTATGAATCAGCTTTTGGCCTCAGAGGCCCCCCCACTGCCCCGTCTTCCTTGGTGGCAAGAGACACTTTTGTATACAATTACTGGGTTACTATGACTAATATTGTCCTGCTTAATTTTCCCTGCCAGTTGACCTTGTACATATTGTAGGTATTTCTTTATCTGTACAAAATCACAGGGGTCACAGTCTGATACTTTGAGCACATACCTTGACTTTGTGACCCTTGCAGACTAAGAGACTAACTGAATATGTTTCTCTGCTGTTTTTAAGTTTCTTTAGCTCCTGGCACGATGCGTTGTCAGACAGGTTATATTTAAGACAATTCATGATTCAACTCGGCTTTAAAAAAATATGGTTAATCACAGTTAGTTTATGATTTAATAAGAGGGAGCAGTCACTTTTTCATAGAAGTCTAGGTAGGTTTAAAGAGCTTTTTTTCCCTTAATAAATGAAAGCATCGTTTTAAAAAAGCATTTTGTTTTTACTCGAGTTAACTTTGTCTAAAATAACGTGTTCATGATTTGAACATTTATTTGACCAGTTTTTTAAAATCTAAGAAACCAGGAAGGGAGCAAAGATTTTGTTCAAAGCACTGTATGCCTTTGAGTCCAAAAAACATATTTTGCTTCTTTTTTTTTAAAGTTTTTTTAGTTTGTAGTTTACTCCTGTTTCCTGTTTTTATGCTAACTTTCCCTTTGCTTTTCAGCAAGAAACTGAGTTTAGTGAGAAATGAGAAAATGTAGCATCCAAATGTGAACATGCTTTAAGTGTAAAATTTCCAAATCGATTCAGAAACACCTCACTAAAACTTGCACTTTTTTCTTCCAGCCTGTTGTGCGTCTGAAGGCCGGGCCCCGTCTCGGGGAGGGCCGCGTTGAGGTGCTGAAAGAAGGCAAGTGGGGCACCATATGTGACCATCTGTGGGACTTACCTGCAGCCAGCGTGGTCTGCAGAGAGCTGGGTTTTGGGACTGCCAAAGAGGCACTGACCCAGGCTCAGCTGGGACAGGGTAAGATACATAGCCACACACATAGTTTGCATACAGTCAAGCAGTACTTTGATGTCTTTCTGGTGCAGTGAACTTTATTCACCATGACCTGGAAGGTCACTGTGGGAGATGTTTGTGTGTTTGAACAAAACCAAAAGCAGGTTTTATTTGTCTTTATTAGTAAAAAGATAACCTCATTTATGAAATCACAGAGAGGATTAAAAAAAGGCCACGAGCTGCTGATATGATAACCATAAAAGATGTGGTGCAGACTTTGAATCAGTGCATCCTAAGTATGATTAGTTTATTTCAGCGATTCCTTTAGACTAAACACTTTTCTATCTAAATGTCTGTTGCTGCACTCCAAGAATCGTGGACCTGAGCAGACAAATAAACCCAGAGAAAATATTTACTGCCTCACTTCCACTTCTATCAGAGAAGCTGATTGTTGAAGAACTTTACCCATGACCACTTAGACAAGTGTAAACAATGCTATGAAGTTCCACTGATGAAAAAAACTGCATGTGTTGTTGTCAAAATAAACATATATGTATGTGAAAAGTTAGCGCAGCTTTGAAACTGGGATGTCAGGCAATCAGTGCCTGACCAAACACTCAGTTGTAATTATAATAGTAATGCTTTTGTTGTGGGCGTAAAAATATAGCCACCAAAGTGTCTGGCAGTAATGCTTTTTTCAGCCAGGGAACAAAATAGGCCCTTTCTCACACTTTGTTATTGACACTTTTTCTTGCCATACCTCTGCAGTAACTCTGTAATCACATTTATTTCCTCCCATTATCTTTCTGCCCAAATAAGCACATAGCATGTCCTATAATGGTGGGAGCATTTCCTTCTCTCTACTTTACTTAATTAAGTAATTCATGGAAAGCATGTGAGTGTTACTTTAAAGGCTCTATTAAGCTAGGTGCTATGGTTACATTTCAGCATGGGGCATTGTGCCTTTTAGCGTCTTATGCTAGTTTATGAGTTGTGTAAACATATAAGGCATGAGTCCATGTGAGGTCCCATGGTTCTGCAGTCACAAGAGAACAGCAACTCAAAACTAGGTTTGATGACATCATTAGCTATTTAAGACTAAATTATAGGGCTTTAATGGGCTTTACCCTGGGCCCCATACACCTACGCAAACATAGATGTGTTCAAAGATTTTGCTCCATTTTGCTATTTTGACATCTATTTTTGAGTTATAAAGAGCAGCCCTGGTGTGCGACGTGCATGACGGAGTGTACAGTAATTTGGCTTTCAGAGCCACATCACAGGTCCCATTCATGTCTGGGCTTTTAATCCTTCTCTTTGCTCATCTGCTGCACTTGAGCCATCAGGTTTCAGGGATTTTTATGTCTGTATCGCTCTTTTAATTTGCAATCAGTCAACTGCTACTCCGTTATGCTGTAGGTACTGGTCTCATCCACATGAACAGCGTCCAGTGCACAGGCAGGGAGAAGTCAATTACCGAGTGCCACTCCAGACCAGTGCCTCTTTACACCTGCAAACACAGCCAGGATGTGGCAGTCCGCTGCAACGTCCCAAAAACTGGAATGGACGCCACGGTGAGAAACCCACACAAACAAAGTACACACATATCAACATTTAAGCATACAACAGGAAACATTTTCTTGCTCCTTTCACTTTTAGGTGCGTCTGGCAGGAGGCAGAGAACCATCACAGGGCCGTGTGGAGGTGCTGATGGAAATCGGAGGAGTGAAACGCTGGGGCTCTGTCTGCAGTGAAAACTGGGGCCTGAATGAGGCCATGGTGGTCTGTCGTCAGCTTGGCTTGGGCTTTGCCTCAAGTGCTCATCAGGTGGAAAAAAACAGAATTCCCTTTGTTGATGTTTTCCTCTGATTCTGTCCTTTTTGTCTCTAAGCTTTTGTTATGTGTGCTCCCATTTCCCCGCTTTCTCTCCATCCTACTGTTTGTGTGCCTGTGCTGTGTTATTACTGAGGCCTGAGGTAATTACAGGCTTCTCAGACGTCCACTTCCAGCGCACTGAAAATAAAAGAGGGAAAGTAAGCCGAAGAGAGATTGGGAGAAAGTCACAGAGCAAACAAACTGAAAATAGACTTTGCATGGAAAAGGCCACCGAGAACATTTAACAGGCAGTTTCAACATTGTGAAAAAGAGTGGAAAATGTGATAATATGTACTGATAGATCCTATAAAAAATGGTGCTTCTCTGTTTGCAGCAGAAGCTCCTATTTGCCTTCCGCTGTGCCATTTTTCACAATTCTTGTTATAATATTTCAAAGCACAAATGACTTCTGGGGATTTTTCTTTGAATATTTTTTCTTCTGTGCAGGAGACTTGGTACTGGCCTGGATCCGCAGATGCTGGTGAGGTGTTGCTCAGTGGGACACATTGCATTGGCACTGAGATGTCCATTCAGCAGTGCCGCAGAAATGCACACGTCTACTGTCCAAGAGGGGGAGATGGCAGGGCAGCAGGAGTCACATGTGTAGAAAGTAAGTCTAGAACTGGCAAACACGTGGACAGAACTGCACTTTTAGTGATGTTTCCAGTGCAGTACAGTGCCAAATTGGAAGGGAAACTTAACAATAAAACTCTTTGATTCATGCAGCTGCTCCTGACCTTGTACTGGATGCACAGCTCGTCCAAGAGACTGCTTACATCGAGGATCGGCCTCTTCACCTTCTGACTTGTGCTAACGAGGAAAACTGCCTGTCCTCCTCTGCCGCCAGAATGAACTGGCCCTACGGACACCGCCGCCTGCTACGCTTCTCCTCCCGCATTATGAACATGGGTCGTGCCGACTTCCGACCACGAGCCCCAAGAGAAAGTTGGGTATGGCACCAGTGCCACAGGTAAGAACTAAAGCAGGCATTTAGAAGCCAATGTGCCATTTAACTGAGCTTCAAGGTTTTAATTTAAAACTGTAGCTGCTTATTTTATGCCTCCAAGCAGATAGGGAGTAACTATGTGCTGCAGTCTTTGGCTGGAAAAGAAAAGTACCATAACCTCCTCTATGGTGCAGCACAGGGTATTATGAGGTGATGCAAAACAAAAGCATTTTATAGTAAACACAGCTAGCAGAGGTCAAAAAATTAAATGTCAGCAGGGAAAGATAAATGGGACATTAAGATTTAGTAAGTGAAACTGGATCACTGGGTTTTGCACTATAAATAGCGAAACATGTATAAAAGTCTGTTATTTAGCACAATGAACATAATGTTTTATCCTCCAAAATACTGTTTACAATAAACATCCTTCTCACTGGTCACCCAATTGTTAGAGTCAGAGCCATGACTGCACTCAGAGCAGCCTGGCTTCTTATCTTGGCGGTTGTGGTTGTGTGTCCCAAAACGAGAGGCACAGCTCGTTGTGTCTCCCAGCCACAACCCAATCACTACCTCCCCGACCAGAGAACACATGGTTTGACTTTGAGTTTTGATAGGATTTGCTCTGGGAATGGTTCTGTAATGAGAGGACACCAAACTGATATTTGTCTGTTCTCTTTTGCTTTTTTACAACTTTTTCCTGTGTTCGTCTGACACCTTAAGAACAACATAACAGGATTTATAGCTGCTGAATTTCAAGTTGACGCTAGGATTCTTGTCCATAGATTGTGTAGTTGGAAAATAAAACAGCAGCAAGTCTTTCTTAGTTTTGTTCTCTCTCTTTTTTATGTATTTCATTGTTTATTTGCCTTCTTTCAGACACTACCACAGCATTGAGGTGTTTACCCACTATGATCTGCTCACACTCAATGGGACAAAGGTAGCTGAAGGTCACAAAGCCAGCTTCTGTCTGGAGGACACCTACTGTCCTGATGGTAAGATATTAATAGAGATTACTAATACATTCATTTGTTCTTTGTGTGGAAATGTGAAAACAAAAAAGAGCAGAATCGTGACAGACAAGAAAGAATCAAGAATACATAAAAATGCAAAGCTGAAATCCTATAATGAGTGCTCAAAGTCAGGCTGTAAGATCAGAAGCCAAGCCTAAATAGATCTTGGTTTCAGAGAGGCCAGACAGCTTTATGCAGATCCTTTCTATTCATTTAGAGGAAACGCCAGAAAAGACTTGTTTTATAAATCATGTTATTTTAACTTCAGACCTCAAATCCACAGCGACTGACAGCAAAGAAAATTTACGTTTAAAGTCTCTCCAACTATTTTTTTGTCCCTCTAGGTCTCCATAAGCGATATTCCTGTTATAACATGGGACAACAGGGAATCTCAGTTGGCTGCTGGGACACCTACCGGCATGACATTGACTGTCAGTGGGTGGACATCACAGACATACGACCTGGTGAATACATCTTTCAGGTCAGTTTGTTTTAAGACACAAAAATATATTAAATATATTATCGCTTTACTAATTTGTTTACTTCGTGCTGAGCTCATGGTGAAACTGTTAGTCCAGTGAAAGTGCAGAACAAAAAGTAATCCACACTTAATCTTCATGCTGAAATAGCATCAGTGATCTCAGTAGCTTACACAACTTCTCAGATCAGGCATGAAAGCAAAATAGAGAGCAGAGCAAACACAGACGTTTGTGTTTCAACATCTGAAGGCACACATGAGATAAAAGCACAGATAAAACACTATAATTTTAGCTAAGTGGCTCTTGGCTGTGTTTCCAGCCATTCAGGTGTACAGTATATATGTAGTTTCAAGGGTGTGTGTGTATTTAGAGAAAGTGAATTTAGTCTGGATTTATATAGAAAGTAGACCTGCTATTAGTCCACCCTCTTAGAAGGTACGGACTTATTGGCAGTAGAAAAGCTCTGTCAGCACTTTGCATTTGTACAAGTTTTAGTGCTCTATCACGTCTGTTTCTAGACATGCCGTGTGCCGCTGTGTGGCGACCTTCTCATCTGTCCTCTTGTTCTCTCTGTCATTTGTTCTATTTTTTTCTGGACATTTTAGTGGCAGAAAAGCAACGATGTTTACAGTTTCTAATCATTTTCGGAGTGTTTACATGAAATCAAGATGCCAGAGTTAGACTTGCATGTGCCTACGTGGACTTTATGTAAACTACACGCAGGAGTGGTCCTTCTGTGTCCACATGAGCCTGCGCACATGTGACGAGCCACTTCTTGAGAGATAAACCCACATAAAGCACAGATGCAGTGCTGCCACGATGCAGCACTTTGTGGTCGAGATTGTGGCGTAACAGTAGTTGAGCTGCTCATAAATTTGTGTAAGAAGTGAGAGATTAAGGAAGGGCGTAGAGCCTTGCTTTTTCTTGTGCAGCCTTCACCGTGATTCACAGCGTGGCAGCCATTTTTAAGACCATACATTAAGCTGATGAGTCACGTCCACCTCAGCCTGATTACTCCTTATTGGGTTGTTATTTAAAAATCAGCGACACAACCTCATAGTCTTTTACATGACTGTGACAGCCTTTCATTGTTCTGTAAAACAGGCTAAGAGTCCTTTGTTTCACATTATTACAAGAGCATTTAATGGGATATCAGCTGCCACTAAGTTAACGTGGTGTTTTACAAAATATGTGCTGACATCATTGGCTGGTCCCAATGTGCTTTTAGGACCAGTTGTAATATATATATATATATATACATGTAATACTGCACATTATAAATTCATAATTATGAAAATTCTGCATCTTAAATCTTTGTCTGTGAATATAATTGTAACCACAACATTTATACAGTATGTAAAAAATGAAAGTGGGTTACTTTATTGAATATGTGGTCACGTTATCTGTTTGATGTGTGCACCAGGAAAATTCATTTGTGTGCTTTCCTTATATATGGCAGACAGACAGGGTGGAAAACAACAAACCATGGCAACCAACCATGGTTACGGTCTAATGGTAGGCTGCGACTTGAATCCAAACCCAACACTATCATCTGCCTTTCTGGGTCTTTTGTCCTCTACAGAGATAGCAGTGGAAAGTGATGCCATGCATCGCTTGAACCCAAAATATATAAGATCACTGGTCATATAGAAAAGGTGAAAACAA
Source organism: Astatotilapia calliptera (assembly GCF_964374335.1). Lineage (NCBI taxonomy): Eukaryota > Metazoa > Chordata > Actinopteri > Cichliformes > Cichlidae > Astatotilapia > Astatotilapia calliptera. Next base: position 10,627,267 of record NC_137427.1, on the reverse strand, counting down.
TAATCCTGTGGCTTCTCAGTCGGGCCCCATGAAAACCTGTTGTTTCAAAATTATCTGAGGAGAACTGCTACTTTCACACTCACTCCCTTACTTTATTAAAAGACACCCTTTGCAGCATTTCAAGTCTAGACAGAATGTTGCTTTTACTATCAATCCCATGCAAACACCCACCCGTATTTCCAGTATAAACTGAACTAACAGCTGCCCAACTCTAGCTACATGATTAATATACATGCATTAAATAATAACAATACAAAGAAGAAGAAAAAGATGGCCTGAGTAAATTGTGCACATGAAGTATACAGTCTTACCAATACATAAAGTAGTTGTTTAAAATGTTAACATAGCAGAGCATTATCAGAAATGTGTAAGACAGCTCGATGCATGAAATTCTTTGATTTAAATTTAATTGGTGCTACTTAAATAAGTTTAGTCAATGTTGCTGCAATAATAAATATTAAATGAAAACGTGGTAAAACATCCTCGTTATCATATGTGTAACTAAACCCCTCCTAACTGTGTGTTTAATGCAGATTTCGAGCTTTGATGGTGGATATATAATGTTCCGTGTATCGCAGTGATAACCTGGGATACTCTAAATGCTTGCAGTGGTTCAAAAACTGTCCAGACACTATGTACAATGCAGCCACAAATTGCAGTACAATCTTTGAAAAAGACATAGGGAAGGTTGTAGTTATGTACAAGCCATCACAGTATACAGAAGTGGGTTATTTGTTGTTGTTGTTTGTGGTGGTGGTGGTGGTGGTAATCAAATCTAGAGCATCTAAAGCAAGAACAGGGGTTGCTGGTGAATTATAGCGATGCCGTTTTCTCCATCTAGCAAAAGGATTACATTGTGCTTTTTATCTTTTTTTAATAATTCTTCTGTTTCAAAATGAAACTCTATTTGTTATGAAGATGACTGACCTTCAGTCTAATCATCTGTCCTGTTTCTTACTCAGGTGGATGTCAACCCGTCTTTAGACATGGCTGAGTCTGATTTCCAGAACAATGTGATGCGCTGCCGCTGCAAGTACGATGGAGCTCGGGTTTACATGTTCGGATGCCATGCAGGTAACATGTCTTTTACTAAATTCTCTCTGTTTCAATACTTTCCTGACTGATTCTGTGTAAGACTCTTATCTTCTTTGTTGTGTTTTTATCAGGCGACGCTTACAGCGCTGAGGCGGAGGACTTGTTCGACCACCAGCGTCAGATCTCCAACAACTTCCTGTGAATTATGGGAGACCCAAATTTGTTAACAGAACAACTGTAGAACTCCTCATCACACCTCAACATATATGGGGAGGGAGGGTGAATGATAATTACTTGCCAGTAAACAAAGAGGTGGGGATCAGAGAGAGGAGGGTCTGTACACAGGAATGATTTGGGAGGGATGGAGTGACTTGATTAAAAATGAAAAACAGTATCCTGTGACTGATTATGATCAGCAATGAGTTTTGTTGTTAGAAAGTCAAAGAGATTAAAGGAAAAAAATGTTTAAACAAGAAAAAAAAACACATTAAAGTCAGATATCATAAGCATCATGACACCATAATAGACATACAATAGTTTACAATTTTCAGAACTTGATGTTTTAACACTTACCTTGACTAAAAAGTAACATGAAGGCATATGAGAACAACTTTGCAGTACATCACCAGACTGTAGTCCATAAATCTCTGTACCTGCTTACTGTGCTTTCCATCATCACACTGCAAAATGTAGCATTTATTGTTACAGCTGTGTGGTTTTTGGTTTTAAATGAGATTTATTTTTCATGGTGCTATTTTGCCTGTTTTGAATAAATATTGTAATGTATTGCAAATGTATTGTCATGTACAGTTTTATATTACCTCTCTGGAATAATGTTCTTAAGGTCTCTAATTTATGCAGAATTTTAATGTACTTTTGAGTTGAAAGCTGTTTGTATTGTTAATTTTATTATGATAACTATCTCCACTTTGTTTGTTCTTTACCTGTTTAACATTGGGAACAACAGACGAGATCTGGTTGTACCACAGTATTGCGTCAGTACTTGGTAATGGTAGTGAAAGAATAAATGTCAGATTGAAAACTGTCATTTGAGGCATTATTATTTGACCGCAGACATTTATAATGCAGAAAGCAGAGAATAATTAGGCCGTGTTTAAGGATATAATAATAATTAAGCAGAGTTGATGTTACAGTTTCTGTAGAAGGTTTGGAGAATTGCCTAATAGGCTAAAAGAGATTCTTGAAGTTCATGCAGTGCCTTATGCGAGTCTAACCAAGTTGCTTCAGCTTCTTCAGCAGATTTTAAAAAGATCTAAGATGATTAAAGTTGCTGGGTTTCCCATCCTTTTCCTGGGAGCGTGAGCTAAGCGGCGTTTTATTGTTGTTTCCACCATATTTCCACTGAGGAATACATAGAAACACTGGAAATTCTCACAGTTACCCTCTGTCACATTACATAGGCTATGCTTTAAATAAATGACTCACTTTGGCCTTTTTTCTTTCCATTTTATGAGCTGGTGCCATATAAAACTATATAAATAAAGTGGTAAATTAAAATCAAATACAAAGTCAGTAAAGGTGACATAAACATGATGCAAATCTGCATTGCAGATTGTGACTGCATCTGGGGTGGTAGTGCATCAGCAGGCTGTAGACACTCCTTCCATTTATTCATTTTCTTCAACTTATCCGATTCAGGGTCACGGGGGGCTGGAGCATATCCCAGCCGTCATAGGGGGGGGGCCAAGTAGGGCAAACCCAATGTGTTGCAGGGATCACAGAGAGACAGACAACCATTTGCACTTATGTCTAATTTAGAATTTGTTATTATGAAATAAGGTTATTAGAAAATAACATAACGTCTTTAAACTGTGGGAGGAAGCCAGGAGACCAAGAGAGAACCTACACAGGCACAGAGAGAACATACAAACTCCACACATAAGGACCCCAGCCAGCCAGTAGATTCAAACCTAGAGGCTTAACACAGCGGTCCCCAACCTTTTTTGCGCCACGGACCAGTTTGTGTCCGACAACATTTTCACAGACTGGGCTTTAAGGTGTTGCGGATAAATACAACAAAATACAACCGGTATCAAAAAAAGAAGATTTATTCATAACACACGGAAAGAGACCCAGGAAACCAAGTTAATGAAAAAAATAACGCTAAAGATAAGATAATAAGATAACCTTTATTAATCCCACACGTGGGAAATTTGTTTCCCCACGTGTAAAAACCGATAAAAAAAAAACCCTGTTAAAACCGATAAAAACCCTGAAAACCATTTATTTCACACCCAAGCTCAACTCTCGCGGCCCGGTACCAAACAACTCACGACCCAGTACCGGTCCATGGCCTGGGGGTTGAGGACCGCTTCCTTAACACACTGAAGCAATAGTGCTAACACGACTGTGTTGCCGGCATTTGTCATTTTCAATCAATTCAGTGAGTCAGCACAGTGGAGTGGGGGGATTGGTAAAGGTCTGATAAAGGTCTGAATCCAGGTAAATTAGATCTGTAAGTTTTAGAAAATTTGAAAACAAAAAATAACTCCCTGAACAAGTCATTTCAGTGTCTGTGGCTCCAATGTCTGGACCTGTTATTAAGAACTTCACGTGTTTATTATCATACAACCCATTTGTTCCATGAAACCAAGACACTACTTTGACTTTTTCAATGTATGTGGTTCTTGACATCAAAGCAAATTACCATTCTGTTATCATTGTATTATTTTATTTAATGCCTGCTTATTTCTACTGCCTTCATATGGCTATAGCTCATGAGGTAGAGCAGGTCATCTACTAATCAAAAGGTTGGTAGTTTGAGCCCTGTCTGCTCCAGTCTGTAACCAACTATCCCTGGGTAAGATATTAACTGCAAGTTGCTCTCTGATGCATCCAGATCAGTGTAGTTGTTCAATAGAAACAATGGTAGCACTTTCTATTACAGCTCGGTAATAAAGCAGTAATAGTAGGATAACAAGGGGGAAACAAGAGGGTAATAATGTGGTAATTATCACCACAGAAATTACCCGAGATATTTCCAGGTAATAATCACACTTCCTTAAGTTAGCTTTAATAGGTTATTCATATGTTATTATAGAGAAATAGGCATTTTTGCTTTTTGCAATGCTATTTCCTCCTTATTACACATAAGACACCTCAGGTAAAAAGCCCCTAAGCTGCCTGTTGTTTCAAAATGGCACCTTAAAAACATTACTGAAATAAATCAAAAACAATGATTTTTCAGGTGTTAATGAAAACGTGTCATTGCTAAGCCAAATTTTAACAAAGGGAAGCGAGTGATGTAAGGTATGTTTGCTGACAGTGTTTGGTGCTAGGAAACCCTTCACCACCAGGGTCCTTTGCTGTGGTGGGAGATTAGATTACTTCTTAATTTGGACCATGTCTCACACTTCACTTGCTCCATGACATAACATGTAGCATTTCTGTGTAGAGTTGGCACTTGAAACCACTTCTTTCTCAGTTGTGGCTTGTGTTTGTGTAGTTAATCTAATGATTGTGTGTGAGGTATCCAGTTGGCTGCTCTGTGGTACATCACCCCCTCGTGAAGCCACAGTAAAACATGAGATTATGGGCAGGGTTCAGATCTCACACGATGATGGTAAAGAGCAGCTACAGACTCTATATGTAGTCCAGCTGCAAGAACAACAGCACACACGGAGGTCTGTTATGAAAATGTGTCCACATTTGCACTTGGCATCAAGAAGAGCCATCTGTGCACTACGATCAAGAAACACCTGTCTATAACCAACAATGAGTGCATAAAGTCTAACAATTAATAGATGACATATCAACATAAAATAATATTTGCTATTCTTTCTTTTTTTTACATTTCACATCAGTTATAGTGCCAAAAACTGCAGTCCCATTGATGGCCACTTGAGGCTGGTTGCAGAAGCTAATCGATCCCTGTAGACTGCCCTGTTAGATTTACCAAGTTAAGTCATAAAAACAACTTTTTCAAAGCCTAAATCAAAAAATTGTTTCAATCATTGTACCTTATTGCTCCCCGAATTTTCTAAAACTTTTTCTGGTTTTCACTCATTTTCACTATATTTTTTTAAATTCGAGAAATGTATGCTTTGATTGACCTCGCCGCTCACTGTAGCCGATCTCTGTATAGACTTTACATCTTTAATGTGTTTGTGTTGTCGGTTCCTCTTGGAGCATTTTTACTACAATTATATGACATATGATACAGTCTGCTGTGAAGTAGCACCCATCTATGTTCATCTTTTATATGCAGTCTATGGTTGTCTCACTACCAGCAGCTCAAAAATCACCAACCACTACAAAAGAACAAGTTCCTGCAGAAGAGATTCTTAGCTAGCGAAGAGAGTGACTGAAATAACTGATTTAATGAGCAGTTTCACCGTACCAGCTGCATATACTTAGACTGGCATGGCTCATGCATTTATTTGAACATTTCAGTACTTTAAAAGTTAAGCCAAGCCACTTATAACTCTTCAAATTAGCATTTCCATAATTTTGTGCTTATGTTCATATAATGGACAAATAGCTTTTAATACATAATATGTGTACCCAGTGCTGGGCTTGGCAAAACACCTCGAGCACATGTTTCACAAAGTGGCAGCAGTTACACAGTCTATGGTTTGAACGCTGATACCTAGAAAAGGGAACCATTAAAGTACTTCTAAGGCTGCAAGGTTATCAAATTGTGTATTATAGAGAATGGAATCACTTATCATATAACCACTTTTACACTAATGAGTCACCCATTAAATAAAAGCTTTTTTTTTTTAATCCTTTTTCATCCTGCCTTGGTATTCATGATTATATAGAAAAAACTATTACATGCTTTCAGATATTTTTTATCACCTTCTAAAAGAGCACATCGTAAACACCAAATGATACACTGTAAAAGGAAATTCTTCCTAATACTGAATCCTCAAACCTGCTTTACAAAAACGTCTTTCACATTATCTGCATGGATATAAATGTGTCAATACACATTCAGAAGAACTGATGTGAAAGGAAACAAATATGTAATGAGACTTTTTCTCATGCTGCAGCGCTTTAATTAGCCCACTGTGAGCCACGTGGCAGTGCCTCATTCATCCACAGCCAGTGAGCTAAACAGTTACAAAACTAACTCTCTTAGAGCAATACAGGGTCGATTTGGATGTTTAAAAGGAGGGGAACTATAAATCAGTCATCTGCAGGACTACTTAAATTTAAGGAATAATCATTTTAAACATTTAAGTACACAGCAATCTGCTCTGTTAGTGCATGAACATTTCGACTGGCTGAAAGGGCTAAAAAAAAAATGTAAAAAATAATTAAAAATAAAAAAAAAACTTAATTTAGCAGCAAATTTGATTTTTGTTACAAATCTCTTGAAGAACAAATTTAAAACGCCTTCTCCACATTGGCTGAAAGTGGTGTAATTATTCACTGAGGAACTGAATGAGCTGCAGTGCCACATGGTCTGTGGTCTGCTGGGTAAAGCCTCAGAAGAGGCGTCTGCCTGCAGCTGTCAAAAAAGGGCTCTGGAGCCTGAGATATGTGTCTGAGGAAGCTGAATTATGAAAGCTGACTCTTGGGAAACCCTGTTTGATGACAGTTAGAATAAATACTGTCTCTCTTTAGTGATTACCTTTGTAAAGTTAAAAAAAAAAAAAAGCTTGTCAGGAATAAAGAGACACGTTTTTCTTCGTACTGTCATTACATTTTGTCAACAAACAGAGCAAGAATGGATGGAGCTAAAAACAGGAGCTGAACTGAAAATCTTGGTAGATTTGTTTAAGTGATGCACAAAAATAGTGAGGTGCTTCAATGTCAAGGAAAATCTTTGATGACAGTTTTGCTTGTCATCGTGAAATGTCTAGACTCGTGTCTTTAAGCACACGCTCAGATTTTAACAGACGAAGTCGAGCAGTTTTGGGTTTTTTTGTTTTTTTACTGGACATACATAACAGCAGCTGCATTGAGCAAAACATTATACATAATATCGGGTATCAGTTCAAACACCGGAAACCACCTGACACGATGGCTTAAAAGTAAGTTAATACTTTGATAAAACTTAAACTGCAAACAATGCAGCATTAATTTTTAATGACACCATCTTCAATTTAATCACTCAAACTGGATAAAATCAACAATGTTGTGACACATAAAAATTTAACGAATCAACATGACTGAACTTCAGTGACATGTAACTGAAAGCGTCACGTCACTTTTATATCTTAAAACATTTAAAAACCCAAACACGGGGATGTGTACAGATAAGTATTTCAGTTAACGCGTTCGTTACTTGTTAACTGAACCATTAGCTTCAGTGCTTGACTACAGACTGTGCTTACAATACATAGAGTCCAGGTGAGTCGGTGAGTTCACAGATAATTGAAGGTGATCTGATCATGTAACATTTTATGATGTCAGACACTGAATGACAAAGGAAACGGTAAAAGCCTCTCAGGAAACAGTTTGAAAAAAAAAATCATTTCTCGGAAATATGCCTGTACGAAGGAGTGGCCAGCTAAAAAACCAGAGCATTACATGAAACAGAAATGATTTAAGCCTCTGCTGACTCAAGGAATTTAAAGGGAAAAAAAAAAATAGAGGTTTGTCCAGTTACTTTCCCTCCCAAGCGTCTTCCCTCTGCTTGGCTGCCAGGCGCTTTTGTTCTGAAAGATAAATCACACGACAAACAAAAGTCTTATATTTATATCACTGTCTTTGCCGCATGAAGAGCAGTAAAGAGCTGAAGATGATTGCATATTAATCTTCACATAGAACCATACATGGCATCTGTTCCAACACCAAGTTTAGTATTTGTTCACTGATGGTAGTGCAGCAGTGAGCCTAAACTGAGAACAAAGGAGCTTTTTTTTAGTGTGCTTTACTTCCTGACTTCCTGGACTGACTGTCATTGGATGGCCAGCGGTTGTTTTCTGGCCCTATATACTTATTTTCCATCTGTGAAAGGAAATGGTTGCTTTACTGATTATAGATTTACTGTAACCTACACAGCAATGGACGGACTTCTTTTGGCACTACATTTGAAACTTTCCACTTTCTTCAGTTAAGCATGAAAACAGCTCCCACTTGTGGTGGTAACTTTGTGATACAACTATTGGGACAGTAATTATTTGTACTTACGTCTCAGTTTAACTGAGCACCCTGTATGACCCTCACACATAAGCTACCGAATCCATAATTAGTTTAGCAACCGCCCACCCAAGATGAGACTTCAGCCCAAAAAGTAAGTGGAGACCTAAAGAAGTACAACGTACCTCTTGCTTCCTGGAGTTTCTTCCTCTCTGCCTCACGCTGCTCCTTTGTGAGGTTGCTCTTTACACCGAGGGCACCGATCACAAGCTTCCGAGCCAGTGCTGCACTCGTCTGAGGTCTCTCTTTAGCAGGCAGGAGGTAGTCTGGGGGCAAGAGGAAAGGAGGATACATATAAATGTGGGAGATACAGAACAGTTTTTAAGCGCTTTAAATGTTTAATTTGTGGTGTAATACAACCTGGATGGCACCAAAATACACTTTACAAACATCACAATAACCCCAAAACCACGTCATCTTAATTAAGCCTGTAACATATGTAACTGGCTCATTCTACATATTTCCATTCATTTCTTCTTCTGCTGTCATTTTCTTTAGCTGACTGGAAGAGTACGGATCATCTCAAAGAGAGAAACTGGACCACCAATTGGTATTTCAGTGGAGAAACTGAGGAGTAAAGCAGGCAAACCAGGCATAAGTATAAACGCTGGCAACAACATCAGCTATTTGTGTAGGCTGCACCATAGGTGAGATTCAATTCAAAGTAGAAATTCAGTTTCAGTTTGAGGAAGCGACAGACACAAACCAAACCCACAGTCAAGAATGCAGAGGATCTTGAAAGACTAAATGGTAGTGTACTGGAGAATTGGATATGAAGCTAAAGGGTTTTCTCAACAAATATGGATTTGCTTTATTATTATACAAACACAAAATTATGAAAAATGACAAACACAGATATGTGCAATCGCACCTGAGCAGCTACGGGCTTTGGCCTTTGTTGCAGAGGAAGATTTGGAAAGTGGTCGCAACTTCATCAGTGGATTCTTGGATCTCAGAGCTTCACGAGCTTAAAAGGGAAAATGAACAAAATGTAATAGTCGGTGAGTTTAATATCTCCTTACAACTGAAAAATGTGTTTTTCTAACCTGAAGTCAGAAAAACGATGGCCCAAGTAACAGAGACACAATCTCAAAAAGCTCAGGAGCAAACAGCATTAAGATTGTTGGACAGGATTTTCTTTACTAAAACAATTCTACTTACAACATCGTAGCAAGATGATGAGTCATAGCAATGACACTTAATGAACAGCATAATGAACTGTAATTGCCTTAAATGTGAGGCAGAGCTTTACTTACCTGCTATGGGGCTTGAGAAAAGGCCGAGGGCATGTGTGTCATCAATCCATTTAATGTCAAATCCTCTCTTTCTGAAAAGACAGTCAGAAATCACACAAGGTAGTAAGAATATTTCACAACATGCCCTCAGAGCATTAGCTCTAAAAGGAAGACAGTGCTCCCTAAAGATGTAAAAATCATATACTTGTGCTCTTTCATAGATTTCACAACTTTTTTTGTCTTAAAGTAAACCTATTATCCTTTCCTTATTTTCTAACATATACTGTTACAATGGTACTCATCCAAATGCTCTATTAAAAAAGTTTCTTCTACTTCATCTGCATGATGTCAAGAACAGCCTGGTGGAACAGTGATCTTGGAGTGAGCACAGAAGCCCCTCTCACCTGCAGTCCCACCCAATTAGAAGAACACAGCTAGCACCAAGACAAAAAAAAGAGCTGCAGCAGCTGGTTTCAGACAATGCTGAACTCAGGGCTGCACCAAGGCTCAGTATACGATAAAAAAAAGGATTATTTCAAACTGTGAATCATGCAAATAGATGCAGAGGTTTACTGACATCTCTGCAAATATAAAAGGACATACAGTATATAAGGCAAAAACAAAGTTTGTACAATTCTAACATGGTTAGAGACTTACTGGTAGCACTGAAACAGCTTAAGAAGGTCTTCTGTTTTGAACTCTGTAGGGAAATCGTAGATCTCTACAATATGAGATAGTTCATCCTCTGTGAGGTCAATGTCATCATCATCATCATCATCATAACTGGCTCTGTCCATGTTGTAGTAATCAAACCTAGGCTCTTGGATTGACTCCTTCTTTTTTCCTTCCTTCAAAGCCAGCTGTGCATTCAAGGCAGGCAGGAGAGAAGACAATGATGAGAAGAGAAAAAGATCTGTTTTGCATCATATTAAATAGGATTTTTTAGGTTAATTATCAGCAATGTGTATGTGAATCTGGGTGGACATTATTCTGCTTGTCACTTTTAAAAACACACTTTTTTTCGAAGGCTTTTTAGGAGTAGTACCAGAGTCTGCTTGTAGTCAGTTTTAGTCAGCTGTTGGTCACTCTTAATCTTTTATATTTTGTTAATTTTATTCATTGTATATTTTATTGTCTATTTTACTCATGTTTTAATATTTAATATACTGATTTTTTTTTATCTTCTTTTTCCATTTATTTATTTTATTGGTATTTATATTTATTTCTTTGTCTGCTTAATGTATGGTTTTTAACTGTTATCTCTGTTTTATTATTGGAAAGCACTTTGGTCAACTTTGTTGTTTTTAAAGTGCTGTATAAATAAAGTTGGATTGGACTGTCTTGGGTTTTGATTATCAAAACCTAAATCAAGCTCTCACCTCTTCAAGCAGATGTGGATCCAGACAGTCTCCATCATCGTTGAACAAGGTGTCCCAGCTCTCCTCTTCCTGCTCTGCAGTATCGCCTGCCTCCACTTTGGCGGAAGACTCCCCATTAGCCTCAGCATCTAAACCCTGTAATCGGTCCTCCTTCACATCTGGCTTAACGTCGTTGTTTTGCGCTTCACCTCCATCTCCTTCTCCCCCAGCGGGCGATGGTTTATTCGCTCCTCCAGCTTTGTCCTTCTTGTTCTTGGCGTTCTTTCGTGCTTTGTCTGTGTAGCGAGGCCTGGTTTTTGGTTTAACTTCTCCCTGAGTCTGAGCTTTCTCTTTCGAGGCATGAAGTCGTTGTTTGGGGACGTACAGAGGCTGACTTGGCCTCTTTGATTGAGAGGGAGGTGTAGGTGTTGGTTGAGTTGGACCACAGTCTTCTTTAAGCTGCACATCCTCCATGGTTAAATGATGTTAAAGTATCTGGATCACGGAGGAACGAGAACATGAACATTGTCAGACCTTCGCAGATTTTCAAAACACTCTAAATTTACTTTAAAGACTTTATTAAGGAATGAAGCAGCCAGGTACGCGGCAAACTGTTCTAAATAAACAGGATTTGAATAACTAGCTTCAGTTAGCTAACTAAACTTCCTCCCGTGTAGCTTGTAAAGATATTTTTAAATGAAGAAATAAATATAAAATAAATAGCGGTTAATGTTACATTCATTCATGTTCATTTATTTTCACTCAGAATATTTAATCTGTAATTAAATCAAATAAATTTACTCTGTCGGCTTACCCGTTTATGATTTGTTTAACAACAGACTTTCGTCGCACACTTGACGCAAGCAAATCCTAGCGCAAAGCGTAGTGGGAAATTGTGTTCTTCTACAGCACTGCCGCTCCGAAATCCGGAATAACTGCCAGGTTATTAGTTCCTTTTTCCAACGAATTTTCTTTTCCTTTGTAGTTCAACGAGTTTCCCCAAAAGAAATGGTAAATATACTATCTACCGAATCCATCTTTTCTGTGCCATCGTTTAACATAAACTACAAACAAACCAAACCCTTGGGTGCAAGAGACACGTGCACAGAAATTCAGCTCAGCCATTGGTCACCATCTTTATCGGTCAGATAGTTCTTCGCTGATTGGACAGTATTCTCCGCGTTACACAAGGTGTTTCGTAAATTTGTAATTTATGAAACTTATTTGTGTAATAGAGGCGTTGACAAGCTCGCTTCACAACTATAAACACATCATCTTCACTGCAGGAGACGCATTTTCTCCTCCACACCTTGATACGGTAAGACGGTATTGCCATAATGAAGGGAATGAATTCTTGCTCACGCCTCTGCTTTGCACAAAATGGGGAAAAGGCTTCATCCATGTTTTTTATTAAAATCAGTGAATTGCATGTCATTACGCTGGAGGAAAAACAAGTCAGAAATACAGAAAATGTATTTGCTGGAGAGCATTAATAACATATTAGTAGTTTTTGCGTTTTGTGTTTTTTAACGTCTTGAAATTTTATAGCTTTCTTAAAGGATTTAAAGGCTTTTGGTTGGTAGATTTAGACAGAAACACTCCACGTTTAAAACAATGTCTGGTGGTTATGTTTTTGTTTTTCTTCTTTCTTTTAACGTACTTATTTGATCGCTTTCGATCAATTCGGATAATTCTATTTTCATATTTAGTTTCAATTGTTAAGAAATGTTGTTTTGTTTTGTATTATAATTCTCAGTTTCAGATGTTTCTTGCAAGTTTTGTTCAAAACAAGATATCTTCCTGACTTCCGTGTCTCGCCAGGTTGGAATAATGTGGGGTTCGGGTCTGCTGCTCCTACTAGTGACACTCTGGCATCACTCCCATGCCCAAAACCTGAATCCCATGCTTCAGGTTGTTACACAGACCATGCTTCCCCCTGACAATCTGCACAATCCCACACAACTCAACTATGGGATGGCTGTGACAGATGTGGATGGTGATGGTGACCTGGAAGTGGTGGTGGCAGGGTAAGTGTGAGTGTTAGTGTATTACCATGTGTGAGGATTTTTATGCAGAAATTTGTGATAAAAAAAATAAATCAAAATCACGTTTTCTCTCAGGTACAACGGGCCCAACCTGGTGCTGAAGTATGACAGGACTCAGAAAAAGCTGGTAAACATTGCTGTTGATGACAGTAACTCTCCATACTATGCTCTGAGAGACCAGGCAGGAAATGCTATTGGAGTTGCTGCCTGCGATGTGGATGGAGATGGACGAGAAGAAATCTATTTTCTTAATACAAACAATGCCTACTCTGGTAAATATGATATTGCAAAGTCATCCTGAAATTAAAGTGTCATCAAAGTAATTTGAGGGAACCAAATAATTTTTCTTTCTCTGTCAAGGACGAGCAACATACACTGACAAGCTCTTCAAGTTTCGTAATGGCCGCTTTGAAGATCTGCTCAACGATGAGCTGAATGTACGTCGTGGTGTTGCTAATCGGATGGCGGGACGTTCAGTCGCATGTGTTGATAGAAAGGTGAGTGAACCCACCTATTTCTTCTATCTCATTGCATTTGAGTACATTATACGTTATTCTAAGTTACCGATGTTTCTGTGCAGGGAACAGGCCGTTACTCAGTCTACGTGGCGAACTACGCCAGTGGAAATGTTGGCCCCCACGCTCTCTTAGAAATGGACGAGGCTGCCAGTGATGTGAGCAAGGGCATCATCGCGCTGTCTGACGTAGCTGCTGAGGCCGGAGTCAACAGGTACACAGGTGAGATGTCACAGTGTTTACCTGAAACATGGGATTTTTTTTTTGATTTTTTTTTTTTGAAGTTGTCAAAAACAACTGAAAGCTTCACTGTTGGCTCGTTGGTCAGGTGGTCGCGGTGTGGTCGTTGGACCAATCCTGAGCGAGTCGAGGTCTGATGTGTTCTGTGACAATGAAAATGGACCTAACTTCCTGTTCAAGAATAATGGAAATGGGGCTTTTGTTGACATGGCAACACAGGCAGGTGAGAATGAAGTGGTAAGGGAACATGAAGCCTAACTCAGTAGTACTTTCTGCAGTCTGTCCTTCAACTTATGGTTTCATATCAGGTATTCTTTGTCTCATCTCACTCTTCCATTATTTGGTTTCTAATTTTAAATTTATTTACTTTTTTATTATTATATTATTATTATATATTATATTATGCATTTACCCTGTGAATGCCAGCTAGGAGGAACCTTTGTTTCGCTTTTCTGAACTGAATGGCTTGTGTCATATTTCAGGCCAGCATATAGAACAAAATGCCTGAGTGTGCATCAGAAGTTAGTGGGGGTGGTCTCTGTTTATGCAGCAACCTTTGGAAAAAACCAGAAATTATAATAATAATAATAATAATAATAATGGATTGCATTTATTTAGCGCTTTTCGGGGCCCTCAAAGCGCTTTACAATTCCACTATTCATTCACTCTCACATTCACACACTGGTGGAGGCAAGCTACAGTTGTAGCCACAGCTGCCCTGGGGCAGACTGACAGAAGCGAGGCTGCCATATTGCGCCATCGGCCCCTCTGACCATTACCAGTAGGCAGCAGGTGAAGTGTCTTGCCCAAGGACACAACGACCGAGACTGTCCAAGCCGGGGCTCGAACCGGCAACCTTCCGGTTACAAGACGAACTGCCAACCACAATCGATATAGTCATCAAACTACATCTTTATTGATATGATGTGATTTATATATGATTTGTAGAGTTACCAAGAGATTAGAAATATTTGGAGGCTTTTATGTTTGACTGTTTATTTATCCATCAATCCTCTACTGCTTATCTGGGTTTGGGTCATAGGGGTAGCAGTCTAAGTAGAGAAGCCCAGATTTCCACCTGGCCACTTCTACCAGGTATGTAGAAATTTAGATTGACTGGTAAATTGACAGCTTCGCTTTTACACTCAGCTCTCTCCTTACCACAACAGGTTGTAGCAGGTGATGCCCTGTTTGATTTTAATCAGTCTATTTGCTTAGCTTACTATAACATTTGCTGGCTGTCTGGTAGGCTCATAAGGATAACACCTCATGAAGTAACACAGCCTGTCATGTGAATATTAATCAAACACAAGTGAAAATGCTAACTGGTGAGTTTAAGACATTCAGGTATGTGGAGCGTCTTACTGTTATTGAGCCAGGCTGATTTATCCCCCCAGAATCCAGTCCTTATGCTAAACTAATCTAGCAGTCTCCTGGATGTAGCACTAAATATAAGAGACATATGAAGGTCCTCTGATCACTTTTACTTAGTTTTTTTTATTGTACAAAATTGGATTAGTTGCTTTTAACACTGTGCCCATGCAAACAGGTGTGGAGGACCAATACCAGCATGGCAGAGGAGTAGCACTGGCTGACTTCAATGGAGATGGAAAGACAGACATTGTTTATGGCAACTGGAACGGCCCACACAGACTTTTCCTGCAGCGCAGCGATTCCAGTTTCCAGGTAAGAGAGGAGTGACAAAATTGGCAAAAACAAAAGGTTTTAATAAAGTGTATCTTGAGAGAAGTACAATTTTCTTTGCAGAATATTGCTACTGGAAGATTTGCTGAAGCCTCACCTATTCGCACAGTCATTGCTGCTGACTTTGATAATGACAAGGAGTTGGAGGTGTTCTTTAACAATATTGCCTACAGAGGAAATGCTCCCAATAGGCTGTTCAGGTTAGATTTCATGTATTTGTTAAATTTCCAATGAAATGTCTTTGTTAATTAAAAAATAACTGTTACTAGATTTATTTATTTTTTTGGCTGTTTCCTTTTTTGCAGGGTCTCAAGGAGGACTAATGCAGACCCTTTGATCCAGGAACTTAATGTGGGAGATGCTGAAGAGCCACAAGGGAGAGGAACAGGTCTGTAAACTCTTAATATCAGAGCACATTTTGTGCTGTTTTTCCTATGCATTTAACCGGCACGGTACATCTTAATGGATATCCGTTTAAAAATCTAACATATATTAAGTTGCCAATTCTTTTAGATGTGTAGTCCCAGGCAATACAGACACAAAATAGTGATATACAGATGTTTTTTTTCTAAAATATTACAATCAATTGAGAATGATTTTTATGGCTTTCTTGAAAAGTGACTCTATTGAAGTGTTGTTTCACCTGGTAACAAAACAATAATCAATATGTGAAAATATTAGAGAACATCCTAGCCGGTTAAAATATATTGAGGTTGCCTGAACTGCCTCTGTGTTTGGATGAGCCTCAGAAATATAACTGTCAGGGAGACTCCCCATTGACATTGATGTGTAGGTCAGTTCAGTGAAAGCACTCTGTGTGTTCTGGACAGGTGGTACTGTGACTGACTTGGATGGGGATGGACAGCTGGACCTGCTGTTGGCACACGGGGAGAGCGCCCAGCAGCCAATCTCTGTCTTTAAGGTCACGCAGGTGGGTGTGCGTATGTGTATTTGTCGGGTGGAGTTTGTTTGTTTTTCTTTTTACTAACAGCCTAATGATATACCTACTAACTGGTCTTCTTATTATTAGTTAGCGAATAATAATCCATGAACATCCTTGTTGCTAGGGATCATCCAATAACTGGCTGCGGGTCATTCCTCGCACCCAGTTTGGTTCTTTCGCCCGGGGTGCCAAGGTGACAGTCTTCACCAGTCAGAGTGGAACTCACACGCGCATCATTGATGGAGGCTCTGGATATCTATGTGAGATGGAGCCAGTCGCCCACTTTGGTTTAGGTGATTTCCTTTTAAATGTTGTAGACACTGAAAAAACAGCAGACACCTCACAAGTAAACACTAGAGCAGATTGTTGGCCAAACAGCTTTTTTTTTGTGATCGTGCATCTATCCTGTCAAACACTAGAACTCAGTATGTGTGCCTTTGTCATTGGTGTTTTTAGACATCTCAGCTAAACAATAGTATCCCTGATATTTTTTTACTTTAAACCAGATACTGGTGTTATAACTAATGGCTGGTAAAAGTTTACAAATTTTGGGATATAAGCTAATGTCCTTTCTTGCTAAAATTAAGATGAGATGCTCTCACATCAGTCTGTAAAACATAGTTTGATAGTCAGGAGGCAGGTAGCATCCCAGCAGATATTTTTAAATCTAATCCCAAAATACAAATTTGTACTTGTAAAATGTAACGTAGTATTGTGTCTTGTACTCATGACTCCCAGGAAATGATGAGGTGAAGGTGCTCGAGGTCTCCTGGCCAGACAGCACTAGTTTTACTCGAGCTCTTCAGGCTGGTGAAATGAACTCTGTGTTGGAAGTCACCTATCCCAAAGAAGGGGAAACCACTGAGCTTGCCAATGACACGCAGGTACACAGCCCGAATTCCCAGCATGAATTATGAACACGCCTTTTTTTCTGTTAGTGGAGCAGTGAATTGAACAACACCAAAGCCTTAATCTCTCTCTCTCTCTGGTTAGTTTAATTATAAGATATTTTACTCCTACCTTTCAAAAAATAAAAGTAAATTGTTTTTAAAACGTCTCAGAATCAGCTTATTTGGTTTGGATAAAAACCTTTTCCTCTATTTTTTTTCTTTTCTTTTTAGTGTGGTAACGGCTTTACTGTCAGGAATGGACGCTGTGCAGGTGAGCAAGTCTTAAAGATTCATAAAATAATCCAAAACCAGATATTATTTTATTTTTAATTGAATGTTTATTTTTCTACAGGTCTTTAAAGAGAATCACATGAAATGCAATAAAGGATTTTTGTGGTTTACAATAATGTTACAGAAAAAAAATGTCTTTTGCTTTGGTTTTTAAAAGGGAGAGCTGGTTGTTTTTTTTTACTCTGTGAGCAGATTTATTTCATTTTCCTTTTTTTAAGATTTCTTTTCTCTTTTATGGCTTTAAATGAAGTGAATAAACTTGTTCCTATCAATACACCGGCTCTTTCAAATTATTTCATAGCTCAAAAGTCAGTCTTAACTGTTCTAGTACTCACATTTTAATCCTCCAGTCTCAGCATTACCCCTGCTACCCTGAGAGTAACAAATGCAAGGAAGTGTTTCCTGCGTGACTTAAGAGATGCTGAATTTGCACTAAAAACGTGCTGAAACAGAACAAGACACACGAACTGTGGCTGACACAGAGTAACTGAAAGTATTTAGTGCAAACCACAAAGGTTACCCTGAGTTCCCCAATTTTCCCCACTTGTACCTGTCCTCGTCTTCACACGTGGATGACCAAGTCTTCATTTTTAGTCATTCTGTTTGTTTAGTATTAATCTGATGTCTGCTTGTCTGTCTCGTCCTCCCTCACTGTTACTCTCCTCTGTTCTCTCCACCCATGCAGCATTGGCTCCATTTTATGATGGTGTTCGATCTTCGGTCTCCATGTTTGAAGCCTCCTGGTTTAAGACAGTTTTATTACAGTGTGTTTTATTCCTGTCTGCAGTATCAGAAATGAAGTGAGACTAGTCTTCAGGGAAAAGACAACCTCTATCCAGCGCTGGTCACCTGGATCTAACACCTGCTAGAACAAATTACTGTGACATGCATGGAGCATGTCCATCCTGAACTTTGCTTGTTTGTTTTGATGAGCTGGCTGCATGTGGTGCCAAATAACCAGTTAGTGCATGCAGGCATGAGGAATTTGTAACAAAATAAGCAATACGCTTAAATTGTTAAGTAATTTTTTTTAAGGCAGGTTTTTTTTTGTTACCTCTGTGCTACTTAGGTATCGGTGACTGTTAGCAGTGTCCACAATACCACGGCCCTGAGTGGACATTATCAATTTGTTAATTTCTTTACCACTTTGTCAGCTTTGTCTGCTGTGAAGACAAAATGCCTTTAGAAAAAAAGGGCTGCATAAAATTATACATCTTTGGTTTTTTTGGAAATGGTGTCCGTCTCCAGTAAATTTAAGATTTAATGATGTTTAATATTGTTGTCTTTTACACTGATTTACGGATCATGTTACTGTCAAGCTAAAGAATTAAACCAAATATTTTGGTAATAAACTCTAAGCTTACTGACATGTCAAACAAAGTGTACACAACATTGCCTTTGAGTTTAAGTGACAAATCCAGCAGCTACATTATCACTGATTTGGGCTGTTTGCTTACTGTATCTTTAATGCATTATTGATAACTCAGTGAGAGCTTTGACACTGAAACAAAGCACTTGGATTTTAGACTAACAATTTGATCAAGTACTGAAAACTGTGGAGCTCAGAGGAACTACACGACCAGTATGTCATCCGTAGGCGTTGCTATGAGCAATCCTCTTCACCTTCCATGCTGAGAGTATTAATGCAGAAATGTTAACCAGTGCTGCTTTTGATATTTGCAAACTTCCATTTAGCAGCTGCTCTTCTATATTCCTGCTTAGATAATCTGTGTCCTTCCTTCCATCACATTTGATTTGATGCCGAGGATGGTAGTGTTGTCTGAATGGGGCAGGTTCAACTAGAAAGATTTTTATACCCAATCTAAATGATGACACTCTAAGGCAGAGAGAAAAATTGGCAACAACAGATAAAGGGAGGGAAATATGGATGCCTGGGAGGTATTTATAGCGTTGCACTTGCTTGTTTACATGAAACTTGGTTTCTGGTTTATGTCCAACAAGCAGCTCAGATTGAGTACTGAGCCTTTTCTTATGTTTGTAATCATTTAAAATGCTTAATATGAGTAACACTGATTTCATATATTTGTATAATACAAGAACAATGAGCTCGATGGGGCTGTGATGAAACTGTTTATTTGACGCCAGTCATTTCTACCATGTGTATTAAAACAATAAGCAGTATGAAAACTTGTTCTTGCACAAAATGTCACCAAAATAAAAGAAACATTCACATTTGTGAGCCAGTTTGTTTTTTGGCAGTTATTTTTCTTTGGAAGTCTGTTCATAAAGCAGGGAAGGGTTGGTGTATTTTCATAAACACTTACAGGTATAATTTAGGAAGACATTTCTGACCCATCCCTTCTTTACTTACTGCTGCGCTTCACGCACAACGAGTCTTTGCATAATCTAAATTTAGGAAGAGTTGCTCTCGCTCAATGAAACCAAGAGGTTAGTACTTGGATTTGTGGCTATGACTTTAAAAAAGGAAATACAAGCTTCATCATAAATATGGAGGATCTGCTACATTATGGATGACTTAAATGGCATTCATCTGCTGCCAGACAGCATGATTTAGAGCCGATTTGGAAGAGGTGCTGAATTTGGGGTCTAGTCTTGTGTTTGGTCCAGTGTTTGGGGTGCAGCCCAGGTTGATCTGGCCTACGTGGTACAATGACAGCAGATGAGGCACTTCGTCCCTTTTATCTTGAAATCAGACAGGAAGGAGAGAAATGGTGGGATCACACAAAGCATCACTAGCTGCATCTTTTCATCCTTTTCATTGAGACATTACATCTTAGCAAAAGTGCATCAGCACCTGCACATTTCTTTCGTAATAAACCACTAAAGTGCGTGTTTCAAGTGTCTACTCTGAACAAGTTAGGGACATGATGGGGAAAAAAACTGGTGAATACTTTGTGTGAGCGTAGCTGAGGGGGTGGTTGGTGTTGGAAGAGGAGTCGTATTACATCCTAGGTTTTCCTTCATGGTTGTGAGTGATCAGGTGGACGCAGGTTTAGGAAGCATCCAGTCATCGAGCAGTGCTGCCGGACACAGAGCTGCTCCCTGAGCTGGAGCCACTGGAGCCCCGATCTTCATAGATGGAGATCTCTATCTGTTAAAAGTTGTTAAGGAACAAAAATGATCTGTGGTTTATAATAAATTGCACAAATATTTTACAGAAATGTGGTTTTGTTTTGCTTTTTTTTGCAATACACCCAAAATTCAGAATAAGGATACAACACGCATTCCCCTTTCTATGGGATCTGTGATAAGGAGACCTCTGGGAGCATAAATCTTCTCATTCTGCTCCTGAATGTACTTGGCAATCTTCTTCAGCACCTGACACACAGACGGAAGAGGAAAAATGAGAAGCAATATAAAATCCAAACTACATGTTAATTTGTCCCAGAACATCAAAATGTATTGGATTCTGACCTTCTCATAACGTGTCTCCATGCAGAGGAAAATGAGATATGCTGTAGCGCAGGCCAGACACCCTTCCAAGTAGGACTGTCCTCCAATCTTTTCCGCCTCTGCATAATAGTTATTCAGCGTCTTCACAGTGTCCTCAAACAGTGTTCGCTCGATCTGGAGACAGACAAAAGAGCAGAAATGGGGTCAGTGAGTAGCAACAGCAAATACTATGTTTAATAAAGTAACTTACTGAGCTGGAGAAGGGAAAAAATATTGCATGATTTTAATTTCCCCTTTGAAGTCACTTCCATGGAAGACGCTGCGAGTGTTTTATTGCCCATGCACTTGCGAGATTTCAGCACAAACCTCAAACATCAGCTAACGTGTGAAACTGACCTTCATTTCAAGAATCGTCAGTGCTGATGAGACCTGGGACTCCAGCTATGACCCAGTGACCAGCTGTGTTTATTCCTCCACATTTACAACAATACCTATGAAGCTTTAAGACGAGACCCCACAAGCAACTATGAAAAGAAAGTCATCAGTTGCCTACAACAACTTGAAATGGATGAAGCCACTGACTACACTTCCTGTACCCAGGAAATGCTATACCCTGTATATATGGACTTCCAAAGATCCACAAAGGAGTCCCAAGCAGTATCAACTCAGCCACCTACAAAATTTCCAAGCACCTTGCAACCATCCTAGCTCCCTTGTGGGGAACACGCATCATCACATCTAAACTCTGAAATCAAAACCCAAGAAGTAGAAGCCTTCACTGTTCACATCGACTCAGTGGATAGAATGATAGTTTACCAGGAAAGATACAAAGTATAACAGTTTGTCATTTCTGGAAGCCTACACACACAGACCAGTACCTACTCTTTGACTCCCACCACCCTCTGGAACACAAACTTGGAGTAATCAGGACCCTACAACACAGAAACTGTTCCCTTTAAGCCAGAAGGAAAAGAAAGGGAACACACACATGTAAATAAAGCTCTTAAAACATGTGGATTTCCCAATTGAGCTTTCATCAAATCAGCAAGGATGCACAGAAAATAAGGTCAGACACCAACTAGGGAGAATCAGAAGGACAAACGTCATATCTTATGTAGCCAGTTTATCAAAGAAACTCAGGAGAGTCTTCTCCAAGCAGGACATCCCAGTGTAGTTCAGACACAGCCACACACATTTAGACAAAAGCTGGTTGATCCCAAGGAAAAAACCTCCAAACACAAACTAAACAATGTAGTGTATGCAGTACAGTGCAGCGAGGAGGGCTCCATTGGAGAAACCAAGCAGCCACTCCGTAAACACTTGGCACAACATAAAAGAGCCACCTTGACAGGACAAGACTCAGCTGTACATCTGCATCTAAAGGACAAAGGTCACTCGTCTTGAAAGACGAGTCTAAGAGGCCATCTATGTCCACTCTGAACAGAGGGTGTGGCTTACAACACCAACTGTCTGCCACCTACAGTGCAGTTTTGAAATCCCTGCACAGATGCCTTAACGCCCACTCACATCATGCATCAGTTGATCTCAATAGGTCATATAATAGGGTGAGGCAAGGTCTCACAATGGTTTCACCCACACCTCTGGTTATAATGACCCACACCCTTTTTCCCACCTTGGCTCATGTGATGAGGCACATAATCAATAGTGGGTCAGCAACCCTCTTAATGGACGACTTACACCTCATACTTTTTACTCCACAGTGATAAAAGCTAGCGAGGTAATGACTGACCAAATCACAGAGCTTTGTGCGTATATCATTCTACACAGCATAACAATTTTATCTAGCAATCAGGAATTTTGTTTGCTTTATCTACATGTGAAAGAACCGATCTGAGTCATGAAACCCTTATATTGCTACATTAAAAATCAATAAAATAAAGGGAATTAAGTGTCTGATGCTGAAAGATTCACTTTTTGTCCACCCCAAATGAACTCTACACACATATGATATGATGACATAAGGCTTTATTCTATACGTGTTAAAATGATGCCAAAAATAGGGAACATGATCCTCAATAAATAACATGTTTAAAAAGAAGTGGGAAGAAGCATTCAAATACGCTGAAACCAGTGAACAACAGAGAATGTGGAGTGATTTGTGTGTTTTGCTTTACTCGGTACTGAAATGAAACTTTGTTACTGTATATGCGTTTATATTTATTATATTATTTATGTTATTTTGCATCTATTATCAAGCATATGAATGTCATGATAATGCCTTTTAACAGACTTTTTCTTTTCAGACCATGATGCTAACAAAGATCTAAATGCTTGTATGATCTGCACCTATTAAAACACAATATAAAACCTAGAATTAAATCACATTACACTGTAACTCCTCCAGTTTCCTTACCCTGCTCTCCAACTCAGAGGGGAACTTGGTCTGAAACTTGCAGGTGGTTCCTTCACTGTAGTCTCTCTGAATGAATACTTTGTTGGCCAGAGATGCACTGTGCCTCAACTCCTGCAGGTTATGAAACTGTGGGAATCAAATAACACAGAGAGAGAGAGTAATACAGTAAGGGTTAATATAGTATCTCTTTAATGAGTCCCAAAAGAGAGCTATGTATCCCTCTATGTGCATCCCTGAGAACCTGTTCACCTGTAATGTGTACAAACAGCAGCTGATTTAGAGGAACAGGGTGATGGAGTAGATGTGATCGATCACTCGTTGGCTCAGTGTCTGCACGCTTTTCTGCCTTGTTGACTGCTGGAGCAAAGCCCAGCATCAGACATACGATCTTTTACACACACACACACACACACTTTCTCTTGGTCTTTCAGGAAAGCAGGGAGACGGGACAACATTTCACTACGGCTAAACACGGATCGATTACACGGAACAAGCTGAAGCAGACTTTCAGAGGCCAAACAAGTATTACATACAAGCTTGTTTATGCTTGATATAATCAGTTTTGTGCGTCACCATTATTTTTGGTTACATGAAAGCACAGATGGAGGAAAAGGGAGTCAGGCAAAGCACGGAGGAAGGTCGGGGTGGAGTGGCTTCTGTCCATGGTGCTGAACGGCTGTCCTCCGTGTGTGTGTGAGTGGGTATGTGTGTGTAGTCAAACACAGTTGCTTGTCACCGGATTAACGTGGCTTCTCAATACACAAAAACAGATCTGCTTTCACCAAAACAGCTTAACATGGCAGGGACGGAGGGGGCTGCACTGATCCTTTTTTCTTATAGCTCAGCTGACTTTCAAAAATGCCTCCCTCCCTTTTTTTTTTTCTCTTTAAACAAAATACTAGAACGCGTTTATGTGGTAAAAAAAAAAAAAATGAAATGAAAACGACCAAATCCTCTGGCGAAACTGGCGTGATAATGTAGGACACAGTGGTCACTCCAGATACAAGTGATCCGCACAGGTTAACCGTGTGCAGCCTCCATGCCCTCAACGTCCGTGTTAACTGGAGCCGCGCCTGTTTCGTTTAAACCTTCATGTCACTGTTCGTGCCGGTAACCGGACCCGAGCTGGAAATTAAACCGAGCGAGTGTCTTACCTCTGTCGCCATGTTGCACCGTGCATCCGTGGCTGTAGGGACGAGTCCCTTCACGCTCTGAAACCGCTTAGTGGGACACGGAAGGGGGGAGGGTGGGGAGAGGAGGAGAGGCTTGTAATCCTGAGGGGGCGGGGCTTAATGTAGTAGAGTGTTCGGCTTTTTCTTCAGTCTCAACTTGACTTTGCAGGACGTCGGGGTGGGGGAGACGACCTCCAAACCTGAAAAATGCAGCCAGAGCGGAGAATGTGGAAGTGTCAAAAACTGCAGTTCCTCTGCTGGCCACTTGAGGCGGTCTCTGAAAGGGAGTCAGCTAGTTATCTGCCATGCTGCACATTTTGGTATCGATCAGATATGAACTAAATATTGCCGATACTAATACCGATACTGATATGTTTAACCTATAAAGGCAACTTATAAAGGGTTTAAGGGGTTAGGTTTCTTTTTTGGAGACCTGGAATGTCAATGTGCCTGTCTTTAATACACTTTGGGTCAGCTTGTACATGTACATTTAACACAAAAAGGTTCAGACATTTTTCACAGTGTATGTTTGAGGTCTAAACACTGAAGTTGGAGGATAGAATTAGAAATATCAATACTATTGCGCTAGTATTGCGATACTTATACCAGCATTGGGATCGACCCCCCCCCCCCAAATAGAGGCAATAGTGTCCCTCCTCACAGCAGTTCAAAGTTTTTATAACTCATTCACCTGATAATTGAATCAGGGGCGTGGCTGCTTGATTGACAGGTGTTCTGACATAGGATGCTGCAGGTCCTCATCCACTATTTGGAGTGAAATTGAGGTTTTGAAGCCATGTGACTGTTAACCAAGTGACATTAACTTGTCTGCCATTTTGGACATATGATAATATAGAGTCAAATCAATAAGACAGCAATCATACAAGTTTAGAGGACATCTGGCAACCATCTCCACATCCAGAACCCTTAGAGTTAGAATTGTGGCCACCACCATATTTCTGGAAGGTCGAAACTACTTTAAAGCATAACACAATCCAAAAAGGTGAATTAAAAAAAACTCAAACAAACTGTAAACATGTTGTTTTGATTGCTGGGTTTGGTCTTTTCTAGCCTGCTTTTGCCTTTGGAAGCAACCTCAAGAGGCTATTAGAGGAACTGCATTTATTGATAATTAGGTGTTTGCTTTTATTTTATTTGTTTTACAAAATCTCCATGTAAATTTCATAATATATGTTAAAAAGGCTTCATGAAATAAGTTTTTCCTTACAAAACTATATCTAAAATATAAATTTCTGTGACAAGAGCTTTTTGGTTTTATGTTCAGGAAATGAGAGCTTGTTTGAAACAGATTGCAGTCTTGATTATTAGTAGTAGCCTATACTATAAGCTATATGTTAAAGAAAGCAGCATCATTCATCCTAAATTTTCAAATAAAATTTATTACAGCTCCATTTTGTGATTTAACAACTAATTTTTCTCTCATTTAAAAACAATCGAAATGAGTCTAAATGGCAATTAGTTTTTAAAACTTCAAATGTCACTTCAAGGTCTTACTTGAAGTGTCGTTATTTGTATTTTCTTTCCCATATCTGCACCCTTTACAGTAGAGCTTTCTTGTTTAACCTTCCTCTGGCATAAACATTATGAGTTTATCAGTGGGAGTGACCCATTTCACTTTACACATCATAATTTAATCCACTAGTTCAGACAAATATTTGTAAAACCAACTTTGAGGATCTATCACCAGCATATCACTGAAAATGTTGATACTTGAATAAATTAGTTAAAAGTTAAACACCAAATTTTAAATGAAGGAATTCAAACTTTTATTTCTAAATGGAATAAATCAATCAAATGAAGCTGTTTTGAAAAAAAAAAAAATTTCTGATGCTTTTTTTAAAGTGTGGTACAACTGTGCTTTGAAATGACAATGCCTTTTAGTTGCTAATAAAATGATTCCCATGCCAAAAGGAACATACTTACCACCTGTCACTTTAATTGCTGCTGTGGTTACGCTCATCATGGCCACGAGTGCCATGCTCATTTTGAGCTTTTAATTGATTTCAATGACCGAACTATTCTTTTTTCCAGAGTGGAATGATCATACAGCATACATCTTCAACAACTTGTAAAAACAAGTCCTAATTTATTTTTGATTTTCTCTCATCTGCACAGGGTCAAAGTGATACATGTAGCCACATATATACACATAGACCCACATTTTTATTTGGCTAAATGTCTCTTAGCAAGTTGCACCTCGAGAAGGTGCTTTTATTCTTCTGGCATAATCTTGGCTGGATATTTCTTGGCAGAATTGGTAGAGATCATTTAAATTGGTTGATTTTCTGGCACCAACTCGGCTTTTAAGCATAGTCTACATATTTTCAGTAAGGTTGAGTTCAGGGCTTTGATTGGGATCATTGTCCTGTTGGAATATTTGACTGTGTACAATTTTCAACCCTTTAGCTGTTGATGTGAAGTCAAGTTGAAGAATTTGGAGGTAGTCCTTCTCTTTCATTACTCCATCAATCTTGTGCAATGCATCAATGCCATTAGCATCAAAACAGACAATGATGCTTCCACAAGCGTGCTTGAGAGGTGGCATTGTGTTCTTTGGGATGAAAGCCTCACCTTTCTGCTCCTTTAAACATGCCCCTTATAAATAAGCAAATACCTCAATCTTTGTCTCATCTGATCATATTACTTTTCTCCAGAAGGCATCTGGCTTGTCACTGTGGGCAGGTGAAAATTCCAGTCGAGCTTAAAAGTTATCATTTTAGACCAGGGCTTTTGGTACATTCTCAGTCCATTGTAGAAGTTGCTTCACTGTGGACAGTGGCTCTGGTGTTCCACCAGTTTCCAGTTAACAGCAATTCTAACCAATTTTCTCTCACCTGAGGGTGACTATTTTGGTCTCTTGTAGACCTTGGAAAAGTAGTGATACGTCCAATTGTTAAGTTTGTTTGAACTGATTATCTTTGAATACAGCTGTTTAGAAACGGCTCCAAGAGGCCTTTCCAGTTTGTGTAAATCTCCAGTTCTAATTTAAGGCTTCACTGAGTTTCTTGCACTTTCCAATTGCAGTATTGGTCACTCCACCATGGCAGCAAAGAGAAGCTAGCAGCTGTAGTCATTCACAATCACTCTTGAGAAATTAAGAGACCTTGGCCTCGCCACCACACTGTAGAACCTTCAGCACCATTTATTGAAACATTTAACGGAGCGTGTGCATATATTTGAGCCCTTGCATAAAATTTTGACCCTGTGTGGATTAGAGAAAATTCAAAATAAAATTAAACGTGTCAGAAAAGGGATAAGAACAGTTCAAAGAAATTGTGAAAATTCAAAAGTTACTATGACATGCAAGCTCACAATGAGTGTATGTAAACTGACCACAGCTGTAAATCTTTACATTGTTTATTTTAATAACGGCATAATTTAATCTTTAAAATCCTGGGCAGTATATACATAATTAATCATTCGGTCAAATAATAACTCGCACTTTCAGGAGTTTTAAATTAAATATATCATACATAGAACAATTAGAACTATTTACAGTAAGCTTATATATGATTACAGTAAAAGCAAAGCAAACAGTTACAATCATCTGTGTCTGAAACATGATTAAAACAATGTTGCCACCAGGATCCACATATTGGGTTTCAGTGCCTCACATGAGTTCTTCAAGTCAAGTCCTGCTTGCAAGAGTGTGAAGTTCTGGTAACAGTTTTAGTGGGTTCTTCGGTCCACTCAAATTATTTTTATCCAGTTGGGTCGACTCGATCCAGTCAGACGAAAAACATGGACTCAAAGGACCTTTGGACGTGCTGCTGTAATACAATAAAGCTTGTTTGACACGCCCACGTAGGAAACCATGACAACTGAAATGCAGCAGCAATTAGATTATTACAAGAGTGAACTGGTCTGCTCAACTTCGAAAACGGCTCAGACCCTGCCTTCAACAAAACCACGCTGTGTGAGACTTTGCTTTGCATTTTCAGTTTTTTATGCTTTTCTGCATCTGCTTCCTCTGGTAGGAAAATCAACTGAAAAAGACAAATCTAATCACAGTGAGTTTTCCAGACCAGGATTACCAGGATAGCATTTGCTCAAAAATGATCTTATGTGAGCAAACTATCTGTCGTGCATGTGCCAATCAGTTAGTAAGCAGGTGCTGGCAGACACTCTGATATTGACTGCTAAAGCCCTATTCACTCAGACATGATGAACAGTCAAAGCTCTGTGAGATGACTGGTTGATAGGAGACTGGAGTGAAAACAATCGCAAACTACTCGCCAACAGCAGCAAAACTGTAAAGGTGTGACAGAAACCGGAGATGGAGAACATTCGGCTTCAAAGTGAAAGGTGACCCTTTTAAAATGTGTTTGTTCCAGTAAGGCACAACTTGTACTATGAAGGCAAATGTTCTCTTTTTCCAGTTTGCACTGTTCTTTTTCAACTTTTACTACAGCTCAGAGACTAAAATGATAAATGTCTCCAAACAAGTTGGCATCTTCCTCGCACACTACTAGTGCCCGCAGCAATCTGCCCGCAACAGAAGCAATCACAAGTTTTTTTTGCAATGCTCTCTTTGCAACTTTACTTAACAAGAGCCAGAAACCTCCAGCAACTCTTCACAAACAGTCGGGGAACGCACATTCTCTTGGGGCCAGAGGTGGCTTACTGTGGCTGTGGCCCGGTGTGACTCAGAACTCAAACTTCCCTTCAGAATCTCGGACAAACCCACAATTCATCATATCATATTGGTGACAGATGGATGTCAAGGTCCTTCAGCATTATCTTGTACTTTTGAACAAGCTTAAGCACAACTTAAGCATTTTCCCACATCATATTCATCAGTCTGAACGGCAGATTTGATGCCTTATGTTCTTACAGAAAGGTCCTTCAGCATTACATTGTCATTAATCTGCCAAACAGTCCTTAAGATATCAAAATTCACGAGCCATCACCGTTATTGTGAGGCAAAGATTGTAAAGCAAAACCGCTGTAACCCTGTTCACTTATTTTAACCACCAATCACTACTAGCTGAGTCGTGGTTATCACTGTGCATATATTGGTCCTTCTCAGAAAGACTGTAAATAGGTCCTTTGATTTTAGAGCCACTGTGTACTGTGCTGAGTCTCATTGAGTGATAAGATCCAGTCCTTCACTGATAGCACAAAAAAAGAAAAATCCAACAACAGGAATAGTAGAAATCCCATAAGCAACAAGAGAAGCTAACGAGGAACTGATAAAGGCAAAGGAGTGTAGGAGCTCCACATGGGATGTTTCTTGACAGAAGAGCCTTAACATGAACACAAAGGCATGTACGTCAGGGTCCAATATAGGGCTCAGGGCCAAACAGTGAGAGAACACTTGCTGACCGTTGGGAGATATAACCAACATGCCATCTCACTGTGGTTTGATGAGAGTGGAATTACAGGCAGCACAAACAAACACTGTCTCTCTCTGTGCTTCTGGAGCTGAGGATGAAATAATAAAAGACAGCGGCTTTAACTCAAAGAACAGATGAATAAAACTAACAGAAACAGAATTGTGTGATATGATGCAAATATTTTAACGATACTGCTTCTCACCTGTTGCCCCCATAACAGATTTCAGCACCTTAAAGGAACAGCATCGAGAGCAGAAGCTGTTGCCACAGTTACTGCAGTTTCTCTGCAATAAAAACAGACAGTGGGTTAGAGCTCATCCCAACAGAAAAATAGGATAAAATTAACCATGATGACGACGTGATGCCTAAATATATCCCAAATTCTTGCCACAAGGTTTCAGTCTCACCCTTTTCTTCAGAACTGAGAAGACGGCATTGCAGCTCGAACAGTTGCCTTTGGAGACAGAAAGAAACAGCCAAGAATAGAGCTGTAAGTCTTAGAAAATCTACCGTGTCATCACCGAGCTATAAATAAGAGGGTTGAAATCAGTGGAGGATTCGCTGACCTGTGACGGTTGCGGGATAGCGTTTACGCAGTTTCTCTGTCAGTTTAGACACTTTGCTGCGTATTGGTTCATTTCGGCTTAGAAGACCATTTTCAGAGATAGTGTCATACTCGGGAGCTCCAAGGGATCCATCATCATCCTCCTTAGGGAGATGAAGAGGAGTGAGATACATAGAAAAAACAAATAGTTTTTTTTAATATAACGTCTAAGCTTTTGAAGTGTAAAGAAGCCAGGAAACAAATTAAACATTAACAGAGGAGAAACTAGAATTAAAAATAAATCAGGTAGTCTGACTAATAGCTGTTTGATGAATAAGCTAAGCATGATGATCACAACAACTACGACTACTAGGATGATTATGAAGGTGGAGAATACATTTCAAAGAACATGCATTCACGCACTTGCTGTACTTAATTTATCTGCCAAACATGAGGACCGCAACCTCCATAAGAGCAAAAGCAGAAATATTAAAGAAATTAAATGTTGTTAATCTCTCTTAACTCTTAATATTCAATATAACTAGGATGTGATAAAGGTACCAACTGTCTGTGAACCAAGGGCTACCAAGTAAGGTTAGCACAACCTACTCCACTACAAATGTGATCCACTACACTGAGTGACAACAATGACACAGAACCAAATGAACAGAGTGTAGGAGGACAAACAGAATGAAGATATTAGTTGTCATGTGTTAAAAGCTTTTCTTGTTAAAGAATATAAAACTATTCTTTAATAAGAATAACACGTATCCAACTTCAGCAAAAAATAAAGACTTGGAGAGAGGAGGATAACTTCTTTCTTCCCTGCAGTTAATGGAACAGTTTAGGATTTTAGCAAATAAGTGTATCCATTTATTTGATGAACAAATTCATGTACAGATAAGTCAGGTGTAATGGACCTTGTTGACTAATATTGGCCACTAAATTTGACAACATATTTTTTTTATTTAAAGTTTTATGTCACAAGAGCTAATAGATTTTAAACGCACTTTTGGTGTTTAACTAAATCCCTCACCACAAGGGGGCAGCATTTTACCAGTCCTGAAACGTTTTTGGGTCTTTGCTTCTGTTCTTTAAACGTTTTAAAAGACATTTCTTTTTAGCTCTAACCCCATTTCCCCTATTATGAATAACAATGTGTGTTTTTAAAATAAAAGGTTCATCGCTACTCATTCTTGACTGAGTCTTGTCGTGCAGACTGGTGTTACACAAAAGAACGCCCTGGAGCTAGTGTTCAGCTGATTTCTCTTAAAATATTTTGGACAGAAAGTCACAGGCAATTATTCACATTCTGTTGATAGAATTCGTTCAGTCTGGGGATTTAATATAGTAAAGATTTGTTTGTTTCGTAAAGCATGATGGTGATCATGCTGAATAATAATGATACAAATATTCTGTGTAATGGAACCACTGGAGGCAACAATTATGGGCATGTTATTTATAGCATTATTGCTGCCACACAACTCCTGCCAAGGTGAATGGATGGATGGATGGATGGATGGACTGGCAGTAGGGATGAACAGTGAAATCACTTACCACCAAAACCAATGGGGTTTCCTTGTCAGGCAACAAAACAAGAGATGAGAAAAACGTTACCTAAAAGTACTAATATTCAGTGTTACTATCCGTGACCACACCTAAAACTGCGCTTCAAAAAGCAAAGCAAGAACTAAAGAAAAAGCCATGACGAACTAGCCTCCTCTCAACAAAGGAGAGAACACTTACCTGTGTTGAAACTGAATTTTCCTGAGTTAGGAGGATAGCAGAGGGAAAAAAAACTAATAAAGACAGGAGGTATGTCAGCAACAAAGGCTTCCTCCTCCCTAACAGTTACCGGCAAGCTCAAACTGAACTTCTTAATTTTTTTTATTATTTTGCAAGACAAAAATTTATAGAATTCACCATCCAAATTTGTTTCCCCCTACATCTATATATTACATGAAAAGTTAAGCTAATGAATGACTCCAGTTTACTGAAGATTTCAGTAGAAATTACTTATCTCAGCAAAAGAAGAAAGGAATGAAAGATAAAACTTCTCCCATTCTTTACACCATTTCGGTTGCTGTCAGGGTGAACCAAGTGGAACACACTTGGCCTTTTTGCTCCACCTATGAGTGTAAATCTGGGTCAAATCAGCTACAAGAGTTGGGAGTTCGCCTTGTAATCGGAAGGTTGCCGGTTCGAGCCCCGGCTTGGACAGTCTTGGTCGTTGTGTCCTTGGGCAAGACACTTCACCCGTTGCTTACTGGTGGTGGTCAGAGGGCCCGGTGGCGCCAGTGTCCGGCAGCCTCGCCTCTGTCAGTGCGCCCCAGGGTGGCTGTGGCTACAATGTAGCTTGCCATCACCAGTGTGTGAATGTGTGCGTGAATGGGTGGATGACTGGATATGTAAAGCGCTTTGGGGTCCTTAGGGACTAGTAAAGCGCTATATAAATACAGGCCATTTACCATAAATTCACTGCTTCCAACTTGGCCAGACAATAAATGGCAGTAACCATTTTTTCTAGTATAACTTTGGCAAGAAAACAAATTAAAATACTACAGAAACATATTTTATGATTACTTAAACTAGAAAGATTTATGAAATTGGACATCACATTAGACATTATAAGGAAGAAGTTATAATACTGCAGACATCTGAGAATTACAACTGCATAGAAGTAACATACAAATGTAATTTAAAAGAACATCCTAAAGTGTAAGTGTTCCGTTTACCTCAATGGCATCTTTAAATTCATCATCAGGCTCAGCTTCCTCAGCTTCTTCTACACTGCCAGGGGACAGATCCTGTTGTGACAAAACACAAAACAACATCTGAGCACTTGTTTACTTAACTCCTGAAACACAGCTGATCCCAGAGTGAGCACCCAGGACAGCTGTTAAACTGTGGTATGGTCAAGAGATCTGAAATCGGGATCACACATGAATGTAACGGGTGAAGTTTTCACTCTGGAATTCCACAGATCAATGTGATCCCCAGTCCGTGACTTTGCTGGAGTAAAAATCCTAACACAGAAAGACACAGAGGGCATGAAAGGAAAATGATGGATGGAGTGTTTAACCCATGCTCTCAGTGTAAGAAGCTTTCAGCTGTATTTGGTTTTAATATAAATCACAGCAAATAATCCTTCAGTGTAAGTCGTATCAGACCGTATAAACTTTTGTCCTCCGTGCTTCTGTCTCTCACCTCTAGACTGGTTGGTGTGGGGGTCCTCTCCAATAAATTGCCTTGTTCTTGTTCTTCACACGCCCCTTCTGAAGTCTGTGTCTTGCTCATGTGGAACAGTTTCTTAAGCTCCAATAAAACTGAAACAGATTAACAGACCATCGACTGCATTTATAAAGATGGATGTAGCCACCTAAAGGTCGTTCACTGGATTGTGGACTACCCTTTTTAAAGTCTCAAATTCAGTCACCATCTTACTTTTTAACCATAATTAAATGAGAATGTATTGTATGGAATGACCATGTACTACTATTGTATTTTATTACTGTTTTTAGAGCCAGGCTCTAGAGGCCGTTTGAAGATCTGCAGTTTTTAACGCTTCAGTGTTAGTTTTATTTTTCAGCCTTTTCCAAACTAACCTCTGCAGAAGTCTCTGTTCCACAGAAACATGACACTGTTGAGTCCAGCTAGCACCCAGGCCACCGGAGCAACATAGAGTAGACACACCACGATTAATATCCCTCCATAGAACCTGGAGGTGGAACATTTTGAGAAGTCACATTAAAACTATGTGAGCGATTGATCAGCAACAGAATTCTTTGTTAAGTTCACATTTGACATTTTAAACCGTGACTACTGACACACATCTGAATATCTTGTTACTATCGGCAACAACAGAAGAGATCAGTACAGTAGAGCTTGTTAAAACATATACATTTCATTCACATGCATGAGCTGAACTGATGTTATCATGAGCGCCGGCTGTTGAGCAATAATGACTCAGCTATAAGCAAAAAGAATGTGCGTGTGTGTAAAAGAGAGAGACCACAGATGCAGACCTTGATGACTTGGTGTGATTATCCCAGTACAAGACTTTATAAGCAGCTTCTGCTGACTGACAGGCAGAGGACAGCATGTCATCCAGCTGCTTCAACCTGGTGAAGGCAAATGAGACCCACAAATAAAGGGTGAACAAATACATTTCAATCGATTTGCAAATACATACCATGAACAAATACTCAGAAATGCACCGATAGCTACAGTTTATAAACTGCTTAAAAAATAAAAATAAAAAAGGAAGAAGAAACTGACTTCCTCCATCTTCTTTATCAGTGTTTGCCTGAAACTTAATCTTTAAATTGGATATTTTAAAATCGTATGAAACAATGAATATGCCGGTAGCAGGTAGGACTAAGTCAATATTGTGTGATGAGAGACACATTCAAGTTTATAATAGTTTGGAAATAATGACAGTTTCACTCCGATCAACAATTGTGGGATGCATTACATTTTATAAATGTAAAGTTAACAACTCTACAGGACAACTAAGCATTTCCTCAAAGGTTTTTCCTCCAAACACGAGCCAAGTGTTTGCTGACATCTTCCATGTCAACTACAGGCAACCATGGCAACCTGCTAATAACCAAAGCAATTGAAAAGAGGTTTTTGATGCATCGCTGTAAACCTCTCTACAACCAATTTCACCTAGTGACTGCCAGCAACCTCAAGCAATTGCTCACAAATCAGCAAGGGAATATACTTTTTTTCCCCCCTAGCGACCAGTGGTTGCCAGGGGGTCACCTAAAGGTCTCTAAACCTTCCAATTGGGACCTTAGCTTTTTGAAACCAGAGTTTATAAGTATAGAGTGCATCAAACATTGAAAGCATACTCTGCTTAACTTCTTTCTGCACATTACGGGGGACCATAATTTACAAAATGAACATAATGTTGGATTCAGTAAAACCTGAAAGAAGTGTCTCAGACTCTAAACATACTAGTAACAAGTATACTATGGGCATGGATCAAGTGAGCTGAGGGCTCTGGACTTTGTTTTTGACAACCACAGGTTGTCTCTGCTGGCCTTTTAAACGAAAGCAGGTTTAAAGCAGCTCCACACTGACTTCATTTTTTAGATTGGACGCTACATGCTAATAGTTTAAGACATTAAATGCATAATTTGCCTTACAGGTCTTTGACTT
Organism: Astatotilapia calliptera; assembly: GCF_964374335.1. Lineage (NCBI taxonomy): Eukaryota > Metazoa > Chordata > Actinopteri > Cichliformes > Cichlidae > Astatotilapia > Astatotilapia calliptera. The sequence continues at coordinate 10,591,910 of NC_137427.1, read as the reverse complement.
CCAACATGGCCTCCTGTTTGGTGAGATGAATGATCTGCAAGTCTCTGCGATACACAGCATGAAAGCGACGCTTCTGAAGCTCATCGTCTGAGGCTCTGCCCCTACACCTGTCCTGCAGGTAACCCAGGGCAGCCGGCAAAGATACTGCTGCTAAACTCACAGTGAACCAACCAACTGATGTCAGAAGAGGGAGACAGAAAAAAACAACATAGTAAATTATTCAAAGGGCAACAATAAGGCTGAATAAGGCTGTGTAATGGTTCCTCCTACCTTCATTAACTGTGCAGAAGAAGACATTGAGGAAAATACAAACAAGCAGAGAACACAGTGGCATCTTCCACCTGAGAGATTAAAAAAAAAGATCATAATGAATACTGCAATATAAATATGTAGCTCTGTGATTACTATGAAAAAGCAGTTATGTGATATTCATACAGGGTACAGAAAGCACAAATACACACCCGAGCAGGAAGCGAATGAGCTCCACTGTATCTGTAACCGGTTCTAGATATAGAGCCATCCTCTTATAGGACAAAACCATGTTGAGGAGGTCAAAGTTTGGTGTACTGCGAGGGCTTCCCAACTCAGAGGCATCTGAAGACCCAGGGGCTTCTTTAGACAATGTGTGCACCAGCTCCCCCCGATCCCCTGTGCCCTGTGAGGGGTCTTGGAATGATCCAGTACTGTGCAAAGCCATCCCTGGACAGAATGAGGGACAGACGACAAGCAGGATTCAGGTGTTGAGTAACTTCGAAAGCAAAAATGCATCTGCTGTGATAATATTACCAACTGTCTAGAGCTTCAGCAACAGAAAGTTTGTAAACCCTTTTGAATTACTGAAATTTCATCTTCTTACAAATAAAGACAAACATAAACTGATAACACAAAAAAAAGTCTTACAAAAAGTCCAAGCTGAGAAAAGTAACAGGCCTCGAGTTTCCTATATCTTAGAATCTCTTTTAGCAAAAACGTACATCAGATCTTTTTAGGCTTTATAGAGGATTTTCAACATTTTCCATCATACATCAACCTTAAGCAGTTGTGTTAAGGTTAGGACTCTGACATGACCATTCCAAAAACATGAATTTTTTTTCTTTTTAAACTATCGTGTTGTCGATTTACTTGTGCACTTTGGTCACTTTGTAGTTGTGGCACTCTACTCCTGAGATAGCAAAGCAGCCCCAAACCACAATCCGTCCACCACTCTTTCAGTTTTAGAGCTGGTAGACAGTACTGTTCTAAAATTCACAAATACAGAGTTGTGTGTTTTAAATAGAAAAATGGACTTCTTTGTCATCTGTCCACAAAACATAATCTCAGAAGTCATTGCAAACCTGAAACACACTAAAATGCTTCCTTCCATTAATACTACTCTTATTTGGTGTTTTGAATGAACAAAAATTCTGATACTTGGAGAGATTTTTACTCTTTGTTGAGTTCATCAAGCTGAACTCAGTTTTGCTCAATATTAATTGTATCTCTCAATAAGCGTATTAGTGTAACCCTCCACAGCAGTCCCCGTTTCTTCTGTGACCCCCTTAACTGCTTTAGTGAGATTAACACCAGTGCTTGATTTGTTCAATTTGTAGATAGTCTGCCTCGTTATGACCAACCACGCTTTCAGAGACGCTTTTGTTGGCTTTTCCGGGGTCTATTCCTGAGACCTGTGAGAGAAACCCATCATCCAAGCGTTATTGGAAAGAGCGAATTTCTCCACTAACCTATTCTTGTGCGCTTTAGTTATATGGAGGATCTCCCATAACCCACGCTTACAGTCTCAACTCCTTTATGCGAGTTGATGAATGAACAAACCTAGCGTTCAGGTGGATTCCTTCCAAGGGTTACGATATGTTGGTAGCTTTCATGAGGACTACTTATTTCTGATTAATCTATTAAAATCGATTTCTTTATCGTGACCATAAGGAGGGAAATCCGGGCTAACTGCTGTGGCCTGCGAGATGCGGTCAAACCGGAAAGTTAACTCAAGTCCTGTGCCGGTGGGAGAGCGCTGTGCTGTACAATAGCAGCACGACACCGGCATGTCAGCCTTGCTAACACTAGCTACTAAATACGAAGGAGATCATTTACCTCGAGCTCGGTTTCCAACAACAACCAACTTATGAGGCGGCGGCGGTGCTGAAAGGAGCTCAGGCGAAACTAGCGAGTCCCACCGATACCATCATCTTCAGCCTGGAGGAAGAAAGAGCCTCCAAATTCAAGCAGCTCAGTCAACATGGCTCCGGTTGTCCTCCTGCATGAGCACAAACCTGGAACAACGAGGCGATTTCTGAAACTGTCAGCGTGTCGGCATAGAGAGTCAACCCGCTATTTTGCTTTTTTGGACCTGCTACCTTTGCCTTGCTAGCTCTGTTCAGCTGCGAGAGCGTCTGCTTCCTCGTTTAATCCAGGCCTGATAATTGATAACAGAAAATGGTCAATGGCAGGTGTCCAAACCAGTCGATCGCAGAGAGACTGATCAGTCAAGTTCCCCCCCCCCCCCCCCCACTTTTTTTTTTTTAAATTAAGAATACTCCTTTGTAAAACAAGAACATAATAAACATTCTTTTATTAGGTTTTTTTTTTTTTAAAAAACAATTATATTTGTTAATTTTACCACCATCTGCGCTCTTGGACAATCTTTCCATACATTTCAATTTTATATTGAAAGTAATTTTGTGAGTAATGATGATAATAATAATAATGTCTCTTTGTGACCTTTAAAGCAGAAATTATTCAGACTGTCAGAGATTTGACTGTTATGATTTATCAGAATAGTTTTCATACCAAAACATCTAATTAAAGGATGATTTTGCTTTTTTGTTTTTTTTTGGGGGGGGGGGCTCCAGTAGATGTGGAAATAGGTTTTTGTTGATTATTAGTGAAAGTAAAACAGTTAAACAAAATACACTGATGGAACTACACAAGTTGAAGTCATGACAAAGTAAAACTCACCTGGTTTAAAGAGCTTCAGTCAGTCCTTGACCACACATTTACTGTACAGCAGTTGATGAAGATTAAATAGCAGCTGTGGAATTTAGACTGTTGCTTTAAATCCCAACACACAGGCAGAATGTAATAGAAATAACAGAGGAAGCTTAAGTTAAGGTTTTGCAATTTTGCAAAGCTATTCAGCAAAAATGAAGGAGTATCCTTCTGCAAATGAGCAAAGAAAGAAGAAAAAAGAGGAAGATGATATAAAAGTGTCAGCAAGACAAGTGGAGCAGTTAATAACAATCAAATGAAACACTAAATAATAATAATAATAATAATAATGGATTGGATTTATATAGCGCTTTTCGAGACCCTCAAAGCGCTTTACAATACCACTATTCATTCACTCTCACATTCACACACTGGTGGAGGCAGCTACAGTTGTAGCCACAGCTGCCCTGGGGCAGACTGACAGAAGCGAGGCTGCCATATCGCGCCATCGGCCCCTCTGGCCAACACCAGTAGGCAAGTAGGGTAAAGTGTCTTGCCCAGGGACACAACGACCAGGACAGAGAGCCCAGGGATCGAACCGGCGACCTAACCGGTGAATAACTGAATGCTGCTAGTTTAGTCTGGGAGAGACTTGAATGACACATTATTTCTTTTGTTAACCTTAAACATTAGTTACCTTAGCTTAAAAAAAAAAAAAAAAAAAAAAAAAAGATGATAAATAAATAACAAGTTTCAACTTTAATTCATTCATTGTTTAGGAAATTGTTTTCGTACAGTTCCCCGTTGTTAACTGAAAAACTCCTCTACTGGGTTAAGATCAGGTGACTGATTAAACAAACAAAAAAAAAAAAAAAAAAAAAAAAAAAAAAAAGGATCCACTTTGTGACTTTCTACTTTTAAATACTACTTTTATTAGTCCATATACATTATTTTACATAGTGTAGTCGAAATAAGAGACATACAGTAGTACATATGTGAGTCACAGACAATTATAAAAACGGGATTGGCATAAACACATACTGGCTCAACCAGTAGTTTCTTCAATACCACGAACATAATTAAAATGGCACTTGGAATTACACTGAAAGGCTCCACACACATTTAGTTTTCAGCACTTACTACTGACCTGACATATACCGTATGCATTTAAATGTTGACCTCAGTGATCACTGAGCTACAGTTCCTGGAGCTTATTTTCTTTTCACCATGTAATCATAAAAGCATTTAAATTTGTCTGAGAGTTAGATAGTTTTAGTTTTTGACAGGTGACCTAAGATGCTCGTTGCAGTATCTATAACTTGAGATACTGCTTTGTAAGATTTCTTTTGAAACAACACAGTCTCAAAGGGAAAACCTGGTCTTAAAAAAAAAAAAAAAGTGGATTGCACAGAGAGACCTCATACTGGTGAGTCATTTCGGGTTATATCAATATACAGTAGGGACTGATTATGGCCACTGAGCATGGCGCACCTCAGAAACGTAAATATTTGCGTCCTGTATTGTGAATGTTGCTTGTTTTTAGACATGACTCTTCTGAGCGTGCTGTGCCTGTATATCACGTGTGCATGGGAAAATATTAAACGTCTTTCTTTGACATTTTACTCAGCAGAGGCAGGACTGATAGGTGGCTGCTAACATAAAAATAAAATTTAAACATATTAAGCCTTGCATAAAATCAACTTTTATGCATATTGCATAACAAAATTCCAATCTCAAGAACCACACTACTGTAGCTGCTTGCTATGAGAGCGCTGGTGGAATTTGAGCCCACCACAGTTTCTAAAAGACTTTCCACACTGTCCACAGATGTAAGGCTTCTCTCCAGTGTGGATGCGGAAGTGCCTGGTTAAAGCACCAGAATGACGGAAACACTTTGAGCAGACTGAGCAGGTATATGGCCTCTCTCCTGTGTGGATTCGAAGGTGGGTCTTGAGATTCTCCATGCGATTGAACTCTCGGTTGCACACTGTGCAGCGGAAGGGGCTGCAACCCGGTGGGTAAAGCTGCAATCTGGCCCTCTTGCTTCCTGCCACAGGTTGCTGACAGCGTTGCTGGAACCTTAGCTGGCACTGGCCAGTGTGTCGGCGCAACAAGCTGGGCAGATGGAAAGTCTGACCACAGGACTTACAGGCATAGAGGGTAGCTACGGGGTGGTTGAGTTTATGACTGGTTCGAACATTGACTGGGTAAACCTGTGGAGCGGCCTCTGACACAGGAGCTGGTTCGGACAGCTGGAAGATACTGGAGAACTCTGCAGGGAGGGATGGAAGATCTGTGGGCGGTTGAAGGGTGGAGGCTGGGTTTGAAGGATGAGCTGCTGAAAGACATAACATGCAGAGTTAATTACACTGTAGAATAATTATTTAAAAAAATATATTTTTCAATTACACAAACTTCATTAGCCTTAAAGATCAGAATTCATGTAGTACATACATAATACATGTAAACAAATAAGTGTTTTAAGTCAGTAGATTGCTCTATATAAAAACAATGGTCAAACATTTTTTGAATCCTTTAGAATAATCTGAGGAATAATCTGACATTTAGCCGCCTGACTGGAAGTCCAGATGTTAAAATTTTGCATCACTAGACAGTAGGAAAGCATAAATGTTGTGCTGTTTGACTGGCACATGGGTATGAGGCAAATTTTCTATTGCATACTGGGTGTACAACCAATCAATATTATTGATAATGAGAAATTGTCTGTTACTTATATAGAACTTTTGTCCCACTAGCAACTTAGATCATTTTACATTGCAAGCCAATAAACCCATTCATTTCCCTGCACCGCCAACTTTTTGTTTATCTCACATGCACAGATAAACTCAATCCAGCATCGCTAGTTAACTGAACATGTATGTATTTGAACCACGTGAAGAAACTGCTGTATCGGTGCCAGAACACTAAAAACATCCCAAAAATTTCAAACCCAGAATCTTTGTAATGTAAAGTAACAATGCCAACCGAAAAACAAAAACTACTCTGGGTCATGAATGAAAGTATTTCTATCTACCTGAACACAAACAGGAAACTGCTGTTGTTCTTGTATGACTATGATGTCTAATTTAATTATACAAACTCAGGAGATAAAATTATAAAAAATAATCTTTCACTAAGCCCGTATTCTGTCATCGTGTTGGCTGTGCTCAGTCCCAGAAGGGCAGAACTGGCCAAACATTTGTTCTCACTTTCACAATTCCCTATACAGCTTCCTTGGAGCTTGTCCAGCTTCCACTATGGTGGCAGTCAGAATGGACTGTGGGCTGGTGAAGTTAACTGCTGGCACAGAAAGTACTGCTTGTCCTGCTGGTGCGATGATCTGAGGTGTCAGAAAGAATGCTGGTAGGTCTTTCTCTTCACTGATTGCTTTGACATGATGGGATGTGGGAGGTGACTAGAAGTCATCTCCCTCTGTTGCGTCTGATCTGCTGTCATCTCTAGCAGCTGCCAGTGATGCTCCTGTTGTGCTGGCATGGCTTGAGCACTGCTTACTCCTGTAGATGCTTGTCAGACTCGGGGCAAGCTGCAAGCAGCACAGGACTCTGAAGCAGCACTAAGAGTTCCTGCCTCTTCTACATGTTATACCATTAGACAAGCATGTTCTGGTTTATTTCCATCAGCTGAATGTCTGCTCCCTTCATCACCTAAGAGTTCCAAATGCTAAAACTCACAACAATCCCTCAGAATTTAGGACCAACTTGGTTCAATCCCCTTAGCATTCCTTTTTGTGGCAGTGGGAAGAAAAGAGTCTTATATGTTTTCCACTATCTGGAAGTAGCCAGGACACTACAGGTCCCAAACTCACACTACAAGTCATGCTCTCTGCACCTGCCATTTGTTTAGAGCTTAAACCAACTTTTCCTTGTCACCTTGATCCAGTCTCTTGCACAGAGATATAGTTGTGTTTGTCTGCTGGATACTAACATAGAGAGGTGTGATCACACAGCTCTACCAAATCCTCAGCAAGTCTGTCTGTATTTTAGTTATTCACAGCCTATTCAAATGAATAAACAGAAAAGACAATAGCAATGTAAGATATTTACTGTCAAAGACCTTTAACAACATTTTTCTATGCTGTGGATTTAACAAAATATGTGTACACAAGTACTCAGAAATACTATAGATTGGCTCAGTGATGGCATAATTGCATCTATGGCTCAAACATACCACATTAATTAACCTTAGGGGCGATCGTGGCTCAAGAGTTGGGAGTTCGCCTTGTAATCGGAAGGTTGCCGGTTCGAGCCCCGGCTTGGACAGTCTTGGTCGTTGTGTCCTTGGGCAAGACACTTCACCCGTTACCTACTGATGGTGGTCAGAGGGCCCGGTGGCGCCAGTGTCCGGCAGCCTCGCCTCTGTCAGTGCGCCCCAGGGTGGCTGTGGCTACAATGTAGCTTGCCATCACCTGTGTGTGAATGGGTGGATGACTGGATATGTAAAGCGCTTTAGGGACTAGTAAAGCGCTATATAAATACAGGCCATTTACCATCTAAATTGCATTACAATTGCTTCATTTGAGATTAAACTATTTTAATTACATCGTAAGTGGACTTACACATATAATTTAAGCACAACTTTAATGCTTGTTAATGCTAAGTAAAATGAACAGCTAATCATTTTGCACCCAGTGAAATAGCACATGGTGAGTTGGCATATAGTCCATCTACCAGTTTTAATAGTAATTTCGGAAACAGACAATAATTTCCCATAATGATCAAATCTAGCTGCAAATGTGACTGGCCTGCAGCTCCAAAAATGACAAAAATTTCCCTGGATGATCTTTCAGCAACTTGATCACAAGGAAAAATGTCTATTTACTCTTGTTGATTCCACATTTCTAAATCTGAATATTGGAAACGTCAGTGCAGTACATTTGTAAAACTAAACAATTCATGAGAGAAGGCTCTGCAATGTGTTAACTGTGTTTACAGGCCTGGGTTTTTTTAAGCCCTCTTGAATCTCAAACATTTTACCCTCCCATGAGGTAAATGCAGTTTCAAAGACTTTTCCACTTTAGGTGAGTATGTCATTGTTAGATATTGCAAATCTGATCTTAATTTCAACCTTATTTGTTGTAACAGAGGGAATACTTTGTGGCAGTTTTCGCTCTTACCCTGATCGAGCCCATCGCTGGACAGCTGAGAGTTTGAATCTTGGCTCTGAATATCCTGCACTTCTGGTTTCCACTCCAACATTTTGGACTGGACTCCAGATATACTCTCCAGGCTAAAATCCTCCACTTTAAAGGAATCCAAACAGCAAGAGGAACCATGCGTTTCCTCTTCTGGCTTCTCCTGCTTTACAGTAACCTGAGTAACCAGCTCTCGAGTGGATTTGCCAAGAACGCTGGGAAGTGGTGGTGAGATGCCATCTTGAGCTGCTTGGTTTGGACATACTGGGTTCATACGTTCGATCTTCACCATACAAACGCGAGAAATCTCTTCAGTTACCTCTGCAAATAAAGAGCATTTAATGATTTCTTTTAAATTAGAAAACTAAGACAATTTTTCCATACATTATAAAATAAATTTAAAGTCAGCCTTCTATGGAGCTTGAGCACAGTACCTTTGCAACTGTTTCCAAAAACAGTTACTTTAAAAACAGAACTCAAAACAGATGTGAGGATCCAGAACTTTATGTTTGGAAATCATTACAGCGTTAGCCTCTTTTCTCTCTAGTCTGAAACCATCAGGCATGTAATCAGGGCACAGGTCAAAAGCCAGAATCAGAATACTTTAATCCCAGAGGAAATTATGTGGTCACAGTTGCTCCAAGATAGTTTATTTTGTTACTGTTCTTACTAAATGAAATAATACCATATGTTACAAATATAACAACATAGCTCTTATTATAATTATCCCAGTATATTACACAAAATTAAATATATATATGGTTCACACCGAGGTGCCCTTCGTATCATAATCCCACACAGCAAAATCTCCAGTGTTAAATTAACGCTAGAGAGTGTCTATATGGGTCCACACCTCTGAGTGTTAAATACAACACTGTTGAGTGTTAAATTAACACTTTTGACAGTGTTATATGTTTAAAAGTAACCTAGTCAGTTTTGAAAATTAACAATGGCTAACACTGAGCAGTGCTGATTTTCTAACACTGGAAAATATCCCAGTGTTAGAAAATCAGCACTGGAGATTTTGCTGTGCACAAACATCTGGTGTGGCACAGATCTTTGCACTTGGTGGATTCACACACAAACCAACAGGTATATTGTTTAAGTCTTTGCATTGGCCGCAATCTTAACTGTGTTAAAATAAATAAATAAAAATTAAAATAGCAAAAAGGTGACTGTTTGCACTTCAGCAATCCTGCTAGTAAAACATTGTTGTTAAAACTGTGCATCACTGGTTTCACACTTGTCTACAAAACGTGTGAAAAATGTTCATCCCCATGCATTAACAGTTTAGCTGTTAGTTTCTGTGCACACATCGTGATCTAAATATAACTAGGATGCTGAGGCAATTACTGGGGCAGTAATGAAAGAGAACAAGTCTCACAAGTACCTCTAGTGCATCCATCGTTCGCCTCATTTTCTGGATCTGAAGCTGCGTCATTTATTCTCTCTTCCTCGCGCGATCTGCGCTCGTCGGGTCTTCTCAAATGTAGATCGTGGGTGTCACGAGGCTGATGCGCTCCACTGTGACCCGCAGGGGTAGTGTCACCTCTGACCTCTGTGCGGCTGAGCACACTGCCCACAGCACTTGTGCTTATTTGACTGCAGTTGGGGTGTGGCGGTTGATCGGTGTATTTTATGGCACCGAAGAGCTGATTTGTAGTAAGAGGGCTTCCACAGTTCTCCTCTCTGCGCGCAGAGTCCAGCTTAGCTTCGGCTCTCTGCAGCCTTTGTTTGAGGGACTCGTTTTCTCGTCGTATCTCTTCATAGATGTCGCTCGTCACCTGACCTGCCACAAGCTTTTTCACCTCGCGAACCGCGATCTCCACGGCCACTTCAAATGCTCCGTGTATGGCAGCTACAAGCTCCTCTTGAAAGGACAGCGCAGCGTCCGCGCTGGTTTTGTTTGTTACGCACGGTCGCTCTTTGGTCCCAAACAGCTGCGGCTTCATGGTGCGTTTAACGACCCACTAACGCTGTGCAATGACTTAATATTAAAACCCCTGATGAGCACGTGATTTCCCCAATAATGGACCCCTTGTACTGATGGAGCTCGTTTATAAGCAAAGTGAGAGGTTTTACTTCCGCCAACAATTGCTTATGTGCCAACTAGTGGTCCAAACGGCGAAGTGCATCACTTTGTTGGTAAAAAAAGAAAAAAAGGACAAAGTACAACTGAGAAACCTAAATTTATTATCTCAGCAACGACTGAAATATCTGAAATTATGCTCTTTTAAGGGCAAGCACAGGTGTAACGACTGCTCCTGGGACGTCTTCCATCAGTCACGGGTTTTGTAATGGTCTAGGCGGGAAAGAATCCAACCAGAAGGCCCTAGGATGGCCAGAGACATCACCATCAAGACAAAGGCAGATTGCTGCAGAACAACAACATGTTACTTCTGTTACCACCAGTCAAAATTTGTAACATATTCAACAGACATGGAATTAGCGTCTACTTACGACAGCGCCTATTTTATCTTTGGGCGGTTTGCCATGGATGTAAGTTGCTCTTTGTTGAATACCTGACCCGGGTATAAGAACCCGGCCAGCTTTTAATCCAGCAAAAAGCCCACGCATGTTTGGTCTTGAAAGGAAACGCTGGTCACACGCAAGAGAAATAACCACCAGGCGTTTTATGAGTTTTTAAAGAGATCTCCTCACACGCCTGCTAATTGGTCTTAATTAGGTGCTCTACACCTGCTGTAGAAAACGAGCTTTGTTTTTTAACGTCAGCGACATCCTGAAAGTAAATAGTTAAGGTATTTCGAGCAAGTTAAGCTAGAATCTTGGATCTACTAAATGCTCGTTATCTTAAGTAAATGGTTAACTTTTAAAATCTGTCCTTTTCCTGTTGACGATCACATTAAACTCTAAATTCAGGGTTTGGGTCTTCCACAGTCACAGTGCTTCCTTTTATCAGTGTTTATAAGCATATACAGTTTGATGTACTTCTGTTTTATTTAAATTACAATCAACCTCCTACACGGTAAAAATAAATAAATAAATAAAAAAATGGAGCGTTATGAGTTTATATAAGTCAGGGCCGTATGAGAGTATATGAATAAAAAACTTTACATTACCTCTAAACCAGCCATTGCTAATTGCTACCTTTCCACCAGGCTTCTTGCCGAATGGTAGGAACAATGGGTCACGTGGTATGTGCTATTAAATGATGTTGAACGTCTGAACAGAGACTGGATAACGGCAGTAATTTCAGTGGCTTTAATCGTAGGAGGTATTAGCTTTAGTTCAGCTTGTCTAAAATAAGTTAATAATGGCGCACTCACTTTTTTTACAGGTAAAATTGCTTTGCGTGGGTTTTATTAACGACTTCACTTTATTAATCTCATTAATAACAGGAAGGTATAGATAGAAGTACCACTGAAATTTCGTTGACGGAAGAAATGGGAGAAATGCATAAAAGAGGCTTGAAATAAACTTATCAAATAAGACAGTTATGATGCCTCAGACCATTTTGATCTATTCAATATTCTTCAGGAGATCCTGAAGCTCATGCTCAAGCAATGCACTCATGTTCAGCTCTCATGCATAGATACCTGTAAGGTTAATTAGACGGCTATTTAGAATTTTAAGACAAAATAACCCCGCTTTTAATCTCGCCACATGGATTTGTGCGAGATTAAAAGCACAAATCCATGTGGTGGGGTTAATGTTTGCTCTGTTGGTTATTGTTTTTCTTTTTGAATGCTACAGGCGGACTCTTGCTGTGAGGTGAGCGCACAAACACTAACGTCACTAATGGATTAGCCTACTCTTTGATTATTCCTTTACGTTCCTCGTGACACCGCGTGCCACTGACGCGCCCCTGTGAAGTGGGTCGGCTGGGCATTAGCCGGTGTGAAGGTTACACTTTGGATGCCGGTTCATTAATCAGGTTGTCTGTCTACTGGCCTAGTGCATACAGTTGTCTCACTCAGACTGAAGGTAAGCACCCTTATTATTGCATTTGTAGTTTACAGTTATATTTGGGATACACTGTCAAGATGATAATGGAGAATTATTTGATGTAGATTTGGGGCTTTTGATGCTTTAGATATGACATGGAGACTGGCTGTCACAACAATGTGACGCATAGAACTATTAGGCTGTGAATAGCCTATGAAACTTCCAATTTCCTTATCAGTTCTCATCAGCCAAAACAAAAGCAAAAAAGCAAAAAGCTAGCCTAATCTTAAAAATACCAGTTTCTCCTGAAACAGCAAAAAGACCTGAAGTCACCCACTTCAAACATGAGGTGGTGTTTTGTTAATGTTTTTTTTTTTTTAAAGATACACATGCATGTTTTTTGAAAGCCTACAGGGGGCTTGAACACATGTTGTCATGATTTAGCAAAAAATACAAAATTCTGTCGTTTTCGTCTTCTCAGATTTATTCTTTTTCAGGTTTTACTTAATACAATTAAACAATTAGAAAATCTGACTTTTTATGGCCCAGTTAAGTCACTGAAAAAATATATTGGTAAGAGAAATTTGCTATTTGCAGTCCCACATAAGTGTTTTCACATGGATGTGTGCAAGTACATGAGTTTGTACAATGTGTAAGTTGTAATGTGCCCAACAAACTCCCTACATACTGTACTTAACCCAATACCCATGAGTAATGAGATAAGAGTTTGTCAGACAAGGATGGTGTTGGTAAATAGTTTTTTTGGCTCCAGTCATGGAAATTGTCTGCTGGATAAAAGCTTGTGGTTGTGATCTCTTTATCCTTATCCTTATCCTTAGTTTGACCAGGTTAGTCTCTCTCCTTTTAATTCTCTCTCTTTTACCTTATCTTCCAGACTCTCAGCAGTGCCCGTACATTGGGTTCACATCATCATCCTCGTGCCCTTATATAACAACCCAGAAATTCTCCAACCGTGTGACATGGCAGATTCCCTGGAATCCAGCTCCAGTGAGGAAAGTCTCCTTATGCAGTGGAACATTTCCAGTCGACGCAGCCGAAAGTCTGGATGCTCTAACATTTTTACAGGCTTGAACATGCATCAGCTACACAGGCTGTTCAGAATGTCAGGGGAGAGAAATGCTGAGCATCGGGCGAAGCTGGTGTGGCAGGGGATAGATGACGATATGCCAGGAGCAAATGAAGAAAAGGATGAGAAAGAAGGGGAAGAAACAGGGCTGGCCGAGGCCTTGGTAGGACTGAGAGTCCGAGCAAGGAATAAAGCAGGAATCAGAGTCGAGGGACGGAAAGATCACAAGTGGAACAGAGCACTGGGATATCTCAGGTTTGTGTCTGTTTTGTCTTTTCCTACACAAAATAAGAAAAGACAGGATGTGTGAAGATAATGATTTTAGATTTTATTTGTAGAAAATTGTTTCCCCCTCGTATCAGTAATACTGTCACCAGTTAAACTTTGGGTTACACAAGCTCCTGCCTAAATGCAGCAAACAATTGTCATGTGTCTAACAAACTCATTTTAACCTCACATGACTGTGTGTTCCCCTGCATTCTGTCACACACACACACACACACAGTCATACATCTGTTTCTACATTCCTCACTGAGATGAAATAAGAGTTCTTAGAGTAATAATAAAGTCTCACAGCGTGGTGAAGGTCGGCGACAGAGTGGTGCAGTATTAACAGAATTACTCAGTGTTACTTCTTTGACAACGCTGTGAGCTAAAGTTGTGAAACTCTGTTTGACTGTATAGTTCAGCTTGTTTTCTCATGCTAAATGTCTAATGTGACAATTTATTTTTGACACTTTTTTGTATGCCACAAATGACATATTCATTTCACTTGCTGAAAGGCTTTTTTTCTATTTCTGGAGAAATAAAGAGACATTGTAACTTTATTCTGTTCTACAACCATAAAGTAAAAGTAATTGTCAATAACGTTTTTACTTGTTACGTTGTAATTTAACTTCTTTTCCATGTGGCAACCTACAAATTTTCTTTATGGCTGTTCTCTCATTGTAGCTCGTCTGTGGCTATATTTCTGCTTTAGAGTACCATACACATTAGTATCAAACCATCAGGCCAACTGCAAAGGAATTAGAATTTTAGAATATAAACAGCAAATGAAATGTTCAGATCCTCAAATTATAATGTGTCTTTGTGACAGTGTATTTAACTGCCTAACCAAGAGTTATTTATCTTTGTTCCAGGATTAAGGAGCCATTATCTGACTTTAGTGCTGATGATGAAGAAACCACTAAAGCTCCAAGTGCAGGAGAATTTCTGTTGCCAACTGAGGAAGACATCTCAGATAGTCAAAATCCCTTCAAACCTTCATCATGGAGGTTGGGGGTGACAAGGCTTGAGGACGCCAGAGACTCTGAACGTTACCTTCATCGCATCCTCTATTAAAAACTAGATTTTGGATGAAGATGCAACAAAACTGAAGGCTGATTTTGTTTAGAAGTACGCGCTTCTGCTATCATGCACTATACGTATTAGACACTAGCACAACTTTATGAACTGTGGTAAATCTGCATGCAAATTAAAGGACAATCTATTATAGGAAATTCAAATGTGTGTCTACTCACAAAGAGAGTTGTTGGAAAGAGGCTAGAATGAACAGTTTTATTGTTGTTGTTGTGGTTTTTTAATGAGCTGTTCTGTACACTACAATTCTTATACACAGAGTGAAATATTTTTGAATAAACAGAGGGAAATACTTTTATATGGATATTTCAATGTGTCACAGAATATCAAAGCAATCATAAATTTAAAATAAATAGTTAGCGGTGAAATGTACATCCATCCATCCATTCGCTTCCACGTATCCTTTTCAGGGTCGTGGGGGGCGCTGGGGCCTATCCCAGCTGTCATAGGGTGAGAGGTGGGGTACACCCTGGACAGGTCGCCAGTCTGTCACAGGGCCAACACACAGGGACAGACAACCATTCGCACTCACATTCACTCCTGCATTCACACCTATGGGCAATTTAGATTGATCAATTAACCTACCCCCACAAACTGCATGTCTGAAATGTACATATAAATAATAAAACAATTCACTCACATTCATTTCAAACCCTGGATTAGCTTTTCAGCAACAGAAAAAAAGGTACCATATTGTAAAGTTGCCTATTTACAACACACTAGCATGAATTTACAGTTAGTTCTAGCCATCTGGTAAATTTAAATACAACATTCTCTATCTGGTTGCTAAATCTTAGTTGCTAAATTCCCCAATATATTTACCAGCTGGGTGCTAATTGTGTTTGTCGATGGGTGGTGGAGAGAGTGTACTGTGGGTTGATCAGTGCTCTTTTCTGCAAACAAGTGCGATGCTAACCCAGAGAATAAGGGGACAAAGGAGAATGAACCAAATCATTAAAACTGGCAGTGAAAACAATGAATAAATCAACAAGCTGAAGAAAGTTGGGTGGTTACTGTGGGTTTGTCACTACGTGTGACAAACCCACGATGCACACCAGGGTTGGAACCTGATTACAGAACTGCTTTAATTCTTCGTGAAATAGATTCAACAAGGTGCTGGAAATATTCCTCAGAGATTTTGGTCAGTATTGACATGATAGCATCACACAGTTGCTGTGGCTTTGCATGCACATTCATAATGTGAATTTTCCATTCTACTGCAATGCAGAGGTTGCTTGTTGGAGAACTGGTGACCGTGGAGGATATTAGAGTACAGTGAATTCATTGGCATGTTCAATAAACCTGTTTGAGATTATCTTAACTTCATTACATGGGATGTTGTCTTGCTGGAAGCAGCCAACAGAAGATGGGTACACTACTCAGGTAGGCTGATTCCCCAAAAGATCCCCCACTCCATTACACCAAGTTTGAGTCGCCAAATTCTGACCCCACTATCCAAATGTTGCATCAGAAAAAGCAACTCATCAAACCAGGCAATACTTTTCCAATCTTCTCCTGTCTCTCTCAGTTTCCTCTTCTTTGAAGCAGTGGCATGTGGTTCGGTCTTCTGCTGCTCTAGCCCATCGGCTTCAAGATTCAGCAGTCAGCAGTCTGGCCATTCTCCTCTGACCTCTGGCACCAGCAAGGCATTTTCGCCCAGAGAAATGCCGCTCACTGCCATGCTCTGTAAACCCAGATGATTGTGTGGAAAAAAAAAATCTGGCACCAACAACCATGCTACGTTCAAAATTACTTAAAATAACCTTTATCCCCCATTCTGATGCTCAATTTGGACTTCAGCAGGTCGTCTGTTCTATGTTTATATGCACGATGAGTTGCTTGCCTGCGATTGGATAATTAGTTATTTGCATTAAAAAACAGTTCAACAGTGAAGTGGTCCTGATTTTATATCAACTGTCAACAGAAAAGGATACTGAGCATAGCACTGAGTCTTAATTAAGAGTGGAACAATTTTAAAGACAAGGCCAAAATGCAAAATAGACTTCAAAAGTGCTGCCTGTGGTTCCCTCTCCATGCAACTCGATACGCATGAATAACTGTTGTCAGATTAAAGTGTGCTAGTCCGGTGTTAAAGGTTGTTCAGTTAAAAAATTCAGTGCAAATCCAACAGAATAATAAAGTTTATTATTTGTTCATGACTCAGTCATGATTAAAAAAAATTTTCTATCCATTAAAAAAAAAAAGAAAGAAAAAAAGCCATAAACTGAAAGTATAGTTTTGAAAAACTAACAAACTTTAGTTCTGCTTGAACATGAGCAAATTATTCTTGCACTTCTTATTTTTTGATTGTACATGTACAATGACAATAAAGGGCTGTTCTATTCTTTTGTATTGTAATAAAATCAATTATAATCAACAGTCACAAACGCACAAATCGCCTGTATTAATGGAATATGTTTTAATTATAATCTGTCATTAAATATTACATACAAATTATACAGTGCATTACATTTCATGTCAGTTCAATACAGCAGAAAGTTACTTCTTTGTTTACTTAGGTCCACCTTGGAGACAGAAAATCAACTCAAACCAAGAGTCCAAAACAAAAGGAGCTGATGGACGAGCAACCACCACTCCCCTTTGTTTAGTTGCAGATGCAGTAATTTTGTTTTCTTCACCAAAGACTCAATTCCTCAGAGGGAGTAGACACATTAGACGAGCCACTCAAACTCACACTTACCTTAACTTAACAAACAGTTAAGTTCTTAAACCAAAAGTACCTCAGCTTTTCTACATCAACCAAGATGACTTGCAGATCCTGATCTTAGGAGGAACCATGTGAAACCAGTTCACATGGTCGATGTTCATTGTGTAAAGGCATGCACACCACTGAGTGCCTGTTTCCTGAATCTGTCATACTTGGTCACAATGAACACTTCTCTTATTTGTTAAAAAATAAAGTAAAATAAAATAATGATTTAGTGGCACAACTGCTTTCACCAACCCGGGGTTTTGAACTTTGTGGGAGGGAATATACATGTGGATATTGAAGGATGAGAGATATGGAAAAAAGCAAACAAAACATGGACTTCAACACTTCCCATAAAAAACAACAACATGAGAGGCTTCTGACGAGTGTGCGTGAACAAACATTGTGTGCACCCAGGATTCCAACAGAACAGTCACCTCACTGAAATCTTTCACAAGAAGGTACAAAATCTTCATCACATCATCAGTTTTTAAGCTGACCTCCACAAAAGGCACATAAGTAAAACAGGGAAGATACGTTATGAAATTCTTCCTCTTTTGGCCGCTTCTTAACATTCACCAACTCACACTCTGCTACTGAATTATCCATAAGGAAAGGATGGGAGATGTGAGGACTAATTCCATTTCAAGGAAAAAAAAAAAAATTAAAACCTGTGCCCTCAGGTTCTGTAGTGTCCTTCATCCAAACACTAATGTTCTCAATTGCTTTTCTCGCTCCAGCTCCTTGTTGTTTCTCTTCTTCTGCTTCTTTTCTACCACCAGGTGAAGAAGGGTCTCCTGCTCTGGAAACTCTGCGTGTAAGACTCACTGTTTGCTCTCTGAGGAGCTCTGGCTGTTTCAACAATTACTGGAGGCATCTGGACCAACTGGAGGGGTGTTTTACCATCTTTCAGGGCTTGGCACAGGTTCAAGATCTTGGGATGCAAATTGAGAGGTTTGTCACATCTTAAACTCATACATATATTAAGAATCATTTCCCACTTTTTGTCCTCACCATTAGGTTTTGCTGTCTAGACAGACAATTTCAGAAACGACAACTCACCTGTCCCCTCATAACAGCTACTTGTCTGTGAAACTGTCCTCTGTCAAAACCAGGATCTTTCTGTGAGACACAGTAGATAACATGTATATACCATAGCCATCCTCTCCATCCTTGTTTTCACTTCAAACTTCTCTCACTTACATCAGTCTATGCCACAAAAATTAATGATGACTTGCCTTAAAGAGTTCATAGAGGTCCTCTTCTAGGTCTTTGATGAAATTTGGGTCACTGAGTTTAGGAAGCACTATCTCTCTGATTTCCTGAGAGAAAGGAACTTTGGCCTGGGGAAGCCACGCCCAGTAAAAGGGGTCTGTGATTGGACAAGGAAACATTCTAATTGAATATATTGCTTGTAAAGAGCTCAGCAATTATTTGTGAAATCAAAACGAAGAGAAAATTAATTAAAACCTAATGAAACAAGCAAAGATACAGTCAATGTATATAAAATGTACGTACTTATAAAAAGGAAAAATAAAAAGCTCTTTCTTTTTCTCAAGGGAAGAATAATGTTCTTAAGTTGAACAATGAGTGGTTTAAACGGTGCTTACAAGCTCTCCAGGAGTCAGGGTGTTTCAGGGGGAATGCTAGGCCGTTGTCTATGGCTGCCAACTTGATGATAGGATCCTTTACTACCACCCAGTCTGTGTCCTGGACAGATAAAAACATAAATATAACAAATACATATTTAACTACTGACCTTTTCGGGAGAAAGCATTTGGCCTTCACAATGCAGAATGAGCAAAAACAATAACAAAAAAAAAAATTAACAATATTAAAATTGCAATGTTTAGCATTTTTCACGTATCCATCCATCCATTTTCATCCACTTATCTAATTCACTGTTGAGACATGGGTTGTAACTCTTCCAGCTGTCACTGGGCACAAGGCAAAGTACAGCCCGAATGCATCGCCAGTCTATTGCAGGGCTAAAAGAGAGGGGCAACCACTGACTGTTGCATTAACACCTACGGCTGATTTAGGATAACCACTTAACCTGACATAAACATCTTTGGACCGTAGCCAGAGAACCCAAGAAGATTAAAGCAGGCACGGGGACAATAAACAGGCTGGTCCACAGCTGGTTAATGGTTTGGAACCCAGGACCTTATTACTGTGAGGCAACAGCATGCCACTCTCATTCTTCATATGTTAACGATTCATTTATTTATTGCAAATATATGAACAGATTCTCATTTAATTCTAACAGGGTTGATTCACTGAGGGACCTTCACTTGATTTTGTTGCTCAAAAGCGAGACGTCTTTTTTCTTGCTAATGTAAGCTAATGCTAGCTCATCTGCTAATACCGATACTGATTTTTGGTGATTTAAAAATTGGATATATCGGTAATCTATATCAACATCGATAATTTTTATTTCCTTTCAGATACATGAAACATAGACAGATTTCCATAAAATCTGTTATGTTTAGTTATTTATGTGTCCTTACTAAGATAATGAAACTGCAGTTAAAAAATAATATTGTTTTTAGGTTAGCAGCAAGTCTGCCTGACTACAACAATGTTGTAGCATCCAACTGCAATAATCAAACAGCACTTTAAGAGACATCTGCCTTTCTCCATCTGCATGCTACAACATGAAACAATACTAAGACCACATCCTGTACTACTACATTCATGTTCTCAGCCTCACTGTAGTTTAGACTGAGCAGTAGGTTATTGTCTTTTATTTTATAAAAAGAATAAAAAGATGCTCAGATCAGCTGGTTGGTTGATGTTTGTGTGGGAAACATGTTTTGCCTACAGGAAAAATGTAAATCGCTACCTGTGCTTTTCCTGACAGTTATATTTTAATTAGCATTTCTGAAAATTAATATTACAACTCTAAATGTATTTGCACTTAAGCTTTCGTGTGTGTGTTTCTCACCCGGTTTCCAACAGTGTCCATGGGACAGTCGTACTTCAGCAACCAGTTGTCATTTCCCCGGTCTGGGGTGCAAAAAATATTCAAATTCAGATAAACCCAATCCTAACCAAAGCAGCACTACACGCTCTGCAATGAGCACAATAAATGTTTTCAACAGTGATAAATGAGTTCACTCTGCTTCGTTTACTTACGGTTGTGAGTACGTACCTGTATTCCTGATAATATAATCGAGGACTACGAGCCGCTCAAACTGCAGCTGGAGCTGCCGGTTGGTGTTTTCGGGCAAAGGCTCTGCTTCAAACCTTCGCAGCCAGAAATCTGCATCCTTGTATCCCTCAACAAAGAGCTGAAAAGAACCGACCTGTTGAAGCAGAAAAAGTACTGCAAATTAGAGATTTTCTGATAGATTTCGAAATCATTTTCCCAAGAAAGTTAAAAAGCCTACAACTCTTCATCTGAAATGACCTAAAATGGTATTTTATCCCTGGGAGTTTTTTTTAATATTTATGTGGGTTGATGACCAAACATAGATATTGTGTCCACTACAGCTAAAACGGCATTTGATTTTATAAGCTAATCAATAATGATGAACATGATTATTTCATGAGAAACAAGCTTAAATCTCTTGATGAGAGAAACTGAACATTTCATAGAAATGTAAGAATACATTTAAGAATATTTGTAGAATAATAAACAAATTAATAACTGAATAAAATGACTTGCATAAAACCAATGTACCAGATTACCTTGGGTGGCAGTCCAATCCTGTGAAAGCGCTGGCCCACTTTAGGCACCTTCTCCAAAGCTAGCCTTTTTCCTCGAGACTTGACCCTGTCTATGGCACTATAGTTGAATGTTTCACTTGCCAAATACACCACCTAAAAGTAGAAATTCTGATTAAAAAGAGGGAAAATTTTTTCTTTACTGACCTTTGTAATGTGAAGACACTGCCCTGAGAGTTTATACCTTGGTCCTGGGAACAATATTGAGCTCCAGTTTCTGATCAACCAGACTGGCCCCAGCTTCTGAGAGGTAGCCCTGGTTCAGGACCAAACAGTCACGGCCAAAACAGCACGGACAACACAGTTTCTGGAGCCACTTGGTCCACTTGGGATTCAGCTGCCCATAGGGCTCTTCATTTTTAGGTTTGAACACACCAATTATCTTCTGCAAAGGGAGACAGAATGGAAGAAAAATAAAATAAATTGCAGATAAAGTGGCCCATGCAGAGAAGATAGAGTAAGAAGGGCAGGTTTACATATATGTATGAGACAAACAGTAAAATTCAAAGACAATGTGTTTCTTTTTTGTTTTGTTTTTTAAATCTGACACCAACACAGAATAGAGAATAACAGAAAGCAGAATTATCCTGTAGTTTAAATAATAAAAGCCATTAACAACATGAACTGAAATTGTATACTGAAACCATATTATGGCTGAAATGAAACTAGAACCTTTAAACTTATTTTAAAAGCTACACAGGATGACAGTTTCACAGGATAGGCAAAAGGCAGATTTTTGGTATGGTGGTTATAATTCTTTATAGAAGTCACATGTTACATTACATGGTGCGTATAGTGTATCTCATGCGGCAATTACAACATAAACCTTGGTCACTGAAGAGTTATATCCTCACAGGGAGCAAGCACATGACTACTAATCACGGTAGTGACTAAGGAAACTGGAGAGGTGGAGAATGGGAGGTGAATGGGAGCAGCAGGTCACTGGATAAAAACCTCACACATTCAGCCTTAACAAGCAGCACAATAAAGCTGGTGTGATTAGACGGAAAATGCATTTGTGTGGATCCATCTCAGATGCCTTGAGGCACACTTCTCTTTTCTTAAACAACTTAACACACTGGGAGAAACTGGGAGGAAGGTGTCAGTGAGCTGCTCAAGCTGGCTCCAATCATGAAACTTTAGAGTATCATCTGAAAAAAAAAAAGAAGCCTAAAAATCATGTATGTTATTTGAATATGTGTTGCTGTCACCGGGACAGCTGGTCAGATACAGAGTCGCTAACAGATTACTTACACTAGCTGGGATGTAGATAATGAACATGTGTCAACACACTTACAGTAACAATGGTGATGAAAGCATTTTAGAAGAAAGCAAGTAATTTGTTATAGGAGTTTTGCAATTGGTATATAACATTCATAATTTTGGTTGAAGACAGATATATTTGTTGGAAGCGGCCTGCAGTGTGTGTCTTATTTAGGGTGCGCTGATGTGCAATGCATAACCTAAAAAACAGCATCAGTGTGGCCAGTAAAATAAAAAGAATACCCCAGGTCCATTTGGGTTGTGTCTGTGTGTGTTTTTTAATTAACCTATTTTTCACTGATTTGGTGCATAAAGAGTCCTGGCATTACTGGACCTAGTGTTGGAACCACTGACATCTGTGATTATGAGTAATTAAGTCAGAACTAAGTCTACACTGGCACGGACAGTGGTGCACTGGTTACCAATTCAAAGTTCCAACTTCAGCTGGGGTTGCATGCTCGCATGTTGTCACTGTGCCTGGGTTTCCTGTGGACACCTCACCCTTCTGTCACAGCACATTAGGTGATTACAAATTGGTAGTGGAGGTGAAATAGAGGTAAAGTACTTAGAGAAAATAAATATCTGAGAAGAAAACCTGAGCTGAGAAGGAAGGAAAAAACCCTAAAGCCCCTCTTATGGAATCTCGGGCTATGTTTTATTTAAACTTTCTCTGTTGCATTGTATTATTCATATACCAACCTCCAATTCTCTTCAGTATCTGGCTATTCGATTGGATGATAATTAGTTTATCTAGACTTACAGTGTATCTGCAAAGTCATCACGAGGCCTTTCCTGGGACCAAGTAACACTTCTCAAAACACCCTTAAGTGTTTTCAGACAACACCAACAACCTCTCGGGTTTCACAAATCCCTCAAATGACAGGTCAGTTAAGAGGCAGATTTAAGTTAGCAAGTCTTCTTACCCCCTGTGAATCTTTGACAAAATAGCTCCCACTGGAACCCTGATAGATCCTCTCGGGGTAGATCCCCTCCTCTATAGCTCGTTCGGCCTTTCGGATGATCTCCCTGAACTCGGGGTCTTCTGGGAATTCATTCCTGTGCGCCTCCCGTGGCGTGTTTCCACGGTCTCGATCCAGAAGCGGCTGTCTCTCTCGATTGCGCCCCGGACTGCCGGCCGTGATGCGCACCACGGAGCCCGGCGTGCTTCCAAACGCGCCCCGGGGGCTGGTGGGCTCCGTGGGGCAGTAGGTGAAATCACCCGAGTCCCGGAGCGGAGAGACAAGCGGACTCGTCTCGTCCATGACTTGGGAGGTAGACGAGAAGTTCCTTTAACTCCTAATAATGGATGCAGAGAGGAAATAGAAGACCGAAAAGAAAGTGGAATCGATGTTTTGTTAGCTAGCACTGACGCTTGCTAACAAGGAACAAGAAAAAAAAAATCAGATGACCGTCAGCTTCCGGGAAGAGGCGGGACCCGTGAAGTGTTTTGATCTGTAACCAATCAGCGTGCAAATAGCCACTTCAGCAAGCTAATCTGTTGCAGTGATTGGACAGAATAGTTCCGCCCACGGAAAGCACGTGAGAGAAAAGTTAACCCAATCAATTAACCCCACAAAAAAGCCTTTGATAAACACGTCCTGTGTTTTTATCACGGGGCCTTTTTAGGATGTTATCAGACTGGGTTATAACAGTTTTACTTGTAGATGTCGGTAAATTCTGCCAGGCTGATAAAAAAGGACTTATATTTAGATTCAAGTACTGCATGAAAGCGCTTTCAATTTAATTAGGAGAATTAGATAAATCAGTGTCATAATATAATTATGGAAACTGAAGTTGAGTCATGGAAAGTTGGAATTGGACGTGTCATTTCTAATGATTTCTGGTGATATTTTTAAATGTAAAAAAAAAAACAAACATTTAACAATCAGGCAATGGGTCACAGTTCAAGATACTGAAACATAACAAAACTAGACTCTATGGAATTTTTAAAACTATTTTAAAACAATTTATTCTTAATTCTTTTTTTTTTTATACTATCATGCACATGTATGATTTACTGTCTTGTTTGTCTAGAGTTCGTTAACATCTTCACCTAACACACAGAAGACCCGATGGCAGGGCATCCGGAGGAAAAATCTGTTTCAAATGAGAATATACAGTTCCATATCCTGTGCAACCTCTTGCAATTAAGGATTCAGCTATACAAAGCATCATTATCATTATTTTGTATTTTTTTCTGGTTTACACTTAGAGACATTTCTGGGTGACATCGGGCTGACGTACCTAGCTTTTACATGTAGACATGTTTCCCGTTCCCATCAATGATAAAATAAATTATTTTCATACTTGTGGTATATTAAAAAAAACTAAAAAGAATGCCCTGTCCCCAGTCAATTATACATGCATGCACAAACACAGATTCCCCATTCACCCTGCAGGTGGTCTTTGAGGGTCCCGTGCAGTATCTTTGCTTTTCCTAGGACTGCACCTTCCTGGACTAAGATCTGGGATTCCTTTGGTATAGCTACATTTATCACTGTGCCACCGCTACTCTGTCTGGTTGGTTAGCCATCATATCTATACTGAGAACATGTGTGTAGGAGTGTTCTCAGTCCTTGTTGAGTCATATAACATCAGAATGCCTTAGGCAGCGGATGATAAATGGTGATGAGGAACTATCATGGATGACCAACCTCTTTGTGGGATGTACCATGGACAGATAGAGGAAGTTGGTAACATCATGAAATCCTACCAGTGGCTTAAAGGCTGACTTAAAGGACAGCACAGAGGGTCTGATCATGCCATCATCAGAACCAAGATCCATGGAAGCAGGAGTCTACCACAGCCAAGAAGACCCAAGTTTTAGCCTGTGCAAAGGTGCCCTGGAGACTATCCAACAGCATATAGCACGATGTAATGTGCAAGCTGAGATGGTATACACTGAGACGGATAGCAAACTCCAAGCTGGAAGAGCATCTCTAACAGATTCTATCAGAGGTCTCTGTCCTGTCTCAGAACTGCTGAGATACAACAGTCTTCAAACGCTCAGGCCAAGAGGCTTGAGAAAGAGACACATAGCACCCCCTACAGGGGTGACAGGGAGATGCCTTCTCCGTGCTTTATTGGAAAAGACAAATGTATATGCTCTAAATTTTTAGTGGGGGATGTCTTTTACCTGTAGATGGTATAGTTTCCATTAAAAGTGATGTGAATCTGCTGGTATATGTGCACTCATTTGCCACTTCTCACCCTTTGCTCCTGTTGTTAGAATGGATGCTATCCATTATAAGAAGAAGGCTTAATATCTTGAGTAGGGGGTGTTAAAATCTGAACCTTTCTGAATTTAGAGTCACACTGAACATTTGAAGACAAAGTGTGGTTTAAATGCGGGTACGCTAAGTGCATACTCATCACACGACTACCACGTCTCAGTGTGATGAATGTCTGAAAATTCCAATGAGTAACAGGAAAACCCAACTCACATCTCAGGGTTTCTAACCATAAAGGATTCCTTATTTAAATATACTCAGTTTAAAACGATTTTATATTAATTTTAAAATATTAATGATAAATAATAAATCATGTAATCACATATAAATAATTTATTTGTCAAATGGGAGTCTGGGAGTTAAAAGAGAAAAAAAAAGTGACAAAACTGACTCACCTTTTGTATCAGTGATTGATTTTTATAACCCAACAGGTGTTTTAGATTTTACACAATAGTTCTGCTGTCATTTTTTACTTTTACTGGTAATCTATATGTGTCTAAATATGTGATGAGGCTATAGTGTTTGTTATTAATATGATACTAGTGGTGCTTTAGTGGTGTTTCTAAAATTGTCTCCTTCGTGTTAATAAAGTGCACAAATATCTATAACATCTTTGAATATAATGCATTTAAGTAAATTGTCTACAGTGACCTAAAGAATTATGAAAGTAACCGATTATCGCATTTTTGACAGTGGCAACAGAAACTATGTAGACTAGCTTTGAGATTATGGCACAGTCTTATGTTTGGATCATGTTTCATAGATGCTACCATTGACTAATGGTTCTATCTTAAATATGATCAATCTTTCGCTCTCCGTGTATTTATACACCACAGAGTAGTGTATAAATTCAATAACCAGTAACTGGATTTAATCAACAGTAACAAATTTGAAACTTCGTCTCTCTCCCATGTGTCTCCCTCTGCTCTCTTCTCTTGCCACTCATTAAACTGAATTGAATATATGTTTCTAACTTAGTGAGGATATGCGATATATGACTTTTTTTTTTCAACGATTAAAATGATCATTCGTGATTTTTTTACAGGCACGTGCTAACATGATGCACAAACACCGGTGTGGACGTGCCGCTGTGCGCATCTTCCTGCCTCCCCTCCTCCATTGAACGCAGCACGCCTTCTGATTGGTGGAAACTAGCAGGAAGAGAGGAAGAGGACTCAAATCTTGAGAGCTGTCAAACTGGGCTACTCGCTAACCTTCCATCACACGAGCTCACATTTAGCATTCACCCGCCTGTTGCTTTGTAGGAACGTTTGGGGTTTCGGTGAAGCCCGGCTAAATCTGAGACCGTTGCTTCTGCTGCCTTTTAGGAGGAGTCACTTTCCCCGAAGTTCCCGGAAATACAGCGTAGAGGACATTGGTGTGAGGATGGCTGCGTACAAGATTGTCCTGATCCGCCATGGAGAGAGCTGCTGGAACCAGGAGAACCGCTTCTGCGGCTGGTTCGACGCGGACCTGAGCGAGACCGGGGAGCAGGAGGCAAAGAGGGGAGGACAGGCCTTGAAAGGTACGGTATCAGAAAATGTCAAGGCCTAATCGGGCTTTCTCTCGGTCACTGGATTAAGCCACAGCAAGCCGGTGCTTACGCAACTTTGTTGAATGGGGAAACCGGTGGTAGGCCCAGTGCGGCAGAAGGGATGGAGTCATTTCACGGGTTGTCCCGCAGTCTGCTGGGCCACACGGTCACTGCTTCAAATTAAATGCTACTGGAGTTTTTTTCCATTAGCTTCTCTCCCACCGGGGCAGACGGTTTGGCGCCTCCTGGTGCAGCAACATAGCCTCTAATTTTCATTCAAAGAAAGCAATTCTTATTTGTGGTGTTCTTTAACCACAGAAGTATTTTGGAGAGTCATAATATAATTAATTTAGTCTTTGACGATCTTAAGTGTATTTGTATTTATCAATAATAATAATAAAAATCCATAGCTTTTAGAAATGAGCATATGAATTAAAACTGGAGCATATAACCAGGCCAAAGATGCTTTTGTTTCCAGAGGGCAGAATATTACTGTTTGCTGAGTCATCATGCTGGATTCACACACACACACACACACACACACACACACACACACACACACACACACACACACACACACACACACACACACACACACACACACACACACTCTCCTGCTGTTTTTTTTATGACCTAAAAATCCCAAACAGGCACATCTTGCAGTGTTAAGTCTGCCAGTGCCTTGCGGCCCCTGACCAAGAAAAATCACATGCAACTGATAAAAGAAGGGCAATAAAACATGAAGGTATCTATTATTTGATCCTGTGAATGGTAGCTGCAGTAGTATTCCTTCATGAAAAATATGACAAACTGTTTTGAAATACACGTCTCAAAATGTCATCTCTATTTCCCCTCAGATGCTGGCTATGAGTTTGACATTTGCTACACATCTGTCCTAAAGAGGGCCATCCGCACTCTGTGGTTTGTCCTGGATAGCATCGACCAGATGTGGCTGCCCGTCCACCGGACCTGGCGCCTCAACGAGCGTCACTATGGTGGTCTGACTGGGCTGAACAAGGCTGAAACGGCAGCCAAACACGGGGAAGCCCAGGTCAAGATCTGGAGGCGTTCTTTTGACATTCCTCCCCCACCTATGGATGAGGGACATGACTATTATCAGACCATAAGCAAGGTAACCGCTCGGGGAAATTATGACAAGTTGACTCTTTTCGTTATTGCTTCAATGTAACCCTGCGTTGCTGAAACTATTTTGACAACACCGACTTCTTCTTTTTCCCTGTAGGACCGACGTTATGCTGACCTGACAGAGGACCAGCTCCCTAGCTGTGAGAGTCTTAAGGACACCATTGCTCGGGCACTTCCTTTCTGGAACGAGGAGATCGTGCCACAGATCAAAGAAGGAAAGAGGGTGCTGATTGCTGCCCATGGCAACAGTCTCCGTGGCATTGTCAAGCACCTGGAGGGTAAGGAGTAGAGGAGAAACTTGTGAAACATTTCTCAGCACTAAAAACACCTTTCAGTGTTATTTCACTTACTATGAGTCAACAATGAATTGAGTTACCTGCTAAACCTTCATAAAGGCCAATATTTGATCCATCCATTTGGGTTTTAGGGAAGTCAGAAATTAACTTATAGACAAGAGTGTAGAGTTATTAGCTGTTGCAGTGGGTTAACTAGCAGATTGTTATTGGTCTAGGTGGCCACATTCCTAATAGTGCAGACACCCAAGTTTATGACTGTGATAACTTGAGAGTTACACAGTGTTGTTTTTTGAAATTATACCATAGAGGCATCTACTAAAAAATCTCAGGCAAGTTCGAGTCCTGGTGACCTTGACCTCAAGGTCAGAGGTCACCAGGAGCAGCACCATAGGAGCAGCTATTAAATTTTTTTGAGTTTGAATCTGTGACCTTGAATTCAAAGTCAAGGTCATAGGTCACATTTTCTGAAAATCTTGTAAATGCAATAACTCAAGAAGGAAGTCACCTAAGATTTTCAAATTGATCTAGTTGCAGGCTGAGGGATAGGCAGTATTTTGTGTTCCAAGCAGGTTTATTTTAGTTCTTAAGTTGTGAATTTTAATGTAACAGTTTAACAATCATGTGTTTATCTAACAAAGCTATCATCCGCTGTTACGCATTTTAACGCGGTCTAAAGCAGCAGCAGCTACATTGAAATGAGTTACAGCTTTGTGTCTGTCATTGTTTCATAGGTATGTCAGAGGAGGCCATCATGGAGCTGAACCTGCCAACAGGCATCCCCATCGTGTATGAGCTGGACAAGAACCTGAAGCCTATTGGACCCATGCAGTTCCTGGGAGATGAGGAGACTGTAAAGAAAGCCATGGAAGCTGTAGCTGCTCAGGGCAAAGCCAAGAAATAGACTTGTCCTTCCTTTGGGAGTAAAGATCAATCATCTGCTTTTTTTTTCTTTTTCTTTCCCCATCCAGTTTTGAAAGGGTCATTTACTGTTTATGTCATCGCAGACTTGAGCACAGGTAGACACACAATGTGCACTTTATCTTAATACCACCCATTTTTCACAAAAATGTACAATCTGATGTTTAATTTGACTGCTCTTTACTTTGTTACATACTGAAACACACATTTCATTATTAGACTGTGGATATAAGTTGTAATGTGGTTTAAGCACTGACCAAATATAAATTAGGGACCAGCAAACGCACTACCCCAGCAGAGTTCCAAGTATTCTTTCCAATTTACAATCCATGTAGATGAAGCGCAGCGGAAAAACCTACAGTTACACTGGCTATGTTAAAGTGTGAGCAGACTTGCTCTAGACTGCTGAATATTGTTTGCTGTGGCATTGTGCTTAAAAATTAATAAATGTTGTGAGTCATTATGCAGTGTACTGTGTGTGATGTCTTTTTTTTTTTCCAGGACAACTGCACTTTTTTTTTTTTTTATATGGTAACTGAGAAATTTGTCTCAGTAAAAGGCAAATATTGAAATGCACTTTATCCAGTTCCCTCACTAAGTAAATGCAATTAGCAGAAATGAAAAGTTTGTTTTAATTGCCTTATGTGATAGTCCTTGTATTCACACTTTTCTGTCACAGTAACTGCTACTTCAGCAGCTGTTCTGTTGGTTAAACACATTTGTATTTCTTGTATGCATCCATAGATCAACACGTTTCACACGAGACTCTGATAACGAGTTTTGTAAACTGCAACCAATCGAAAATGTGAGAGATTGTTTTAGTTTGTGGGATTGGGGGGGCAAGTTTTTTTTCTCTCGAAGGTTTGAGATGCACCGTAACAGAGGACTATCATAAACATGATTATTTTGAAGAAATGGCTCCTTGGTGGCAATTTTCCGATTATATGATGTTTTTAAAACCATGCTCAGATAAAGAGATTTTCAATAAAATAATCTACAATTAAATTTACATTGTAGGGAAGTAATAAACCTAGTACATCCCAATACTGTAAGTAGCTAACTTTCATAATAGAGGTGGGTAGATTGATACCAATATCGATCGTATCAATAAGAATGCTGGTACTGGTGTCAGATACTGCATCAGATTGCTACCAAAATCTGCAGTATCTCACTGACGTATTTCATAATTATCTGACCATATACAGTGGGGCAAAAAAGTATTTAGTCAGCCACCGATTGTGCAAGTTCCCCCACTTAAAATGATGACAGAGGTCAGTAATTTGCACCAGAGGTACACTTCAACTGTGAGAGACAGAATGTGAAAAAAAAATCCATGAATCCACATGGTAGGATTTGTAAAGAATTTATTCGTAAATCAGGGTGGAAAATAAGTATTTGGTCACCTCAAACAAGGAAAATCTCTGGCTCTCACAGACCTGTAACGTCTTCTGTAAGAAGCTTTTCTGTCCCCCACTTGTTACCTGTATGAATGGCACCTGTTTGAACTCATCATCTTTATAAAAGACACCTGTCCACAACCTCAAACAGTCAGACTCCAAACTCCGCCATGGCCATGGCCAAGACCAAAGAGCTTTCGAAGGACACCAGGAAAAGTATTGTAGACCTGCACCAGACTGGGAAGAGTGAATCTACAATAGGCAAGCAGCTTGGTGTGAAAAAATCAACTGTGGGAGCAATCATCAGAAAATGGAAGACATACAAGACCACTGATAATCTCCCTCGATCTGGGGCTCCACGCAAGATCTCATCCCGTGGGGTCAAAATGATCATGAGAACGGTGAGCAAAGATCCCAGAACCACACGGGGGGACCTGGTGAATGACCTGCAGAGAGCTGGGACCAAAGTAACAAAGGTCACCATCAGTAACACACTACAATGGCAGGGAATCAAATCCCGCAGTGCCAGACGTGTTCCGCTGCTGAAGCCAGTGCATGTCCAGGCCCGTCTGAAGTTTGCCAGAGAGCACATGGATGATACAGCAGAGGATTGGGAGAATGTCATGTGGTCAGATGAAACCAAAGTAGAACTTTTTGGTATAAACTCAACTCGTCGTGTTTGGAGGAAGAAGAATACTGAGTTGCATCCCAAGAACACCATACCTACTGTGAAGCATGGGGGTGGAAACATCATGCTATGGGGCTGTTTTTCTGCCAAGGGGACAGGAGAACTGATCCGTGTTAAGGACAGAATGAATGGGGCCATGTATCGTGAGATTTTAAGCCAAAACCTCCTTCCATCAGTGAGAACTTTGAAGATGAAACGAGGCTGGGTCTTCCAACATGACAATGATCCAAAACACACCGCCCGGGCAACAAAGGAGTGGCTCCGTAAGAAGCATTTGAAAGTCCTGGAGTGGCCTAGCCAGTCTCCAGACCTCAACCCCATAGAAAATCTGTGGCGGGAGTTGAAAGTCCGTGTTGCTCGGCGACAGCCCCAAAACATCACTGCTCTCGAGAAGATCTGCATGGAGGAATGGGCCAAAATACCAGCTACTGTGTGTGCAAACCTGGTAAAGACCTATAGTAAACGTTTGACCTCTGTTATTGCCAACAAAGGTTATGTTACAAAGTATTGAGTTGTATTTTTGTTATTGACCAAATACTTATTTTCCACCCTGATTTACGAATAAATTCTTTACAAATCCTACCATGTGGATTCATGGATATTTTTTTTTTTTTTTCACATTCTGTCTCTCACAGTTGAAGTGTACCTCTGGTGCAAATTACTGACCTCTGTCATCATTTTAAGTGGGGGAACTTGCACAATCGGTGGCTGACTAAATACTTTTTTGCCCCACTGTATAACTTATTCAATCATGTACCCGCCCATGTGTGGCTCAACAATCATGGCGGATCAACGCATTTTGTTCCGCTGACGCTAGTGACTCTGACCAATCAAAATCTTCCCAAGCCCTTCGTCCTAACCAATAGGCTGCCTACGTTCACCTCTCGAAAACATGTCGCCGATGAAGCTGTGCGTTCCCGGTAAGTCCCGTAATTTTGTCTCTAAAAGCGCTTAAAAACTAAATATACCGGTGTGTAGATTGTATTTTGGGATATGTAAACAGATTTAACAGCTTTAGCGTCATTTTCTATTAGAAAAGGAAGTTAAACGGCATTCCGAGCGTGTGAAACCCTGGTGATTATTTCCAGCTGCCATGCGTGGAGTAGGCTTTGGCTTCCCGTACTTGTAACGCTATAGTAACTTATTTTATAATCAATCACCTGTTGGATCAGCTGACTGTCAGATGGAGTCGGGGTTTTCAGCTCTACCGTATCATGGTCTTTTACCGTATTTGCAGGGCTGTGAGTTATTGACTTTGGCTTTCCACTGCTGATGAGACCCGATCCGCAGCCCTGCCCATCTCCTCGGGCAAGATAACGCATTCCTAAGCTTTGTTTTGTCACACCCGTGGGAAAACTGCATGTCTATCCGGCGCATGGCAGTAGTGAACCTTAAATGAGTTGTCAGCAGGAGTAGCATTTAATTTCATTCTAATTACGGTTGAAAAAGCGCAAAGTAGCAAGATAATTAATTGTAGTGCAAGAAAAATGAAGGGTAGTAATGTGTCACATGACATAAATTATGTTTTGTGTTTTAATCTTATTGTCCATGATGTGTTTTGTGCTTAAGGGTTGCAGATACATTGTTAGTCCCACAATGCTGTTACATCAAAGCATCCTCAGTTAGTCTCTCCGTTTCAGTTAGCAGATGATAACCAAAATAAGGGAAACTATTATTATTGTTATTATTCTTTAGTTATATATTATATAGTCTATGTTGACAATTGTAACAAAATATTCTGTTACAATGCTGGATGCTTATATTAAACATGGACAAAGTTTTAAATAATGATATGTACAGATCATCCCTGTAAGCCAGTAGCTCATTTTCAGTTTTTATTCTACGGTACTTCTGGATCTTTGTTTTGTCCTCAAGAGAGGGAGGATGTTCAATCTGTCTGATAAAGATGTCAGATAAAGATGGTTGATGGAGATGTGAAAAGGCTGGGTTCAGATATGGAGCCAAGCATAAGATAAAGATTATTTTTGGTGATGACTCATGCAACAATGTTTTTATTTTAATTCATTTTTTTAGAAGGAACAGTGCATCTCCAGAACCCAAACACTAACACAACATCTATGTCTTTTTGTTTGTACTTAGGTGACAAACTATGCAGCGCGGAAGACTGTATTCCTGGCACAGGAGTATACCTGCGACATGGCTACATATACTCGTCACTAGCAGGCTATGTGCTCAGGAAGAATGAGGGAGAGGAGGTAAGGGGTGTGGGTAAGACAGGGGAGGGGAAAGTTTGTTCAGCAGTGAGACAAGTACAAATGCCAGACTAAAGGTATTTTTGCAATGTCTGTTGACGTGAGTGAGCTGAACTAGTTTTGTTAATGTCTTAAGTGATTTGTACATCATATGGATAACTTCTACTGGGATTATTTTGTCTCCTTAGTTACCAGTGATTTCAGTCGTGAGGGAAACAGAAACACAACTGCTGCCAGATGTAGGCGCAATAGTCACCTGTAAGGTATGCAATAGAATAAGAAACTGTTACTACCGCTGGATGTTCTGAGTAAATATTCGTGCACAGTTTACAATCTGTTTTATTTATTTTTCATTTAACAGGTAACCAGCATCAATCCCAGATTTGCCAAAGTCCACATCCTTTATGTAGGTTCCACACCGCTGAAGGACCGCTTTAGAGGCACTATCAGGTAACCACAAAAACTGAGCCAGTTTTTGTCTAATATTATACTGGAGACTGTTCAGTACAATTCAGTTTTATTTATACAGAGTCAAATCACAATAACAGTTGCCTCAAGGTACTTTATATTGTAAGGTAAAGACCCTACAATAACACAAAGAAAACAGAGAAAACCCAACAATCATATGATTCCCTATGAGCAAGCACGTTAGCGATAGTGGGAAAGAAAAACTCCCCTTTAACAGGAAGAAACCTCCAGCAAAACTAGGCTCAGGAAGGGTGGCCAATAGGATAAGATGGGGACTGATTATTCCAGACCTTGTATGTGAGGAGCAGGATTTTGAATTCAATTCTGGATTTAACAAGGAGCCAATGAAGAGAAGCCAATATACGAGAAATCTGATCTCTCTTTCTAGTCCGTGCCAGTACTCTTGCTGCAGCATTTTGTATTAACTGAAGGCTTTTCAGTAAGTTTTTAGGAAATCCTGATAATCATGAATTACAGTCGTCCAGCCTAGAAGTAATAAATGCATGAACTAGTTTTTCAGCATCAGTCTGAGACAGGATCTTTCTCATTTTGGAAATGGAAGAAAGACATCTTACATTTTTGTTTAATATGTTCATTGAAGGACATATCCTGGTCAAAAATGACGTCTTTAAGACATTCTCGTAGTTTAACAAATTGGTGTGCACTATCTGGCTTAATAGATAAATGAATGAATAGATAAAGTCTAGTGTCATCTGTATAACAGCGGAAATGTATGCTATGTCTTCTAATGATACTGCCTACGGGAAGCATGTATAATGTGAACAGAATTCTAGAATGGAACCCTGTGGAACGCCATAGTTATTCTTCCTATCTGAAGAGGACTCTCATTTACATGAACAAATTGCAGTCTTTTAGATACGATTCAAACCGCTGCAGCGCAGGACCTTTAATACCTACAGCATGCTCTAACTGCTGTAAAAAATGTTATGGTCACAGAGATGTGTCCACTGTCAGAGGCCATAAGAAGCTCAATTGTAACCTTCACTAAAGCTAATTCTGTAAAGAAACTGTTAGAAATACCAGGTAGGTAAGAATGAAGAAGCCCAGCTAGTCTTATTCAAATTCAAACCGATGAGTTGATTTAAAAACAACGAAATAAACTCATTAAAGTCTCTACTTAAACTCCAATATATGTATGCCAAACTTTCAGACTGCTAATCATGTGAGATGGGCCTGAGGCGGCCAAAAGCAGGACCTGTTTTAACCCTCTCAGGCTCAAATTAAACTTTTTGTTGCTAATGCACAACCAAGTCCTGCAGTGGTACTCCTGAGTAAAAAAAACTCATAAAATATGTATGTGGGGTAATCAGGTTGTTAGTTTTTAACTGTTGCAAATCGGCAACGCCTGCCTCGAGAGGGTTAAGGAGGTGGTTGTAGAAAATGCTCATAGCCGCTACCGTACAGATCTAACTCCAGCGTGAGGCAGGGTTTTATGGACATAATATTCTGGCCTAAACACAAACTCACTCTCTGTTTCTCTACAGAAAAGAAGATGTGCGTGCAACAGAAAAAGACAAGGTCTGTTTGAATTCCTGTTTTCCACTCACATCTTTCATTAGTTTCTTCTGCATATAATAATTTTTATTAAAATAAGGTGACATGTTTATTTGTAACCGTTTTTCTTCCTTGTTACAGGTAGAGACATACAAAAGCTTCAGACCCGGTGACATCGTCTTGGCAAAAGTTGTATCCTTCACATTATTATGCCGTCACTGGTGGTTTTGAACCAGCGCATGCTTGTCATTTCTTTTTCTTTTTTTCAACATTTACATAATTGTGGACTCTGAATTCATTCCCCAGGCTGAGACTGTCAACAACAAGTTTTCCTTTTTTCATTTCAAAATGTGCTTGAGGGAGAATATTTGTCACAGTCAAAATAACCCCTGTGCCAAAAATGTTAATAAGAGTGAACGATGAATGACTGGAAAGTATGCAGGTCATATGTAACTTTTATTTCTTCCTGGAAACACATCAGGTCACCAAGACACGGCTTAAAAAACAAAAACAAAACGTGATGTGTAACATGTAAACGTTTCATCATCTGCCTTTACAAATTCACCTTTCCATTTCTGGAATAAGAATTTTTTAAATCCTGATTTGTATCCATTGATAAACCTTGACGTGACTGTGTCAGATTTCTCTTGGTGATGTTCAGTCTAACTACCTGTTGACAACAGCAGAAAATGAACTGGGAGTGGTCGTTGCACACAGTGAAGCAGGTAAATATCAAATGCATAATATGGCCATTGGCCTTGAAGCGCTGGAGAATTCCAGCACCGTGCTGCACAGAATACTAGCACCCTGTTGGACCACAAGGTGGTGCTATCTGATGGATTATCTTTCTACAGAAAAGCATTTGTTAGGTTTGTTATTGCCACTTGAAGACTGTGACAACACATGTGAGAAACATGTATCAGTCTTCTTTTAAACTACCACTGCTTTTTGCAGAATTATAATTGTGCCTAAGTATCAAAATGTCTGATTCACTAATCTGTTAGCTGTGAAGTAATTTATTGTTGGTTAATAATGTAATCTTGATGTATTTTTTTTTTTTCACTCTGTTTTTCTGTATCCCAGGTGCTCAGATGGTTCCCATCAGCTGGTGTGAGATGCAGTGCCCACTTACGCACGCCAAAGAGTTCCGTAAAGTAGCGCGAGTGCAACCCGAGTACCTACAAGCATGAGTCTGGAAATTCCTTCCTATCACAAGGAACACACAACCCCGCCCGTCTGTCCTTCAGTCACTCCTGTCAAGTAGCTTCCCAGCTCTGTTTTTCGATGCTATCTGAGTAATGATTCACAGATTACTTCTGGTTTCGCGTGTCTTAAGTGTTTTGCAGAAAGCTGTCTTTCATCTGTCCATGCTGTTTATTTAGTCATCTTTTCATTGTGTTGGATTAAAACCACTGAACAGAACAATTTAGAAAAAAGTGGTTAAATTCCAAACAATAGCAGGTGTTGTTAAATCCACATGCCAGAAATGTGGGTGTGAAAAATTGCCTTTAAATTTTCTGACAGCAATCATATTAGAACTGTATCAGTTCACTCAACGTGTTGCATTGCAGCTGCCAAACTGTCACAAACCTGAAAACTGAAAATTGAGCAACTAGCCAAATGCAGGAGTCACTTAGTTTTACTGTTAAGTATTACAGTTAGAAATGTGGCAGGTCATCGGGTTGGTTAGTCGATAAATGGATGGATCTTTGACATAAAGACAAAACTGGACTCTTTTATATCCATTTTATATCTGGAGAGGTGAGAAAAGTGACCCTGATCCAACCAGAAATACTACATAGGTAGCAATGTAGTTTTTCTGCTGAGATATCCATGCAACTAACCTGATTGGCCACGTTCATAAAAGTGAAAGACTTTGAGCTGAAAAGACTGAGCTTTTTTTTTTTTTTTTTTTGTTCCTTTAAAACTTTTCAGTTTCTAGTAAAATAAATGTGATTAAAAGAATGGAATACTGAAGTACTGCATACGATAGTCAGATATTTTTGATTTCCAGCATATTAACTCAAAGATTATAAGCGAAATACAAGAAAGCAGTAATACTAACATTTTCTTTGATATATACTGGACTTCTCTTATTCTTTCTTTACTGTACAGAAGATGTGCAAGAATGAAATAAAACGACTATCCAAACCATCTGTGCAAGGTTTCCTCTTTACACACATTCATAAGATCACAATGAGAATTTTGATTACTTCCACATTGCTTTGCAAATTAAAATCATTTGACAATTATTATATTCTGTGTTTTACAATTTTGTGGCCCATGCTTTTGTAAACAGACCGTTAACACATTTAACTCAATATGTTCTAACCGAACTCTTTCTCAGGTGCACCATGCTGGCACTGGGTTCATCAACCCTTTTGGCTTCTCAAGTGCTTTAATTCCTTTTCACATAGAATCTACAAGGTGTTCAAACCGTTCCTCAGAGTTTGGTTAATGTTAACATGACGACATCACGAAATTTCTTCAGATTTCTCTGCTGCACATCCATGATGGTGAATCCCGTATTCCGTGTCATCCCAAAGGTGCTCTTTTGGATTGAGTTCTGGAAATGGTGTGTTAGCCTGCTGTTATCTTTGTACACTCTGATCATAAAGGGTTGGACATGTTCAACAATACTCAGTTGGTACTAAGAGGCCCAAAATGTGCCAAGAAATTATTTCCCCACACTGTTTCACCGTCACATTCAACCTGAGCCACTGATACAAGAGGATGGATCTCTGCTTTCATGTGGTTTACTCCAGATTCTGACCTGGTAGTGACTGACTGCCTGGGTAGGATTCAACATCTTGTGGATTTAAATGCTCTTATATATACCTCAGTTGTAACAATTGGTTATTTGAGTTACTGCTGCCTGCAGCAAGAACCAACAAAACATTTTCACCTAGATCTGCCACTCACTGAATACTTCTGTTTTTCTGCACCATTCTCTGTAAATCTGAAGAGATGCAGGAAAATTCCCATAAACAATCACGTCACTCAACATCACTTGAATCACCCTCCTTCCTCATTCTGATGCGCTGTTTGAACTTCAGCAGGTGCCTTGACCATGTTTACATGCATAAATGCGTTGAGTCGTTTCCATGTGATCTGCTGATTAGATATAGTTGCATTAACAGTCAAGTGTATCTAACAAAGTAATCAGTAAGTGTAGATGTCTCATTGTGATCTTTCCCCAAACGTATATGTTTCACTATTTTACAAAGTAAACAGTAATCCTTAATCTATATAAAATCCTACAAACTGTTATAAAATAATGAGCTGCCCACAC
Source organism: Astatotilapia calliptera (assembly GCF_964374335.1). NCBI lineage: Eukaryota > Metazoa > Chordata > Actinopteri > Cichliformes > Cichlidae > Astatotilapia > Astatotilapia calliptera. Next base: position 10,553,085 of record NC_137427.1, on the reverse strand, counting down.
ATTAAACCAGCCGCTTGTTTTCCAGCTGTTGGAGAAATGTTTAATATACAGTATATACAACTAACGATGTGTTTTTCTTTTTTTCACCAGTGTACATTTGACTTTCTGCAGGATCAATTCTACAGTAAAGCTGATTAAACGAAAAAGTGTGCCAATTAAAACACTATGTACAAAAGCTTTGTAAAACCAAATCTTCACTCGTCAATCATCAAAGCGAACTGATCGACATGTATTGATATCAATTGAAAATTTCTTATTGGACGGTGCAGTAAACCCAAGTCCCGCCCCCCTGTTATTAAAGTCCATTCTGCGCGAGTGGGCTCGTTCAAACTCCCCCAGAAGGCCTTGCTGCAACTGCTGCTGCGCGTCCTTCCCTAGTGCCATATTTGCTCCACCAGTGCTCGTCGCCGCCGGCTGGAAACCCTTTTTAAAGCCCCCCATCAACCGGAGGAACTTCTGCTGTTGTTCAGAGCTGTTGAACTGCGCCGTGCTCCACTGGCCCAAACCCTGCAGAACAGAAACAAAAGTTCATAAACATTAGAAATGCATTCAGGAGTAAAGTTTCCACATTTAAGAACCTTCTTCTGCTTGAAGACTATAATTCTGTAGCTACAGCCACACTAAACGCATCGTTTTCTCTCCCGTCCACACCGAGACGGCGTTTTCGCTGATGGAAAACGCAACATTTTAAAAACGCATGCATTTGATAAAGGTGCTTTCACGTCGCAGTGTGGACAGCAAAAGCGGAGACTTTCTAAAACGATGACGCATGTTAGTCATGTGATGCAGTCATGTGACCAATTAAACAAAGACAGCGGAGGGCATTATACAGCAGTTGTTTTGTTTGCTCTCAGTTTTGACAGCCCTATTAAAGATTAATATCAGTCTGTACATGCTCCAGATAGCTTTTCTTCAAATTCTTTAACTCTCTCTCGCTTTTGCAACTTTGTACTTTTGTGTTACTCGCAGCAACAACTCCACCTCATTGTTAGTCCATTTAAAAAACTCAGTGCTTTTCCTCAACATTTTGCCGCCACGTTTCAAAGAGCTGGAAAGTAAATAAGCGGCAGACAGAAATGAGGCAGGTCGAATCGTCTTGCGTTTCACGCATGCGCAGTACCGGAACATAACCGTTTTCAGCCGTTTCAATGTGGATGCACAACTCTGTGAAAACGGCTAAAAACGCCAGTGTGGACGCGCAGGGTTTTCAGACGAAAACGCCGTTTTCAAATCTATCCGGGCTAGTGTGGACGTAGCCTTAGAAACTTGGGATTATTTGTTTTAAAAGATGGGGGCATTTGGCAGGTAGAACTGATCTTAAAGACGTATGTGAGCATTGTGAGAAGTTTTTTGTTTTATTTTTATCTTCACCCACAACAGTGTCTTCCTTAGATAACCCCGTATGTCTCATCTCTGTTTACCATTCCCTTTTTTTGAGTCTATCTGCCATGTTAATTCATTAAAATGCATTGGTGTTGCACAAGGAAGGGCATCTGACATAAAAACTCTGCCAGATCAAACATGCTGAGCTACGTGCTGTGACAAACAAGTGCTCCTTCATTTAAAGGCATTTAAGACACGGGGAGTTTGCATAGTGGTATTCTTTGTAAAAACAAAACAAACAAACAACACTAATACCGACCGTAGGTTTGACTGTTTTGTCAGGTTGAGAGGCCTTGTCGATCTCCATTTGTAAAGCCTGTCTTCTTTCCTTTAAGACAAAAACAAACAAAACAAAACAATCATCAAACTACACTGCATAAAACACAAAAAGCATTCTGATTTGCTTAGCTCTGGTAAACTCATTTTACATCGTGGGCCACATACAACCCACTTTGAGCTTAAGTTAAAATACCCTTTCTGACAGTGTAAAGGTATTTAACTGCACATTTAATCTCTGAGATATCTCAATATATGAGGAAGAAGAGTAATTTAAACATTGTCTCCGCTTTTCAAGATGATAAAAAAAATGCTGCTCCTGTAATTATAAAGTGGATTTTTTTTTTGTTGATTCCCAGAAAACTTCCTATTTTTGTAATTTATTTTTACTGTGGACACGCTTAAAAACAGACACCTATAGCTGTACATTGGAACTAAATAATAAAAATACATAAGATTTAAATAAAAAACACATTTAAAAAAGCTCAAATAACTAAAACAAAAGCTAAAAAAAGAAAAGAAAAAAAAGGAAAAAGTGTTTTAAAACGAGTTTTAAAAGTAGACAGTGAAGGGGCCTCTCCACCTGCAGAGGCGACTGGGCACGATAGAAAAAGCCTAGTCGCTTCTGCGCTTCCTACTGGATCTTGGTCAGCTGACCTGAGACACTGACAGGGTGTGCAGGGATCAGGAAGTGCAGAGAGGGAAGGTGGGGCAAGATTGTGAAAGGATTTAAAAACAAACGTAAGAATTTTAAAATGAACTCTAAAAGACACAGGCAGCCTGTGCAGCGAGGCCAGGACAGGGGTGCAGCTGACGCGAAAGTAATGACCCACTGACTCAGTGGTCAGTGACGTCAGACAGAAACTACAGTTTAACAACTTGAATGAATGTGTTTCCTTGGACCTTACGTGATATATGTCACATCTTGCTCATAGTACATAATAATGTCCCTCAGGGAATGGTTGATGTGACAAGGGCTGCTAATATAAAAGTGGCCTGTAGAAGAACAGTGTTTCCTAAATTTCTGAAAGACTACGTGCATTTTGAAACATGCCAATTCCTGATTATGGCAATAAGTTTCACACATCAATCTACGGAGCGATAACGAGAGCTCTGTTGACCTGATTGATGGTGATCTCATCAGTGTTTCCACTCCTCTCTGACAGGAAAACCACGTCGACTTGGGGAGACTCCTGAAACTACAGTTCATAAAAAGCTCATACACTGTTCATACCAAATAAAAAGCATCCAGGCACACGGCTAACAACCTGAGAGAAGCGCACTCACCTCTGGGTCTTCCCGTTCTTGTTTGATGTTTTTCTTCTTTTTAGCAACAGGTTCAACTCCAGAGTTGCTCGTGCGTTGCACCTTAGCAGAGCTCTTTTTCTTTTTGCTCTTCTTCTTGTCACCAGCTTCGCCACTCTGCTCATCCCCCTGAACCTCCTGTTTGTCTTCTTCCTCTTCACATTTTACCTTTTTTCTTTTCTTCTTCTTTGGCTCTTCTTCCTCTGCATTGGTAGACTCCACAGTAGCTATTTTACATTTACCCTTTTTTACCTTTTTCTTAAATTCTGTCGTTACTTCATCATCAGTAGTAACAATAACACTGTTTGTTGATTTCTCTTGCTTTTCACTTTTTCTAACTTTGTCTGATGCTGCGTTGCTCTTTTTGTTTTTGCCTTTAACCTCTGTTGTTTCTACTCCATTTTCTTCTTTAGTCTCAGTTTCTTTCTTTTTCTTCTTTTTTATTTTTACGTCCTCGTGTTCGATTTTTTCTAACTTTATGCCATTTTCAGCTGCTTTAGCTTTCTTTATTGTTGCTCCTTCCACAGTTAAAGGGCATTTTTGTTTTTTCTTCTTTTCTTTTCTTTGCCCTTCGGTCGCCTCTGTGCTCATATCTAAAGCATGTTGCTTATCTTTCACTTTCTTGGGCAGACTGTCTTGTTCCACTTGCTTTTCTTCCTCCTCTTCTTTTACCATATTTTCTCGTTTTATTTGTGTAGACTTATTCTTTACGTTCTTCTTCTGTTTCTTATCCACTTCCTGCTCTTTTACTAAAGTATCTGCAGTTTCTACATAAGCCTCGCCATCAGCCAACACCTTATTTTTCTTCTTCTTTTCTTTGCTTTTCACCTCAGTCTCCTCTGTGCTCATATCTAAAACCTGTTTTTTCCCTTTCTTGACTTTTTTGGGCAGATTATCTTTTCCCACTTGCTCCTCTTCCTCTTTCACCATGTTTTCTTGTTTAATTTGTGTAGACTTATTTTTTCCTTTTGTCTTCTTCTCTTTCTTTTCCACTTCCTTCTCTTTTACTAAACTCTGTGTAATTTCTCCTAGACTCTCACCATCTGCCAGCAGCCTCTTCTTCTTCTTCTTTTTGGTGACATCTTGTCCATCAGTGACCTCAGAGTCATTGACATCATCCAGAGAATCTGTTTTCCTCTCCTTCTTTTTCTTATTTTTTTCCTTCTCACCATTTCCGTCCCAAGACCCGTCTTCGATCCCCACAGCATCAGCCATTTTGCCTTTCTTCTGTTCTTTTCTCACCTCTTTTAGGCTGGAATCATCAGCTTTTCCTTTTTTGTGTTTCTTCTCTTTCTTTATATTATTTTCCTCACTCTTCTCTTCCTCCATCTTCATTTTCATGATTTCTGAGTGCCTCTCCTCAGCTACAGGTCTCTTGCTTGACTGGTGAGAGAAAGTTCACTGTTACTTCAAGTTTCTATTCTGTGTTTGTGGAACAGTGAATGACAGAGCAGTAAACACTAACCAAAGGTTTGGCTGGCTCTTTGGGTCGGGACTGCTGATCAATTTCTCTTTGGAGGGCCAGTCGCTTTGCCTGAAGAGAACCAATCAGAACTGGACATAAATATTTGTAATAAAAATGGACAACCCCACCGCAACACTGTTTTGTGTATTGGTTAGCAAGTCTGGATTACTTTGTCGCCTTGTAGCGTTAAGAAGTCAGAATAAGATATTCCGATTAGGTTGGATAATCAGTACCTGATCAATTGTGATTTCAATGGGCTTGTGACAGGACCTTTCAGAAACAAAAACTACGTCCTCATCGGAATCCGTCTGAAACATAAAAGGGAAATATCAGCATCCATTCAGACACATCTCTAAGCTAACCGGTCCATGGTCTCAAATATTTAGAAAAAAAATGAAGTTAAAGCTTTACTAAAACACCAGGTGTTGTGTTTGAATATGTACGTTAAAGGCAAAATAATATATATAATATATAACAAAACTAAGCGATTTGATTCAAGATAAGAAGACCAGGTTTATGCACAAAACGCTACAGGTAACTGGCCACGCTAGCTTATTAGCCAACGGGAGCTTACAGTAAAAAAAAGTTAATCCGATCCAGAACTGAACAGTTTAATTAGTCAGACAATTACACTATTTTGGCACAAGCGCATCGGATATTGTAAAATACAAACTTCAAAAGCGATTTACTTACTTTGCACACTTTTACAATTCACGTGGGTAGCGTTTTACGTTCGCGACCCGGAAGTAGATTTTTCTCTTCCTGCTAGAGACGAGAAAGGAGTCCGTAGCAACGGAGGCGAGCTGCTAAACAGTTTGACAGTTGTTTAATTTTTAATTTTCACTGTTTTTGTTTGTGTTAACCATCAACATTAAAACGATTAAAAAATATTAACTAAAATATGCACAATTTTCAATTGTAACCCAAGTAGGACCAAATTCAGAACTCATAATTACTTTGTCTTTATTTAAACAGACGTATGTAGTTAGATGTATGATTTGCTTATGATAATGTTAAATACCCTCAAGTTATTACTGTCAGTGTCATTGAGGAAAAGTGACGATGCAAGTCAGCAACGCCTAACAGACATCTCTTTGAAACATGTCTTGTGATTTGAGGCTGACTTTAAAGCATGATCTCACTTGAAACTTGCAAAATAAATAACAATGCTGTGTATTTAAGGTTATTATGCATACTTTTTATAGTGGGATTTTAGATATGGTTGTGTGTGCTGAATTTCTTGTGCAGGTGGCAGAATTTCTTATGAAATGGCAAGGGGAGTGAGATGAGCCTAATGTGCCCCTGTCAAAGTTGTACTTCCCCCTTTTTGGGTGACATTCCAGTATTGACAATACACTTGTGACAGCAGATAATATCATTGAGCTTCAAATGCACTTTGTTCATGACACAAATAACAGCTCAATTATTCCAAGCCACTTACTTACCACAGGGGAAGGATGCATTTTACACCAGATGTCCTTCCTAATGTAACCCTCCCATTTATTCAGGCTTGTGATCCCTGAGGCTGGGTTTGTGTCGAAAAAACAGGTATCTTTCAAAGCAGGATCCACAACTTAAACACATAGTTTGAGGAGAAATTTTGGGAGTTTGGCAGCGAAATCCCTGTTATTTTAACAGTGAATTCACCCTGCTGACTTCTGTTACAACCAGGGATTAAAATGGTCTGAAATGATGTGGCACCTTAAGTAAATTAGTAATTTACATCTCTTTAACGCATGATAAAATCAAGCCACTTAATTATTCATGTTTTGTGTCCAGCATTCTTACAAGCCTTTCTAAACATAGGCTCACCCCCCCGACATCCCCTTTAGTCTAAACAAAGCCAGAAGCCAGCGACAGGTCTCCGATGCCTTTATTGACATGTAACCCTCCCCCTGCAACCTCTTGTAGCCAGCCATTGCAGATCCAGCCATTAGCTTTATACTCTTCCATGTGCATGACAGTCATTTTGACCAAGCATACAGTTTTCTGTCACCCAGCTTTCATTTTGGAAATGGACGTTTAAGAAGCCGCATCCGAATCCAGCTCTGCTCCTAGTAGCTAGCTGCAATCCTCCTCCATCTCCATCATCCAGCAGGCCATGCTTTTGCAGGTCCCTGACGTTCTTACTACTGAAAGCTTACTTATTTTTAGAAGACTCCCACATGCAGTGAGGATTTTTGGCTATTTATGTGATATGACTTGGCTCGTGATTTAACATAACACAGAGAAGGGGGATGTGTGTGCCTTCATATCAGTAGTTTCAGTCCTACTAAATAACACTCAAAGCTAATGATATAGCTTAAGTATCATAAGCAGATTTGCATATATATTAAGTTTTAAAATACACTCTAGATCAGGATTGTTAAGGAGAATGTGTGGACTAATATGTGGACCAATTTTAAGGATAATCTTTTCAGGAAACATACATTTATATGCTTGAAGTGTTGCTTGGAAACCAGTTTGGTGTTAAAACAGTTGCACCATTTCTTTCTTTATTTGTGATTCAGTTACAGTGCACTGAACACTTGACGACGATACATCTGAACTAGATGTAGTAGTACCTGACTTTATAGTTATCCCAACAATAAAAACAACAACACCAGGGTATATTTAACAGAATAGGTGCACTGATGTATTAGTCACTTTGTGCAAATCACATTACAGACATTCATGTTATGCTGCCATAAAACAGTGACAGAGCTATCATTATAAGAGGATCTCAAAAAAGAAATACCAGTGCTTTTTCACATTTGGAACAACTACAGTACATGTTTAAAAATCAGTTATATAGGCTTAATACATTAAAAAAAATCCTACAATGATCATATTTTCATTGTACTATATTAGAACACAAGGCTTTACACAAAAGTAAAATCACTCACAGTTTAGTTGTTTAGTGTTATAGTAAGAAGAAATGGTCTCAAGATTAGAGAAGAACATTGTGAGACCTGCTTTTCAACCTCATTTTACTAACTTGTTCAGGATTGGATTCAGAATTCAGTCTCAAAGTTAACTGAGTCTTAATAGGTTAAATTCAACACAAACTTTTCAGCATTGTAATTAAATGGGCTTGATTTACTAAACAGGACAAAATAGTGCGTGAGCACGATCCCCAAATAGCACTTACAGGTGTGGTTAGTTATCTAAACACACCCACTTTCAGTTCATTATAATATCAATTGCAAAAAATGTGATATGCTGTTTTTCAGTGTAAAATATCACGACTGGATCGGTCACAAAAATCTCTGAAATCCCACCTCTGACATGCAATCTTGTTACTGCAATGTCTTTGTTAATACTGATGTTACTTTTTTTTTCACACCAAAACCCAATTTCTGCTTGTGCAATACGTCAGCAAATCTGGCCCAAAATATCAAAGGTTTCCAGTTAAATTTACAGTTATGCCAAATCTTTTCATTTTGTTTCATGGAATTTAAAGTTTAACTGTAAAGTGGGAAGAAAATGCAAGAAAACCCTTTGGAATTATCAAAATAACCCTACATGTAAACTTACATGTGATATCCCACATAGTGTTATCATTTTGGGCCACTTTTGTTTCTGTTGCGCCTGGGACTCCACCAAGTGATCACCACCATTAAGCTTCAGTATAATGTAAGGATGGGTGGTATTAAGCTGAAGTCTAGTAGAGGTTAGGTAAGAAGGTAATAATGAGAACAATAAGCCTAACCTGAAGTAAAATCATCATCTCTGTCTTGCCAACATACCATAAAGCCTGCTTTGTTGTCATTTTGACTGAGGTGGGACCATAATACACAAAATTAATGTTTTGTTGTAGTCAAAAAATGTGAAACAACCGATTAAGACCTTAAACTCATAGGGGAAGTTCTTACAAAGGTGGGAATCAAGGGAGCCCAGACTTTTATAAATTTTGACTTCTTTTTGCAACATCAAGGGCCCCTGCTGACCGTTAGAAAGAACCCATGTTTAAGGCACTTTGGCACTAGCTTTACTTATCAGACTCAGAAGCTACAGCCATCTTTTATATACATTTTATGGCTTTCTGGAATGAATTTATTAACCAGTGTACTACAGAATGATTTCAGTGAAATATAATCCTAAAATGAACCCAGGAGCATCGTTATATGACAGTTTAGGGAGGTATAAGATCCAAGGTTCATCATTTTTCCTTTGTCAATATATATATTCACTATGTTTAATGAAGACTAATGACAGCTGTTTATTTCTCACCACCAGTTAATGGATAAAAACCCAATAAAAAAATTTAGATTTTTAATTCCAAAGGGTTTACTTTTTCTGCCATTTTTAAGATTTTATCATACATCTAAAAAATGTTGATAATGCACAATAAACTCCGCAAGACAAAACAGTCTGACCACAGAAACGGTTACCTGTTTCTTTTAGGTTTACACATACCTGGCCTTCCTCAGCAACGGGATTTGCTTGATTGTCCAGAAATTGTTTTATTTTTAAATGTAAATTTTCTGACTTATTGGCTTAGAGGGGTGAGACTGTTTTGTCAATGATCTCTCCAATGCCAATTTATTAGAAACACAAACAACTGGTCATTTTCTTTAGTATACAGGTATTAAAATTCTAGAAAACAAAACACTTATGTTTTGACAAAATACATTACCTTTAAACTGTGCTTTTACATGCATGTCCAGTAATGTCAAATATCACAATTCCCAGATGTAATCAGTGCTGATAAAGTGCAAAATTACAGCCACTAACAGTAAACCCTATTTACTAATACTGCAGGATTAGTGCTGCAGTATTAAATGGCTTTTTATCATAGGCTTATTAAAAATTAACCTTGTTTAAAAAAAACAATCCACAAGCTGTAGAGTTTTTATTCACCTTTTAAAATCTATTTGATAGTCCTCCACAGCCCTGCACGAGATCTGCTGAATACAAAGCCTTTATGAGTAAACACTGTGAATGTGGCAAACTGCCCAACAGTACTTATATTGGAAAGGCGAGGGATAGAGAGAAAATCACTATGCGAATCCTTTGGGACTTTCCAGGATGAAAAACAGAGGCTGTGCAAGCATTGTGGGTGTAAGCAGGTATTTTACATACCTATCCTAACAGCTTATTTGTAGTTGTAGCTTGAATGCAAACAAAAAAATAATAATAATAATAAATGACATACAAAGTGCATTTTTATGAAGTAAGCATGGTTGATAAACAAAAGTTAGAATGTTGCAGCACTGGTTTGGTGCTGCTCAGGCAAAAGAGTTTACCTCAACACATTCAAGTCTTCCTCTAAGCTCAACTCTGTCATGGTTTAACAACAGGTCATTCAATATGTCTCTTTTAATATAATATAATAAAAAAAAAAACACTTTAAATATAACATTTAGTTGTGCTAATAGACTTCTTGTTCTTGTGTGTATGTATTATAATTCAGATTACACGTGTTCATCGAAAAATGCATCATCGAAAAATATCACTTTACTGAGAGATGTCGCTTTCTCTTCCCTCTCTTGTTCCTTTACATCCATCAAAAAAGCCTTCGGGAAAATGTAGGCAAAAATACCACTAGTTTCTTTTTAAAATGCCAAATCTGCACATGTGTGGCAAAAAACACAAACACAGTAAACATAGCTATCTCTTATGAAGTCGCTTCTTTGTGATATGTACCGTCTTTAATACTTCTTCCCTCAAAAATGTGACTGAAGTGTGTCCTCTTCAACATTTGCCCCGTATATTACCATAACCGTCGTCCAGTGTAGTTAACTGGGGCTGTGGGCATCTATAAGACACGAACAAGTAGTGAGAAAGTACAGCATTCTACTGTATCTAATCTACTGTACAGTCATGTTATTCCAGAGTGATTTAGAGGCAAAAACGCAGTTTGTGTTTATGGCATACTTACTGTACCACCGTTCATCACTAGAGCCATCTCGGTAGGTTGGTAGACATGCCCTCTGAAGGCGATACCAGGACGCATACTTCCATGGCTACCGTGGTATGTTCCGCTTCGGAGAGCTGGCACGCACACACACAAAAGATGCATTTGGTACTAAGAATAACCAATGTGTCATCTGATTATAATTATTACATAACCTTGAAAGTCCAAGCAGCTGACTTTAAGTATAACTTTCATACTGATCATATACCTTTTTGTGATCTTTATTTGGATGAATAAACTACAGCCATGTGAAAGAGAAACTTGTCAGAGGGCTCTGCATTGTGTCAGCCACTAAGTACACCCTTACTGCTTCCATAAGAATTAAAAGGGTAAGTGGCATCCAGTTGCTGCTAATCAAATGCACTTGATTTGTTGATCACTGGTTCGTGTGGCACCAACCACATGGGTTGGTGGTTTGTTGATCTGAAGCATTCAGGTGCCACAATCTTCCCAGCAAACATCCCAGTAAATTCGCCCCAAGGTAAGGCCGTGTAGTGCTTAGAGGGAAAAATAACAAACAGCTGCATCTCAGACTCTACAACACTCAGTTAACTTGCAAAATATTTAAATTCTTGACAGCACAGTTAAAAAAGACAAGAAGTATGGCTTGTTTAGAAGGGCTGTCAGAATAATATCGTTCGGACAGACAAAATTAAAGTGAAGATGTTTGGCCAAAATGCCTTTCGCCCAGTTGAAATGCTTTGGTGTGACCTTGTGAGAGGTGTGTGAGTTATTGTTGCCAAAAGTGGTTCAACCAGTAATTGAATCATGGGCTGTACTTAGTTTGTCACAGGACTGCATAGAGTCCATTGAAGATTTATTATTTATTTATTTATTTATTCTTAATGCAGTGAGATGTAGGTGGGTGCCTTTCCATAACAAAATTGCTTACTGCTCATAGCAGTAAGCAATTTAAATGAATTCAGTTCTACATTTTGACTCATTTGAATTAATTGAACACTTGTTTTGTTGCCTTCTTTGTTCTGTTCTCTTTTCATGTCATGCATTTATTTCCCACACTTGTTTTCTCAGTTACTTCATGCCTACTGATTCTGTCTTTGTCCTTTCTGCCTCTGTTCTTTTCTACAGGCATCTCTGTTTCCTGCATGTTTCTGATTTGCAGTAACTTACAAACCTGCTCAGTACATACTGTTGCTGTTGCTCAGTGCCCTTTGTTTCACTCTGCTTTTATAGACAGATTGAGGCAGATGACTGCTCATACTCAGTCTAGTGACGTCCAAGGTTTCTTCTTGTTAGCGTTCATATTAAGTCTCCTGCAAAGACTGAACACTTTAAATTTGCTGGCGTTCTGATTTGTATAAGTTCATTTCATGCCGCACTATGTGACATGGATTTAATATACCTGGGCTGGAAATCAAGTTTGGTTCATGTAGACTCTGTGCTTAATGAAAACTGCTCTGTCACGAGCTATGACGCTTTGCTATTTGTTTCCACTACATTCCCTTAGTTGCTTTCACAAAGGCAGCTGTTGACATGCTGTATTTAAAAAAAAAGGAACTGCTGGTGTTGAGTTGATTAGTGCGTCATTTCAGCTGCATTCCTGGTTGGCTGGTTATTTAATTGAAGTAGGTCACAGCTACCGTGAAATTGTGAGATAGTTATCCTTGATTTCTAACACTGTCAGAATTTTGTCCCAGGCTATCTTTGGTTGCGAGACCATTACAACAGCCAACTTTAACATCTCTCACTGTGCAATGCAGGATCTCATGTTTTGAATTTTTTTAGTAAGTCAGACATGTTAGCAGCCCAACCTCAGTCTCTTAGCAACTTTCTGAAGTCACTACAAGTACAGTGTTGTGTCTTGATGCATGCTCAGTCATCCAGGTAAGTAAATCTCCAAAAGTTGGTTCTGTTCATCTGGACGTAGCGTTTTGTGGGAGAAACGCTTCGTCACTCATCCAAGTGACTTCTTAATTTAATTAATTTAAATTAATTTAATTTAATCTTAATTGTGCAAATTCTCATGACCATTGATCAACAGCCACTGATCAAAGCCCACTGATCAATGGCCATGAGGACCATTCACACAGAGTTGGGGAATGGCTGCAATCACAGCATTGTAAGGTGGTGACAGATGTACCCTTAGGCCCCTCCTCGATTCAGAGATGGTCTTTCCCTTTTCACGTAAATGGCCTCCTTGACTCCGCGCTCAAACCAGCGTTCCTCCCTGTCCAGGATGTGTACATCCTCATCCTTGAAAGAGTGTCCACTGGCCTGTAGGTGTAAATAGACTGCAGAGTCCTGGCCTGATGAGGTAGAGCCACCTCGTCAGGCCAGGACTCCGCAGTCTATTTACACCTACAGGCCAGTGGACACTCTTTCAAGGATGAGGATGTACACATCCTGGACAGGGAGGAACGCTGGTTTGAGCGCGGAGTCAAGGAGGCCATTTACGTGAAAAGGGAAAGACCATCTCTGAATCGAGGAGGGGCCTAAGGGTACATCTGTCACCACCTTACAATGCTGTGATTGCAGCCATTCCCCAACTCTGTGTGAATGGTACTCATGGCCATTGATCAGTGGGCTTTGGTCAGTGGGCTTTGGTCAGTGGCTGTTGATCAATGGTCATGAGAATTTGCACAATTAAGATTAAGGAACTGACCTCCCAGCCCATTGTTCCTTCACTGGGCTGGTTTCAGTCATTATGCAAATGTACTGGTTATAAGATTGGGGAAACCTGCAGTCAGCTGAGACTGAAGAAGTCATTTGGATGAGTGACGAAGCGTTTCTCCCACAAAACGCTACGTCCAGATGAACAGAATCAACTTTTGGAGATACAGTGTTGTGTCTGCACTGTCTTGTGTCTGTATCGTGTATCGACTTAAAAGACATGTGCTTGATGAAGAACGGTTTGATAAACAAGCCCCTTTCCAGTGTTTTTGAAAGGCGTAGCTAATATCAAATCAAAAATGAGCATGTACTTTTTTTAAATTCTCAGTTTCAGCATGTTTTGCAAACATTGCATTCTTTCTTTATTTCCATTGTTTAGACTGTCTGCATTCATTTTTACAGTTTCACCTGAGCAGTGGTCTGATTGGAGTATATAAAAACACCTGTATGGTTATGACTGAATCACTTCCTACTTAGCTTTTCCTCATGGAATGTGACCTCATTAGTTTAGTCCTTATGTATTATTTATAAGCCATAAAATGTGCAGATCTGCATTTTGGTTGGGTTTGTAGAGAGTAAGTGGAATCCCATGTTTTTCTCTCTTCATGAATACATTCCACATTACAGACACTGAAACAAAAAGATGACAAAACATTTCCCATTTCCCAGCAATGTAAGATCTGTGTTATCATTTTTATGGCACAATAAGATAATGCACAACTTGTTTGTGTTAAATATCTGTGCTATGTTGTATTTACTGTTTATTTAAGTGCAACAATTCAAGAAGAATCTAAGTTTTTCTTAGTCTACAGTATGTTCCATTTTTACACGTTTGAATTGTCTTTTGTTTTTTATTTGTTTCATTTATGTTAGGGGAAATAAATTAAACTCAAAACCAATAGTTTAACCTAGAGATTTAGTAATACTACTTTGAAAAGTCATTTGGTTACATGTGTAGGTGCACAGAGTTTGTCTATGGAGACCTGGATGGAGAGTAAAGACCTGCTAAACTGTGAATCATTTTTTAATAAATGTTATGACTGTGTCAGAAATTCCAGAATGATTCACTACATATACTAACCTTAATAGTGAATGATAAAACATGTAACAATAGAATGAGACTCAAACTTCTCATTTGACTGAGATTTTTTTTTAGCAAAATTCTTCTGAACTGTATTTCCCATGTGCCCCAGTGCAAAGGTACACGTATCCCACAGTGCCTCACAAGAAACTGTACAACGGAAGGTCACCATCCAGCCCTCGCATACTATCAAATACTGCATCAAAAGAAAAATGAGAGCAGTGCTGTAACTTAAACTGTCTTGAAAGGATTTGTTAGTATTGCTCAGTATATTATGTCTTAATCACAAAAATGCTTAGCAGTATTTATTTATTTTGCTGATTTTGATCTTTCATTTAAATGATGCATTAGCAATTATGCAATAAATTGGCACTTAGAAAGTCACACCATTAGTGTCCAAGAGTGTTTGCTGTTGGTGGTGTTTTTCTTTTTTCCATTTTGCGACTGAGCTCAGTTCACACTCGTCTACATAACATGACTTAATATGGAGCAGCGAATGGGAATGAGACACAAGCAGTATTTTTATTGTTGTTTGGTTCTTTTGTTTGTATGGGGTTTCTGTTGTTTTTTTTTTTTCATAAACTGAGAAGTGGATCATTTTTAGGTATTACACACACTCACCAGCTGCCCTTACAAACTCACGGTTTTTAAAACATAGCTTAGACTACATTATCAGTTATATAACTAAGAGAAACCTTTACCTTTTACTTTCAACCACAAATTAAATTCTCTTTTAAATTTCTCTTTCTTCTAGATCTGACTGCCTATTAAGAAGTCTAAAAGGATCACCAAATATCATCATCATGCTGGAGACTGCATGTGCCTTTCTATTCCCTTCACTCTTTGTTTATCCTGGCTTATCGAGGCTTAGCTCTTCATCTGTGCATCTCGCTTCAAATAAATATAGCGAGCAATCAAAGTGAGATGACTCATAACTGTACTGCAGTAAAAGCCTGTTGAAAAATCAGACATTTTCTGAGGTTTAATTGGATTCTTCCCATACAGTACCTAGAAATGAGCTTCCCTGTCTGTAAATAAGACTACTTGCCATTCATGGTTGGATGGTGATGTAGTTTTTTTTCATGTATGATGAATGGAAAACTGGCCTGCAATTCAAAGTAGGATTAGTTCAGTTATTACTGTAAAAAAAAAAGAAGGTGATTAAAAGCAGAGGATTGACAAGCAGCAAAGAAGGCAGTAGTGTGTCATGCACCATAACCATGTACCCATCAGATTTTTCATTTTCAGTCTCCGCTTGACTTGAAATATTTTGGTTAACCTTGTGTTTTCATGAACTCGTGAGAGGCTCAAAGAGTTTTAATGGGAAAAATGTAAATGTGGTTGTAAGATACCAATTTTTATATCTAATTGATATTCAGATTGATCTAACATAATTTTATTTTAATTAATATTCTTTTATAAATTATTAATAAAACTAATTTGGAACTGTAACATTAAATGTATTCAATCAATTAAAACGATTTATTTCAATTTTATGTAACATGTCTGAGATTTTAAAAAGACAAACCACATGAATTACTTTTGTTGTTTTCTCCTTTTTCATTTCTCTTCATAAGGTTGTCACGGTCCCCATTTTTGTTGCCAGTTGCCTAGCAACAGTGGTCTCATAATTTACTGTAAAACACTCAAATGCTAAACGTATTTTGCTCTCAACCTAACATATTGAAACTATGACCTAATAAGTTCCCTTTTTTGTTAGATTAGTTATCTCTGTCACTCAGGTATAGACATGCACACACGTCACATAGGCTTACTTGCACTGTGTTCCTCCATTGAAAAGGCCTGGTTCTCTTGGAAGGATCGGTGCGAATGTGCAGGGAGCTCATCTCCGTAATGTGAAGGAGGAGACGTGTGACTGGTGTCAAAGAAGTCTTGCGTGTCGGATTGTGAAGTTTTCAGGAGACACAGGTGAGTCTCTGGGACAGCGTGGAACAGGAGCAGAAGCCATCCCTGAATAACCAGGGCGACAGCCAGTGCAGGCTCATCGAACACTTTTGCATCCTTATTCCCCCCTCCCTTCTCTCTGTTCCCCCTTCCCCTTAACGTCTGGCTGCCGTAAAGGTAAAACCCCAGCCAGGCCACCCATAGTAATGCTGATGCGAGACTGGACAGGACGAGCCAGATTGCGTTACACTTCCATTTCCGTCTTTCACTATCTCCTTCTCTGTCTTCGTCATTGCCACTTCCTCCATCTACTGCCAGCTCTCCACCACACAGCACCACCCCAAGAGAGAGACCCATGGCTATGAGAAGAAGCCCCAAAGTGTAACTGCAGGTAAGGGCAAAGTCTAAAGGTGGATATTCACAGGCTGGGTGACCCTCCCTAACTACAGTCAGCAGCACCCATTCGGCAGAGATTATCCCCTGAACCAAGGCCAAGGCCAGACCGAGTGCTGCAAGGGAGCTGCCAGATGGGCTTGCCTTTCCAGCTACCAGCCTCCTGAGCCTCACACCCTGCACCAGTAAGCTGGAAAAGCAGAGGGCAAAAAGGGGTCCCCAAAAGGCCCTTCGAACCACACAGAGCGCCTGGTTCTTCCCCACCAGGAAAGCCAGAGAGATGGTAAAAAGCCCAAGAAGTGTGCCCAGAAGCAGGAGTAGAGGCCCCAGGCTGGAGCGCTTGGCAGGATCAGAAATGGAGCGCATCTTGACTAGCAGGAGCACAGCGAGGACCACTGATGTGAGACCACCGCTGCAGGCCACAGTTTCCAGAACAACACCCCAGACTGATTCCAGGTCGCAGAGCACCCTGTATGGAGGATCCACATCCACACTACATCCCCGGGGAGGAGGTGGCGGAGGAGAGGGGTGGGATGACCCATAGCAAATGAGTGGCAGGAGGCAGATGATAATGTGGCTGAGAGCCATCTTAGAGACAGAGACAGAAAACAGTGTACTGGTGAGAAGAGACAGAGAAAGGGTTAAAAGAAAGAGACAAAGATACAAGTACAGGAAGGTTACACTGGGGTGAAAGCTCCAGAGAAGAGGGAGGCAGGGATGTGAGTGTGAAGGTAAATTTCTGCATATTAGTTCCTACTGCATCCTCACAACACCGTAGAAACAGCAGTCAATATCTGTTAACATCCAATATACCTGTTGTGTGAGATGTTTCAAACACACACAGACACATACTCGCGCATTCAATCCACACGACAGACCTGCTTTTAGCACTGGGCAATAGTTTCCATGGAAACGGGAAACAGCGTGGGCTGGCTACATTGCACACTGGGCTTTTGAGAAGTCGAGTTCAGTACCCCAAATCACAGAAAAACATAGGAGTATGCACACACACACACACACACACACACACACACACACACACACACACACACACACACAGACTCAGTGTTTGTACTGATTACTGAGAATCACATTGGTTAAAAGGTTTCCTTAGAATGACTCCAATCACAGTATAAACCCAATCAATTCAACATTGTACAAAAAAGTTTTAACCCTCAAACTGTAAACAAGCAAAGGCAGAAATGTCCTTTTAAGGTCTGAAACTGAAATACAAGAATAGGTTAATACACATAATGAACACAAGCACAAACCAAATAAAAAAAATAAACAAAACATCATCAAAATTTCAACACAGTTTGATTTTTCTAAGAATCTCCAACTCACCTCAGATAAAGTCTTCACTTGATTTCCTATTATTGAGGGTGCAGAGGTATCATAATTTTCCACAAATCATTTTTGGCATCACTTCACTTAGTTGAAGTAATTTTGTATTCCCTGTTAATGAAATCCTTGAGGCAGCAGAAACAAGTCGGTTTCCATTTTGTCTTTCAAAATGTCGCTGTCTGTGCTCACAGCTTCCACTGTTTTAAAGTACAAAATAACACAATTTGAAAGACCAGTAAATGTCCTGCTGATGCACTGACTTGTCCAGCTGCTCCAAGAAGAATCCACAATTATGATGCATGCCTTGATACTTCACACACCCACACAGTCAAATATATCTTCTGTCTCTTTCACTCGTCTCTCTCACTCTCTGCCTCACTCTCTCGCTCCCTCTGTCGTCTTTCTATCCATTCTGTCTGCATGTCTGCGCCGCTCTCTCTCCCTGCTTCACGCTGAATCTGTGGAGGTGTCAGAGATGCAATCCCAGCTTACTTTCGTTCACCCACACACTGGGAGTATGTTGAGTATGATTTGCAGATGCACCTGTATAACTAGGAAGAAGATAGGAAATAAGTGCAGTACACAAACATCTCACAGTCAGCCCAGGATTAGTCACTAATTTGCACATTCAAGCTCCCACGTCTTCCTCTTACCACTTGTAAAAGTCTTCTGCACACCCATAGTTGTGGGAGGTATAGATTCATCTTTCATCAATAAATTATACCAAAGCTATTTTTTCAGGTGGCAAGATGTCTATTGATGGTTTGCATGTGTCAACATGATATAAAATGATGGGTGTCATGTGGTCAGTCTACACAGGTGAGCCTTGTGGCCATGTATCTATTCTAGTAGAGTGTTGCATAATCTTCTGGAAGACATGATTCAGCCAAGTCTGCTTAGACAGGATTAATCCTTTACCCTGCATGTGATGTTAGAAAGGGACACGGCATTGGGAAAGTCATAATGAGCAGCTACCATTGTCACTGAGCCAGTTTGGATTAGTGTGTGAGAAACTGGTTCTGACAGATGTATGAGCTCAGTGATAGTGAGCAGGCAGGAAAAAACAAAGCTGGTTTGTGGTGCACAAATAAGTAAAGCATAGACTGTATAAAAAAGGACATAGCCATGATTTGTAAAGTTGTGAAGTCTTAATTCGAGGATTTCTGTCACGACCTTGTTGATTACATGGAAGTGAGCATAATGTGGAGTGCTAGGTCGTCTGCTAATGCTAGCAAGCTGCATCCATAGACTCAATAAACAGACCCACATACCTCCTTATTACTATTAACAAAATACTGCTCACCAGAAATGTTGCACAGACCTCCTGAGCAGACTGGTAATATAGAAAGCCATTGTCTTTGGTCAGCAGGGAGCATTAAAAATGTTCCAAGAGGCACCAAGATTCTGTGCTTGAATGAGCTGAGGGGAAGCGCCAGTTAAAGGTAATATCTCCATAACTATAATAACTTTATGCAGCTATTAAGATTTGGTAAGTTATCTGCCGAGATCAAAACTTTATTTATTTTGATACATTTCTTTATTATGCTCTAATTTAATACGGCAGTCTACGAGGATCAACTGTTTTGGAGACAGCTTCAAGTGGCCATTAGACGAGCTTAATTTTCAGTGCTGGACAACAAGTATGCACACTAGTGTCATGCTGAGTCGATCATGTGAGTGTAATCCAGATAATGAGCCCTCACATGCAGGCAAGCAGCAGCTTAAGTTTATAATTATAGATGAATAGAGTGATGATGAATTGTTTCTTCTGTGCAGCTCATTGTCATTTAATCCTGCTACTAAAATGATTAAAAGTTACTAGAATAAAATAGTAATAATGCCTGATTACCTAGGTTGGCATTACCCTAAACATTATAAATAAACGAGTTGTCCTTGAGGTACCATTAAAAAAGGTCACGTCTGTGCAGTAAACACAAAGTAACAACTTGCAGTCATTTAGTGTAGTTTAGAATGGCATTTTGATTGATGTGACAATGCAAACAATCATCTGAATTTCAGACACATTACAGCATAACATATACAAAGCCTTTAAAGCTCAATAATTACCACAATATGCTGTATAAAGCTTGTTTAATTTTCTTTTTCTACATTTAACAGAGTGTCAAATATGAATCCAATTTTCAGGCAGTTGCTTCCTTGTATGTGCAGTCTAGTGCATGATGCCACTGGGGACGTAGATGCTTGCTACGGAGCTCCGCAAGGGACATTGGAGAAAAAAAAACAGTAAAGCTAAATTTATGCGAGATCTCGCAAAATAGGCTGCATCCTTCACAGGTCGCAGTTGAAGGACGAGACGGTGTATCCATCGTGGCCCAACGTATTCCAGAATTCATAGCGTGGCCCAGCCGGCTCCAGTATCCAACAATGCAGGCAGCTACGTAGTTTTAATATTAGTCTTTATGGGTCACAAAATAAACTTTTCAGATAATTTCATGCATGAATGTAGCTGTGTATATTTTAAGTTTGATTCTGTAAAAAGTGACAAAAACATTAGCGTTTACTGTACACTCTGTGTGGGAAGAAAACTTTCTACAGCAAAAAATTAAACTTCAAATCTGTGCAAGCACCTAGCAAGCCACCACGGGAATGTGAAATTCACAGAGAAACGCCCACTGACATGACTGTTGCAGCACCGGGCACCCACCCCACTCCTGCTAAACAGGTGAAAATAGCTTGAATAGCAACAGGACCTAGTGCCACTGAATCTTTGATTTTATTTATTTTTTGCTGTGTTTTACTTGCAGCTATTTGAAAGAGCGAGTGTAAACACAAAACATTATTTTATTTTATATGCTGGAATATGCAGAAAATAGGTCTAAATGTTAAACAAATTTCTTCAAGCCAAAGACTGTTGCATATAATTTAATTTTTGCTTAATGTAATGTGCATAAAATTAAAAAAAATTAAAACTAATAAAACAATTTTTAACAAGAGGCTTTCCATTTGATTCAATTTTATATGATGGATTATGCATAAAAAATAGAACTGTGCTAAAAGGTCTGTTGCTTTATTACGTATTCAGGTTGTTTATCATGTTTTTTGAAAGGTAACTAAGTAACTAAGTACTTTTGAAAATAAGTAATGATTAAAGCAATGGGATTACTTTTTTTTTGAGAGTTAATCAGTAATTAGTAACTAATTATCCTTTTCAAGTAACTTGACCAACACTGGTCCTGACCTCATGATAATTAAGATGACATCATGCAGTTTGAATGCAGTTTAATAAATAGATCTTTTGCCACAGACTTAAAATATTTGACAAACCTTCACAGGTTGATATTTAGAGTTTGCATGTGTTTCCTGTTTTGTCCCTGTGAGCATTTACGACAGAAATGGAGAAGCGCTAACAGAATTCATCAGTCCTAATCTTGTTAATCTAGGAGTGTCTATTGTCACATTCCAAAAAAGAGGCATATTCCAGCTTTATACCACCTCAGGTCTCTTCTCAGTCCAGAGCCACACTGAACCCTAGTTATTATGTTTCATATAGGGGCTCCCATGGGAATGACATAATGTCTTATCTTCAGCATCCTTACAATATATGCCGTAAAATGCACATTGATTAGGCAAAATATGTTTGTCTTTAAAAATATAGTCATCTAAGAAAGCATGGATGGACACATGGCTGGAAACCCAGATTTACATTGTAATTATTAACAATAAAACCATGGCCATCAATAGTGTAATTTGCTATCAAAACATACATGAAAAGACAGCATTGAACCTGCAAGGACTCAGTTTTTATTATACTATAATAAGGACAGTGAACTATAATATACTTATATACTATACTATATTATCACTGATGCTGTTATTATTTAGAAAAGGTAGAAATGATCTTTTAAGCATACTCAAAATGCACTAATATTATACAACAGCAGCTCTGCACTGGCAGCTATAATCAAATCATCCTGCTTATCAAATGTTAACTTCCTGCTTGTTTAGAAGTTGATTGAAGAAGTTTAAATATGTGAAGTGGAGTTAAAGTCAGGAGACTAGGAGTGTACCTGACATGGGTGGATGGTGTGTATGCAGGAGTTTAAATGGTGATACTAAAAGCTCCTCCTGAAAATACTCTTTTATCAACACCCACTGTGTCAAATACTGGCATTACATTAGATGTCACTGACTGTTTTAAGTGCAAACAGATACAAAGTCCTGGTGTTTTTACCTCATTTGAGTCCCAACTCCTGACTTTAAGCTGTCCCGTGGTTCTAATTATAGTCATCTATCATCCACCTAAATATAACGACTTTTTTCCTTCGGAATTTTCAGACTTCTTGACATGTTTTATCGCTCACTATGAAAGGATTCTTATATGGGGGGACTTTAATATTCATCTGTGTTGTGAGGATAAACCCCTGGTCAAAGATTTCTTAAATGTAATTGATTCCTCAAATTTCACACAATCTGTGTCTGGGCCAACATGTAAAGGCCACACCCTAGACGACGCCCCGCCACACACATTAACCTGGTAAAATACATATTTAGGCAGAATTTTGCAAATATCTATTTTTCATTTTTCAGCAGCATAGTGCTTTTTTTCGAATTATTTTTAAAAGTCAAGTCAAGGCTCCAAAAGCCCAAAGGCGACATAAGGGTGGCGGCTCACAACAGTTTTTGTTTGCTACATGGATCATTTTAGTTCAGGTTGGTGTCTTTCCTTTTGTTATATTTTTTTTAAGAGTTCAAAATGTAATTTTCTCTGTAGCACTTCATGGATTTCATAAGCAACACACCTTAGTTGTTCACACAAAGCATAAAGGTATAAAACAATATATACGGTGTTATCTTCATTTTAGATGTCAAAAAGTATTTGCGGCTCCCAGTGTTTTCTTTTGCATGGAAACCAGGTCCAAATGGCTCTTTGGGTCTTAAAGGCTGCTGACCCCTGCCCTAGACCTTGTCTTGGGTTATGGACTGAATGTATCGGTGACTGAAAACTGTGTTTTACCTATTTTAGACCACTCAGTAATTTTAGTTGATATTTTAATCCCTAAATCTTCAGCTTCTGACAAGGGAAAATTACTCCTGAGATCATCTCGTCATATTAGCCCCGAAGCATTGCTTGGAGTTAAATTACATTTACCTGATGTGTTGGACCCCATTTTTACCCAGGAGTTATGTGTGGACACCTTGACTGCGAACGTTAATATTACACTTCTTCTACTGGACTCTGTTGCACCTGTAAAGAAGTTAAAATGTCAACAAAGGAACCCTATGCCCTGGTTAAATGAGGAGCTCTTGAATTTGAGAAGAAATTGTAGAAAAGCAGAGCGTCGCTGGCAATCTTCCAGACTAGAAATATTTCTCCAGGCTTGGAAGGACTCAATGTCTTTTTTTCAATCAGCGATGTCTGCAGCGAAAGCAAATTTCTTTCTTTCAAATTTCTCAAATCTCATCATGAGTCATAAACATAACTCAAAACTCTTATTCAACACAGTGTCGCAACTTACAGAGAGTAAGTCATCTCTCTGCTGTTCTAATTTGACAGCTCATGACTTTCTTATGTTTTTCAGAGACAGGGCTGAAACACTTAGGAATCAGATTACTCCCTCCTCGAGCTGTACATTAGACTACTCAGCTGCTTTACCTGTTGGTGCTGATGAACTGTTCTCTGTCTTCAAGGTTATTTCTCTGTCTGGATTAACTAAGGTTGTAAAAGCAGCTCGATGTAAAACCTGTTCTTTGGATCCTCTACCTGCTAAATGCTTTATCATGGCTGAGATCTTACCTGTCTGGGAGCTCTCAGACTGCTGGTTTTAAAAATGATCTCTCTCCCGAGACCTGTGCAGTGAGGCATGGGGTCCCTCAGGGCTCTGTACTTGGACCATTGCTGTTTTCTATGTATCTGCTGCCTCTTGGTGTTCTTTTAATGTAACTTTTTATTGTTACGCTGATGACCTGCAGCTTTATGTTCCTCTAACCATTGAAAATTGTGCTGAAGTCTCTAAACTAGAATCTTGTCTATCTGCAGTTAAGGGCTGGTTATCAGATCATTTCTTGCTCCTAAATACTGATAAGACAGAGTTGATGGTCATCGGACCACAAACATTTCAGCACTTGTCCCAAAATTTCATCTTGAAAATTGATGACAGTGTCATAAATTGCAGGGACAAGGTAAAAAAACTTGGGCATGTGGTTCGACATGGTGCTCTTCTTCGAGTCTCACGTAAAAGAGATAACAAAGACTGCCTTTTATCATTTCAGCAACATAGCCAAAATCAGACAAGTTTTGTCAAGCGACACCGCAGAGGTTCTTGTCCATGCATTTGTGTCTTCACGGATTGATCATTGTAATGTTCTTCTTTCTGGGCTACCAAAGAAAAGTTTAAGAGGTCTACAGATGTAAACAAGCAAGGATATAAACTTATACAAAAATAACAATTTTGAATGTAGCAGATGGAAGGCACTATATCCCATACCATGAATTTATTTTGACACTTCTCACTCTGTGATAGGTGTCAATGTGAAAATATACCCCTATTAATTTAATTTTAATGAAAAAATGTATGCCTCACTCAAATGATTATGCTCTTCTAATTATTTTTCTCTATTTTGCTCATTTAACAAACAATATTTTGCATTGTTTGCATATTCAAAAACTTACATTTTGATCTAGACATATCCTTGCTTGTTTACTTCAGTAACAATTTTATTGACTTAAAACCCATTGCAAATGTCAGTGGTAGAGTCAAGAAATTTTGCACTTCAGTGTTAAATGCCTTTATGTTTATTTTATATTAATATTTGAATTTTATTTCTAGATCATCATTACATCTAACAAGCAGCAAGTCAGTTACTTCGGTAAAGGTTTTTAATATAAACAGATAAATCAAGACATATCACATGATTGTTGTAGGTAAAAACTATAAAAAAGGTAAAAATGTGAATTTATTTATTAATGTAAATGTGAAAATATAGTTCCAGTGTTTGTAAAAAAAAATGGAACAATGTCGCAAACAATGACTAATGTTAATTAGTCAGCACTGACATTTTAATCTTGTCATCAGTGTTATATTAATATTTAAAATATCAGAAATTTAAATGAAAACATTCAATATGTCATCTAAATGAAAAATCAAAGAATAACTTTAAACGCTAAAACATCTAAATTTGATTTTACTTGTGGGTATGTTATTTTAAAAAACCCACACGCCTTCATTTAAGGCTTTTTTCCTTCACTTTAACGTTGAGGTATTTGATACAGAGACAACACCACTGTCACCAAAACAAAAAAGAAAAAAAAACAGTCCTGATAACTAACTCATATTTTCACAGTAAATTTATATAAAGTGATTTCTTAAAGGGTGATTTCTTAAGTTAAAAGGAAAGGAAGGAAGTTTCTTTGTTACTCTTCTACATAGCTACATATTCAGCATGTTCAGTTTATATACAGTTAAAACATGGAAACAGGTATACAGGATGAGCACAGGGTTACAGAGGATGTCTGTTTGCACAGAGATGCCCTGCTGCTGTTGCTTCAGTAGAACATACACTGCAGTTCTGCTTCACATGCGCCTGTGGACGTGGATAATGCCGCTGCAGGAGGGGCAGGAATGCTCCACATCCTTGCAATCATTGACGCAGAAAGGTATGAAACAGCAAGGCCAGCACCTGTTGTGAACAAGAATAGCATCAAAACGGTTATCATATGCCCATCAACTCATTCATTCTACAGACTGAATATTAATAATAATTTGGGGAGTGAAGAGAGGAGAGTGAATAAGAAATACTCAGTGCCTCACAAACTCCAGTGTGTCATTGTCCTGCAGCAATCTGAGCATGTTGCAGTATAAATAAGGTATGGTTTAGGATCACCTGATTCAGTCTTAACTATAAACTTTATCCTAAAAAAAAGAAAAAGGTTTTGAGTCTAATCTTAAAAGCAGAGAGAGTGTCGGTCTTCCAAATTGACTCTGGGACTGGTTTTGTGGAAACAGCCTGATAGCTGCCAATTAAATCTTTAAAAACTCTGGGACCCACAAGTAAGCCTGGAGTGTGAAAGCAAGGTGCTACATAGGGATAATATGGTACTATAAGGTCTTAAGAAGGAGAAGACGGAGTCTGAATATTTAAGAATTTGTATTCGAGGAGAAGAATATTAATTTCAATTTAACAGGGATTCTTCAAAGAGAAGCTAATATGGGACAAATATGCTCTCTCTTTCTGGTCCCTGTCTCACAGCAGCATTCTGGATTAACTGTAGACTATATGTCATATGTCACAACATGACCCAGAGTGTGAGTAAAGCAGTGAGTGCGATCATTTACATTTTGAGAAAATTATTAACTTTCTGTCATGGTCCTGGGTCTTCGAGCCAGCGTTTTGAGTTAGTTTTGAGTGTGGTGGACTTGCGGTTTTATCTTTTGGATTTCAGAGATGATTTAAGCTCATTCTCTGTATTATTTTGTTCTGAGTTCAGCATTTCCTGGTGCTTTTGAGTTTTGTTTTCTATATTTCTGGTTACTGGGTTCTTGCTTATGAAACTTCTTTTTTATGTCCTAGTCTTGTCTTTGTGCTTTTTCCTGAGCAGCCGTTGTGTTTATTGTGTCTATTTTGTCTCTGTTTTTTGCCTTTTGTCTTTCAAATCCACAAGTCTTTCTCCAGGTCAGTGTTAGTTGATTCCTGTTTCATTTGACAACATCTTGTCCCTAGCTTTTTGTATTTAGTTCTACTTCCTGTGTCTAATTATTTGTGAGCGGTTTCAGCTCCTCCCACCTTTTGCCTGTTCCCTCATTATACTCTGTTTATTTAATAGTTATATAGTTTCCCCCTTACCCTTTGCTGTGTTTTACCTCGCATTTTGTTTTACTTTAAGATTAGTTGAATTTTGATTTCCTAGTGTTTTTGACCTGGATTACTTTGTTTAGATTCTGACAGTTATCACTTGAGGGTGTTGATTAATTGAAACTACCATTAAACTACCTTCATTCTGTGAGGCAGACTAAATCAATATTTTGATCAAATTTTGTTGAAATGTTTGATAAACTACAGATTTTCTGTCCTACCTTCATCAGGCCATCTGGTATAATGATGACTTGATGAAACAGGTCACACACAAATACCAAAAAACTTTGATATTTACTTAAATGTTGCTGAGAAAATAATCTTATATGACATTTTGCAGTGTGTTCAAATTTCTTCATGTGTATGTGTGAGTATAGTGGGGTTTTGACTCACAAGAAGACTCCTAATAGGCCACAAACCAACCAGGTGTATGGTCCGATTTTGTACTCAATTTTAGTCACAACATTGGTGTGGCAGTAAGGGCACAACATCTGTCCAGGAACGCATTTTGGCAGATTCTCCACCACCACCACTTGGCTAACTGCGAGAAACAACACAACACAGCCAAAAATGACTTTAATAATTATACATCCTTACTAAAACTCCACTAAACCTGGAATTTTGTGACACCAAATTCAGATTTAACCTTCAACCACATAGACTAAAGTAACATTAATGAATCATAAATTAAGAGCACTGTATTTAAGTATTTAAATATACTATATGACTAGTAACCTCTAATTTCTCACCTGTCTGGACAACAGGCTGGACAACAGGCTGGACAACAGGCTGGAAAACAGGCTGGACAACAGGCTGGAAAACAGGCTGGACAACAGGCTGGACAACAGGCTGGATAACAGGCTGGATAACAGGCTGGACAACAGGCTGGACAACAGGCTGGATAACAGGCTGGACAACAGGCTGGACAACAGGCTGGACACTTTGCTGGTAACCTTGTTGGAAGACTCCTGCATTGTAGTCCAGAGGGGGGCCAGGGTATGGTGGTGCTGGGATTTGGAATCCCTTTTCCATTGTGTCTTTCTATAGAAACAGAAATGAAGAAAATAGAAAATAGAAATTACAGTAAAGCTCTGAAATCCAATTTTTTTTCTCTGAATAAAACAAAGTGAAAAAAAGTTAAACCACCAAAGTCAAGAGGAATGGGCTTAAGTCGAGACTGAAACCTGGAATCCCTTCTCACCAATGTTTGAAAACTTGCTTATCAGGTTGAAGCAATGAATCACATCACACTCTTTCAACATATGCAAGTGAGCAGGTTTGGTAGCACTGTAAATTTTTACAGGAAATTGTAGAACCTACTCTCACATGACTAAAAGTCCTGTTTCTCTGCATCAAATCACTAAATGCCTTTGAGTTTTATATGTTTGGTTAAATCTGTTATGGTGCTGTCTTCATTTGCATGTGTTTTTAAAAAAAAATACCCTGATAAAAATGCAAATCTTGTTCTGTGAATGTTAGTGTTCTTTTCGAAATATGTTGCATTCAAGTAGAGTCTTATTCAGTAATTTTTAATTTTATTGATTTATTTATTTTTGACTATCTGCTGCAAAGGTTCAGCTTTAATACTTTGACTCGCTCATTACCTGGTAGATGACTCTTTTTCAATTCAGAAAGACAAAGTAAACAACTTTCAATGGACTGTGGATCCATTTTTTTTCATAGTCAACTGAAAATTGACCCCACACATATCTTTGGACTGTGGGAAGTAGCTGGAGTGTCCAGAGACAATCCATGCAAACACAAAGAGAGCATGCAAACTCCACACAGGAAACACCCCAAAGACCTCAATGGTAACCACTTCATCACCGTGCCACCTGCCTTTTGATTTTATTTTTAAAAAACAACAACAACAAAAAAAAACTTCACCTATTGTTGTGTTTCATAAACCTGGCCCAAAGATGTACCACTGACTAAAAAAAAAGACTGTTATAACTGACCTGAATTAAATTTTATAACCTTGTTTCATAAAATAGAAGAAAAAAAAAGGTTTGTTAGGGACATTTTACCAACAAAAAACACGCTGCTCATAGCTTTAACATTATAGCTTCTTAATTTTTTCTTACTCTTTTTTTTCTCCACTTATATGATTGAATGTTTTTCTTAACCTGAGAAAAGATCACATGCTTCTTACCTTGATAAGTCAGTCAGAGGTGTATGGGTGGCAGTGTGGTCCTGCTTCTTTCTCAATGTGACAGTGACTGTATTAAATACACAAATGCAACTGCACTGCGTCGAAAAGAAGGTGGAGCAGCAACACTATGAATAGGCAGGTGATTAGGTGGGTGTGTCAGTGTTTTTGTAAAATTCTAAATGTCATTGTCTTGCTTTAGTGCGCACATGCACATACTGAGATGTACTTCAACACTGTGATCTTAGGATCCTGAGAAAAGAAGGCAAAAGGAGTTCTTTAAGTTTGCGAAGACATTTCATCTGTCATTCATAGAGAGAAGTGAAACTTTTAAAGATACCAATTACTAATCATGAGCGTCATCACATGAGCAAAGGGGTGAAAAATGGTGTGGGTCATTATCATCGGTGGAAGATAAGGATGAAACCACTGTGAGACGGCCCGTTCTATCATGTGACCTAATGAGGTCATCTAATGCAAGGTGCGAGCGGAGGTTCAAGCACCTGGGACAGTATGTCAGGACTGCATTAGAGGTGGTTGATAGCTGATGTTATAAGTCACTACCCCTGTTCAACAACGGTCATTCACAGTGGAGATAGATGGACTCGTCTTTCAAACCATCTGTCTTCTCGGTCCAAAATGTGAACATTGGCATCCTCAAAAGAGTGTCTTGTCCTGTGTCTCAGTTTTGTCCTGTTGAGTCTTGTCCTGTTGATGTGGCTCTTCTATGTTTTGCCATGTGTTTGTGGATCTGACTGCATCCCATTTTTTAATAAACATATTCAACAAAGCACCTATATGCTTGTTATGTTGACAAATTTAACTAAATGTTCAAATACCAAAACTCAAATCACCACATGTTTGGTTTGAATTTTATGAGTTGAAATTTCATTTTAGTTACTCAAAAGAAATTTAAACCAAATTTAGTGAACTACAATAACCATGAAACTTCTACTGAAAGTAATCTAAATTCTGTGTTTATCTATGAGCAGGAATTAGAAAGGCATTTGCCGTAGATCATTCAGTCAGTACTTTTACTCCTTTAATTTATGGCAGTCATACAGAAGCCCAAAATCAGTAAGCTTGTAAGGAATTTTTTTGTCATATCTTTTTTACTAAAGTAATTTTTGACCACTGAATGTTTACTTAATCAAAGTAAAGAAGAAAGAAATTAAAAGTAACATAAATCCTGAATGGGCATGGAATGCAAAGGTTAAAAATGTAATTGAAAGACAGTGAAGTCCTTAAATAAGGATAAATCAGTGACCCACAACCCAGACTCACTTATCTGAGTCTGGGTCGTGGGGGCAACAGCCTAAGCAGAGAACCCAGCCCTCCCTTTCCCTTTCCAGTTCCACGGAGTGTTCCACAGACCATTCCAGGACCAATCTCCTTGGGATTGTGTCTGGCTTATCCATCTTGTTGCTCTGATGAATTGCTAGGTTCTTCATACTCGTGGTACTTCTGTACATGCTTTGTGACTCCTCTGACTGCCCTCGCCTCCCATTTTTTATGCAGTGTAAGCAGTGTGCTGCTTTGAATAACGTGTAGGTAGGAAGTAAAAAAAAAAAAACTTAAAATAAATGTATGCAAATTATATACAAACATTCATATAATAAAACCAAACCTATGAAAGACAGAATAAAGCATTAACTTTATTAACTACGTCTACCCCGTAACACCCGAACCACCTCAACTGGCTGCTTTCTATGTGGAAGAGTAGCGGTACTCTGAGCCCCTCCCAGGTGGTTGAAGTCCTCATCTTTTCCAGCTGAGGACCATGGACCATCTCATTCCTGCCACTTCACACTTGGCTGCGAACCATTCCAGTGCGAGCTAGAGTCCACCGCCTGATGAAACCAACAGAACCAGATCATCTGTGAAAAGCAGAGACAAGAGTCTGAGACTGCCCAAGTGGAAGCCTTGCGCCACTTGGCTACGCCTAGAAATTCTGTCCATAAAAATTATGAACAGAATCAGTGACAAAGGGCAGCCCTAGCAGAGTCCAACGCCCACCGGGAACGAGTTCGACTTATTACCAGCTATGTGGACCAAGCTTTTGCAATGGTTATATAAGGATCAAATGGTTTGTAGCAATGGGACAGACTTCCAAAGCACATCCCACAGAACACTCTGAGGGACATGGGTCTTGCAGACCAGGGTCTCTGCCAGGCTTTCCAAGTGTATCCTGACCTTACTTTCATGCGAGCCTGGTCTGTCCAGCATCCTCCCCCGCCACCTGATCCAGCTCACCACCAGGTGGTGATTAGTTGACAGCTCAGCATCTCTGTTCACCTGAGTGTCAAAATCAATCATTAATGTATGACCTAGTATGTTATGGACACCCCAACACCCTCATGTTTGAACATGGTGTTTGTTATGGACAAACTGTGGTTTACACAGAAGTCCAGATCTGGCAGGCTGTTACTCCCAGTCATGCCCCTCCACGTCTCACTGTCATTGCCCACATGAGCATCAAAGTCTCCAAGTAGAATGATAGAGTCCCCACCCGGTGATTCCAAGAAGGCCAGGTACTCTAAATGGTAAGCACAGACAACAGTGAGGACCCGTTTTCTGCAGGGAAAAAACCCTCTCGTCCACCGGAAAACACCCAACGTACAGGCAGCAAGTTGAGGGATACCAAGATACCCACTCCAGCCTGCTGCTTCTCACCAAAGGCCAGTGAGTGGGGCACAGGTTTGATCTGTTTGGCCTGGCAGCAGGTTGGCAGATAAGTAATCCAGTATGCATAAGTATAAAGGGTCTGCTGGCACCAATTACATGTCAGAGGGATACCCTCTCTCAAGTGAAATTATCTTGTTATTATCAGTGGTATAAACTTTATCCGCTCTTATCATATTTATTTGCTAACAGTCTCTGCTGCTTGGGTCCAGATTGCATTTAACTATGATGTGGGTAGCAACACTTCAGTGACCTGTGTTTCATTGTCGCCATTGCCTTATTTAAATCTTGTATGTGTTTAAATGCTTTTTGGTGTAGTGACCTCCTGGGTGTTAACTGTCACAGTCTGTTAGGCAGAGGACTCACTCGCAGGACTCTGAAGTTTAGAGAGATGGAGAAGGATTTATTTACAATGTCACCAAGTGAAGATATATACATATATACAGTGGAACTGGTAAACAGGCAACATGGGGCTCCGGGGGGGAGGTGTCTGAAGGTGAGGGAAGGTCCAGGGCAGGCACACACACGCTCCTCTTTTACACAGTCCGCGACTCACTCAGGCAGTCCGATCCAGAATGCTTATGTGCACTCACACACGTCCACAGGAATTCATGCAGCAGGAGAGACGGGCAGGGAATCCAGTAGGCCTGTACACAAAGGAAAACCACGCTAGGAGGAAACTCTAGACTAGGCTACACCAACGCTAGGTAGTGCGACGATCCAGCGAGGAAGCAACATCTCCTGCCATCTCAAGTAGTCTGCAAGGAATAATACTCGTGATGAGAAGCCAGAGCAGAATCAGCATGAGTGAGCCACAGGTGTGTGTTGAGGGTGGGTTCAGAGGCAGGGAAGCAAAGTCCAGTTACGCCCTGGTGGGAGAGGCGAAGGCACACCACACTCTCTCCAGAGGGAGATTTTTGTCTTGAAATTTGAGGGGGCTCTGACTATGAGGGAAAGTCTTCTTCACGTTGTTCTTCTTTTACATTGTCTTTCCTCCTTCCATTTCAAATACAACACTGATTATTCTATTGATTATTCAATGATTAATCAAGTAATTAGATGAAAAAAATAATACTTTTAAGTTATTAATGAGCACTAATACATCTTCAAAAGAGAAAAAAAAAAGTTTAGTCTTTTAAAATAAAATGCTCATTGGTTTCTCTTTTAGATATTGCAATGTTTTTAATGGTTCGACTGATTACAGCTACATGTATCGAAAAAAAAGTCATAATAAAATAACATATTTTGAGGAAAATATTTTCTTAAATGTTGTATCATTGTAACTCCTGGATAAGATACATTTGGTGTGCGTTCATGGGTATGCGTGTGTGTGTCTACATGGTCCTGGTGAATGAGTAAGTATGTGTGTTTAAAGGGGAATGCGGTGGCTGCAATGAGGAAAAGCAAGAATATCAACATTCTCAGAAGTGAGGTTTGGCCTGTGTGTTAATGCAACTTGCAGATAACAAACGTTCTGATTAGGTTGATGTTAATCAATCATGTTTATAATTAATGTTAATAATAATTAAATGTCCAGCCTAACAGTATCGGCTCAGTGGCCAAAGTTTTACTGACTGCTGTATACTTTTAATTGCCTGCAAATATATATCTATATATATATATATTAATCATTTTAACTATAAAAATGATTTATCTATATTATATAGATATCTCAATTTGAAAAATAAGGTTACTAAAGCTTTGAATTACATATGGTCTTGTAAATCTCCTGGCTCCTTTAGACTAAGGTGATCAGCCGCTCTCTTTTCCTCGGACGTCTCCACTTTTCACGTTCTGTCCGGGGGGATTTTCAAGATTGATGAAAATGTCCGGGTTTTTCTGTAGGCCTATGGAGAACCCATATATTCTGCGCTCACAGACGGGACAGACAGCGCGCAGCAGTGTGCCTGGTGATGTTTCAAATATGTCAAAGAGCAAGTGCATCTTTTCAGACGAACTGCAAAAGAAATTTCCCTCGTACCGTCCCGGTCGAAATAAATTGGAGGCGGAGTGCACCGTGTTCAGAGCTGGCACATACATTTGTGTGTCTAACAACGGTGCCGGAGATCTTGTTGCTCACGTGGACACAGAAAAACATAAAAAGGCTGTATGAAAATAAATCTATAAGTTGACTGAGTTCTTTGTTACACCTGGGAAAACGAGGATGCTGCGGTATCTGCAACAGATTGCACTGGCAATTCATACTGTGAAGCATCACAATATCTACAGATCCATGAATTGCACTAGTGCATTGCTTAAAAAAGCATTTACAGACTCTAACACAGCTAAAAAGTTCAGCAGTGCGCGCACCAAGACTGAAGCTCTTGTCATTGGTGTGATAGCGCCACATTCAGTAAAGTCACTCGTAATGAAATCCAGTACTGTCGCGTTTCTACAGACGGAAGTACCCATGGAGCAGAGAAAATATTCCCAATCATAATTCAGTACTTTGACTGGAAGAATAGTGGCGTGCAAACAGTAGCGGTTTTTGATATATTGGTGGGGTGGCAAAAAAAAAAAAAGTCGCTCGCACCCACGCTGCCCCGACATCACGCCAGCGCATTACGGGGATTGCATGGGCACCGATCGGTTTTCTATTGCCCATTTGCGGGAAGCAAAGGCGCCCTCCGTTTGCGAGGTGCGCCTGCTGCTTGCCACACACAGGGAGGAGAGGGGCGGGACGGCGGGGGATTCTCTGGCTGGCTGGAGGGGCTTCGAATAACCAGCTTGAAAAAAACTAAAATAAAAACAAACCAACAAACTAGGACTGTCAACGTTAACGCCGTCGTTACGATTATACGATTAAAGTTTTTAACCCAAAGTCCAAGGGCGTAGATTTGGCATGGACGGAAGGGACGTGTCCCCACCAATAATTTGATCTCTTCGAGTAAAGAACAACAATCCCGATAGAAAGAAAAACCGACCTGTCAGCGTCTCATTCACCCAGCGGAGCAGAAAGAGTTCAATTACGTCCTCTACTGGAGTCCTACGTCATGTGACAAATATGGCCAGTGTGATTGGCTGAGCCTTTCAGGGAGCTCTGTTTAGTTTTAGCAGCGGCAAACCTGCGCTGCGAGGAGGACGGCAGCAAAGAGGAAGAACCTGGATATAAGAAAGTATTTTTCAAAGAAACCTGTAAGTCACTTAAAGTCAAGTTCACTCATAAAATGTGTCCGTCATAATAATGTTACAGGCTATGCTAGGCTTTGGCCCACATCAGTCTAAAATTGTATGTAACCATGAATAACGTGTTTTGGAAACTAAATGCACAACAGGCAGCACTATCAGTTCTCTCAGTCTCAGAGCAGCATTTCTAATTTTGATTGAAACTGTCAGAGAAAACGGAGCCTCGAGCAGCCAGGATATTAGTTTACAGAGGCTGTTAAAATTATATGTCTAACGTTAAATGTTGGTGACACAATAATTTCATCCTAATGGCACTGACATATTCATAGGGTTAATTTTTGAGACAAAATATCATGTAGTCATGATTTGCAAATATTCCACCTTGTAGTGCAGTTTGCACAAATTGTTTAAAAAATGCACTCACCCTGCAAACATTACTGATGAGTCGAGATCTGCACAAAGTGACAGAAACACTGAAGCAGCTCCACATTTTATTCTTATTGTCATGTATGTCCTATTTGTCAGGTGACAGAAGAACCAACACAAAGCTCAGAGAGTAATGGTGACACAAGGTCACAGGTGAAATTGGATGATGACTTGGTGGTTCATGACTGTATTTGAAGATCATGTGTGACTGCATGTATGTGGAATGTCTCACTGTTATTCATCAGGTGACAGAGGCAGCTCTGCCATGTTGTAGCTCGGACAGAGGTGAAGAGGCGAGGTCACAGGTGACTGGCTGATGATTTGGTGCTATAGATTAACTAGTATTTATTATCATGACAATTGTTAGGCTGCTGATGTAAATTGTCAAACATACACTAATGAATCAAAGAATCTGAATTGACATGTCTCACTTTCTATATGGCATGAATCAATTTTATCAGGTGGAAATATGTCCTAGTGCAGTCAGAGGGGAAGAGCCAGGGCCAAAGGTGAGACACATCAAGCACAGAATAATAATTTTAATCTCAGGATAAAACGCAGGTACTGAGGCTGAAAGAAGCTTCAGTGCTCTCAGAAGACTAAAAACATGGCTAAGGTCAACAATGACTCAAATGAGATTAAACAATGCTGCTGTATGCCATGTCCACCAGGAGAGACTGGACAGTATAGATGTAAAACCAATATGCCAGCAGTTTATCTCAGTTAACGAGAGGAGCAGGCATGTGTTTGGCTGCTTCACATAGAGGACGTTGAGTTGCTGTGTGGGACATGTAGTCCATGTCTGTTGCTGTAACAGTAGTTCATGTTTAGAATAAAACATCCCAGCTCACTGATTTGATCGGGGCAATAGTGCCTAAAATGTTGCATAATTTTGCTGAGAGATCTGTTACTTTGTGGTAATCTTAGACGAGTAGTTTTATGGACATAAACCACCAGGTCAATCAGTGTTCCCTTTGTGCTAATGTATAAGAGATGTTGGTGTAACTGAAGTAATGTTGTTAAGTCCTTAAGGTCATATTCTTTTATTGTCATGACTGTATTTGAAGCTATTTTTATTTTAGCATGATACCTGATTTATATGGAATGTGGAAGTAAACTAAAGCCTAAAATACTTAGTCAGTCATTTGTTTAATAGTAATTTAACATTATATAATTCACATATAAAACTATGAATTGTAATTTTAAATGGTTTAAAAGCATGCAGAATAGCATATGTAGGCAAGTATATTTCTCCTTTTTTATCAAGAAGCAAAGACAAAAAGGACAAAAATAAGAAACAGGGCAGGGTTCAGTGGTTGAATCATCCGTCCCCACCAATGCCTAAACCAAATCTACGCCCTTGCCAAAGTCAGCGCGATGGCCCTCGGTGTGCCTGCTTGCTGCTGCTGCTGTGCTGAGGTCTCACAAACAACCGAAAGGGGAGGGGGCGGGCTGCTTCCAAATAGTGCACATTTTATTCATAATGCTGTCAACCCAAGCCCATTATGTATTAATTATTTTTCCTGGGCTGTGTGAAAGCCCGGAAAAAAACCCAATGTGTAGGTCTATTAGTCTGTTAGTTTATGTTGTGGTGATTCTCTAGTTGGGGGATGGGGTTGATACTAGAGCGCAATTACTGATGGAAGATGGACAAGAAAAGGTCAAAGCCATCAGGTCCTCAGTTTAGAAAAAAACAGAAATGAAGAGGAGAACGGACTATAAAGCACCAACAACCGGTATGACGAACGCGGCCGTGACTCTGGCAGACGAGCTGAACACTTTCTATGCTCGCTTCGAGGCTGCAGCTAAGGTCTCCAACAATGCTAGTGTTAGCGGCGCTAACGGCTGCAGACAGGAAGATACTGCCAGCACCGGAAACGTGCTCGTCATCTCCGAGCATGAAGTAAGGAGAGCCTTCAAGAGAGTGAACACCAGGAAAGCAGCAGGACCAGACGGCATCCCAGGTCGCATCCTAAGAGACTGCGCATACCAGCTAGCTCCTGTGTTCACTGAGATATTCAACATCTCTTTATCTCAGTCGGTGATCCCCACATGCTTCAAAGAGTCCATCATTGTTCCTGTCCCGAAGAAACCCCACCCTGCTTCTCTCAATGACTATCGCCCTGTAGCCCTCACCTCAGTAGTGATGAAGTGCTTTGAACGCCTGGTCAGAGACTTCATCATTTCTTCACTACCAGACACACTGGACCCACTACAGTTCGCTTACCGTCCAAATCGTTCCATAGACGATGCCATCTCTCATCTCCTCCACACATCACTCACTCACTTGGACACTAGAAGGGGGAATTATGTTAAAATGCTCTTCATAGACTACAGCTCTGCATTTAACACCATAATTCCCTCCACACTCACCACCAAGCTGGAGCATCTGGGACTCAGCTCATCTATGTGTCAGTGGATCTCCAACTTCCTAACTGGCAGACCACAGGCAGTAAGGATGGGCGGACATGTCTCAGCCTCCACCACTCTCAGCACTGGAGCCCCCCAGGGGTGTGTTCTGAGCCCCCTGCTGTACTCTTTGTACACATATGACTGTGTGGCCACTACCAGCTCCACCACCATCATCAAGTTTGCTGACGACACCGTCGTGGTGGGCCTGATCTCTGATAACAACGAGACGGCCTACCTGAAGGAGATTAGGAATCTGGAGAACTGGTGCCAGAGGAACAACCTCCTTCTAAACGTCAGTAAGACAAAGGAGCTGATAGTGGACTTCAGCACTAAGCAGGAGAGGAACTACCAGACCCCCGTCATCAACGAGTGCCCAGTGGAGAGAGTGGACAGCTTCAAATACCTCGGAGTTCACATCACGCAGGACCTGTCATGGTCCTGTCACATCAACACCGTGGTGAAAAAGGCCCGACAGCGTCTCTACCACCTCAGACGCTTGAGAGACTTCCAACTGCCCTCCAAGGTGCTCAGGAACTTTTACTCGTGCACCATAGAGAGCATCCTGGCGGGAAACATCTTAACCTGGTTCGGGAACAGCACCATGCAGGACAGACGAGCTCTACAGAGGGTTGTGCGGTCAGCTGAGCGCACCATCCGCTCCGAGCTCCCTGACCTGCACTCAATCTACAGCAGGCGGTGCTGGACCAAGGCCAGGAAGATCGTGAAGGACCTCAGCCATCCCAACAACAGACTGTTCTCTCTGTTGAGGTCAGGAAAGCGATTCCGCTCCCTGAAGACCAACACAGAGAGACTGAGGAGGAGCTTCTTCCCGCAGGCGATACGGTCTCTCAATCACACCACCACACAGTACTGACCCACACACATGGTTCTTACACACACACTGGACTTTCTGGACTTTGGTTTTGCACAACACTGGTCACTATATTCTTCATTTCCGGTTAATACTTGTACAGCTGCTGTTATTGTGTATATATTTATTTATATTTAGATTCCTTCATACATTCTTATATAGTTCTATATTGTGTATTGTGTATTTTGTTGTACAGTTATTTTATTTTCAACTTTAATTTATATATTTATCTTTATCTTATTCTTCCCAGTTAAATTTACCCTTCATTCTAATTTGTGTTGTACAGTTATTTCATTTTTAACCTTAATTTATATTTTATTCCTTCCTAGTTAAATTTACCCTTTTTAATTTTTCATATTTATTTCCTATCTTATTCATAGCCTTTTCCTTTTTTGTTCTCTTTAGGTCACGAGCAGTTGTCCAAGCATTTCACTACATATCGTACTGTGTATGACTGTGTACGTGACAAATA
Organism: Astatotilapia calliptera; assembly: GCF_964374335.1. Classification (NCBI taxonomy): domain Eukaryota; kingdom Metazoa; phylum Chordata; class Actinopteri; order Cichliformes; family Cichlidae; genus Astatotilapia; species Astatotilapia calliptera. Next base: position 10,514,454 of record NC_137427.1, on the reverse strand, counting down.
AAATTTGAATTTGAATTTGAATTTGAAACAAGCAAAAGATACCGGTAAGCAGATGTGTCCTGAAAAAAGATAACATTCATTAGTAGGGATTGGGAAAACTTCTGTTTACCTTTGTGAGCCACTTGGCCATGATAGTAAACAGCAGATAGACAGTAGACACTGATGTTGTCAGAGTCCTCCTGGGGTCCGTTCTTCGTACCTCGCTAACAGGCACGTGCAGAGGGGGGGCTAGAGGGGCTTGAGCACCCGCCCCTTTCCTGATGGGTGCCCAAAGTGCCCTTTTGTTGAGGCAACTTTTTTTTAAAAATTTTTTTTTTTTTTTATGTGTGTGTGCGAGCGGAGTCCTGTCTGTACCCCTCAACAATAATATTTAACTATTAATCACAGTTTTGCTAAATAAAAGGATCTGGCTTGCATCAGTCACATGATCACATTTAACCAATGATCGCCCTTGACGGCAGAACGCGCTGGTTACGAGCCGGGAACGAGCTCACAAAGAGCACGCGCATTTTTAGCGGTCCGGAGCTGTAGGAGAAACACAAGTTAACTCAGAGACACAGACTGATGCGACAAAACCAGTAAGTAGGTGTACAGCGTACACTGTAGTGTATAGCACCCAGGAGTATTAGCTTATTACGTACACGTTGGTAAGCTGTCTTGTGGCAGCTGACGAACTGAAACAAACGAGCGTGCGTGTGTGCAACAGCGCGACAAACATTACCTGTCCTTTTATTAACTGCACAAGTAGTGCTGGTCATAGCTGCTGGCTACCTGGCAGTCATGGGTCTGTAGCTCTGTCACCGTTTTAGGGAACATATTTAGTTTTAAAGTATTTAGAAACATATTTAGTTTTAAAGTAAGTTTCCGGGCTTTTCCTGCCTTTCTGGGGGGATTATATTTCACTAAAAACGATCTAATATGCATGTCCACATAATTATGCATTATTATAATTATAATATATTAAAAACACAAGCTGTATTTTAAAGAACATACATTAAGAAGCAGATTATATCAGATTTATATTTTAAATAAGACAAAATTTGGATTTTACAGCAGTAAAATTATTGTATCTCTACAGTTTAAAAATGTAATAAGCTTTGCCCCTGCACAGAGTGGATAGTGAAACAAATGGAATCATCATAAATACATTATTTCATATTTATTACTTCCCCCTCCTCATTGCTTTATTATTGTAGCTCTAGTAATAAATATGTAAGGATTCTGGATCAGCACCATGATGCCCATAGTATATACAGTATTCTGAAGAAGGTCTAAAATGTCACTGTGTGTGCATGTGTGTGTTTTATTTCGATGGATTTAAAAAAAAAATATTACTCATGATATAACATTGTCCAGACAAGCCTGGTAAGGACATGAGGAGGAAACAGCAGGAGCTGTGTGAGGCTACTAAAGGCAGTGCTATAACATTTTTCTGTCATCATTTTATTATAGATTAAGTGGAAGAGTTGTTAGGTGTGGATAATTAGATTATAGTTTATTGCAATAGCAAGTTGTGCCTTGTTCCCACATAGCAAGTGGAGAGTGATATATGAAATGATGGGATGGAAGGAAGAAGAGAAGCAAAGAGTGATTCACAGGCAGAGCCTAAATTATTTCTCACAGTTTTTTGCTGCCTTATGGTTCCAAGCGCTGTCACCAATCTTTGCATTTTGTTATTATCTCATGACACTTGTTTAATCTGCTACCATCTCTCCTATGGACTTTTTAATGTCTACAGTCTCAGATCAACACAGCCCTGCCCTTCCCATATTAGATTCTTGATGAATGTGTGTTGTTGTTATTCAGCCTGGTTCAATGTGCCCCTTTTTAACTTTGAGCACCCGCCCCTTTAAACCTCTCTGCACGGCCCTGCTCGCTAAGTAAGTTAGCTGGATTTGATTGTTGACGATTTCGCGTGATCTTGGATCGTTCAGTTCTCCGAAGCTCATCCGGGACTTGCTGTCATAGCAACAGATCCGTAAGCGTAAACCTGCTCGGGAGCAGGCTTACTTTATGTAAACAGGATTAGATCGCGGCCACTCAGGTATGTCCGCTTCATTTATACGAAAGCAACAGCGATATTTTACCACTGTTTTACCATAAATAAATATTATCAATGTAACTAAAGATAATGCAGTACTTGATACTTTTATTAATTTCATACAGATACATACAGTTCATTTCCTAAAAAAAGGGAAATGTACTATTAATCATTCCATTCCATGTATTTGATTATTTCAGATGTAATTCATATTTTAGAGTAGTAATAGTAAATTACTTCATGTAATCAAGATGAGAGACCACGGCTATAAAAGCGAAGGTGGATTTGGGAAGTCTGTCGCAGCCATGTCCTGTCCGTATACGCGAGCCACCCATTGCGGAAGGTGCAAGATTGACAAGGAGAGTTTTCAGAATTCAGCGTATATTGCAGGATAGACAGGATCCTTTAGCTCAGCGCGACAGTGTGCTCATAGAGAGATATCGATTTTCCCGTGAGGGTATTATTTACTTAACCAACTTGTTGACGAGGGGGTGCAGGACCACCACCTGTCTTTTTTTGCTCTGCCCTTTTCTTGGTTGCTGTTATAAACAAACAGATTATTTCAGGGTCTCTTTTCAAGAGACTAAAAGCAATATAAGTAGGGATGGGTATCGTTTAGGTTTTATCCGATACCGGTGCCAAATCGGTACTTTTGAAACGGTGCCGGTGCTCAAACGGTGCTCAAACCGGTGCTTAAAGAATGGAGAACACAAAATTGGTCCAAAAACCTCTCATGTTCAGCTGTTTTTTGTAAAAATATAACAATGTTAGCCTTTTCTGCAGCTATGGGGCATATATGGTATCACTCTTGGCTGGAAGCAGTGCTTAAACAATGGAAAAAACACAAACTTTGTCCAAAAACCTCTCATGTTTAACTGTTTTCCACTTTTTCTTTGGTCATTTTAGCCTTTTTAGCCAGGGTGAAGGGAGTATCTGCCATCAAACAAGAAGACAGCCGCATGTAGCTATGATGATCTTTTAAAAAAAACGCTATGCGTCGCCAGGTGTTTCATCGGATTTGAGGTGTTACCTCCTTTGACAGTATCACAGTATCAGCTTAAAGCACTTGTTGCAGGCTGCTGAGTTTGCATATTTTGCTGTGAAGTACAGCCAGACTTTTGACCGCTTCGCCTTGGACATTTTTAATCTGTAGCTCTGCTCTAACAGAATGTACGTACCTGGCCCCGCCTACTATCCTCGGAAACGTAAAATGATTGGCTAGAATCTAAAGTGTATCACAGCTCAGGAAAAAAAAGCACCGAAATAAAGCACCGAAATGTGCGCTGCTTTTCGGTCTGGTTACTACCGTTTATGTCAGAACCGACACCGGTACCCATCCCTAAATATAAGTGATAAATATTACCATTCTGTAGAATATTCTTATATTTCACTTTTACTTGTTCCCATGTTCTAGTGGGTCCTGTCGTCGCTCTAATGTGAAAGAGGATATAATGTAATATAATATGATATAATGTAATATAATTTTGGCAGCACGGTGGCACGGTGGTTAGCACTGTTGCCGCACAGCAAGAAGGTCCTGAGTTCAATTCCAACATCAGGCCGGGGTCTTTCTGTGTGGAGTTTGCATGTTCTCCCCGTGTCTGCGTGGGTTCCCTCCGGGTACTCCGGCTTCCTCCCACCGTCCAAAGACATGCAGCTTGTGGGGATAGGTTAATTGGATAACCCAAATTGTCACTAGGTGTGAATGTGCAAATGAATGTGAGTGCGAATGGTTGTTTGTCGCAAGGCTAACACACAGGGACAGACTGGCGACCTGTCCAGGGTGTACCCCGCCTCTCGCCCTATGACAGCTGGGATAGGCTCCAGCGCCCCCCGCGACCCTGAAAAGGATAAGCGGAAGTGAATGGATGGATGGATGGTGAATGGTAATATAATATAATAAATTTACCCTACTTGCCTACTGGTGTTGGCCAGAGGGGCCGATGGTGCGATATGGCAGCCTTGCTTCTGTCAGTCTGCCCCAGGGCAGCTGTGGCTACAACTGTAGCTGCTTCCACCAGTGTGTGAATGTGAGAGTGAATGAATAGTGGCATTGTAAAGCGCTTTGGGTGCCTTGAAAAGCGCTATATAAATCCAATCCATTATTATTATTATTATTATTATTATTATTATTATTAAATTACTTACGAGTTTAATTTGTCAGCAACTTTCTGCCAGCCCTCTCTCCTTGCTTTTGCAGCCTTTGCAGTGTTCCCTTGCGTTTTAATTAAACTCTGAAACTCCTGAAATCCCTCAATCAAGAGTTCTTGCTCTGCTGCCGAAAAATACTGAGCGCGCTCCTTCGACATTTTCGCCGACCAATCAAAGGGTTGCCGATCAATGTTTCTACTATCGATGCGTAGCCCCTGTTAAGCCACCCAGTGATCTCACATTACTTCATCCAGCTATACTAATCGTCAACAACAGTTGTGTTCGGAGAACCGGAATAGCGAGCTCAAAGTTGGCGTGATGATTTGATCTTGGATGTGTCATTTGATCTTGGATGTAGTAAGCGAGGTACGAAGAACGGACCCCTGGGTCTTTAGACCCAGTGTTTTGAGTTTCTTGTGCCTCAGTGTTTTAGTATTATAAATTTATGTTCTAAGTTTTCTTTGTTACCCTAGTTTATTCAGAGCCTAGTGTCCTAGTTTGAGTTTCTTGTATTCTGTTTGGTTCCCTGTGTATTTAATAGGGTTCCCTCGTATAGCTGCCCTCTGTGTCTCCCTTTGTGTAACTGTGTTTATATTGGGATGTTAGTTCCGGTGCCTTGTGTTCCTTGTGCTGCTCCTTGTTCTCTCTCTCCCTCCAGGTTGCCTCTGTGTACCTCCTGTTTTGCATTTAAGGTTTGTGTCTGGTGTTAGCATTTTCAGTTTCCGTGTCTTTCCTGTCCTGTCACGTGTAATTATCCCCAGCTGTGCTCCCCATGTGCTTCCACTTTCCTCGTTACCTTCTGGGTATTTATGACCGAGTCTCCCCCATTCTGTGTCGCGTCGTCCCTCATAGCTGTGTGTGATTCTCTCTGTGTCTCCTTGTGCATATTATAATTAGTTTTCCCCAGTTTAGTTTCCTGTTGTTGTATTGCCTGTTTCCCAGCAATAAAGCTGTGCTTTTGAGTTTAAGTTCTGTTCCCATGAGTTTGTGTTTGAATCCAATTCCCGCTTGCCACACAGCCTGTGTGTTTCCTGTCATGGAAACATGATAGTTGTTTCCATGACAGATGTGGCTTATTGAATCTTTTGGACTGTATTCAGCATTGATATTAATTAGCCATTATTTGGAAGAGGTGTATTGCTAATTCGTCTGCTATTCTCAATGTCTGATGAAATATAATGGCTGTTTGTTAGCCATTTGCATCATTTGTATATTCTCTCTATATAAAATATTTATCCGCTTAAATTCAGTATGGGGGGGGCGAGGCAGTGTTCACCCAGGGCACCAAACAGGCTAGGACCGCCCCTGCGTGCAAACAAAATGAACTGGGGTTAGAAACACCCCAAATAAGAATGCAGAAACTATTGCACAATACCTCACTGCTCACTGGTCATTTTTCTTATACAGATGAGGCATTATTTCCATACCATAATTTAATTACAGAAGTTTTTAAGTTTTTTTTCCCACTTGTTGACTTGTAAAAGTCTATATGACATTTTTAATTTTCCCATTCATTAACCACACAGAGATGACATCATTTAAATATGTTAAAAATGTCTTTAAACAAACAGTATTATTAAAGTTTTTCATGACTGAACCAAGTGTCCTCTTTTTTTGGAAATCAAAATATGGTCACCCTACTTTAGACACTCCCTCTTGCTGCAGGCATCACTGAGATAGAAAGTAGGACGGTTGCTATACAAAAAAAAATTCCCAGTTTGTTTTACTCTAAATAAGTCACTAGAGGACAGCAAATGACAATAAAAAACTCTATAGCTCTACTATAAATGCATATGAACCTAAATGTAAAGTTTTAACTTCATACCTACAACAATATACTCTGTTATTTAACAGAACATTCACATGTAAACTGTATTTATAGAGTATGAACATATTTACATATCTCTTGGTGTATACAATGGATGCACAAACCATGTGGTGGTTAGCTTACTAATGTGAGTAGCCGCTCTGCACATTAGCAATTTAGGAGACAATAAGTATAACAAGTATAAATCTTAACACAAAAAAAATGTGTGTGCCTCCCCGAGATGTCATCCAATTTGCGCCCAGAGATGTTATTCCGAGCTAGCCCTTATGAGATGTATCCAGTCTGCAGTCAGAGATCTTATTCTGAGTATTCACAGCAGCCGTAGCCTCTCCAAGATCTTGTCCGTGCTGCACTCAGTGAGCCCATTTTGAGAAACTCACGCCATCCCATCATTCCAATCCCAGCGGGCAGCCTTGTGGGGTTTGAACAGCCGGTTCCGCTTTCTTAATTCTTCGATAAGTCAGGGCCAAGCCAGCTCCGATCAGCCAGAACCCTGTTACCATGGTTCCGAATAGGTCGATATCTTCAGCACTCAGGCTCACCCAAGCCCAGACTTCTTGTTGAGAAAGGGGTGCCAATTGCATTTAGGGACCAGTTGATCCAATCCATAATTCCTCTTTTAGGTTTTAGAGAACAGACTATGAGAGAATGTTCCAGGGAAAAGTAATACAAAAAACACAAGACTAGACAAGGACATAAGAGGCTAAGCAGGGAAGCTAAGGGAGAGGAGGAGAGGAGAAAAGTGCGACCGCCTTCGTCAAGAGCAAGAGCAGAAGATCTATTGGTCAATACATCCAATAATGGCCTATCAGAGAGCTCGAAAATGAGCAAATCAAAGCTTAAAGAAGCCATTTTCCACATCTCTGATGACTTAGATGAAAATATGAATTTAACTTTGTGGCTCACAGGATAAATTGTCTCACTTTGGAAGTTAATTCATTTATTACCTCTTGCTATTTCAAAGCTTACATGCTAGCTTGTTTTATGCAACACCTTTCCTTCAAATCCCTTCATGGTTCAATATAAACCCTTTCCTCTTATCATTATTATTATTATTATTAATATAACTTCGGCTGCTCTCTTTAGCAATCAGTAGAGCAGGTCATCTGCATCTACCTTGTCCGTTGCATCCTCTGCTGTCACTGTCCTCTCACTGCATCCACAAATATTCTCTAAGGTCTTATTCTTTGCTTCTGCATGGCAACACCATCTTTATTATTGTTTGCCCAATTTATCCACTATTCCTCCTCTGCACACATCTAAACCTTGCTTTTCTTTGTCTCCAAGCTGCTCACTTGTCCTTCTGATACACAAATTTCTAATCCTGTTCCACCAGGAAATCTCAGAATCTTAAATTCTGCCATCTCCACCTCCTGTCTTTTTGTTAATGCCGCCATTTCCAAACATTCATATCATGTCTTGATATCATCTTTTAAACATTCCTTCTCATGCTTGTTGTCACAAATCCCCCTTGCCATTATAGCGCCAATATCACATAGTTTGAATTTAACTTAATAGAGAACATAAATTATTTGCCCATGACCTGAAAATGTTTGACAAACCAGCACTTAACCATGTTGTCTTTTGTATGTGTGCATCCTATTCTGTCCCAGTGAGCGTTTACAATGCTCAACAAATTTAAGCATTATTATATAATGCTTATAATCAAGCATTATATTAAACCCCTGAAACTATTGGGGGTTTTTTTTATCAGGAATGGAAGTAAATAACTAACTTGGCATCTTGCAGTGCGCAGCTGTGGCATAACCCTTACACTGGGTGGTAGTCTAATAATTTTGTTAAGCATTGCAAGTGTTCTAACAAAAGACAAAAGAAGACAGAGATGGAAGATAACAGGGTAGAGACATGCTGAAGGAACTCATTGATCCTAATCTGTGTCAATAGTGACTACGGGCACATTCAAAAAGGAGTGGGGAATCTCGTAAGACTAGCTTTATACCTCTTCCGATCTCTTCCAACAACTGTTAGCTTACAGTGAACAGTTTCGAGTGAGTGAAAACATTGAAGGATTTTAAAGCAGTGAAGCTCAGCATGGTTCTACGATGGTTAGCGCTGTTGCCTCATAGCATGAAGGTCCTGGGTTTGAATTAAGGGTGGAAATTTAATGTGTTAATTGTGATTAATTAATTTGAAAAAATAACACATTTAATTGCACTTTGCATTCCAAGCAAAGGGGAACTTCTGTCAATGCACGATTTACTGGTATACCGATTAAACTGATGCACACATCTGAGCTACAAAGAAGCCTTGTTAGGACTGATCGGAGGTAAATTTCATTTCAAAAGACTACTCAACGGAAGCCTTGATAAAAGCGTGGTTTTGTGCAAACTGTACAAAAGGGAGTATGCATACCACCGAAGCACTTCAACCTTACGGTAGCATTTAAATGCAAAACATGTTGCAGCGAACAGAGAAACTGTGGGAGCTGTTAGCGGTAGCAGTCCAAGTACCAACAAAAGGTGTCAGCAGCCCAAACTTGATGAAATGACTGGCTTCAGGACCAAAATCAGTAAGTCAGCATCGGACAAACTTACAAATTATCTCGCAAAATGGATTGCTCTGGACTGTAGACCACCAACCGTCCCCTAAAAAACAGAATCGTCTCGTATTCAGAGAAAATATTATGCGTTTCGTATTGAGGTGAAAGGGAGCACAGTTTGTCCCAGACTTCAGCTACAATGAAAAAGACACAAAGCTGGATTTATTCTGTGTTTACGCTGCACAGCTGCTTCTTCTTCTCTCATTCTCTCCCCTGGTTCTCCTGTTTCTACTTCAGTCATGAAACTGATCAATGATCAGCTGATCGGCTTTTCTCTCTTGTTTATTTATCGCCCACTTTGCGCCAGAAAGAAGAAACCAGCGGATATCGCGCTAAACAACAGCAGCACGTTTAAGCTTGATCAGCTGTTGTTAAAATTTATTTAATATTAATTTCTAGTATCAGCTGATGTTTGCTGGAGCCACAGCTGTAAAAGCTGCTGGTCATGATATGTGGTGAGAGGAAAACGTGAAAATGAAACCAGGAGATGTCCTTACTGAATCATCAGGGCTGAGCAGGTGATGGAGAAACAGGTTTACCCTATAGGTGACATAAATGAGTTGAAGGGAAGTTATGAACTGTTTCTGAGAGACAAATAACACCAGGATCCGTTTTCTACGTAGCTGACAGCTGGTAACTGTGCAGGGGCAGGTCTAGCAAAGTGTTGCCAAGGGGGCAGGTAGGGCATTAACAGGGAGAGGGGGGCACAAAGAAATACTTTTCTTTCTTATTCTCATTTAAAATATCTGGCTTTTAAAAAATAATTATCTGAATCTTACAACAAACGATTGATAGATTGATGCATATATACCATCAAAACAGTGTTCATCACTGTCACAACAGTGTTTGTTTTCATTCAAAGTCTTTATGATTTTTCCTATATATGGTGGGCCAGTCTCTAGTCAAAACACCCGGGACGATTTTTTGTCCCAGTCCAGCCCTGTAAGCAGCTCATCTGCAGTCTGGTGTAACCTACATCTTCCCATTAGGAAGGCAGAATTTCCGAGTTCTGAGTACAATTGAAAGCACCACGACTGCAGTTTTTGTGTTGGATGTAAAAAGCGCACATGACGCTGTGACGTAGGCTGGAATCATGGCAGCGGTCAATGATGGTCCAGGCGTGGGATTTCTCTCGTGGAAATATGCACATTATTTTTTCCTTTCTATTGGTAGGTGGCACAGTGCACTTGTGGCAAGAAAGTAAGCTAGAAGACTGGCAAAGTTATGGAAGCAACACATTAACAAGAGAATTCTGAGTAAAACCAAAGTTACTTTCCCTAGTAACTAGTTACTTTGAAAGTAACGAGTAACTTGAAGTAACTGAGTTACTTTTGATAGAAGTAACTAGTAATGTAACTAAGTTACTAATTTAAAGTAACTTACCCAACACTGTAGACTACGATGACCTGCATGACTGAGAACCTTCACAGACGACGACGACGACGACGACGACGACAACAACAACAACAACAACAACAACAACAACAACAACAACAACAACAACAACATAAAACGCTGGGTCCACAACCCAACAACATGACAAACAGGCTAGTTTGTCTAAGTAACTAAAACAGACGGACAGTAAATAAGCATGGAAATATTGTGAGTCCGGTGGGTTTGTTATTTTTGCACTAAAATGTTTGATGATCAAACTATTTTAGCCTAATGTACAAAATAATTTTGGCTAAGGTTACTCAGAGTTTAAAGGTGAAGCTCAAATAACCTTTTATTATCAAGTCCCACCTGTCCTCACACAAGGCTCACAATTTTAAAAATCAAAAATGTTATCAAATTTGCTCAAATATTTCAGATTTGAATTTTAGTATTACTTAATGGTTTAAGAGTAAATTTTGGTCAAACTCGTCTATAATGAATGTTACAGGAAACCAAGCATGTTGTCTCCTGTACTGTGTTCAGACCCAAAACTATGAGTGAGAAAAGTCAAAACAACAACTGGTTGTAAGCAAGATCGATAAGGTGAAACATGAGTCACCTATCTTGCAGAAATCCCTTTTCATTCAAATGCATGTGCATAACAAAATACTTATACCTGCATCACCTGCATGGAATGAAGTAGTTTTTACTCACTGGAAAAACAAAAGTCAGCCATGCTTATCCAGGCAAGATGTCAGGAACAATGTCTTTACAGTAATATATGGCTCTAATACCTGCCATCAATTCAATTTTTTTTATATAGCGCCAATTCACAACAACAGTCGCCTCAAGGTGCTTTATATTGCACAGTAGATCGTACAATAATAGATACAGAGAAAAACCCAACAATCATATGACCCCCTATGAGCAAGCACTTTGGTGACAGTGGGAAGGAAAAACTTCCTTTTAACAGGAAGAAACCTCCGGCAGAACCAGGCTCAGGGAGGGGCGGGGCCATCTGCTGCAACCGGTTGGGGTGAGAGAAGGAAGACAGGATAAAATACATGCTGTGGAAGAGAGACAGAGGTTAATAACAGAAATGATTCAATGCAGAGAGGTCTATTAATACCTCCTTTTCCTCAGCTTATTTCCGGCTGTATTCCTACAATATATATATATATATAGACATTTATGACCACTTCCAGGCAGCCTACAGTGTTTCACAATAACAAAAAACACAAACAAAAATAATGCAGTTCACATGACCTTTCCAAGCGCACGCGAACCCACTATTTGAACCCTGGAACACCATCGGCTTGCATAACCACTCGCATAAACGGCGAGGTGTCTACGCAACCGGCCTTATTAAAGGTAAGCAAAAAAAATATGTTGGCCACCGTCTGTGCGGCTCAAAATATACCTCTCACCCCTTTTTCTGTTTAACTGCCCGGTTAACTAAAAGATGTGCAGCCACGGTAACCCAGCGCAACAATAGTAGACTAATGGTGGTGGTGCATGTATGCGCTCAGATCAGCTGTTTGCGGCCCGGGACATTGTAACTCCATCAATCAATGTAACCAGACCCGCATATAAATTATATTTTAATATTGCACCAATCAGTTCACACACAAAAACACACACATCCCTCTATTGAATAAAAAAACTTTTACATTTATGCCTTACTTTACCAATATTACCCATCAAATTATTTATCTGTTTTCTCATTTATGAAAGAGCAAATAAAGTAGTAAAGAGTAAATGTTTGGGTTAAAACTTAAATTTACCTGTTTTCTTATATAAGGAATATTTATTGACTTTATTGCAGTCTTCAGTTATACAGTCAAGAAATGTTGCACTTCACTGATAATTAAACATTTATTTATTTGTAAATCATGATTCCATCTTACAAACAGTGAATTATTATTGTAATTAAAAAGACTTAAATGTAAACAGAATTAAGCCAAGAGAAACTGTATGAGTGATTTAGGTAATACCTATTGGGTGACAATACATTTATTTTTTTTAAAAAGTTAATGTTGCATGAAAAGTGTCCAGTGTTTTTAAAAGACTAAAATATGATCACTGGTCAATATTGACATGTTATCTTCTGTTGTATTGTTATCAGTTTTGCTGTCTTTTTATATTAAATTAATATGAATTTGATTAAAAACATTCAATATGTCATCAAAAAGAAAATCAAGATAATAACTTTAGGTGGAAAAATATACAAATTTCACTCGTAGGAATATTTAAAAAAAAAAAAAAAAGTCCCCTAGAGTTCATTTAATACATATTATCCTTCATTTCACTTCATCACTGAGGTATTTCATACCAAGACCACACCACTCACTACAAGTTTTAAAAAAACAAATAAAAACAATCCTGATAATTAACTTATATTTTTTAACATGATTCAAGTAATCACCTGGAAAACAAGAAAGCTCTTTTATTGCTGATATGTATAGCTTTTATCAGTATGTTCAGTACATATACAGGTAAAACACATATTGCCTTGCTGCTGTTGGTCCAGTAGAAGGTAAACTGTAGTTCTGCTTCATAGGACCTTATGGATGTGGATTACGCTGTTACAGGCGGGGCAGGAATGCTCCACATCCTTGCATTCTTTGACGAAGAAGGGGATCACATAGCAAGGCCAGCAGCTGGTTTGAACCAACAAAATGGCATCAAAATAATGATCACATCACATATTACACAGGTTTAACATAAAGCTTAAGTTCCTCGTGTGAATGATCAGTTATGCTGAATGTTTGTTAAAGTCTACATCTTGAACTCACAGAAGTCACACATCTGTTATTTTAGTTGCTTACCAGAACTAATGGGCATGCAGTGAGAAGAAGACTGACTTCAATAACAATCCTCACGTTGTCTTGCATTGTCACCATATTGCCAACGATTTGTTGTTTTGTTTGTAACTATGATGTATGTAGTGATAATATTAAGTAATTTTCGTCGGTGTTTTCAGCAACAGTAACACGTATATTATGGTAATCCCTTTGCTTTTTGCTTTTCAAATATATATTACACCATTTATATTTATATAACAAGAACAACAGGAATTGACAAACTGCTCTTGAGTTATCTAATATACAATGGAATATTTTCTTTGTACACATATTCCATTCTGGGTCCTAAATTTAATTAGTTTACTAAAAAAGGAAACTTCAGCGTAGACCAAATTCTGTTTTGATTTGTTTAATTTTAAAAGCTTTCTGTAGACCTGAATGGATTTGAGGTGCATCACACTCTGCAGAAACATCTGAATGTAAACTGTTTGCTTTTCATTGTCTCGGTTTTTACTAGAATATTTATAATATATTTATGTGTTGTTGAGTAACCACTCCTGTATGACGTTTTGGAGCGTGTATGAGGGTTTTTTTGGTCATGTGTGCTGGGGTTTTTAACTCACCCTACAAGTAGTAATACGCCAAAAATTATCCAGGTGAGGATCCCAATTTTGTACTCGGTTTTAGTCACAACATCGGTTTGGCAATGAGGACACTTCATCTGTCCAGGAACATCTTTTGGGAGATGACTTTGCATCACCACCACCTGACTCACTGCAAAAACAACAAAGCACACTCTTCTGATTACTTTAATAACAATAATACTTCCTCACTAAAACACCATGAAGACTGGATTTGGAACTATCTCAGTTTTTGCTTAATTTTGCAAATTCATATTGAACTGAAGAAAGACGCTCACCTGGCTGCACAACCTGAGGTTGTAGTGCATTGTATTGGTATGCAGGCTGTTGAACTGGACATAAAGAAAAGATATTTAACTTTAAACAATCTTAACAAAAGCTGAAGAAAACCTTCAACCACACCGACTAAAGTGGCAAATCATAAAAGAGCAATACAGGCGAACTATTTAAATAAAATGACTGGTAGCTTCTGATCTCTCACCAATCTGAACAGCTGGCTGAACAACAGGCTGGACAACAGGCTGAACAGCGTTGTAGTCCAAAGGGGGACCGGGGTACGGTGGTGCTGGGAAACCTGTATTGGGTACCTCCATAGTGTCTGTTTATAGGAGGAGGGGGAAAATTAAATAGAAAGTACAGTTAAGCTTTGTAATCTGAAAATGAAATAGAGTGAAGAGTGAAAACTTGGCAACAAGGTTGAAATATTGTAAAGCAGTGAATTATATCACAGCAAAAAGCTCCTGGGTTCATATTCAGCTTTGGGCCTTTCTGTGTGGAATGTGTATCTTCCCTCCGTGTCTTTGTGGGTTCTCTCCAGAGAACTCTCTCCAGACAAAGGACATCATGATTCTAAACAGGCCATAGGTATGAATATGAGCATAAATGGTTTTCTGTCTCTATGCACCGATCCTGCTTTAGATTGGCAGCCTGTCCAGGAAGTGCCCGCCCTCTTGCCCAATGACCGCTGAGATAGACTCACTGACCTGAATTCTTCTGGTTGTAATCAAAAGTAAAGGGTGAAACACAATGCACCTGTCTTACAACAATCCTTTTCATTCAGATGTGTATGCATAACTAATACACCACCTGCATGGAATGCAGTAGTTTTTTATCACTGAAAAAACAAAAGTCAATCATGCTTTGGCAGGCAAGATGACGAAAACCGTCATCATGGTAGCATGAAATGGTGATAATGTGTAATTCATCTCCTACTCTCTGTTTTTTACATTGCATGTAAATTATTGATATATTACGTTTACTTTTTCTTTGTCAAACTATTGTTTCCAAAGATACAAATTACCTTTTATGCTAATTACATTTAAAATTCAAAAACTTTTTCAACATCCCCAAAGAATTATTTCTTATGAGTATATATTTATATTAAATATATTTATGAAATCACCAAACATAATTGTTTGACTTGTATTTATTCTTACCATGTGTTTTCCTAAATATAATCCTAAATCTTTTAGGTCACAGAGATCAGGGTGTTATTTGCATATGTTTTCATAACTGCACCTATTGTGCCATTTCGGCATCTGCAATCCAGAAAATGCACTTGCTAAAATGGGTCACCTACAAAGAACTAAATGTAAAAGTGTACACCACCGAAACAGATCTTATTTAACCTGTCAGTGAGTTGATAAGAAGATAAAAGTTAAAACTTTCCTATGCGAGGAGCCAGTGCCTCTTTAAAAGTGGTATAAACACACATTCCATCACCAGATGTTAAATGGTTTTATAAATCACAGCAAAGTATAAAACGGCACTTGTGTAATTGTGTTTACTTTTTACATTTTATTCATTTTCATTCTTCCATTTTCTCTATTTTTTTTTTCAAAAACAAAGAAAGCCACCATTCATTGGATCAGTTGTTTTCATATATAACAAACAAAATGATCTTTTACTTGTTATATTTATATTAAACTTATTTAATTTTGTTCTGTTTGTTATTTATATTATACCAACATGAAACCTTTTGTTTCATATTGTATTAGCACCGTTTTTTATTGTTTGTTTCTTTTTTTTCTTTCTGTATTTTCATAATTTCAGAAGAGATCAGACGGTCCTTACCTTGATGAATTAGTGAGACGTTTATGTGAGCCAACGGGATCCTGCTGCTTTCTCTGATGAGAGTTACTGGGATGAACAAATAAATGTTACAAAAAGAAGGTGGAGCAACAATGTGAGTAGACAGGTATTTCTGTTTACATATTCAAGAATGCACACACACACACACATAAAGCATGAAACATTCACACATTGTTTCCAGCTTTTTGAAGATATGAAGTTTGGTTTTCCGGCATTTTTTATACAGGGAGCATATTCATTTACAGGTGAACAGGGAGAATTCATCTTAAATAATAAATAATAACAGCTTCTGTTTAAATATTAATGGTGGTTAACAACAAGTATTCTTAGCATTACAGGAGATTTGGACATCTTCTAGGTTTCCAGGAAGATATTAAAAAAAAGAATGAAAATGACCAAAAAAAAAAAAAAGGAAAATAGTGGGACTGCTGTTATCTCTTAAATGTGTTATAATCTCTTTCCAAAGTCATGGATGTTCAAAGTTTGGAACCAGAAGGAATCATTATAGATTTAGAAATGTTCTACAAAGAGGTCACTGAGATGTTGTTCGGACAGGATAAGTGTGGTCAAATGAAACGGGGAAGGTGATCAGGACTGCAGGGGTGGAACTGTCAGAAGGCAGAATAGCAGACACGCAGGGCAACCTGTGTGCCTGTGTATCCCACAGATCAGAAGGCAGAACAGGCGTTGAAGAATACACTGAACATCAGGAATAAGATCCAAGCAATCAGTACATACTCCCTATCAGTAAGAAATGGAAAGAGGAAGTGCAAGAATTAGTAAGTGTCGAGGGCACAATCCAGAATGAAACACATGGAGATGGGCTGCTCCTCAGGCAGCTGAGGACAGACGCTGAAGAGGAACAGGAGGAGGAACTGTCATGAATCAATGTCCCATCCCTTTATGGGCTGTACCATTGACAGATAGAGGAAATGGCTGGTATCAAGATATCCTACCAGTGGCTAAAAAAGGCCTGCTTAAAGAACAGCACAAAAGCTCTGATCATGGCAGCACAAAAATAGGGCCTAAGCACCAGATCCATAGAGGTATGAGTGTACTACAGCTAACAGGACCAAAGTTGTCTGGTACCAAGCACAGAGGATTAAGAGGGTTAAGAGGAAGATTCATTATCATTATTATTAGTATCATTATTAGTATTATTAGTAGTAGTAGTAGTGGTAGTAAAAATTTATAAATTCTTTGGACAGACGTAACCAAGGTACTTGTACCAGAAGGATGGAATATAAAGTATCCTGTAAAAGCAGCCCAAGAGGTTCTGTAGGCAAAGAACTTTGATATTCTTCAATGATCAGTCGCCTGATTTGAGTTATTAAATACAAAACTGAATGCTAAAGATACACAAATATGACACAACTGAAAGTGGCTGCAGTGAAGGCCTAACAATAGAGAAAACATAGCACTTGGTGATATTTATGGATTCTAGTCTTCAGGAAGTCATTGACTTCAAAGGATTTTCATCCATCCATCCGCTTATCCTTTTCAGGGTCACGGGGGGCGCAGGAGCCTATCCCAGCTGTCATAGGGCGAGAGGCAGGGTACACCCTGGACAGGTTGCCAGTCTGTCACAGGGCCAACACACAGAGACAGACAACCATTTGCACTCACATTCACTCCCGCATTCACACCTATGGGCAATTTACACAAACACAAACATTTTTGTAATGCTCTCTGAACTAAAGTTGACAGATTGCACTTCTTTTATATATTGATTGGTTGTATTTTTAATTGTAGTGTACAGAGGCAAAACTACAAAAAAGTGTGTCTTTGTCCAACAAATTACATATAACAAGCATCCTCATGATTGTTATGTTGACAAATTTGACCAAATTCTCAAAGTTTTGGTGTGGTAGTTATCAAACAGCCATCACTGTAAAAGACGTCCTTAGAGATCAAATACTTTATAATGATGAATGAAGTTGTTAGCTTAACTAACACAGCAGGATGAGAAATGAAAAGTGACATAAAATCCAGAAAGGCTACCACATGCAAAAGTGAAACAGGTGTGTGAAAGAGACTGAAGTTGTCAGGAAAATTAAGTGAAATGAAATAGAAATGAAAGTAATCATTATTAAATCCACATTGCTGATCTTTATTAGAAATTATTTTCGTCATTTACTTTTATGTTTGCTTAGGCTGCTGCCCCCGCGACCCGGCCCCGGACAAAGCGGATGAGGATGGATGGATGGATTACTTTTATGTTATATTCTAATTGAAGCAAGTTTTGCATCGTAGCTCCCATAAAAATGTTGCGAACAGCCTGCAGCTGAGAGAAATAACTGAAAGCTACTCCATGCAATATTACTTACTGTCCACTTGGTAGAAGCAGTGGACAAAGAGATATGCTGCTGGAACATGGCCAGTACCCCAGGTGTGAAACAATTAAGTACATTCAGTGTCGTCAGTTTGTATTGACAATCTTCACTTGTTGTGCACGACTCCTACGCCACTGCATCTAAGAGAAATTACTTTATAGATCAATAACTTACATTAGAACATGATTGCCTAAAGCTGGGCACTATATGAGCTCGTTGTAAACACTAATTAAGGGCACTGCTACAAGACAGGACCACAAAGATTGGGCAATAATCCAAATATTATCTTACGATGCATCTACCCTCCTCTTGACTAACTACACTAAAATCCTGTTTACACATTACTCACCACTTAACCACTTATTCAACTCAGAATCTTGGGGGAGGATGGAGACATAGGGTGAAAGCCAGGGTACACTAGGACTTGTGTCTAGTCTTTTGGGTAAAGTGAGCATGGTTACAGTTTCACCTGCACCCGTATTTCTATAAAAGTTTCTCTGAGTGAGCGGTGAAATTCTTTCTCTCTTGTCCTCATGACAAAATTTAATGTGAGTTTGCAGAGCCATCTATTTGAGCTATTTTCTGCAGTCATGATGTGTCAGTTACATCAGAGGTTGGAACAATGGATTAGGCATTAGGACTGTCACAAAGAGGCTTTCCTTCTATTGTACAAAGACATACAGGACAGGTCACAAATGTAGGTTTCTAAAAACTGTGGCTGACACACATTAAGGTTGCTTTGTGTTATTTAAAAATGACACTGTGAGAAAAAATCCTTTTTTTCTCTCAGTATAGAGAGTACAGATATAGAGGTCATAGCTGAGATATTGCAGAATAAAGCTACCTTCAGCTGCTCCCTTATTCGGGGGGTCAACACAGTGGGTAGCTCCACAAGTTTGATTTGGCAGAACCCAAAGGGATTTGTGTCTCAAGAAGAAATGTAAGTAATAAAAGATGTTACAACCAATGTTGTATCAATAAACCTTGAATATTATGGACACAAAATGATATTTTAGTCATCACCTTTTAACCAGTAAGGTTTTGTTTGTATTTTGTTGAAGGGTTAACAGTGTGTTTGTGAAATAAAAACAGTCTTCTTTCAGCATATAAAGATGATAGCTTTGAGGAGACCGCACCATTGCTTCTGTCTTTGGTATAAAAGAGAATAGAAATAAAATAATATCTGCTGTACTCCAGGGCATCTTTTTCTATTTTGTGTGTGCTCCTCTTGGTTCGTTCTAATTATGAAAAATGAAGACCTAATACCAACACAGGCCAAAAAGCTAATTACCTTTGGAGTGAGATCCAGTTAGGAAAATAGAATTTACAAAAATATATTCTTCTTTGTTGAGAATGGAGGTGACACAAAATGTCAGGAAAGAGATGGAATCGACAATTCATTATATGGGTATATGAACGTGAGCTGAAGTTGCTTATTAACTTGACATTACTTTCAATTTGGTTGCTCTGCCACACAGTTTGGAGATCCACATCTCCATGTTGCAGCTGCATACTGTCACGTAGTAGAGGATTTGTCAAAAATATGTGGATCAGCTGGTAATGTAGGCTATGCCTTACCTTTAAAAAACAGATTCGTTATAGAACTTCTTTTTAATTAAGTATGAGAGTGTTAAAAATTATCAAAGCATTTCACTGAAGGCACTGTTTCATTTCACCCCACCCACTCCATAAACCCGGTGTTGGCTGTATCCCAATAATCTGCCTCTTTTCCTTGTCTAGACAATAACGTTCACATTGAGCCAAGCCATGAACACAAATGTGGATGGTCTGGTTTGAACTTGAACTTCAAACCTTTAGCACACACACACACACACACACACACACACACACACACACACACACACACACACACACAGAGCAAATCTGCATTTATTTGTCCCACAAGTGCAAAATCTGCATTGTCATTGCAAAACAGTGGACAGTGCAAGACAAAAGCGGCTAAATAAAAACTGTACAAAGAGAACGGTATAGAAAGTGCACTATACAAACAATCTGGAAACATAAATATGGACACGTGTATTCAAAAATATTGGTGTGTATATACACACACACACACGCATGCACGCACGCACACACAGATATATATATATATATATATCTGTGTGTGCGTGTGTGTGTGTATGTGTATATATATATATATATATATATATATATATATATATATATATATACATACACACACACACACACACACACACACACACACACACACACACACAGATATATATATATATATATATATATCTGTGTGTGTGTGTGTGTGTGTGTGTATATATATATATATACACACACGCACGCACGCACACACACACACACACACACACACGCACACACAGATATATATATATATCTGTGTGTGCGTGCGTGTGTGTGTGTATGTATATATATATATATATATATACACACACACACACACACACACACACACACACACATCTATATATATGTAGATATAGATGTGTGTGTGTGTGTGTATAACTAGACTTTATGCATATTATGTAAGGTGTGGCTATATAAATGTATGTACAACTCTGTGTATAGATGTTTATGGACAGGTGTGCAATGTAGTGACAAGGATTGACAAGAACTAATATTGCATATGAGAAATATTGCACATAGAAACTAACATGGTGTATTGTACGCTGCAGGTAAAGTAGCCTTGCAGGGAAGGAAAGACCTGAATCTCTCATGGTTGGGGGTTGGGGGAGGGTGTGTTTGCACAACAAAAGCAGGAGAACAATGGAGCTGAAGACCTGTGAAAATCTCAGCGGGGTGCCAAGAGGTGTTAGGGTCGGGGGAATTTACGCAAATTTGCGCAGGACTAGTAAATCTAGTAGTAGGGACTTGTACCAGGGAAAAAAAGGCTCAGTAATTCTAGTGTTAAACTGAAGATTAATGAAGTAATTGAGTTAAGTCTTCTTGACTTACTAGGTCTAGTAAATGCTTTTCCTTCAGGGATGGCATCCACTATACAGATTCTTACACCCTTGCAACACTTGACAGCTTTCCTCCAGGCTTAATCCTGTGTGGGTAACTGATGGTCCATTAGCAGTGTTCCAATTCTTCTTTGAGCTTTTTTTCATTTGTCATTTGTAGTTTCAGGATGTCTTTCTTATGAAGGTCCAAGACTGATCAGCCAATACCTGACTTTGCTTCTACCTTCAGTGTGATGGTAGGTTCAGAAGGGTGGTTTCCACAACTTTAATGTAGAAGGAAGTAAGTCTCCCATTTTACATAGGGCATTGAGTCAAATAATGCCCTATCTAAAACTGAATTTCATGAACTCTGGGACAACACTGAAGTTTGCTACATTGATACAGGCCACTACTAATTGGTTAGATGCAATTATGCCACTCTTTGTATAGGGAAACCACTCGTTGTATCGGCTGATCTCTTTCTGTTACACCTGAGCAGCATCAATTTGCAGGTTATTAGCTTGTGTTACAACTGTCTGACATTCTACACTCTCCTTCAAGCCAGAGCACAAAGTCCACCAGGTTATAGTTGCCATCTGTAGAGGCTGAGCAGGCAATGCCGCTCTGCAGGAAGTTTAATTAACAAGCCTGTACTTATGAAGCACAGCCTAGCTCTAATTCACAACATGGACACAATGTGACCAGATGTTGTACCTTTTTTAAACCACACACAACAGTTAAGGGTAGAAAGTTTGATTAGATATCTTAAAAGAAGCCACTTCCTAGTTTGAAAGGTCCTCTGTTTGTCATTTTGTCTATTCCTGCTGAGTCCCATGAACCTTTTACAAGTTCAAAGCGAAAATACTTGCACAAAGGATACATCAGTGCATCCTCAATTATAGTCCCTCCAGACAGCCTTCTCTCTCATCTCTCCTGCACCACTTTAGGAATGGAGACATCCTTCAGTGTGGTATATTGAGACTGAAAAAAGTACCTCATCTTCCTGTTGGTGTGTGTTAGTCTGTTTTCCAGTTTACTTCCTGCTTTATTTAATATAATTTCATTTCATGTTTTTATTCCCACCCTTCAGATGTGCTCTATTATTGCTCTGCCCACTTTAAATATGTTTGTAAGTTCTCCTGTAGTGTTTCTCACCTTGTAGCTTTCCCTGTTTTCTTCCCCTCTTGAGTACCTATGTTTGGTTTGTTTAGTTAGTTTATTGGATTTTTCTGTCCATCCATCTATCAACTTTTCCTCTACTTATCCAGTTCAGGGTCTCAGCAGGCAGGAAGGATATACTCTGGAAGGGTTTTAAGGCTAACACAGAGAGACTGACAGCAGTTCATGCTCTCATTCCTTTAATGTCAATAATTTAAACCTTTAAAATCCAATGGAAAAGAACTGTTGAATGTGTTCTTTATTTAGAAAAATACCCTAAATAAAACAGCATAACAGCTACTAAACAAACATTGTCCTTGCGGTAATACTGCCTTTTTTTAAAAATGTTACAGCAGATACTTGACCCAGCAGCAAAATGCTAAGACTCTAAGAAAACTGGACTAATGATTTACACATGTTACTGATAGAAAAGATGGTGAGAAATACATTTTACGGTTTCTCAGTCAACTGGAGACTAATTAAGTAACAGGAAAGGATGCTATGTTGCAGGAGGTGGAGATGTAACGGAGACTGGCAGGCAGTTTGAGGAGTGAAATGTGGACAAGGATCTGGAAAAGCTTAAAATATAAGAAATGCACATAAATGGAAAAACAAATAAACAGCAAAGACAAATAGACAAACATCCTGCAAAATCAAATACAGAAATGTGATGCAAATAGTAGAACTAATATGGGAAATGTTTGCCTGGTGAATCTTCACATTTTAACCATTTCCAGAATCACTAATGAGTGGATGACTTCAGTGATGTCAAAACTAACAAAAAAAAACACTTTTAGATTCGTCCGGTATATCTGAGAATAACATATGTTAAGTATTGGGACACAATAAATACTTTTTAGGTTTAATATATAGCATTGTATTATGAATTTCACTCACAAATAAACAGGAAGAGAGCAGGAATCGCTCAAAAAAGGTAACACCTATAATTTGTGAAACAGCATCTGCTGATGTTTTTAGAAGCTGCAGAAAAGCTACCGAACAACTGAACTTTCAAAATCTGTAAATCACGGACAGTCTGTTACCAAAAATCACTTTCTCTCATGTCGGCAGAATTGGAAAAAACAACTGGACAAAAAGCAGGAATGATGAAGGCTTTTTAACATACAGCGTTTTGTACATAATTAGCATCACAGTAAGAACAGATGGTGAAAATGTCATAAATTAGTGAAAGTGCTGCAAGAAATCAAAGCAATTTAAAAACCATTCATAACAAAATGGGTTTCATAGTTCTCTTATATTGGCTCCAGTCTCACATTACATTACATTACCATAATGGCATACCTCTTGGTGGAAATGATAAAACTGAACACCAGCCACCTGAAGAGAAGTTAATGAATGATAGCAAAACCTTAACTCACCCATAGCCATAGTTTCTCTCATCTCCTACCTTTTGTTTAGTCATTCTAAGCCTTATGCCTCCATGTTTACACAGTGGCCCGTGTAACCAGACAAATACTCTCACAATGAGCCACGACGCAGCTTGAAAATTATTTCCTTCTAAGTAGCATCAAAATGAAAATAACACAATAGAAGCTCCTTGCCCTGCTGGCACTGTTAGCACAAGAGGGCCGAGTTGTTCTGTACGCTTGATTTGCTTGACCTTTTAGCTCTGCTTTTCTAATAACAAACAAGCTTAGACACCCACACCAGCAAACACACAAAGCAGGAAAGGCAAATGACACACCGAACATCTCAGTATGTAACTGATAGTTTTGCAGCCAGTATTGTGCTCCATTAGGTTTCTGATAGGCTTTTTGACTGAAGAAACATCTCAGAGAGAGATATGAATAATATAATATAAGACGGCGTGTTTAATATTAAACAAAGTGTGTTTGTATGTAAGACATGTTGCGTATGGGTTTAACAACAGATTGAGATAAAGGAGTGATGAAATGACACTCCTTTGGTCTTTAATGTCTGACAAACTGACTAAAAAATTATGAAAAGGTAAATACAAGTGCACACAAAAACAAATGTGCACAGTTGTTCCTGATTTTACCTTTCTATCTAAGCTCCCTTTTAGACTTCACCTTTCATTTTTATCTAAAAAAGTGGCACTCTGTCATCTTCCTAATACTCCCATCTGTTTCATCCCTCTCAGTATCCCTTCCTTACCTCTCTTTGATTTCTCAATTCAAAGAATTGTCATCTTGTCTTTTGCTATGAGCTTCTTCCTCCCCACACTTTCTGTGGCATTCACTTCTATACTTGGCAGCATGGAAGTTCCAGCTCCTGCCACAGAAAAAAACCCCTCCTAATCATCAATAAGTGAACAGATGTTGTATGAAGTGACGGACACAAAGGGACTAAGAGAGTGTGCAGTTGTCAGAGATGTGACAAAGAGAGCATATGAGTCATCTTCTGTGTGGTCTCATTTTTCTGCACGTCATGTAGGCTGATAGGTGAACTATAGACGATGTTACCTGTCTATCTGTCAATTAGTAGTTGTGCTGCTGTATGTTACTCACTGAAGCACCAGCATAATTAATTTTTAATGTGTTTGCCATAATAAACTTTGAAACAGAATAGTGCATGTGATGGACAGACTGCACTGCAATTCCTGTTTTGGTTTTTTTGGGGTTTTTTTATGTCAGGCTGCATTTAAACAGCTTTAAAATGTCAAAATCAGCTTGTTTCACTTTGAGCAGGGGATTTCCTGATTACATATGTGACATGCAATTATCTCATTTAAATATATTATATATGATTAGGGTGGGTTTTCGGTGTAAACCACAGGAGAGGGGTAAACTGGTAGTCCTTCCAGATTTTGCAATAATTTTCCAAAAACCTCCAGATGACATTTTTTGAAGACTGATCTTTCTATTAAATGATTAATTATGTTTGACATACAAGTCTTGCGGAGACAATGGGCGTTTTTTCTGGGTTCAAATTCAAATTGAAGCAAAGCATAATGATTGCAAGCACTAGCAGTGAGTAAAAAAAACAACACGTGTACATTAAAGTCAAACACAAAAAAGAACTAATGTCCTGTTCCTCATTACAGCTAGGATATTTTGTGGTCTGCGATCTATAAATTACTAGATGACAAATATGGTTTTACAGATTATTCAATGACTGATGGTAAACTCCTTCCAAGAAAAAAAAAAACTACAAATGTTTTGCTCTATGTAACATTTGTGTCGCCATTGAAATGGCTGCATTCACAGGACCTCTGGGCTTTGAATCCGGAATAAATTTCTGTCCTAGAATTGATTAATGATGGTCCAGGGAACTGGGTGCACCATTACCCTTGATGGGCGTATTGCTGAGCACCAGAGTAAGTGCAGGGTTGGCACTGAGGTTTTCTGGATAAGAGGTGGTCTAATGTTTGACCCCAAACATGACAGACATACTTTATAAGTTCACAGATGTTTTCTTTCTGTTTTATTATACAGCAGAGACGTTTACCCAAACGATCACATCAGTTTTATTTTTTTTTTAAATCACGAAGGCTTTGGATACCTATCCTTCACGGATGTAGTGAAGGAAGGAATGTAGAGGGTTAGTGTGACAGAAGAGTTTGTTAGGGATGGGAAGAGATGGAGACAGATTATCTACTGTGGTTATGGTGACCTCTAAAATGACCAACTAAGAAGAGGAGAAGCGGGGGAGGTGGAAGCTTCTTCATCTAAGAGCATATGGGGAACAATGTTGAATTTAAAACCACTGAAAACATTTCAAAGTGGAGATAGAGAGAGAAAACAAGGTAGTACAGCAACTTAATTTAGTGATCCTGGCTGCATAACAGCAGTTTATTGTCCCCATTGTGTTCCTATGTCCCCAGGCTTCTGGCAAAACCACTTTTCAGTTGGCATCCTTATAACAAAAACATTAGATGAATGGGATAAATCTGTCACTTTTTGGTGTGATCAGACCTTTCAAAGTGATGAAACGTCTCACCGAGTGTCATGTGTCTCAAAAAATAGAAAAGAGGAACTGAAGCTGAAACTTTAGTGAAGAATTTCTTGTGCCTGTGAGGAGTAACGGATGGATATACATATAAACATATAACCTTGGACATTAAATCAGAAAGTAACTTTTTTGTGTGCAACTATTAATAGAAGTTGTTAGCATCACTGTGGTGTTTGCACTCTTTTGCAAGTTGTGAGATTATGCTGTGAGAAGGAGAGTGGGGAAGAGAAAGTCAGCCTGAAGCCTTTGCAGACATTCTGTTTATATTTGTGTAACGATGTATTCGTGCAGAATCATGCCCTTGTTTGTTTAAAAGCCGAAGACCTCCTGTTGAGATTATGAGTTTTTTTGTTCCAGACAGCGAGGTCTGCCAGGGAACAAAATGAGGAGCAGGTGTGTTGTGATATCAAAGGCCACGCTGTCGGTGGTCTGCACTTATCACAGCTTCACAGCATCAGCTTCTCTCCCTTCCCCCTGGAACCTCATAGCAAGCTGTACTGGTCCTTCTACGTCTTTTCGCTGCTCTTCTCAGTCCTCTCCACTTTACCCGGCATCACGCTGATCCTCCTTTCCTCTTTTCCTCATCTCATTCTCTGACAAGAATTGAATTGTGCATTTCCAGTAATGATAGCCTCCAAAAGGGTAATACAAAGTCTAAACGTGCCAGCAAACACAGGCTCCTAATATATGATTCATAAACATTTCAAAAACATGTTTTCTCTCTACTTAAACTTAAGTAAAAACATGATTCAAAAATTAAATTAAATTTAATTTAATTTTTTACTACAGTTTTCTACAGGTGCTTTACACTGTATGGTAAATGACCTCCAATGCTAACAATCCTTTGATCCCCTATGAACAAGCACTTGGGGGTGGTGAGAAGGAAGAACTCGCTTTAAACAGGATGAGATCTCAAGCAGAACCAGGACCAGAACCAGGATTAAGTATGGGTAAGGCTGAGGGTGAGGGGGGAAAAAAGAGAAAAAAGGACAGCACAGAGAATAAACAGGAAAAAGACAAATTTTGGTAAAAATGCTCAGTGCATTATGGAAAGTCCCCTAGGAACCTGAAAATAGCTAGATAAGTAGTCTGTGGTTCAAGAAACCACAGACTACGCAGAATTAATACACTTTTTACTTTTTCCATACCATAAAAAAGTAGTGAATGAAAACAAGTTATATTTCATGTTTCCTTTCCTTGTGTACTGCAAAAACAATGATCAATAAGTAGTTTATGTTTTCCACAGTTGGTTTCTAAACACAAAGTGCATTTTTGTTTCAACTGTATCCAAGCCAGGTATAGCTGAATCACACATCTATAATCCTGTAAAGCTGTTTAACCTATTTCATGTGAATTCATGCACATTAATAAGTCAGCAAAAATAATACATTTCAATTACTTAGGTTAATTTACCGAGCAACAGAAAAATGCAGATTATTTGTAAAATACTGAAACATTGCAAATGGCTTGAAATATTTCAATATATTTTATTTAATGATTTTTTTAAATTAAGTGTTTAAGTTAACAGCAATTATAACATGGAAGGCTACAACTACACAACAATAGACCATTAAACCATTAGTAATTAATTCACCTGCTCAGTCAGTCACTCCAGTCGTTCACAGCACAATATCTTTGCATCTTTGCATCAGAAAATATATAAGTGATTAGTAGATAGTACAAATACAACAAACATAATTATGTTTTTGTTTGCTTTACACATTGTCTAAACACAACAACAACCTCTTAACCATTCGACTAAACATCATGCAATGCAATTAGAGTCTAAGACAGACAATTTAATCTAATTTGGCATATTGCCCAATTTTTCATACACCCCTGAAGCATGTTTTGTGTAATCACTCGATATCACTGTTCCTTTTCACTATGTTGAAGGCAACATTATGAAAATGAATGATTTATTTAAAAAATAATCCAGAAAAATATCAGGATTCAATCTGAAATGAAAATATCTTTTACTGAGACGTATGTTGTTTGTTTTTTTTTATGGCTAAAGATTAATATTTTTGCTTGAAGTTAAAATTTTCGCTTTGAGCAAAAAACAGATTAAATGAAAAAAGATCATTTATTTATGTTCAGAAGAAACTCATTCCTGCTTTTCTCTCTCTTGCACATTCCTAGACAATTACTGGCCTGTTATTGCAGTTAATGTAATTTCACACTATTTTGTAAGCCGTAATGAGCCTCATATAATCTCTGCATTGAATTATTCCTCTCTATCACAGCCATCTCTTGTTGACAAACATTGTTGTCAATAACGGGATTTTCCCTGCTTGGCATCTAACCGTGTTCACGCTGCAGAGCTGGAATAAGTACCTGATTAGATGGAATATGAAATCAGCCTGGTGTATGACCGCTAGACTGTGAAGCATGGCCTCATTGGAATGCACTGGATTACTTTCTCAGGATCAGCTGACTTAATTTGGTTTCTGTCTTCTGTCTCATTCAAAGAGCAATATTTATGTAATGATGATTAAAGTGCGGTTCACTCAGGGTGTGAGAAGGTTGGTCTCGAGCCATGTTAATTGCCTCCCAGAGCTCCTCTGCCTTTTTAAGATTAAGGCTATGTCCACACGTATTTTTGAAAATGCAGATTTTTCTATGCGTTTGCACCTTTCGACCACACGTAAACGGCGTTTTCGGTCACTGAAAACGGAGATTTCTAAAACGCCTGCCAGGGTGGATATTTTCAAAAATACCCGTGTATGTGTGGACGTAGCCTAAGATAGCTTTCAAACATGACATCTGACTTTCTCTTTGGGCAATTTACATGCTCTTTACCTTTTTCATTGTAGCATTCAGAAATGTAATGTCTTCTTTCACTGTTACTGCTGGTAATCATTTCTAAAATATAACCTCATGTCACTATATAAATCACTGAATTGTTACTAATGCAGCAGCCTTGCAGTAAATTGTCTTCATCATTTCGAATGCAAATGTTTTTTTGATATATTTAACCTTGATATGCTTTAACATTTTGAAAAGAAGGTAAACATATTTGCATTTACTATCAGCATAACAAGAAAATGTTTTAATGTTTTTGTACACATGTTCATATTCACTAATACTGCATCACTACACTACTTACTTTTACTATGTTCAGTCATTGGGTGAGTACAAGAAAAAAGTTTTTACTTGACTGTAGATATTTG
Source organism: Astatotilapia calliptera (assembly GCF_964374335.1). Taxonomy (NCBI): domain Eukaryota; kingdom Metazoa; phylum Chordata; class Actinopteri; order Cichliformes; family Cichlidae; genus Astatotilapia; species Astatotilapia calliptera. Next base: position 10,485,431 of record NC_137427.1, on the reverse strand, counting down.
GTTTTGTGCTAGCATAAGGGAACAAACTAATATTTTCTATGGGTGCTGTTCTGCAGTTTAATACAGTGGTATGTACTGCCTCAGAGCAAAACCTCAACTTTTATGTGATATCCAAGTATGTACCAGCCAAAGTACTTAATTTATCACTGCAGGAGGTAACTAACTATGATTTTTCCACAGGCCTTACCGATGTAGCTGTGACTGAAGCATATCTTGGATGGGGTGTACCTCATAGCAGGGTACTGTATTTTTCAGATCATAAGGTGCACTGGATTATAAGGCGCACTGTCTATGAACGGGTCTGTTTTCATACATAAAGCGCACCGGATTATAAATGAAAGAGTCAGATAAATAAAATTTTACTCAACTCATTCTTCTTCTTGGTCCTCCACTTCCGTACCATTTATTCATTAATATTGAATTCTCTTGCAGCTGCCCTATTGCCATGTTGTTGCAGTATATTAATGACCAACCTCATATTGTGGATGGATTATCGCAGTTGTTCTTCTGACTGAAGTTTGGTCCGTTTACAGCATCCTGCCATGCGACTGCCTCTGTCCTTAACCATCGGGAACCCTCTCATTAACGAGTGGGGGGAAAAATTAGGGTTCGTCCTCTAGCTTCACTGTGTTTGTTATGCTAACATAGCTGTGTCGCTAGTGATCACGTAGCACATCATTATATACCAGCTAGCCCAACTTCAGTAACCCTACAAACATCACTGCTGTTTAGTTTTCTGTCTTCATTTATGTTGGAAGTGATAGCAGAGCTGTATGTTTTCATTTTTTCAGAAATCTCTCAGTCATGAACATGCTATATCATGTTTAGGTGGAAACTAACAAGCTAACTTCCTGCTAACTTCTAACTTCGTTAAATTTAATAAATTCTGTTTTCATGGATGCCTGGATGTTAAACTTAATTGTTACACCTGGTAAAGCAGCAACGCTGATCATTTTATTAAAGATGAAAGAATATAGACAATTTTTACCTCTCAGTGATGCTGCAGTGTTTGATTGAATTTGAGACCTGAAGCTGACTGAGTTTTGAACCCAGATTACTCCGCGAGACTCCTGACTACAGTACAATGCTCCGACAATCCATCAAGCGGTGTGGCTTCGTAGCTTACCAAAGTCGTACTAAAACATTTTCTGACAGATTTTGAGCGCCGTGTACCACATAAAATCGGTTCGAGGTCAGTAAGCACAACCAGAATTCATACATAAGGTGCACTGTTGATTTTTGAGAAAATTAAAGGATTCTAAGTGCATCTTATAGAGCGGAAAATGCAGTATATAAAAAAATCCTCCAAAAGGCACATTCGTGGTCCAGAGGTCCAGTTCAGTGACCGAAAAGCCTAGCCCACAGTGATCAGGTACAACCAGGTGCTCAAATACTATTCATCAAAGCACACTCTAATTTTTAGCCATAACATAATCCATAAGAAGAGCAAAAAAGAACAGAAAAAAAACCCCAAAACATAAAAAAATCCACATACAGTTGTAAATTAACTTTAGCTTTGGAACTAGACTCTAACATGTTATTTTCATGGCTGAAGATGAACATTTTAAAATGGGAGTCTATCGAGATTGGCTTACTTTTAGAGCCAGTCCCAAGAAATTGCAGTTTCTGGCTCTTCTGTAGTGGTTTAATTATTCAGCCCCCAGAGCATTTGACTTGACTCCCACTTATTTCCAACTGATTCTTACTCTCCTCTCTTCCTATACATCCCAAACTGCTGCATGCATGCCAAAGGAGTACGCCTGGGTGCCAGATATGTTTGACATGTACCAGAATCAGATTAGACTTTGCGCTTGTTAGCCTAAGGCAATATTCATGGCTGCCTGCAGACTTTTTAAGAATTGCTGTAGCAGTTTTATTGATTAAAAGTTGAGGACAAAGAAGAATATTGTTTTTCTGCACATTTGATAGAAGAATGTTAACTTAAGGTGTGCAAAAAAGTGCACCACACACCAAAACTCTAAATAGATATTTTATATTTCAGAGATTTTATATTGAGAAAATTAATCCCTGACCCTTACAGGATACTTTGACTGACACTTCCTACAGAACCCTGGAGGGAGATTATATCAAGTTGAGGGTTTTTAAAAAAAATTTTTTTAGTTGAATGAACATAGATCCTATATCGGTAGCATCAGTCCAGTTCCACATGGCTGTATGTACAACCCAACACAGCAGAAAATTTCTAAACCATAATTTTTTTTCACAGACCTTTCCATCTATCCATCTGCTATTAATCATATTCTGAGCACAAGCCTATTTTTTTATTGTTATAATTATATTTCTATCATCTTGTTGTTGTATTTTGTATTCTTTATAACCTTCACTTTATCTACAACAGTAATTTGAGTGATTATTTAGCAGGTTCCAAGAAAAAAGTGCAGATTTGTTTGTATAGTAATTAAACTTGCTCTATGAAGTATGACTTATGGCTGAGTTTGTGCTAAACTAGGACGTGTTTCCATATGTAGGATATAGTGAAAGATACTCAAGACTAAAGTGAAAGAATCTGTAAACCAAAATGAATCTGGATGCTAGTTTGAACATGATGGACTGCTGAGATGAAAACTTACATATAGTCATGTTCATTGCCTCTCAACAGTATTCAAAAGGAGGAATTTAATCATGTTCTGTAATTGTGTTTCTTTAAAAGTCATATATAGTCATAGTCATTGTAACGCTAATCACTGACTACTGTCGTCAGCTGTGCAGATAAAGATGGTTGTAAAAGTCACAGCCATGAATGGCTCGAATGATTCGAGAAGTTGTGAGCTTCCTGTTCAGTGTAGATAAGAAAGAAGGCTGCAACCTTGAAGCTCGAAAGAAAAAGTGAGTTTGTTATTTGAGGTAATACGTTTTCTGAAATTAAAAAAGAAAACAGATGCTGAACTAATTCAAATAAGGTTATGTAACCACAACGAAATGAGGCAAAATAACAATTCAGTGCCATCTAAAGCTTTAAGAGGAGAATATGTATTCATTGAGAACAAATAGTATGCAACATGAAAGGGGTCACTCATAGTGATGAACCCACACAGAATTACTATCACACTAAACAAGAGGCATTTCAGCTTTTTTCAGCTCATACACAACATGCAGTTTTACTGTTTTGGTTCTGCTGTCGTCTGTGTTGTTTGTATTGCAGATCAAGAAGGAGTATGAACAAGTATCAACTGCAAAAGCTGCACCTTATTTCCGTAATGCAGCGCTCTACAAATATACAGCTCTGCCACTTCTGCAATGCCAGACCACTTCAGTCTAACCTTCAGGCTTTCTTCTTTTGCAGATGGCTGTTCTTCTTCAAACAATCATGTATTGCCTATATCTTGATTATTCTTGCATTTCCCCTCTCTGTCTGACTCCATCCTCTGACTTCCTTCAGTTTACTTGGGTTTTTTTTTTCTCTCAGCCATCACCAAAGCCTCCCTCACTGCTCTGCAGCCTCATCCGCACTCCATCATCCTTTGACACACAACTTTTCTTGTCTTTTCTGTGTCTACTCCTGCAATAAATAATTTAGACCCATTTCATACAAATGAACATTCATTTGTTCTCAGATGTTCTCCTTAGGAACTGAAAACAGTGACTTCATTGTATAAATGAAACAGTTTCCATGTTTTAAATATAGGAACAAAACTTCTGAAGTGAAAGGTAGAGTTCACAGCAAGAGTTTCCTCATATATCTCATGTATTTCTGTATATATCTGTTCTTTCTGTGCTACCTGTGCTGCAATTATGTTATTATTATAGTGACTTCATATTTATTTTTGCTTCTGTCCTGTCAGCCTGATATTTTCTGTCTGCAACCTAAGCAGTATCATGTGACTGTGGATGTACAGTAGAGAAATCTTGAGCAGCCTGCATTTATGTGCACACTAACACACAGTTTTTGTTGCATTTGTTTTGCTTTGTGTGTTACATATGTATGGAACTACATCTGTACACCAGTGTCAAAAATTATAATTAGACCTGCTTGCTCACAGATCAACCGCTTATTATTTGTGAAATCATCCATTTTGAGAATTTGATAAAGACTTGTACCAGCCTGTGCAAACTCCAAAACTAACCCAAAACAAAAACTTTTGAGATTATAAATTCATTTTTGAGGCATAACAACAAAATTAATGAAATCTTATCATCTTCTGTGACTCTGTGTAAACCTTGTGAATTGTATGTGTGTGTGTGTCTACTAGGTTTACATATTTTTGCGGGGATCAAAAACTGGAAGTTTACTTTTTTTTGTGGGGACCAGCAGGCCTTATGGGTACAAAATCTGCATCCCTGAGAGTTTAAAGGTATTTTTGAGACTCAAAATGTATTAGTGTAATAATTAGGTTATGATTAGGGTTCATTCATTTTTTAATGAATTAGTGTAAGCAGCTTGTGTGTGTGTGTGTGTGTGTGTGTGTGTGTGTGTGTGTGTGTGTGTGTGTGTGTGTGTGTGTGTGTGTGTGTGTGTGTGTGTGTGTGTGTGTGTGTGTGTGTTTGTGCAACATTGGCATTTGTTTACTCAGATCCAAGGCAGGCCAAACCTCTGTGTTACAACCTCTGTGGTACTGTGGAGAGCAGGGAAATTATTTTGCTGATATTGTTAATAATCATCATCATTACCATTGCATTAATAATATAATCTACAGCATTGATATTGTAGTTAGATGTTTAAACATATTGGCACCCAATTAGCCTTTATTACAGGTGCAGTTATAACCACTTTAAACTGTTGAGTTGAATCTATAATCTTAAATGCTTTTGAATATAATCTTAAGTGTGTATGTGCTGATTCTGTTGATTCTGAGTACACTCTGTGCAAAGTAGACAGAAAGCGCAGGCTTTTGCTTTTGGTGTGTGTCACAGGAACTTGCCCATAAAAGGAGACTCACTGTGACAAGTGAGCACCCAGAGAGAGAAAACAGACGAGTTAAACTCTAGGCAGATGAAGCAAATGGAAGTTTTAAGAAAAGAAATGAAAAGGATATTAATTGTATGCTTTAGTGTGTCAATACAGGTGGACTCCTCTCAACCTGGAACCTTGAGTACAGTGGCAAAACCATAGATTAACAGAATTGGGAGGAAAGCAGGCCAGGTTTTGGCTTAAAATTTTACAGCTTGACCTCTCACTTTGTCCCCATCCTGAGAAGAAGCTCAAAGGACAGTTAATCTCCTGCTGAAGACCGACAGAACGTCGTGGACTTGAAGAATTAACAGCAGGCAAAAGACAGTGCAACTGAACCATTAACACTGAAACCACACTGACGACACCAGCAGCAGCATGGAAGAAACCACGTGATGAAAACATGCATGGTGAACTGCAGGCTGGTAAGGACAGTGTGACTTGACTGTTTGAAGGCACTGAATGTGATATTTTGCCAGGCTGGGACTTAATCTAAAAGGAAAATACTGAAAAGAAACAGAGAAGAAACAGATTGTGTTTGCTGGAGATTTAAGGCCACAAAGGACACTGTGAAGAGAAGAGCACAGGGGCCAGTGAGAGGTGAAGCCCAGAGGAGTACGACTGCGAGAATACAGGGTATAATTGGGTTTAAATTGAAGCCTGAACTCATGATGGTTTAGAGATGTCCACCAGATCACAACAAAGAGGTAAACAAAAAATAGAAAACACACATACACAAATTGTTACATGTGAAATTATTTTTGGAAAGAATCAGAAGTGAGATAGTTTGAATTCAGAACTCAGTGAAAAGATGCATGAATTAAACCTGATTATAACATACAGAGGCAATGAAGAAACAGCTTACACTCACTGAACATTAATATGAATACATAAAACGCAATGAAGACATGCTTACACTTATACACATGACATAAGTTGGTATTTCGGACCAGAGAGAGAGAAACGGGTAGTTTAAGGACAATAAACACTCTTAACATGGCCTGTTCACACTTCTGGCCTTGAGTAGAAGCTAAAAGACTCTCAAATAGCTTTTCCCCACAGGCCATGAGTAAGACACTGAGCAGTGCTCCTATCCCACCACATCACTACTGTTCATTGTTAGTGCACTATTATTATCGGCTATTTGTTGATTATCTGTTTGCAAAATTGCACACAGGCATAAGTAATCAGGCTCAGGTCTTTCAAGCTCAGGTCTTTTAATGAATTTCATTATCATTATTATTATTATTACTTCCACTTCCTTTTGTATTTTTCTCTCTTTATTTCTATTTTTATTAGAATTTGTATTAATTTTTTGTATTAAGAGAGACTGGCAAAATAAGAATTTATTTGTACTTTGTAAATTGTAGTGTTTATTTCCACTTACAATAAAACCTGGACTTAATATAAGCATTAATATAAGCACTTCTTCAGTAGAAGCATTGCTGTCGCTATATAAAGAAAAATTTAATTGTATTGAATTGAATTGAATTAAAACTAAATTTAATACAAAACTGAATCCATGGCTGAATTGAAAGGATAAGACAGTGTCATCTAACACAGAAGGCCACTAAGATACAGTATGTGATGAATCTTTATGCTACAGGGAAACTGAAACCAGCATATCTAAGCATTGCAAAGATTCATACGTGTAAATAAAACTTATTGCAGCACTGACAAAAGTGGAAGCAACAAGTCTCTATAATGGCACAAAACAAAGACAAGACTTGACTCTTAAGACTTATTTATTCCCCTGTTGCTGAATGTGAGGTGGAGAAAAAAAGAGAGCCAGTCATCAATTAAAATTCCTAAGTGTTCCTAATTCAATCTCAGAGCCCTGGGCCATAGCCATTCGTGAAAGGTTTGGTGGCTTTTTGCCTTTATATGTTTTATTTGACCATTTTTAATTAAATCTAAGATTTAAATCATTTCCAATTTCACAAGTGAATTCAGTTTATATTTAAATTTTACACATCTCTCCTTGGAAACAGTTTTCTTTTTACTTCATGTTCCTGTCTCCCACTGGAATCAGCTCTCACCAAAATCGTATTAATTATTTTATAGCCAGCAGCAGGTCTGCCCATTAAATCTGATGTAAATTAGTGAATTTTGAACGAAACTCTGCTCACAGCTGAACTAATAAATCAAAAAACCACTAGAATGGGAAGCTGCAAAAAACAAGATATTTTCTAGATTTCAGTTCAATTCGAGTTTATTTACCTCAAGGCGCTTTATATTGTAAGGTAGACCCTACATATGAGAGCATGAGGGTGGGAATGGATGTTTGTATATGTGTGTGCCTGTATTTCTGTGTCTATATGTCAGGTTGGGTGTCAGGCGCCACCTCTCTGGGGACATCTTAGGCCCTCCAAGGTTTGGAGGCCTATCTCCACCCACCACCACTTCCCCTGCCAGTGGCGGACTCCCTCAGGTGTCGGTGCGTTGGTGGTTCTTTGTGTCCGGGGATGGGCGTCCAGGTACACACCGGCTCACTCCTTGGCGGCCGCTTATCGGGGCCTGGAGCCTGGGGCTCGCTCGGGCCACTTCGGAGGTGGGGTGTCCCCGGCCTCTCGGCCTGGGGCTCGGTCACTCAGGCACGGCTGGCTGCCGGCGGAGCTCACGGGCGCGTCACTGCAACTCCCCCTGGCTTCTGCTCCGCGGCTGCTGAGTGAGCCCTCATCTGGGACTCTCCTCAGCTCTTTCTGGGACAGTGGCGCAGCTGCCCCTCTGTTGGTCTTCCTTGGTCTCTTGTGTTCTGGGGGCCTCTGGATGTCTGGAGTTTTGATCTCCTCCATACTTGCTTCATACCCTGGAGGACGGGGCAGTGGCTCCCCACACTCCCTAGCAGATCATTACATGAAGGAACCTTTAAAAAAAAAAAAAAAAACAAGCGCGTCCATGCTCACAGGTGTACACACGGGTGATCACACCCACAAACTACACCCTTTTTGGCTCCTACCTCAAAGCACACTGTGTTCTGTTGATCTTATGTGCTGCACAATAATGTTTAATATTTAGTATTTACTGTCATGTTCCCATATATCATTGTGATGTTGTTTATTCTATTACTCTTGTTCTCTTCTGCTTGTTTTCTTTTTTCTTTCTCAGCAGGTGATCCAGGTGATTGATATATACATTTTTTTTCTTTTTTCTTTTCTTTTTCTGCCCGTTCTGTTGGTTTTTGTCTTTTGCCCTTCTCCCCCGTCCCTCTTCTCAGCTGTTTCTCTTTCCCTCTTTCTTTCTCCCCTTCTTTCCCCCAGTCAAGTCTGTCCCGTATTCAGTAAGTGAAAATAAAATAAACAATAAAAGGTGAATCAAATGGACCATTACGATTTAAAAGAGCCAAACGGGACAGGCAAAAAAAAAAAAAAAAAAAGGTAGACCCTACAATAATACATACAGACCCTATAAATATTATTGTGCTTGTTACTTGATATTGCTTAGTAAATGGGTCTGTGAATAACAAGCGATGCCCACTGTTCATCTATTCTTCTTTCGTCTCAGAGCTGTGTATTTGAGATAATGAAGCAGATTAGAAAAACAACAAAAAAAAAAACGTCTATCGCCTGCCATCAAAATGCACACAAACAGTCATGCCTGTGATGTCCTTGGGGACTAGAATAATGTTTAATTAAAAAAATTATGCCATAAAGAGATTGTACATTTGGCTGTGGTACTGAGTCAGAGGCATTACTGTAAGTAGTGAAGGAGATTTAACCTGACATTCAGTCTGTGGTCATTAGGTGGGCTGTCTCCACAGACCTTTCAGGGAAAGAAGACACATACCTGCACATACGAGCTGAGCTTGTTCAGTGCAAGGATATCATTTGTACCATTTCTTCATTATTTAAACATGAGGTTATATTATCATCATACTTATGCAATGTATCATGATGGGGCGATCGTGGCTCAAGAGTTGGCAGGTTGTCTTGTAATCGGAAGGTTGCCAGTTCGAGCCCTGGCTTGGACAGTCTCGGTCGTTGTGTCCTTGGGCAGGACACTTCACACGTTGCCTACTGGTGGTGGTCAGAGGTGGTGGCGCCAGTGTCCGGCAGCCTCGCCTCTGTCAGTGCACCCCAGGGTGGCTGTGGCTACAATGTAGCTTGCCATCACCTGTGTGTGAATGGGTGGATGACTGGTTGTGTAAAGCGTTATACAAATACAGGCCATTTACAGTGGGGCAAAAAAGTATTTAGTCAGCCACCGATTGTGCAAGTTCCCCCACCTAAAATGATGACAGAGGTCAGTAATTTGCACCAGAGGTACACTTCAACTGTGAGAGACAGAATGTGAAAAAAAATCCATGAATTCACATGGTAGGATTTGTAAAGAATTTATTCGTAAATCAGGGTGGAAAATAAGTATTTGGTCACCTCAAACAAGGAAAATCTCTGGCTCTCACAGACCTGTAACGTCTTCTGTAAGAAGCTTTTCTGTCCCCCACTCGTTACCTGTATGAATGGCACCTGTTTGAACTCATCATCTGTATAAAAGACACCTGTCCACAGCCTCAAACAGTCAGACTCCAAACTCCGCCATGGCCAAGACCAAAGAGCTTTCGAAGGACACCAGGAAAAGTATTGTAGACCTGCACCAGACTGGGAAGAGTGAATCTACAATAGGCAAGCAGCTTGGTGTGAAAAAATCAACTGTGGGAGCAATCATCAGAAAATGGAAGACATACAAGACCACTGATAATCTCCCTCGATCTGGGGCTCCACGCAAGATCTCATCCCGTGGGGTCAAAATGATCATGAGAACGGTGAGCAAAGATCCCAGAACCACACGGGGGGACCTGGTGAATGACCTGCAGAGAGCTGGGACCAAAGTAACAAAGGTCACCATCAGTAACACACTACAACGGCAGGGAATCAAATCCCGCAGTGCCAGACGTGTTCCGCTGCTGAAGCCAGTGCATGTCCAGGCCCGTCTGAAGTTTGCCAGAGAGCACATGGATGATACAGCAGAGGATTGGGAGAATGTCATGTGGTCAGATGAAACCAAAGTAGAACTTTTTGGTATAAACTCAACTCGTCGTGTTTGGAGGAAGAAGAATACTGAGTTGCATCCCAAGAACACCATACCTACTGTGAAGCATGGGGGTGGAAACATCATGCTATGGGGCTGTTTTTCTGCCAAGGGGACAGGACGACTGATCCGTGTTAAGGACAGAATGAATGGGGCCATGTATCGTGAGATTTTGAGCCAAAACCTCCTTCCATCAGTGAGAACTTTGAAGATGAAACGAGGCTGGGTCTTCCAACATGACAATGATCCAAAACACACCGCCCGGGCAACAAAGGAGTGGCTCCGTAAGAAGCATTTGAAAGTCCTGGAGTGGCCTAGCCAGTCTCCAGACCTCAACCCCATAGAAAATCTGTGGCGGGAGTTGAAAGTCCGTGTTGCTCGGCGACAGCCCCAAAACATCACTGCTCTCGAGAAGATCTGCATGGAGGAATGGGCCAAAATACCAGCTACTGTGTGTGCAAACCTGGTAAAGACCTATAGTAAACGTTTGACCTCTGTTATTGCCAACAAAGGTTATGTTACAAAGTATTGAGTTGTATTTTTGTTATTGACCAAATACTTATTTTCCACCCTGATTTACGAATAAATTCTTTACAAATCCTACCATGTGGATTCATGGATTTTTTTTTCACATTCTGTCTCTCACAGTTGAAGTGTACCTCTGGTGCAAATTACTGACCTCTGTCATCATTTTAGGTGGGGGAACTTGCACAATCGGTGGCTGACTAAATACTTTTTTGCCCCACTGTACCTTTGCAGAGTATGGAAATACAGATCTTGTGGCAGTTTTTCAGGTGTGGCATGAAGGGTGTAAAAATCTGACCAAGCTTTAGATAAATGTTAATCTACAAGATTGTAAAGACTCTAGTTGATGGGGTTCTCATAGCCTGCTTAAAAGTACAGATTTTTCTCCATAATGTCCATAAACTAATAGGTTTACGGTTGTCAGAGTCTCTCTATGCTCCTCTTTTCTGTCTTCTTGTTACCCTCATGGCAAATGGCAGACCTACAAGCCTGGTTCTTTTAGACCTCTCGTCCTGCTTTAAGGAAGTTTTTCTTCCCAACTGTCACCATGTCTTTGCTTGCAAAGGATCATCTGCTCATTAAGGTTGTTACGTCCCTCTGCAGCCTCTAATCTGCTCAGTGTGTTCAGCTGGTGCTGGCCACACCTAGTCAGGTGTGGATAAAAGCATACCTGAGGCAAGCGTCCAGAGAGCTCACTAGTCTTTGCCTTGGTGGTACCAGCCATTTGAGCCAACCTGCTATGCCATTTTAAAATAAAGCTTCTTCACACTAACACTCTGTTATTCATCTCCGTTTTTATGTTGCGGCTTTGAGCCGGGTCGTAACAAAGGTAATATTGTGGAGTCTTGTCCTTATAAGTGGCTTGAAACAACTGGTGTTGTGAACTATCCATCCATACATTCTGCAACTTATCCAATTCAGGGTCACAGGGGGACTTGAGCCTATACCAGGTAACATAGGACAGGAGGTAGGGTATACCCTGGACAGGTTCCCAGTCTGTAGCAGGGCTAATACGGAGAGACAAACAACCATACACACTCACATTCACACCTATGGGCAATTTAAAATTACCAGTTAATTTAAACCCAATACCTGCATGACAGGGTACCCAGGGGGAACCCACGCAAACACAGGGAGAACATGCAAACTCCGCACAGATGGTGGATTCTAACCCAGGACCGTCTTGCTGTGAGGCAGCAGTACTAATCACCGCACTACTGTGCTGCCTCCTGTTGTGAACAAGTGCTTTATAAATATAACTGAGTGTAATTAGTGTGTCTGAGTATCAACAACAGACTCTCTTTCTCTGTTTTTAATCACAATCTTTTATTCAAAAGAAGCCCAAAAACACATAGCAATGACACATCTGAACAGCTATAAATATCAGTTGAAATATACATCACATTTGCTGTATTTGCATGTAAAAGCCTTTTTCATCAGCCTTGGTTTTTTTTTTGTTATTCCATTGCTTCTATTAGTTTACATTATTCACTGCCTCCACTCCATTACACTCACACTCTTTGTGCCACTAATATGAATTTTCTTTCGTTGTACATAATGAAAAAGTGACTGGAAAACACCCACAATCCATCAGCGAGATTGTCTACTGCAGTAAACGAATCCCATTACTGTGAGTTATTTTATTGTATTACAGTATTCAATTGCATTAATGAATATTCTCAACAATATACTGGTTTTCAGTCACTGGTTGTTGGCTTTACAGACATGGCAGCCAGAAAATGTATAAACAATACATACATAATAATACATCAATACTTTAGACATACTACCACTAAAGGAGAAGCTGTGCTCAAACTTGTTCTTTAAAGTTTGCTTTAAGCGTTTAAATTGTACCTAAGATGATCTAGATGCAATTGCAAAGGCCAAAGACACAGTGTCTCCTGTCTCATCTGATTTACTCTAGCATTTATTTTACACCCAACAGCGCTGATAACAACATATGCTGCTACATCGCAACTCTTGCAAAGACAAAAAATAAATACATACACTAGGTAGAGCAAAGTAAAACAGGCACAAATAACCAGACTGTTACCTGGAATGGCTCTGTTTACATGCTAGCCTATTATTCTGTGCCCAGATTCCTGACATCAGAGAATCAGTTCCTATTAAAAGGGCTTAAAACAAATGTGGAACAGACTTTTATACCTTCTCCTTCAGATCAGCTGTGTCAAATCCAGAAGCTTTTAAAAACCCACTTGTACAGACTCATATTTGCATAATGTGTTGAAAGGTCTTTTTTAATGTTTAAATGTGTCCCTTTCTTGTGAATAATATTGCTATTGTTCTCTTTTTCTCTTGTGTATTTTCTATTTTTCTTTTTGGTAATTTTTGCAAAACACCTTGTATCGCCAGTTCATCAAATAAAGTTTATCTTTACTGTGCACACACATCACATGAACACAAAAACAAAATGCAAGAAGCATATATCCAAAAATGTCAGGCGTTTTAGCTTTAAGGGGGGCTACATATTTACAGAGAAGCATAGAGCTGCCAAAGCATCACATTTACTTTGAGAAAAGACAAGCGAGCCGTTTTTCATTTTGTTTCCTTTTTCTTTTAAACTTCTCAATGGTACGCAAATGAGATCACAAAAGACTTTTACGCAAAGCAAATACAGACGTCGGATTCAATCATCACAATTTATCCACTTAAGTAAGAAAGCAGAAATAAGCAGCAGTTGGAAATGAGAAAATATGATGAATTACTGCGCTGTTTGATTAAAGCTGTTGTAGAGAGGACCCTATAATGCTCAAATAAACCCCTCATATTTGCTACCTGCAGGAAATTACATCCACCAAATGAAATAAGTCCTAAGAGGCTTTTTGGTACTGATAGGTAAATACATTCTTCAGTGTTACATGACCAACCTAAAATGTAAGGAGTAAGCTGGAAAGGCACTTATGTCAGGCTGCTGAAAGGAACAAAATTGGTCTTGATAAACAAAAATGTTGTGATTTTTTTTTCCACCAATGTGCTATAATGGATGTAGAATGAGTGTGTGTGGTAGTAATAAAATAGTTGACAAAAAGGCAGAAAAGCATCAATTTTGCCACTTTGATCACTTAATCCTTAAAATATGTTTTTCTTTCTCAGTTCATGTGTGAGTTTCTCTGCTACTGTTCATGTGGCCCTAATTAACCAGAGGAGGAGCTAGTGGTCAGGGCAGTGACTGTGGGAGGTTCAGCTGCAGTTACAACAGAGTTTAGCATCGAGGCTGCTGTGGTAGTGGCCGGTCCGGTTCCTGGGTAAGTGGACTGAAACTTACATGCAGGGGTGGAGCGGTGCAGGTCTGCTGCAGTGTGAGTCGTTGGTGAGCCCGGCGGGTGAGGTGAGATCTTCAGAGAGAAGAAGAACAAACGAAAGAGCAAGATGGGAACATGAAAAAGGGGAAGACAATAGAGAAATTACAAAAAAAAAAAAAAGAGGCATGACATGAATGCACGCAGTGGATGTTTGATCTTTTGTTTTTGTAAGTGGGGTTTTATTTACTCAACCAAATGAAATATCTCCAAGACTGCAATAAAAAAAAAATCAGTGGGTTCTTACTTATTGAAACTAAATAGATTTTTTATTCGTAAAATGGTCAAAATCTTAAAAATATATAGATATGTCAAGCAACACAGACCGATTGTGCTTATGTGTACAGAGGCCCATTATGAGCCACGAGAAACGTTTAAAGACTAAAACTGTAAGCGATTTCTTTTTTCACAATTGTCATCATTGATTTATATGACACACTAGATCTGCTGTTTTCATCATCATCATCATCTGTATGAGGCATAAAAATCTATAAACACCACCTTTCAGTCAGAGGCACTCTGTTATGTATTTGGTCCCTGGTGTGATTTAAATAACATTTTTTCTTTTGTTTTCCAGTTTTAACCGTTTACTTTTGTTTCTTATGTTTTCTTTTCCACGTCTCCCTTTATTTTGCCTGCGTGTATTTTCCTGTCATACCTATTAGTCTCATGTTTTCTCCTCTTTTGGATCAAAGGGACCTACACAAAGCGCATCCATAATTTCTGTGACTTTTGGAGAAAGTTGGCATTATATAACCTTGAAAAGCTGATTAAGCACTGGAAGAGCCTCATCAGAGCCACTCTGTCATCTAATGCACCTCACTGCTCTTGTACTAGTTATCTAAATGGACACCATGAAGCGCCACACTGCACAGACTGAGTCAGAGCTTTTTCTTCCCTCTTTCCCTCCTCTAAACCTAATCACTTTCGCTGGCACTTTCAGAATTTTTTCTAATCATTGCCTCTGCAGCAGCATTAATTCACAAACCTTCAATTAGCTGCTCTCACACACAAATGCACACACCTGCCTGTTGATTAATACAGAAGTGACGCACTTATGATGCAGAGAGTCTCCACTGTTCTTCTAATATTAGTGAAACAAAAATAACACATGCCTTTCTTTTGATCTAGTGCTGCACTAAATTGATTTAAATCTCTGTTCTTTTTTATTTTTCCAAATCCCTTTAATTCCCATTATGCAATACATACCATCACCTCAGCTCCACATGAGCACACACACTGGTTACCTGGCTGCTCTGGGGATCGTGATAGACCTGGTTACGCGGGGACAGCAGGATGCAGTCTTGTGCTGTGGTTTTCTCAGTGCGCGGGACACTGGGGTCACCATCATCTACATCATTGGCAACGCACCTCATGGTCCTCACACACAGCACCTGAAGGGTCATGACAATATTAGTGCTGTTATTATCTTTAAAGGGTTGCTACACATCAGCCTTCTCTGCAACATAACATACTGTTGAAGGTGTACAGACTAGAAAATAACAGTATTCTGGATCCAGGTTTGTTTTTTCAGAAAAAAAGGATTGTAATACACTTGAAATAAAAATGTTGCACTCTATAACCAGAATAATAATACTGCTAAAGATGAGTCTCAACCATAGGGGTAAAACAATCCTAGATAGCAGCACTGGAACCAAAAAGTGAAACCATATCACTGATTTTTTTTTCTACTTACACATATTTCACTAAAACATATTTTTTCATGTTTTCTGTATTCGAAAAATATTAATACTGAGTTTAGCTTCATGGCTTCACTGTTTAATAACTGTGGGAGACAGAGTTTAACTAATCCTGCAACAAAACATTTTAACAACATGGTCACATAATTTGTAGTCTAGGCTTCCGAGGCAGTGAGAAAGAGAATTGCAATAAGCAAGGTAATAGTGAAAAACAACAACATTTCCTCAGTGGCAGCAACTGTTAGGAAACAGAGAGACAAAAAGCAGAACAGTAAACCTCTTCTTGTACATACAGGTGTCCATACCAACTGCAGACGCAGACACTCAGTAGGGAGTGTCAAACTAAGCCTTTATCCTTTTCCAAGCCCAAAGGAAGGAGAACAAAGTGAAAACACTGATATTAAACCAAATTTTTTCTTATTTTTGTTTCTAAATTAAAGCAATACTTTTATTAATAATGTTGTTATTTTGTGCTGATAGTCTGAACCATCAAACTCATTCTAGTTATGTGAAATTAGTCATGTATATTCTTTCATTTCTTTAAGGTTTTAGAGGAGGGGTGTATAATAATCATAGCTGACAGGCATGTGTCTGTCAAGTTGCTCGTTTTCCGCTTTTTCTTTTGTGTTTCTGTGTTCACCCAGCTGTGTGAGTTTATTCTTCACTGCTTTGTTTTCTTGACATTTTCTGATTACCTTCCTTTTTAAATTTGAAGGTTAGCTCTTTTATTCCTTTTCACACGCTCAGTATTGTTTTGATCTTAATACGGTTCACCTCTGTCTTATCGCCACTTTCTCCAGCATGTATAAATTCAGCCTATTTTGCTTCACACTTTTTCAAGTTGTTGTTTTTTCTCCCTTAGTTCCCAGGGATTTCTATGTGTTGCTTTTTAGCGTTTTTGGAGTTGGTCTTTTAATTTAGCGAGTGATTTTGTTTCTCTTGTTATCAGTCTGGCATGTTCTCTCTGCACTTGGATCAGCTTTGGGAAATTTATTGACAATATGACAGCATCCAAAAAATGACAAAAAATCATATTGTAGATTTATTCTTTATTATTGCTGAACTCTAATTTATTGGATATTTTGACTTTAACTTTGATATATATATTTTTCTGATGATAGACATTTATCAGGACATCTAAACTGGATACCACAATACATGCCAGCTTTGCTCCAGACTGATGGTTGCTGAAAAAACTATTTTAATAAAAAATTAATAATTTTTAAATGATTGTTTTTCACAAAATGTGGGAGAAACATTTCTTATGAATTTAATGACATTTAAATTAAAGGCAAACATCTCTTTTCTTTAAAAAAAAAATGTGGACATGTTTTAGTAACCACAGTTTTGAGCAGTGTTGAATCACCTGCTGTGATTGGTAGATGAAAAATGATATGAAAACATAATTTAAAGTAAAATGAAGCTGCAATAGATAGAGCCCTAAACTATGATTATATTCCTATTCTTATACAGCACTGTCAAACTGATGCAGTTTGTAGAAATTGATGTTACCTTCTAAAAAATCACTGCTCACAACAGTTCAACAGTTAACAAACACAATGAGTTGAGATCAGATAAACAAGATGTAAGATGCTAATTAGCGGGCTTTAACAGCACTGCTATGGTGAGAAGAAATTCAACGTACTTTTCTGAAGCTCTGTTTAAAGTTGTCTGATAGGAAACTATAGAGAAACGGATTGGCACATGAGTTGGCATAAGACAAGATGACAGCAAAGAAGTAGATGCCAGCAGTGGCACTGGACTCCGGGATGATGACCACCAGATTGACCATATTGATGATGAAGAACGGCAGCCAGCAGAGCACAAACACCACCACAATCACCACCACCATTCGGGTCACTTTGCGCTCTGAGCGTCGGCGTTTAGAGAAACCAACCCGTGCCCCAGAGGACTTCACCTGCAAAATAACAATAAAAAGATTTGAATTATCGTGCCTTTCTGTTGACTGAGAAAAGAATATCAACTTAAAAATGTGCTTTTTAATGAGCTTCATGAAATATCTACCTTGATGACAATAAGAAGGTAACAGAGGCAAATGATGAGCAGTGGTCCAAAGAAACCCACTGTGGCAGTGTAGAGAATGAAGGCTGTTGACCACACATCCTTCGGCTCTGGCCAGATCATGTTGCAGGAGTTAAATGTATCCTAAAGAAAAATGAATATTGAACAAATAAACTAAATTCAGAATTGAATCGGAATCTGACAGACAGTCAACAACAAAATCTGGAAGTTAATCCACTGCTTTCCATCACATCCATTAATTTTAAATGTCAATCATCATCTTCATCTTCTACTTCTTCTTGTTCATCCTCCTCCTCCTTTAGGGGTCACTACAGCAAATCACCTGCCCACATTTCACCCTATTCCTCTGCTACACCAACCCTCTGCACGTTCTCCTTCACTATATCCATGAATCTTATCTTTTAGTCTTCCTCTTTTCTTCCTGCATGACTGCTGCCTGTTTAACATCCTTTGTCCGATATATCCACTATCCCTCCTTTGCACATACCAAGCCATTTCAGCTTTGTCTGTCTTTGAGCTTAACAATGTCTGCTCGTTTAAATTGTTGTTGCAGAAACACTTTTCTTTTTCATAAACTTTACACAAGTGCATCTTTGCAAATACACTTGTATTCATGTCTGTGGAATAAACAGCTTCCATGTCAGCTGGCATTTTGATAGTGTTTTATTTCACATTGTATCATCAAATAAAGGCACTTTTGACTGCCAATTTCCAGCACTTAGACCTAGCATCACACTTTCGGTGTGGTGGTACCACTTGACTAGCATTTGACTTAGCTGTCTTGACTCACTGGATACTTTACCAGACCATAAACAAATGTTCTTTGTGCCTTCAGTTAATATTGATTGAAGTAGGAAAAGATTTTCTCGGAAAGGAGGTTAAGTTGGCACGTAGCTCTTTATCTTGCATGGAACCAAATGTGCATTAGCCAGATTCTCATGACAGATAACACATGTAGACTGTTGACACCATTGTTTCAGCAGAAGCAGTAAGACATCTTACATTTGAGATATTATGTGGTGGTTTGGACCATACTGGAAAGGAATTAGTTTTCTTATTTGTTGACCTCCGTGCTTTCAGGGCATATTTAGACTGTAATGCTTCTCATTATCTGGTAATTCATCCAAGGTGCACCGACAGACACGTTCGTTCAAAGAATTTTTAGGATATTATATTTACCTCTCAGTGAGTGTACAGAAAAGATTGACGTGATAATATAACAACTCATTCAACTTGAAGTGCAGTTGTATATTGCATAATCATAACATATGGTTTTGAAAAAATATGATGGTGCCTCATGGTGCACTGGTTGCACTATTTGGGAACCACTTGATTTGAGTACCTCCATCAAATTCCTGCTTTTTTTGTTTGTTTTGTTATACTGCAATTAGAATCATTGCTAAAGCGAAATGCATTGCACTGCATTATGTGAATGAATATTTCAAAGAATGGGGAATTATGTTTAGCTTAGCTTAACACAAATACAGAAATACCAGGGAGTGAGCTAGAACTCCAAGTAGTCTCCAAAAGAACAGTCGAACATATTATTGTCAAATGTTTTTTTTTACTTTAGCAAACAGTCGTGAAGGTCAAACACACTTTATAAAAAGAAATAAAAAATAGTACCATTAACAGTGCTGAAAATTCAGTGTTTTTAACATGTTTCACAAAAACCCTCTTGTGACATTTAGCTTGGATTTTTGTAACTATTATTATTTCTTTTTCTTCTTATTATTATTTACAGTTTTTGTTTTACTGGTAACATTTGTCGTTTATAGTTGTTCCTTCTTTTAAAAAAATACCTTTGTTCAAAGATTGTAGAGGAACGTAGTTATTAATCTGTAACAACTACCAATATGGCCATTAAACCAGTGCTTAATTCTCGCTTTAGGAGCGGTCATATTACCATGCTTCGGTGTCCTATCTGAAGTTTTCACTGGCACACGACTGAATTATATACCTGCACATCAGAGAAGATGACCACTGGCAGGACCACCACAAAGGAAACGGCCCACACAGCTGCGCTCACTACCTTCGCTATGCGGGGGTGTCTCCACTTGGTGCTGCGGATTGGATGAACCACAGCCAGGTAACGGTCAATCGACATTACTGTGAGACAGAAGATAGACGTAAACTGGTTCATGGAGTCTGCAGTCATGACCACGCGGCACAGGAAAGAGCCAAAGGGCCAATAGGAGAGTACATTCTGTGTGGTAAGAAAGGGGAGCCCGACGATGTACAGCTCATCAGCCATAGCCAGGTTCAGGATGTAGATATTGGTGACTGTTTTCATTTTGGCATAGCGCAGCACCACATAGATCGCCAAAGTGTTGCCGGTCAGACCCACCACGAAGACTGTGAGGGATATGACTGCGGTCATCAGAGTGCTGCTGCCCTGAAAGGGGACACTCTGAGTGGAAATGTTGGAGGAGATGTTGAAAAGGCGAGGATGAGAGAAGAGGATAGGTGAGGATGTAGAGGAGTTGAGCTCGGATGAAAAGGGATGCCAGAGGTTTTGGTCTTGTTGCTCCATTGTTCACAGTCCATGTGGTGGCTTGATTCCAGTGATTTAGAAGAAACTCTTTCCTCCTTCTTCTTTTCCCATGCTTTCGAGACAGAAGCCGGAGCAGCCCCCACGCTTTAAAATGTGAAGTAAAACGATGAAAAGGTGATTTTGAACTATAAAAAGGAACAATCCAGTTTGTCTCAATCAACAGTCCGTGCACAAGAAAGACCAATAATCACTACATTAAACTCCTCCGATAATTCTAAAGCTTTGTGTGCGCCCCGTGCGCCCTGAGCGAACTCCAGTGAGGCAGGTGTTCCACATCCTAGCGTATCATACACGTAGCTTCACAGTAGTGTAGTCGTATGAGGAATTAGACCGTAAGCAGTTGAGTCACAGATGATGATGTGCTGTATTTGTCAGCTCTATCTTTGCTTCTTCTTTTTTTTTTTTTTTTAATAGATCTGACTGTTTACGTCTCTTTTGATCTGACTTTGGAACCACTCACAAGTCATCCGGCGTGTTGTGCGTCAAGCTGTGAATGGTGCCACCGCTTTTACGCACGACACATCTTTTTGACTACACGCTCTATAATTATGAATGTGTCATTAATGAATGTGTGTGCTAAGGTTGAATATCTTGTGCCTTTGTTTAAAGGCTCGATGCGTTTAAAGGAGAACATTTTTAAATCGCGCAGAGTAAAGATTTATGCAGAGATCAAGACAAGAACGGGCTTACTATGTCTAGAAGAGGAAAAGTCAGAGTCTCTCTGTAATCAGATTCAAATAATCAGTCCCCGAACAAAGTCACGTCTGTTTTCCGATTCCTGAGTATTTGTCCAGTATTGATTGAAAGTTGTTTTCTAGCTCTCTTCGCTGTTCGCTGTCTGGGGTGCTGAGCAGAATGTACTGGCAAGCAGCTCTGCTGCTTTTTCTTCAACTTTCTGCCCACACAGCTCTGCTGCTTGCTTGATAGGATTTATAAAGAAAGAGAGAGAGAGAGAGAGAGAGAGAGAGAGAGAGAGAGAGAGCGAGAGAGAGAGAGTGTGTGAGAGAGTGTGTGTGTGTGTGCGTGCGTGCGTGTGCGTGTGCGTGTGTGTGTGTGTGTGTGTGTGTGTGATATAATATAATATAATATAATATAATATAATATAATATAAGTTTAAAAATCTCTAAACCTGAGAAAAGAAACATGCTCTGATGTTTCCCCTCAGATTCACCTTTGGAGCAACAGCAGATACTTGTCTCCAGATGACAGCAGGGTTCACAGACCACAGTGGGTATTTTCTAATAGTCCCCAGTGTTATTGATGCTCTGTAAATGGGTATCGGTGCTGTTCTGGGTGGTTTCAGTCAGTGCTGCAGAATCTTCCAGCTATCCAAACCTCACACCAAATATGATGCTTCCAATTAACACACACCTCTTAAGTTTCTTGTAAAAATAAATAAATGAAATTTGTTGTACTAATCACATGTCAAATATAAAGAGTCTCTGCTTTCTGTAGTCCTATTAAGGATGATTGCACCACAAAGAGACCAAAAACTTATCCACTGACTGCTTTTGTTTTTGCCTTCTCTTCTTCTAACACACAGAGAGGTCAAAGGGTACACATTTTATGCAAGATTTTAAGTAACATGTCTTTTTCTTTTCTTTTCTTTTTTGCCTGTCACATTTGGTTCTTTAGCCGTCAGAATTGTTGTCTGAACGCCAACAAAGATATCCAACGGATTTACTTTAACAAGTGGATCGTCACGACCTTGCGGTATTGGTCTATTTGATTGACCATTGTTGTTATTATTTATTTTATTTTATTTTCAGTTGTTGCAAAAGGGACAGACATGGCTAGGAGATAGGAAAGGGAAAAGAGAGGAAGGAAAAGAAAAACAGGGAAGAGGGACAGTGAGAAAAGACACTTAAAAAGCAAAAAGATCTCCCGGATCACCTGTTGAGAGAAAAAAAAGAGAAAACAAGGAAAAAAAGAGAGCAGCATAATAAGCACAACACCATCGCATTAATCTAGCTAAGTGTAAATAACAGTAAATACTAAATATTGAGTGTTGTTGTGCAGCACAATGTGCTTTGAGGTAGCAGCCAAGAAAGGTGTGGTTTGTGTCTATGAACAGTGAACACCAGTGAACACCTGGGTGGATGAGCGCACTTGTATTAAAGGTTTCTCCATGTAATCATCCAGCTAAGTAAATCTCCAAAAGTTGATTCAGTTCATCTGGACGTAGCGTTTTGTGGGAGAAACGTTTTGTCACTCATCCAAGTGACTTCTTCAGTCTCAGCTGACTGCAGGTTTCCCCAATCTTATAAACAGTACATTTGCATAATGACTGAAACCAGCCCACTGAATGAACAATGGGCTGGGAGGTCAGTTCCTTAATCCTAATTATTCAAATTCTCACTTGGATTAGTGACGAAACGTTTCTCCCACAAAACGCTACGTCCAGATGAACGGAATCAACTTTTGGAGAGATACTGATGACAATCTGGAACAAAAATGTCATGTTTGGACCTGTTGTCACTGATTTTCAGTGCAGGTCTTGTATAATTTGGTCATCCACAGCTTTTTCTCCCTGTTCCTCTCCTTAGAAATGACTTATTGACAGTCACATTCCCACTGAGACCATTTCTGATGATGCTTTGGTGAACAGCAGTTGGATTAACTGAAGGGTCAGATGCATCTCTCGGGTCCATTGTTAAGTTGGATTTTTTTTTCTTTTCAGATTTTAATGACATTACATACCTGTCATCTGCAACAGATAGTTTTAGGTTTGTCACCTCTTCGTTTGTCATCAATTGACCAGTTTCCTCAGAATTTTTAGGTACACACTGTTCATCATGTGAAGCTTTCAGCATTTTGAAGCATTTTCAGAAATAGGAACAGTTTTTCTATTTTGGGGACAAGCTGCTGGCAACAAAGTCCCGAAAGATGCAATTTAGAATTATTATTTTGCTAAGTTGTCTGCTATGTGTAGATACAACACTGGTTCATCCCTTGCGTTTGGTGCCTTTATTTATATTTAGATGGCTGATCAGTCACTGCGATGTGACTTCAACAAAAAACAAAAAACAAAGCATTCTTCTGAAAATGGTTGGGTATAAAAACTGGACTGAAAATGAGTAAAAAAGCAGGTAATGTCCAACAAAAAACTTTAGAAGACCTCCAGAAACCACTTTAAGAAAATTACAAGAAAGTCTGGCTCATTGGAAACGAAATATAAGAACTGAGGAGCAGCTCAAGACTTTGCACAGTACTGTATTTTAAACATGAAGTTACAGTCAGCTGTCAAGTTCATCTTAATTAAACATAAATAATGGAAACCTAGCCTCTGTCTAAAGCACATGCAGTCCAGCTATCAAAACATTAGCTCATTGATTAATATATATGATGTATATTATTCAGCACAAAGGTAAGAGTAAAAGTGACAAGTTGTGATTTGATGGATTAGATCTTGCTAGTCCTTTCAGCGAGCTGAAAAAGTTCTTACCCTTCAATGAGATTTTTAAAACATTTCAAGGTTTTGTGTAGGAAAAAAATGGGACTCACAGCTAATATGAATTATTTCCTGCCCGCAGACCTGTTCATAAATCTCTTCAGCTCAAATATGCCACCACAGCCAAAAAAAAAAATAAAAAAAATTCAAAGTACAATTTTACATCAGAATTTTCATAAATCTGTTTGGAGGTATTTTAAATTTATTATGAAAAAGAAGCTGGATTCACATCATCAACATGTTTGAACTCTGGCATCTTTTATAGGTCAGTATAAAGCTGCTTGCTTTGTTGGCATTGTCTTTTTCTCTGTGCAGATTCTCAGTTTTATTTTATCCCTCTCACATGCATGTTGCCCATAAGACCTTAATGTCCTTTGACAGGCTGGTAAGGTCAGCCCTCGGGCTGTGTGAAAGCTTCACTCCGGGGGATTGTTGTGGAGATGGACAGATATTCTCCCCTCTTTCCCTAGATACATTTATTAACTAAAAACTGTTACAAAATCTTTATGAGGTAGTTGGGGATAAGAAGCTCCTTATGTTCCCTGCAGAGAAGGAAAGAATACATAGAAAAAGAGGTAACAGAGTTAGAGAGTACCGGAAGCCACAGACAAACATTATCAGTCAGTCAGACATATAAAGCTTGTGGTATGTATGGCTGGCCTTGTTTGGGTTTGTTCAGGGAGAAAGAGAGTAACAGCTTGTGTGTTAAATCATTTTCAGGTGACTGACATTTACAGATACACAGACAAAACAGAATGACAAAGCTTTTTCAGTTTATTTATACAGAGGCAGCTCTAACATCTTCTACATTACAGTTCTTTATAATGTTACACAATTAATGAAGTGATAATAATTCACTGACTCATACAAATTACTATGAACTTTAGAGTTACGATCTGTGACAATATAGCAGTTACAATGTATCTAGATGCTATAATTTCTACTGTCATTTGAAGAAGTGTCCAGGAAACGGTTGCATGGCTCCTTTGGAAATCTTTCTGGTGAGCCATCTTACAAAGCTCACACCACACTCATCTTCAAAAAGGGCTTTGAAGTGCCTTGGGTGCAACCAGACAGCAACAGTGTTGCTGTTGCAGTGTTCTTTTTGCACATTTTTCTTGTAACATGTTAAAGGCATCTTTTGAAACTGCAACTCATTTCTACCCAATGGATACTCGGAAGACTTGCAGCCATGTTTCAGAAGCTGAAGGAGTCTAAATATAGAAAAAGAAATAAATAATTGTTTGTGTGCTTTATTTCTTTGGCCATGAACCACAAAGCATTCTCAAAGGACTCCACAGTCTCATGCAGCCACACAGAAAAACTCTCAAGGTCTCAAACAGGGACATTCAGAGTTTTATTGTGTAGTAGGACAGACTGCAGCACATTATTATATCAACAAAAATACAGAGAGCATGTTCAAGCTATAGTCCGAGCACTTATTGCTGCAATATTTTTGTGTTTACTTTAAGTAGAAATGCTGTAAGGGTGCCAGTTTGTCCATGAGCCTTACAATGGACACTGTAGAACAGACTCAAAAAACTAGCAGTTGTAAGAAATATTTTTGAGTCCTTGAAACATCTGTGTAGGTCTCAGTCATCCAGGTCATATTACTCCAAGGAGCTTGGAAAGAAAAGCAACTGGAGTCCCTGAAACCAAAATATTGTGTAATCCACAGGCTTATTTTATTTATTTATTTCTCATGTATTTTTAAGCAGCCATATTGTTCACTGTGACACAGACCAGTAGCCTCTTTTTCTCTTGATTTTAACTAACTTCTCTCACACTCATGAATGGTTCATCCAACTCTCGCCTGTCTGCCATATCACGCTTGCTTTTTTCCAGGAGCAGGTGTAATGTGATAAAAGGGCCAGAACACATTAGACTGGGTGTTTTGATATGCAATATCCCTGGTTTGATGACAGCCCACTTTTTGATATGTAATTACCTGTATGTCTCCACTGTGCTGGTTAATAAGAATAATTTATTCTTGATGGCAAAATGTCACAAATAAATTATTCTTAAAATGACTGAAAAAAACTACAAAATAGTTTCTAGTTTGCAAATAAACTTGTAGTCAGCCAGACATGTAATAAAAATCCTTTACCGTTTAGATAAGCCTGAATACACAAAAATGTCATGCAGCCCTTCTTCCATCTGATAACACCTCACTTAAAGATTTGTCTTCACACATGAAGCGGTTTGGTCGTCATGTTTACCATCAGTGATAAGGCTCATCAGGAAAATTAATCCTTTTCAGTGTGATGATCATGTGCTATATTTTTAACTTATCGTTCAGTAACACACTACAAGGTCTCCTTGGTTTTTCAGGTTTCCCTACACACAGTACTGTGCAAAAGCATTGAGCCACACCTTACGACCATATTTTGCTTCTAAGCCAGGCTCTCTTGCAAAATGTGGTCTTAAGCAAACATTTTTCAGGCTGTCAAAGTTTTTCTTTACATATTGGCTGCTTTTTCACTCATTTTCAGTCCAGTTGTTCAGAGGAATGCTTCATTATTTGTTAAACCACTTAACACTAACCAGTGAATCATTCAAGCATAAAAGAGGTACACAAGGGATGAACCAGTGTTATTACTACACAAAACCGAAAACAATGGGCCAATTTTAAGTGGTATCTTTAGGCACTTTGTTACCAGCAACCTGTCACAAAAACATAAAATTTGTTCCCATTTCTTTTGTTGAATTGAAACAGAAGTGCCAAACATAACACAGCTTGACAGGCATAAAACTGTATTTTTGGATGGACAAGGTTATTCTTAAAGAGCTTTTATCCTAAAACTTGGCATATCTCAGCACAGTGGCCAGTGAAGCTTTCTTTCCAAGCTCCTGAATTTATGGCAGATCTGAAAGTTATATCGTTAACAAACAGACATGCACAGACATGCATCTGACCCTTCAGTTAATCCAACTGCTGTTCACCAAAGTATCATCAGAATTGGTCTCAGTGGGAGTGTGACTGTCAATAAGTCATTTCTAAGGAGAGGAACAGGGAGAAAAAGCTGTGGATGACCAAATTACACATGCAGCTAGATTCATTAGTGAAGCTTTCAAACTATTATGGTCAGTCAGCCTGCTCCAGAAAATCTTAAATCTCATCTTTTCTAATCCGAGGAAAATCTATTTTGTACAGGTGTGACCTGTGTCTGTTAATAACCTTTAATACTGTCTGATGTACCACTGAGTAGTTTTAATTTTCCATTTCGTCTTGATGCATGCTCAATCATCCAGGTAAGTAAATCCCCAAAAGTTTGATTCTGTTCATCTGGACGTAGCGTTTTCAGTGGGAGAAACTCACTCATCCAAATGACTTCTTCAGTCTCAGCTGACTGCAGGTTTCCCCAGTCTTAGGCTATGTCCACACTAATGTATTTTCAAACAAAAACGCATCGTTTTCTCTCCATTTTGGCCTCCCGTCCACACTGAGACGGCGTTTTCCTCGAAGAAAAACGCAGCGTTTCGAAAACGCTCTCGAAAACGAATACATTTGAAGATGGTGCTTTCGCGTCGCAGTGTTGACAGCGAAAACGGAGACTTTCGAAAACAATGATGCATTTTAGTCATGTGATGCAGCAGTTGTTTTGTTTGCTCTCAATTTTGACAGCCCTATTAAATATTAATATCAGTCTGTACATGCTCCAGATAGCTTTTCTTCAAATTCTTTAACTCTCACTCGCTTTTGCAACTTTGTACTTTTGTGTTACTCGCAGCAACAACTCCACCTCATTGTTAGTCCATTTAAAAAACTCAGTGCTTTTCCTCAACATTTTGCAGCAACATTTCAAAGAGCCGGAAAGTAAAGAAGCCATTCCTTTTTCTTTTTTTTCTTTTTTTTTTTTTGCCTGTCCCGTTTGGCTCTTTTGCCATCAGAATTATTGTCTAAAGGCAAAGAAAGATGCCCAACGGATTTACTTTACCAAATTGACCATCCCAGCCTTGCCGTAATGGTCCATTTGATTCACCTTTTATTGTTTATTTTATTTTCACTTGCTGAATACGGGACAGACTTGACTGGGGGAAAGAAGGGGAGAAAGAAAGAGGGAAAGAGAAACAGCTGAGAAGAGGGACGGGGGAGAAGGGCAAAAGACAAAAACCAACAGAATGAGCAGGAAAAAAAATGCATCTATCGATCACCTGGATCACCTGTTGAGAAAGAAAAAAGAAAACAAGCAGAAGAGAACAAGAGTAATAGAATAAACAACATCACAATGATATATGGGAATATGACAGTAAATACTAAATATTAAACATTATTGTGCAGCACATAAGATCAACAGAACACAGTGTGCTTTGAGGTAGGAACCTTTAAAAAAAAAAAAACAAGCGCGTCCATGCTCACAGGTGTACACACGGGTGATCACACCCACAAAGAAGCCATTCCTAATGAAGGCAAACGGAGGGAAGTTTGATGGAATTATAAACACAGAAAAGCACCATCAGATTTTGATCCAACATACAGAACCATCTGGAAAGGATCTTTTTGCCAAGACTTCATTTTTTTTACTAAGACAATAATCCCAAATACACTGCCAATGAAGTAAATGCATACCTGGATAGAAAAACACAGAACAGATTACTATTAGTCATGGATTGGCCTCCTCAGAGCCTGGACCTCAAAATTATCTATATTTGAGGTCCAGTCTATATTTCCATATGTGTTATATTATATATATTTCTCATATTCAATTCAATTTATTTATATTACTGTAAGTATTTCCCAAAATGCTTCTTGAACTCAGTCTTTTTCTGACCACTTGGGGGCAGTGGAAATTAGTTGTCAGCTTAAAGTTACTGTATAACATATTTAGCAACATTATCTTTTATTTAGAGTCTGGTTAATCGGCAGCTAATCGAAGTGTAGATGGTACAGGAAAAACTATACTTACATGGTTTAAATCAGGATTGGGTGACCAAGTAGTTGGACCCAAACACTGCCAGCAAAAAGTCTTTCACAACATGTCAGATCCATACAGATCGCCTCATTATAAGCACGTGGGTTCAGATGGTTATAATAAACCAGTTCTACCTATAAAGCCTTGAAATGCAAGAAAGATGAAATATGAACCACTGAGTCTTTTTAATTTGCTTGTTTTATATATGCTTCATCTAAAGTTGCATTATATATCAAATTATAGACATTTTGAAATCATGTGACCCATTAAGCTGGGTATGTTTGTGCAAAACAAGAATAAAAATACATAATCAGCTGGTACTATTACCATTTAATTTCACATCTTTACATTCCTGGAGTTCAACGGGCTTTAAACGCACCCTTGAAACAGGAGAATTTCAGCATTGAACCAGCAACCATATAATTCAAGTCAAACATATTCAGCCACCTGAGCTACAGCTGCTCACTGGCACACGTGCTGACATTTAAGTATTGGCAGCCCACCACCAAGTTTCCTTAGCCCTTAGGCAAAGAGAACTGACAATTAGTTCATCCATCCATCCATCCATTCGCTTCCGCTTATCCTTTTTCAGGGTCGCGGGGGGCGCTGGAGCCTATCCCAGCTGTCATAGGGCGAGAGGCAGGGTACACCCTGGACAGGTCGCCAGTCTGTCGCAGGGCCAACACACAGGGACAGACAACCATTCGCACTCACTTTCATTCGCACATTCACACCTAGTGACAATTTGGGTTATCCAATTAACCTATCCCCACAAGCTGCATGTCTTTGGACGGTGGGAGGAAGCCGGAGTACCCGGAGGGAACCCACGCAAACACGGGGAGAACATGCAAACTCCACACAGAAAGACCCCGGCCTGATGTTGGAATTGAACTCAGGACCTTCTTGCTGTGCGGCAACAGTGCTAACCACCGTGCCACCGTGCTGCCTACACACTACACAATTAGTTCATTGGATAGCAAAACCAGGGACGCGAGGAGGAAGCAGCTGATTCCTTGACAGAACAAAGAAGTGTGTCCTCATTAAAGCACACCACACTGTGGAGAACTGTACAGGGAGAGTCAGAGCTGGGTGATAATTACTGTGGTGAAGGAGACAGTGTCTCGTGCTTCTTTCTGTTCTCTCACTTTCCTTGTCCTTCAGGTTCAATGATTCTTCAAAAAAATAAATAAATAAGAAAAAAGTAAGACCAAAGAAATTGTGATATAATGGACTTTTCTTTTCCCTTGATCAGACTGAACAGATTTCCTTTTTGACCTTGGGCATCTATCATTTTGTGTCCTTTAAATACAGGAGCAGTGAAATTCATTCAACAATTTCCCACAATTAAACTATATATTCAGTATGACATTAAAACATGCTCCTTTAGATTATTGGATGCCCTGTGTTTCACTACAACCTCTCTGAGTTCTTGCCAAGTGAGTATTTATTTAAGTCTTGTTTGTCAATGCTGGACTGGAGTGGTGCGTGTTCACTGTTTTGATTGGGTCCAAAGTGGCCTTGTAGTTTAAGATTGAAGGTAAGGCACTTTCCTGTGGCAATAAAGTCTATCAGAGAGCACTACTGCCTGTTATTTGACCTTGGTACACAATAATACCTATAATAATAATACCATTATTACAAGCTGAATGAATTCATTTTTCTATGTGTTCATTATTTTTGCTTTGTGAAAACAAAACAAAAATGTCCTGGAAGAATGTTTGAGGGTATAAAAGTCCTGGAAGATTGTTTTTTCCATCAGTTCATTGCTCAAAGAACATTTTTTGTTAATATGTACTGAAATTGCTGACTATTTCCGCCCACATGGTTTGGCGACTTACAATTCTGACTGGCACCTCAGATAAATGTCTTTTACGAACCCCTGGGCTGTAACTCAGCTTTTCCTCTGCACGTGCTCCAAGTTGCTGGTTGGTGGGGTGGAGCTCATCAATGTCAAGTGGGAACGCCTCAGCCCTGCGTACGCAGACTTTAAAGCTTTTGCTGCCACTTTATTCTGCCTCTCTGCCATCTAATAGTCTGCTAACATGCTGTCGACTTAGTTTCTCTACTACTGTTTCCTCACTCATAGAAGTCATGCACACTCTGCACCACAGATCGTAATGATTTCCTCATCACAGCAGAAATCTCTAAGACAATTACATCCTTGCATAAAGCTAAGGAACTTGTAAATCGGGATTCTCTTTATATACAGTACTGCTCACTCATAGTGATGCTGAAGTATGGGGAAATGTGTATTAAACAAATACTAAAACAGTAATTTTGTTACAACAAAAAACTATTAATATAGTATGCCGAGCAAATTATTATGATGCAACAAACATATTCTGTATTCTGCTGAATATATTAAAATTTCCCAAATAAAAAGATTTCAAAATTATGGATCAAGTAAAAAGCTATTAATTACCTCCAGGTGTCCAGGATTTGTTCCAGCTGAGAAAACTGATTTATTAATTAAGATGACTATTGTAGGAGCCATATGAGTTGCTCCTTTTTTGACTATGTGGGTTGATTTAAATGGACTCACTGTATTGGTGCACGGGTGTGGGGCGTGTCTCATGGGTGTGGTAGATGACAAATGTGGTTGCACTCACCTGTTCACGGCACCTGATGTTGATGAGCAGAAAGGTTGGGTGAGCATGAGGCAAAACCTTCTGTTGAGCGCAGCTTGAATGAGTTTGATGTATTTTGACTGTAACTTGTTGGTTTTTGTATATTTATGCACTAATTGATGCCTTAGGCTAAGTTGTAATTTGGCATAGTAATTAGTACAGTTCTTTTTGAGTTGCAGTTATTTGTTTGTGCAGTCTGTGCATTTGTTTAATAGTTAATCCCAGGCGCTGATTTGTATATTGGACAGTTGCATGTGGAATAAAAGGAGCAAATGGTGCAGAAGTGTATTTTATGCGTTTATTGTTGCGCGTCATCTGTGTCCTCATGTTTAGCCTGCCGCGGCCGTTGGTTGGAGGAGTGGCAATACATTGTCAGCAGAAGAGTTTGTAGGTTTTATTGGATTATTTATATATAGATGAGTTTTATTGGTGAGAGTTTTATAGTTTGCTGTTTCCACACAGCTTTTAGATTAAACCTTTGGCTACACAAAACAGATTTCTTTCAGGAGTCATATTCCCCTGTTAGGTTTCAGCAGTACAGCTGCACTAGGCGTTGTACTGATTTGCTTTCTAGTTATTGTGCATCAGGTGGTGGGACAATGTAAAATTCCTGTTGCTGATGCAAAGCAGCAGTTGGCTCTTGGTCAATCCTAAATTTGATTGGCTTGGATTTTTATCAGATGTATTTATTAAAGGTCATGTCTATCCAGACCTGACCTTTGAACCTATAAAGTGTAAAATAAAATATTATGATTTATTCTGCATTTTTCACAAAGTTAGTTTTAACATGAGTTCCTAAATTACAGCTGAATTGTGCGGTCGCGCTCACCTTTGACCACTAGACCCTATTTAGTTCATCATTAAGTCCAAGTGGATTGTCATTAACTTACAAAAAAATTGGAAAGATATAAGATCAAAGTATCTTTCACCACAATATATATTTTTTTATTCTTGAGTGAATGTTTCTTTCCCTCAAAACATTAAAGAGATATTGCCTTGTAATTACAGTAATCCAAAGAGTTTTAGGGGTTTGACCTAAAATATTGTTTACTTTCTATTACATGTGCCTGCTATATATATAAAAAAGTAGAATAGATAATGGTGTCGTGTTGCTCATTTGAAAAAATAATTTATTGATACAGCAGGATTGGATAAAAACTGAAAAACTTTTAAGCAACTTTTGTTTTTTGCCTTTTTCTGTCAGGTGTATCATCATGTCTCCATTAATTATTGACTAATTATTAGTTTTCAGGTGGAATTTTGGTAACTTTGTTAGGAATAAAAGTAAATAAACCATTTAATATGTAGAATGAAATACATATTAAAAGTCACTCCTTCTCAAATCAAGTCATACATGTATTTATATTACATGTAATGAACATGCTATTTTCCATCTATATCGCTTAGAAGACAAAGAAGACAAGCAACTTTTACTTGTTTTTTAGGGGGGGGTTTCACGTCTTATATGAAATTTTGTCTTCATACTGCCTGTACTTTTCTATCACTTTCTTCTATCTTTTTTGTCAGCTTCCTCTACTTTGGGCTCTTCTGTTTTTCACTGTTATGTGCTTCCATCTCCATCACCATCTCCAGACCTCTCTCACTCTCTCCTTCTGTAACTCCCTACTTCCCCTCTCTTCCTGCAGACCTACAAAAACACAGACAGAGGCCTCAGTAAGTGCTGTTTTCCTGGCCAGGCTGGAGGACCCTCCCCATAACTAAACAGGAGCCAAGCTTATTTTACCTTCACACAGCCCAGACTGGACCAGTCTGGGCCAGACAAACACAAAATACTTCATTTGATACATTTGGACCATCTGCTTCTGCGGGCTGTCTCCTTGAGCCAATATAGTCAACAGAGAGGGCAGATCAAGACCAACTATGTGGGTCCAAGGATTAAAATAGACAATGAATATTGGCATTATATTTTGTACAGAGTTTCTTGATGGCTAATTAGGAATTTGGCAGCCACTGAGGATTTTCTGTTTTCCTTTAGCTTCAGCATGGCATCACTTTTGTGGAAATGTTTGAAAAACTAATTGGCTTTTTGCAGTGTGTTATTTATTCATTTTTTAAAATGCCACATATATCTATGTCTCACTCATTAGAAACTGTAATAATTTATTGCATTCATTTTCTGTCTTGACATCAGATCAAGCTGGCAACACTAGATAACACTAGTTCTAGTTTTCTAGAAAATAACTGAAATCTCTATTTGTAGATGTGTACAAGTTTACAGGAAAACAATGCTTAATTTTCTATTGTATAAAAGGGAGAAACTAAGAAACTGCCAGATAATTTGGAGATATTCATATCTAATAAATACAGGAAAACACTGTCTTTGTTTTGTCTGCTGCCAAGGATAAAATCCAGAAAAACTATTAGCTACAAAAAGATATTTGGAGAGAGATAATAATATGAAATAGAGTAGATCCTAAATTTTTCAGGGATATCAAAAGTCAACAAGCACACCAGCCAATGATGTTCAATACACTCTTCTATAATTAACTCACATTAAATCAATAAAAAAGAAACTCAGATGTTCTAAAGTAATGGCAACAAACTACAGTAAGAAACCGAATCTTCATTACGTATACATCAAAACCATTACATTACTGTTGAGTTCCTATGAGCTTAAAGCAGTCTGGCTTTTCTCCTCTGACCTCTGGCATCAACAAGACCTGGATATTTTGTGTTTATCAGACCTTTCTCTGTAAATCCCTCAAGTTGGTTGTGCTGGAAAATCCCAGTAGATCAGCAGTTTCTGAAATGCTCAGACCAGTCCGTCTGGCACCGGCAACCATGCCACGTTAAACCTCACTTAAATCCCTTTTTTCCCCATTCTGATGCTTACTTTGAACCTCAGCAGGTCATGCATAAATGCACTGAGCTGCTGTGAGATGACTGGGTGATTAGATACTGTGGTTAACAAGTTAAACACATGTACCTAACAAAGTGGCTGGTAAATGTGTAATAAGATATGCAGAACCGCTTAACTTATTACATTTAACCAAGGTTTATCAGCTTCAACATAATACCAATCTCTGGGTTTTATTCTTTTTGTATTTTTATTTTGTGTTTGTTTCTTATGTTCATTAACTAAAACATTATAAAAAATCTTTATTTTGTTTGTTTTATTTTTTCCCAGGAAGTGCCTTGGTGGATCAGAAATTTCAGGTGGGGGGTTTCCTTGTTGCTTTGAAATACTATTTTCAAGAAAGCCGTGAATCCCTCTGAGACTTTAACTGCAAACATATTTCATCAAGTTGAATTTGACATTGAAAGACTTGTTCTTTGTGTTCTAGCCCTGTACTCTTGTTTCTCTTTGTTTCAAAATTGTCTGAAAAGCTTTTTTTTTTTTTATATTGCTCTCGTTCCAGCAAAGCCTAGCTTGAGCTATGCCTGGGGATCAACAGCCTATAGCCATGGCCTCAAGATAAAAATGATTCTCTGACGAGGAGGTATCTAAAGCACTTTTAAACATCTGTCAGCAAAAAATAAGAAATAACAGTTCTTCTAAGGTTAAATGTTCAACTCCACAGGACACAAACTGGTTTAAAATTCTGATCTAAAATTTTTGGATATTGTGAAAATATTTGTTTTAAATGCAAGCTTTTATTACCAACTTCTTTGTAATGTTTTTAGAATAGAATAGCTCTTTATTTTCAATGCACATGTACAACATGTGCACTGTGAGGATATGAGTCAGACATTTTACTATTTCATGAAAAACAACTCATTTTGAATTTGATGGCAGAAAGACGTCTCAAAAGTTGGGATGCGTGCAACCAAAGACTGGAAATGTAAGTGGTGCCAGAAAGAAACAGCTCAAGGAACGTTTCGCATCTAATTTGGTTAATAAGCAACAGGTCAGTATCATGGTTCGATATAAAAAGACCATCTTAGAGAGGCAGAGTTTATCAGAGGTAAAGATGGGCAGAGGTTTGTCAACCTGCAAATTAATTGTGTCTATACACATCATTGTGGAATGACTTCAGAAGAATGTTCTCTGCCTTACAAGGGAAGACACGGGCACGATTCTGTCATACAAATCAATCCACGGGCTCGGGGACACTCCCAAAAATAACTGTCTGTAAACTCAGTTCACTGTGCCATCCTCAAATATAAAAAGAAGCCATATGTGAACATGACCCAGGAAGTCTGCCATCTTCTCTTGGCCAAAGATTATTGGACTGAGACAATGTGGAAAACTGTTCTGTGGGCAGTCAAATCAAAATTTGAAATTCTTTCTGGATGTTGCTTTTCCTAAACAGGAGAGGGATCCTCTGCCTTGTTCAACGGACCGAATTCAAAGGCCTACATCTCAGATGGTATGAGGGTGCATTAGTCCCTATAGAAATGGATCATTAATGATCAAAAGTATATACAGGATCAAAGCAGCATATGCTCATAAGCAGATTATGTCCTTTTTCAGAGAAGGCCTTTCATATTTCAGATAAAAAATGCTACACCTGGTTTAGTAGCAGAGAAGTCTGGATGCTGAACTGGTCTGCATATAGATCACAAATTTCATCAACTGGATAAAATATGAGTTTAGAAAATCTGCACATCATTTTACACTGAGTCCCAACTTTTTGCACCTTTTTGGGTCGTACATACTCTGAAAAGTCACTACTCAGGTTTAGAAGTCAGCATCACATCTGGGGCCAGCTCGTTTGCACAGTGTCTGAGGGTGGCAGGAGACACACCGTCTGGGCCGGGAGCTTTCCGAGCATTCAGACTC
This sequence comes from Astatotilapia calliptera, assembly GCF_964374335.1. Taxonomy (NCBI): domain Eukaryota; kingdom Metazoa; phylum Chordata; class Actinopteri; order Cichliformes; family Cichlidae; genus Astatotilapia; species Astatotilapia calliptera. The sequence goes on along the minus strand of NC_137427.1, from coordinate 10,449,617 downwards.
CTAAACTGCTTCCTCACATCTGCTTCATGAATATGAAGAGTTGTGGTCGGAGGAGGTGGTGTGAAATCCTCTTTTGTGTGGGGTGAGGGGGCGGGTGTTGCAGGTGAACACCGCAGATGACACCACCGTCATTGGGCTCATCTCGGACGGGGACGAGTCTGCCTACAGGAGGGAGGTTGAACGTCTGGTGTCTTGGTGCAGCCACAACAACCTGGTGCTGAATGCCCAGAAGACAGTGGAGATTATTGTGGACTTCAGGAAGCACACAGCCCCACTCCCCCCCATCATCCTGACTGACACCCCCATCAACTCTGTGGACTCATTCCGCTTCCTGGGTACCACCATCACCCAGGACCTGAAGTGGGAGCCCACCATCACCTCCGTCATCAAGAAAGCCCAGCAGAGGATGTACTTCCTGAGGCAGCTGAAGAAATTCAACCTGCCAACACGGACGATGATGCAGTTCTACACTGCAATCATCGAGTCCATCCTCACCTCCTCCATCACCGTGTGGTACGCTGGAGCCACTATCAGGGACAAACAGAGACTGCAGCGTGTTGTGCGCTCTGCTGAGAAGGTGATTGGCTGCAGACTCCCATCTCTGCAGGACCTGTACACCTCCAGGACACTGCGGCGTGCAGCCCGGATCTCAGCTGACCCTTCTCACCCTGGACACAGTCTGTTTGACCTGCTCCCCTCAGGCAGGAGGCTCCGGTCCATTCGCACCAGAACCTCTCGCCACAAGAACAGTTTCTTCCCCTCTGCTGTTGGACACATGAACAATAACCACATGACTGTCCCCGCCACTAACACATGACCCTACGCTGTGTCACTGCATCATTTCATGTTTGGCACTGATCACCACCTGCACTCATGTATATATCTTTCTACGTAGCACTCATAATTCTTATTCTCATGTATATATCTCATGTATATCTCATGCACATATCTTTCTTTCTACATAGCACTTTAATTCTTATTGTCTGCACTGAAGCACTGCAGCAATTTCCTAATGTTGTAAACCTCAACATCTGGCAATAAACCCATTCTGATTCTGATTCTGATTCTGATCACCACATTCCTGATCTCTTTCCACCAGCTCCATGTCTTTGATTTTGAGATTCTGCTAATCACCTTCAAGGAATGCTTGGATCTGGCTTCAAGGTAAATAGCAAAAACTGTTGACCACCACCCTTAAATCCTCAGGCTTGACTCCAGAGGAGATAAGGCTCTCAGAATCAGTGAATTCCTTCCAAAATCACTTCTGAAATCATTTTTTTTTATGTGATGCAGAGCATTTATTGCTTTTGTCCTCTTGTTTATTCTTACTGTACTGTTATTATCGCTTCTATTCTTTTCAGTATTTCTTATTTACCAATTTGTGCTTTGTTTTGTACATTCCTTTTTCTTTTTTAAAAACGCTGTCTCAACTTTCCCTTATCTTGTGTTCTTTGGCTTTAATATTTGGCTTTTTGTTTGAATTTACCTTCTGATTGTTCTCCTTCGTACTTATCTGCCAAAGTGCATTGCAAACTATGTTTTGAAAGGTGTATGTATAGATTTGTACACAACTCTTTATTTTTTAACTTCCCCTAAAATATTGAGTGCAGACTGTCTTTCAGTCACGCATATTTTTGTCTCTCAAATATAAGCTCTACAGTGAAGAACTGCCAAAGACTCATGAGAATAAGAAAGTATGCAAGTTATTGTGGGGCTCTTCTTTGTACAGAGCACCAGATGCCTGCAGGAAGGATGTGTGCGCTCTGGCCAAATCAAATACCCGAGAAACACTTCTAACACGTGCCATGCACTGCTTCAGGAAATACTGCAGGGACGAGAAATATGAAAAATAGAAAGTGATACATTTGTCATTTGACAATGGAATACCAGCAGAGCAGATTCATTCTTAAACTTCAGCAAGATGATAAATTTCAATCTCTGTGAGTGAAGAAGGCTTTGCAACAGTCATATCTCTACCTCAAGGTGAAAGAATACTCAGTGACTGCTTCATAGTTAACACTTTTCATCTGAACAAAATTGCTTATTTCATCATGTAATTTTTCCTTTTATCTTTTCAGCAACTGTTTGTATGCCCGCCTTCATCACAAGAACCATGAATATGTCTTCATTTCGCTCCTTCTTGACTCATAATAACAAAAAAGTCACGCTGTTTTAAGCTGTTTATTATTTATGATTTCAGCTTACGGGTTTTTTATGGCTCAAGTTCAATTACTGGCTGTTATCTCGACTTTGTTTTCAAAAAAGTACAATGTCATAAAGACAGAATTTAAATTGGAAATTGTTTAAATTGCGTACGTGTAATAAAATAACAGTACAAATGCAACAGATGTTTAAACTGAATGATTTGAATATTTGTATTTAAAAAATGTCAACCTCACTTTGAAGCTGATACCAGCAACGTGTTTCCTGGGAGATGGGCACGTTTACCAGTGTTTTACATCATCTGTTCTTTTAATAAGACGAGGTTGCGGTGTAGTGTAAGCAAGTGTTTTCCCATTTTTGTTCTATATAGGACTAATCTTCTTTTCAAAAAGCAGCAAATTTTCTCAATGTGCCCTGAACCTAGCCCTCAATGCTACTGTAGATCGACTGTAATTTTGCACAGTGTTTCTGAAATAAATAAGGCTGTCATTGAAAAAAATGCCATCTGCATATCATGTTATGTTGCTTCTGAGCCTGCCTTATTTGGCAATAATCAGCCAGGTGCATGGGGTGAACTTACAGCAATTAAATAAATAATAGGACAATTTCTCAGTCCTTCACATATATATCGCAGGCCCACAGCAGCTTTCAGAAACATTTCTGAGCTGATATATTGATTGTGCCTGTTTATGAGTGTAAGGTGATTCAGCATTTCTTTAGGGCCTTGTCCTTTGCATGCACTTTTGTTCTGATACTTTTGATCTGTCAATGATATCATCTACTACAGGTGATGAAAACAGTTTTCAGCTTGTCCATGTCTTTCACAGAGTGTAAACTGCGTCCGTGTTTACTTCTGACAGACTCTCTAGAACAGGACTGGACTGAGACAAAAAAATTGGCCCAGGTATTTGAAGTAGAGACCGGCCCACCAGGTATTACAGGAAAAATCATAAAGCATTTGAATGAAAACAAACGCTGTTCTGACAGTGATGTACACTGTCTTGTTGGTATATATGTATGATTTCTATACAGTTTGCATCAGATGACCACTTAAGGACATCTCATGGTTTCATCTTCACGTTCCCCCCTCACCAGATATCCAAAACGATAACATGACCAGCAGCTTTACGGCTGTGGCTCCAGCAAACATCAGCTGATACTACAAAAGTAATATCAAATTAATTCTAACAACAGCTTATCAAGCTTAAACGTGCTGCTGTTGTTTAGCGCGACATCCGCTGGTTTCCTCTTTCTGGGCGATAAACAAACAAGAGAGACGGGGCGAGACAGAAATCCCGATCAGCTGATCATTGATCAGTTTCATGATTGAAGTAGAAACAGGGTGTTGAGTATTGCAGCATCGACAGCGATCAACTCGAAGGGAAATGATGACGGAGGCAAAAATGTCCTTAATATTTTATGAACTTTATTCCTCTTCAACACACGGCAAAAACTTTTCTCATAGGTGCCGTATCTATTTCTCTTCTTCTTCCGTTTTAGGAACGTACAATGAAACAGTGCCTCCTTGTGGTGGCAACTAAAATACTGTCTCTGTTAAACCACAGTAACCATAATGCAGTTAAACAATGTACAACATGAGTACACACAATGAATATCTTAACACCCCCTCTTGTACTCAGGTTGCTGGAATCAAAGAAAAGTTGTACAATAAACGATAAACAGTTGTACAATCTCTACCACACTTCCTTCTTTTTTTTTTTCTCTCTCTCTTTTTTCTTTTAAGCACCAAACATAACGTTAGCAAACTTAGCAAGTTTTAGCTTAGAAACAGGTTTGGTCATAACATCTGCCACCATTTCTTCAGTGGCGCAATATAACAGAGACATTTTTCCTTCATTTACAATGGACCTTACAAAATGATATTTAATGTCCACATGTTTGCACCTCTGTCGGCTCACAGGGTTTTTAGCCAGGGCAATTGTTCCCTGGTTGTCCTCGTACACTATTGTTTGAGTGTAGCTGTAGTCATCTATACCTTTCAAAAGCTGTTCTAAATATATACACTCTTGCATTGTGGAAGCCAGAGCCATATACTCTGCTTCACAGGTAGAGAGCGCCACAGTGGGCTGTTTCTTGGTCTTCCATGAAACTAAAGAACTGTTGTTACATAGACGTACACAGTAACCAGTAGTGCTGCGTCTGTCGGCAGTGTCACCTGCCCAGTCAGCATCACTGTAGGCCACTAGACCCAAATTTTCATCTGTGTTTCTTCTAAAACACAACTTCTTATCTTTGGACCCTTTGAGATATCTCAACACATGTTTCACAGTTCCCCACTGTTCTTCTGTAGGCTCATGGAAATGTTGCGATAACTTGCTTACCACAAAACTCAGGTCAGGACGGGTACCTGATGCAAGGTATATAAGACTGCCTACAGCCTCTCTATACATCCTCACATCTCTTATCTTAGTAGCACCTTCTGTGTAACACAACTTCTGATCACAGGGAGTTCCTCTGGGTTTACAGTTCTGCATGTTAAACCTCATCAGTATCTTGTTGACATAGGTTTCTTGTGACATTGTTACACATCCATCAGACTGAGTGAAATCAATACCCAGAAAATGCTTAAGTCTGCCCAAGTCTTTCATCTTAAATTTGACTGAAAGCATTTCTTTCGCATCCTTCATTACCTTTTCATTGCCAGCAGCAATTATCAGGTCGTCCACCCAGATGATCATAATCACCATGCCATGTTTAGTCTCTTTGGTATAAACACAGTGGTCTGCTGGGTTTTGCCTGAAACTGTTCGCTGTTAGGTATTCATGCAAAATCCTATTCCAGTTACGACCAGATTGTTTTAACCCATACAAGGATTTTTGTAATCTACAGACTAGCCCTTCTCCCTCTTCATAACCTTCTGGCTGATCAATGTAGATTTCATAATCAATGGGAGCGTGTAAATACGCTGTCTTCACATCCATTTGATGGAGTAACAGGTTCTCCTGCGCTGCTTTCTGTAGCAAAACTCTTATGCTGGTTAAGTTGGCTGTTGGTGAGAATGTCTCTCCATAATCTATCCCCGACTGTTGGCTGTAACCCTTGGCTACGAACCTTGCCTTGTATCTGTCGTTTCCCTCAATGTCACTCTTAATGGAATAAACCCACTTTCCCCCCACTGTTTTCTTCCCTTTTGGCAAAGTGGTTAGGGTAAAAGTGTCATTTTCCCGTAACGAGTGAATTTCTTCATCCATGGCTTTGATCCAGTTCTTTGAGTTAGCTGATTCTATGGCTTCCTTAAATGTGTTTGGGACACCACACACTGCCCTGTAGCAGTAATCTATGGTAGTGTGGATCTCATCGCTGCCACTGTTGGCAGCTACAAAGTCATTTAAATGTCCCGGTTTTCTTCTCTCCCTAAGAGGATACCTTTTGTTGACAAATCCATCACTTGTCACACTTGTCTCTTTTCGTTCACGCTCATCAGGTATACCACTTTGTGGACTTGTGTCTGTCACAATAGGTTCTGGAACCTCATTGTCCTTGTCACCTTTCTCTGAAGGTCTGTTAGCCATAGGCTGTCTTACTCTGCTACAGTCATCATTTAGTTCTCCCTCATCTGTCTGTGTTTGTCTTTCTACATTTACTTTGCTCACAAACTTAACAAGTCTATGTTTCTGAACTTTCTTAGTTTCAGGGTGGTAAACTAAGTAGGCGGGACTGTTCTTATCATAACCTACAAAGAAACCTTGGTCACATTTTGAATCAAGTTTCCCCTTGTCCTGTTTGTATGCATAGCACACAGACCCAAATTTCTGCATTTTTGACAAGTCTGGCTTTTTACCTGTCAGCATTTGGTAGGGTGTTTTCCCTGTTCGCTTACTAAAGCATCTGTTCCGTGTTACAGCAGCAGTTTGAATGGCATAGTTCCATAGGCATTTCGGTAGCTGACTCTCAATCAGCATGCACTTGCCCATCTCGAAAAGAGTACGCCACCCCCTCTCGGCTGTACCGTTTTGATGGGGTGAGTACGGGGCTGATGTCTCATGCTTAATGCCATTTTTCCTTAACAGGGTTTGGAAATCTCTGCATGTGAACTCTGTCCCATTGTCTGATCTAATGCATTTTACGTTGCCATATGGTGCAACATCCGCTAGAAATTTCTCTGTTGCCTGCACTGTATCAGTTTTCGTCTTCAGGAAATATACAAACACTGAGTTTGAATAATCATCAGTGAATGACTGCACATATTTGTACCCATCAATAGATTCAGTGGCTATCGGACCTGCTAAATCTGTGTGTACCATTTGTAAAGGAGCCTTTGCTCTTGTATCCGGATCTCTGTTTCGGGTTTGTGCAAACTTTCCCTGGATACACACTTCACATTCCTTTTCAGGTCTATCGGTTCTCCCCTTAATCTGCATACCGTTAACCACACCTTGCAATCTTACTACATCTTCATAGTTGCAATGGCCTAATATCTCGTGCCATGCCTGTATGTCATGACAGGTGTTACACTTATCATTACCCTCAACTTCAGTCTGCAAATAGTACAACTTGCCATACACATGAATGTTAAAGTTAGTACCGTCTTTGTGGGTCAACGTGTCCTGCCCTTGTTTAAAGGTGACTGTTGCTCCTAATGCAGTGGCTGACTTTACAGAGAATATGTTCTGGGGGTATGATGGAATAAACAGCGCATCTTTCAGCGTTGCTTTGCGTCGCTGGCCTGTATTGTCAATCAGGAACACCTCTGCGTCCCCCCTCTGTTGGGCGACGCCTCTGCACTGGGTACCGTCTGCCAGTTCTACGCTGTGTGACTCCGGTCTGAACGCGTCGTCGAAGCTCTTGAACTTGGCGATGCTGTTAATGATGTGTGAGGTAGCCCCAGTGTCCACCAACAGGCCTTTCTCCTCAATGCTGTATGCTGACTGCTGGACTTTGATGTCTACGCCCTTAATCCTGAAGGCATAATCTGGCGTTTCTGCTTTGGATCCGTTGCCGCTCTCATCTGCGACCTTCCGCGCGCCATCTTGTTTGTCTTTATGTCTACATGTGGTATCACTGTGTGTGCTGCTTTTGCAATGACTGCACCACGTCCTCCGTCTGCACACTTTTGCTCGGTGGCCTTTTAGTCCACACTTGAAACACACAATGTCCACATCGCTCTTGTATCTGCATTGTGCGCTGGATCTCGTGTGCTCACGGCCGGTTCTTCCTCCTGTTTTCATTACGTTGTCGCTACACTCGGATGCGCTTGACTTTTCAGTGTCTTCGAAACTCCGTAGCTTTGTTTTGAACTCAGCAAATGTCATATCGTCTTTATCGTGAGTAACGTGTATTGCAAATGGCTTAAAACTTTCAGGTAGACCTTTTAAAACCATAGCAATCAATAATCCATCACCTAAAGTCTCACCCGCATTGCGCAGTGCTGTAATGGCGGCCTCTGCTCTGATGACATAGTCTGTGACAGTCTCTTCCCTCTTTTTCTGAAGCGATGATAGCGTGGTGTACAGGTTGATGATTCGGGGCTTCCCCTTTCCAGCGTAGTAGTCCCTCAATATTTCTAATGCTCTTCTCCCATTATCAGGGGCATCTCTCATAATCAGTGAGAGGCTTTTATCGTCCAAGAATTGGATTAACTCGGCGTAAGCGTCGGCGTTCTTCTTACCGTCTGCTGCTACTTCAGCCGCGCCGTTCGGTTCCTTCAGAACGGTGTCTTTTAATCCCAACAAGTGCAAATATCCTAGCACCTTAGTTTCCCAAAGTTCATACCTGGTCTCATCTCCGTCAAACATGAGTCGAGGCAGCCTGCTTGCTCCTCGTTGATCCATGTTGCTATTTAGCCGTTAGCCCGCTATCCGTTGTGGCTCCGGATCTTCATGAGAAAAAACTCTTCTTCGAGTCGGCCCTGGGCCCATAACCTGTTGAGTATTGCAGCATCGACAGCGATCAACTCGAAGGGAAATGATGACGGAGGCAAAAATGTCCTTAATATTTTATGAACTTTATTCCTCTTCAACACACGGCAAAAACTTTTCTCATAGGTGCCGTATCTATTTCTCTTCTTCTTCCGTTTTAGGAACGTACAATGAAACAGTGCCTCCTTGTGGTGGCAACTAAAATACTGTCTCTGTTAAACCACAGTAACCATAATGCAGTTAAACAATGTACAACATGAGTACACACAATGAATATCTTAACACAGGGGAGAGAAGAAGAGGCAGCTGTGCAGCGTAAAGACGCAGAATAAGTCCAGCTTTGTGTCTTTTTTCATTCTAGCTGAAGTAGGGGACAAATCGTTTCCTTTTCACCTACGAGTGTTTTGTAAGCCCAGAGTCGATCACGACCAATTGGCCAATCCACCACCTTTCATTGTTTATACCGTTACAAAAACAAACATCAAAACGAAAAATCACTATGGCCGATGGCCAGTCCAGCTCTGCTCTAGAAGGTTCTTTTTTAAATGCCCACAAAGAAGGTGGTACTGACTTTTCATTTCTTTCTTTCTTTATTCATTAATTTACCTCTGTCTCAAATGTTTTCAAATGTCTTGCTTGCGTCAAATTTAAAATGACCATATATTCTCCCCCCAAAAACCGATAACAGAATCAATAACATTTCCTACTCTCAGCGTTTCCTATGCTTTCTTTCTACTAATTGTAACCAAATGTAGGTTTTAAAGTGGCTGCATTCTGCTTTACCTTTTGCACAGCACCTCAACTTTTTTGAATGTAGGATTGATCGAAGCTGTGTTGCCAGTTGGGCAAGTGAAGAAGCAGTCGACTTTTTACTTTATCAGGAAAAACAAAAAGAGAATACCCATGAATCTTTTACCCAGGCCCTCTAACAAGGAGTAACCCTCATCAGAGAAAACTTACCAGAAATCTGAGGCCTGGTTACATGTGTTTATTTCAATCGATTATTTTGGCAACTTGAAAAAAACTATATATGCCATTTTCTAGCTGTTTTATTCAGTAACTTTCACTTTAAATGTTTACCCTTTTTTTTAAGTGGTAATCAGTCTAACATTGTATTCATTCAACTGAGAAGGAAAAGTAGGCTATTCGCCAGGTCACAGTGGCGGCTCGTGGAACTGCATGATATGGAAAAAGGGGGAGGGAGGAAGTTCTCCAAAACTTTTTTTCTCCTCAAAGGATTCTGGAAAAGCTCCGTTACATTTTCAGGGGAAGGGGATACGAGGAGAAGAAAAACAACGCTGGGAAAACAAAGACAGATAACGGTGTGAAAAAGTTAATGACTTCTTCTGTTTTTGTCTCCTTATATGAAAGCCGTGGAAAAAGGACGCGCGTGTTTTTGCTTTTGTTTCGAGCATTTTGTTCCTTCCCAGACTGTGAGGACTTACACCATCAGAGGCGATGAGATGTGAGTGAGCTATGCCTTGTGGAAATGGACAGACTTTATCCAAGCGAAAACATGGCGTCTGCCTCCCGAGGTTTAGTTTCTTTTCCAGTCTGCTTGTGGCGCTCTGCTGCTTGGAAGTATGGGGCTCCGCGGCGCAGGCGGACGGCGGCAAGAGTTGCAGTCCCTGTCCCGTTAACTGCAGCTGTCCACTTGGGCCCCAGCAGTCCTGCGTCGTCAACTGCTCCAGCATCGGGTTGGAAAGGGCCCCTGCGGCGGAAGAGATCCCGCTGGCCACCAATGTGTTGTAAGTAAAGAAACCAAAACAAGCTGCACAGGATATGAATGCACAGTGGAGAGTTTTTCACCCAGTTTGACCAAACTTATCACCCCGGAAAACAAGCGTAACACACGTAAAAGTTTAATTCATCTGGGGTTCTTGTCTATCAGCCCGCTTGTTACATCCCCATATGCGTGTACCCCATTATTCCTAACAGCTAATATGACGTGAGTTTTTGATTTATTGTTTATGCTGCTGTTCTGTGGTAATTAAAGGGGTCAAATGTTTAATCAATTAGATCAGCTGATTGGAAAATAGTCAGACTTAATCGTTGTGAATCAAACGAGCAAAAAAACTTTTAAAATGTGAGCGTTTGTGTCTCTTCTGCTTATTAAACTCAGTGGAAATGTGTCATTCCTTTGTTTTGGGCTGTTGGTGGAAAAAATCCTGTTAACTAACTACTTTTGGCTTTAAGTTTCTGTTGTTTGTTTGTTTTCCCCCTTGGTACGTCATGAAAATATTTATGGTATTAGCATTTAATTATCCAAGTAATCGATACAGTAATTAGCAGATTAAACATGAATAAATTGTGGCGTCCTGAACGAATAAGTGCGCTGACAGATGTGGAGATTTGATTAAGTTGGCTTTGATGGTCTTCAGGGTGCACCAGTGTAGTAAAAACACAAACAAAGCCAAAACTGATTGGAAAATAAATACTATGTGGAGGCAATCAGACAATAATGAGAATAATAATAATAATAATAATTAATACAATTTTTGTTTACTTTTTATGTCAAAAGAAGGACTGACTGCTGGTGACTGTGCGTGCGTGCTTTTGCGTGCGCGCATCTTCCCCCCCGTTTGTTGGTATTAATAAGTTGGTGACCAGAAACCAAAGGTGGAGCAGATCAGACTTGAGCCTCTGGTGTAGCTGCAGCAGAACATTCTGTTCTGTGCGATGGAAGCCATATGTTATTCATTATTTATTTTTACTGAAACTACCTTTCTTTACAGTATTTAACTTAAGACTTTACTATAAATACCAGGCACATAATCAGTGCACTCTGTGTTGGCCAGGTCTTGCTTTAGGACACAAAATGAGCGCTATAATTTTGTTTACACAGAGTTTTATAAGTAAATAAAACTCTGGAGGTACACTGGTTGTATTTGTTGTATAGAGGGCTTCTACTTTCAGTTGGATCCCCTATTATCACCTGACCTTTAGTGGTAATGTTTGCATAAAAGAAGAAAAGTGGCTTGTTTAGAGACAGATAAATTAGAGACAGACTCTGCTGCACTGTCTGTCTGTGATTTATCTGAATGTTAATGTCTCATGTTGGAATTTGTTGGAGTGTTAATTGCATCAAAGTAGATGAACCTCCTTAACCCTACTGTACCAGCGGAAGTCATACGTAAAGGCGGCTGGCTGTGAACTTAACTGTCCTTACTAATTTAGCTACTTGTGTCTGCCTATTGAGTAGGACACATGTGGTTGATAGCAAATATTTTACTCAAAGTTAAATCTGATTTCACAGAAGGCTGAGACATTCAGCTGGAGAACTTGGTAGTGTTCATTTAATAATGCTGCAGGCTGAACTTTAAAGAATAATAAAGGTCATTTACTTGCAGCGATTTCTGAATAATGGCCTTTGGTCTGTCTGAGGCAGAGAGATGACAGTTCAGGTCTGGATTGTTAGCTCTCTTAAAATCATCTTTGTCCTTTTAACATCTTTTAGTAGATGCAGAGAAGAGTCAGTAAGGCTACTGTGAATCTCTACAGCATGCAGAGCAGGTCTTACAGGTCTTTTTTTATATTAGAAATAGCTTTTCTATTTAAGAGACTATTACCAGACTTAAAAATGTAGCCTTGGAGCAAATAACCACCACAAAAATGAATAGGCAGTGAATGATTTGTCTGTCTTAAAGCGGTGTCAGGCTAGTTTATTGTCACTGTTGTATGTGAATTTGATACCTTGGAGGAGCCGACTACAGATTTGAGCTTGAATAGATGTGAACTCAGCGCTCACAGTAAATGACTGTCCTTTAGTCATCCACAAGGAGCGATGCTGTAAATGATTAGTAGATAACGGAGCAAGCGTGTTTTTATTTATTTTACTCTTTAGTAATATTGTCCTTAGTCCTCTTTGCATAACTGTGCATCCACTTTTCTATCGGTGCACATTTATTAGCATTATTTAGCTGTGGGAAAACTGGATAGGACCCAGTGTAATGCTGTAGTGTCTCACCATGAAATTTAATTTAACTGTGGCTGGCTTTAGAGAGCATTCACAACTTCTCTGCTTTGTGAGAGAGAGATGCAGGAAAAGTCTCTGTGATCAAGCTATAGGCGTAGGGATGCTACCCTGAACACATGCTGTAGGTCTAAATGGATTTTGTGCCTTTTCCCTGTTTAATTTCTACTTTTCTTTCAGTAAAAATACCACATTTCCATTTGAAGAAATTGCTAGGAAAGAGCTTTTTTTTGCCACCAATTCTTTTCTCCTTGCCTTCTCCAGTCCTTTCTAATGTGTCACATTACTGCAAAATAACTGAAGCAAAAATACGTCAGCCACACCGAGACTTTAATAAAACTCATTTCACATCCATTAAACACCAGCTCCTCTCCATTCTGTCTATGCCCCTATCTGGCCCCAAATCTAAATGTTCTAGACACACCCTTGGTGGGAAAAAAAAATCCAGTGGCTGTGAAATATTTTAACATACTGCAGAGTGCAGTTGGAGAAAAGCATTCCCGTTACACATCAGTCCATCTGCTCCAACCCACACACATAATAAAATCTCTTAACACTTCATACGGAGAGTTTTGCAGTTCTGGGACATACTTGTAAAATGAAACTAAGGGTTTTTTAAGTGCCGTTGTTTTGTTTGAATATTCTTGGGACGCACATCATCACATTGCTGTACGAGTCCCGGGACATAAGGCAGAGAAAGTGAACTGGAAATGTTTTCAGTACTGTAAGTTTTTGTGTGTGTGTTGTTTCTGTAAATAGCTTGATCAGGCAGTAATATAAACTTGCCTTTATTAAAAAACAAAAAAACAACACACGAGAAGACTAACGTTTGGCTCTTTTGACCATACACTGTGTGGGTATGCAATACTTTTTGACATCGTTAGGTCGTACTTGCACTCCAGTAAGCACAAAATACTTTCCGTTAACTTTTATTGCAGCTGAAACTGAAAAGCAATGCTGTGCACTGATGTTTGTAGCTATAGCTGTAGGCTCCACGCACTGGCATTGTCATTGAAGAACGGTACCACAGCGCACCAAACAAAGAACGTAGTTATTATTCGGGCCATGTAACATGTAAAGTAGCTCTTCAGTTCTTCAGCATCGTTACAGACTGTGTTTTAGGCAGTAGCATAGTTTGTTTGAAATTTAAACACACTTGTGGTCATGCATACCTTCTCCTATCTATTCTGCCAAGGAGGATTTTGTGGTGTTGCCATGACAGCAAGATGCACATACACATACAGCCCCACTGTAGGCAGGCCGATATGTTTTTAAACTACTTTATTTTCTGGTTGTGTTGGCTGTGTATGGGTCTTGGGGCTTCGAGACAGCTTTCGAACAGGTGAGACTATAAAATCAAAAATTCTCTCACTGTCTCCTGCATTGCCTTTCCGCCCTCATCTCCAGATCCAAAGGTGGTTATCGGTCTTACAACCACCTGCATGCGCGCGCGTGCACACACACACACACACACACACACACACACACACACACACACACACACACACACACACACACACACACACACACACACACACACTGAGTGACTTTAATAAAGTGGGAAAGATTGAATGTACTGACCATATGCAGGGGAGATTTTGTTGTGTTACCATGGCAAAAGTAACTGATGACATCACTAACAGAAGTGCAGACATTCCAGGCAGTTATAAATAAGAGAATGAGGAAAGAACCAGGGAGAGAAGAAGAGCCAGCTCCCATCCTTCCTTTCACTGTGTATGCCTGCCCATGCCTTTAGCTAAAAAAAAAATCCTCAGAATAAAGGTTGCTTAACTCAAAGCAATGTATGATGGGTGCCAAATCCTTAACGGTTCTTAAATTGGCGAATGAAATGATCAGCGCTCGTAATTAACGATACCTTGCTTTTAATGTTTCATAGCAGCAGAAAGAAAGAAGTGTGTAGCTTGTCTCAGCCTTCATGCACTCAGTACTTTTCTACCAGGGGTGCCAGAAATGTCTTGGTTTATCATTAACTTAGTGGAGTGGCGGCAGGCTGGAGAAGAAAGTCATGCATCTGAATGTTGATGTTTTAGCAGTGAAGATTGCTTAGGGTGTTTTCTCAATTGTAAGTTTGCAATGTGCTCAGGTATGTTATATCGCTATGCACAGATTTATTTTATAACATGGTAATCTAACCCTAGGTCTGTTTGGAAGAGGTGGACTTATACTCCCCATCAGAAATGAAAGCTTGTTGTGAACAAAACATAATTTAACATAGATGGTAGCAAGAAGCCTTTTTTGACTCCTCAAAAATATCCTTGTCGATCTTTTATCTCACATCTGAATAACATGAGTTTTGCAAATGGAAAAGATTGTGTGGAGAGTCATATGTGCACACAAAACAAAACAGCATTAGGAAAGTCTGCATAGTAAAAGTAGCTGTAAAAACTGTATCAACATTGTGAATAGGCTAGCATTTTTATGTACCTTTTCTAGACTTATTGACCTCTCAAAGTGCTTTTACAGTACATACTTACCCACCCACACACATGCACACTGTATTGCATCAGGGACAATTGAAGTTCCTTTTACTCCAAGGACACTTTGACATGCAGGATTGAAGAGCTCAAGATCAAACCACTAAACTTTTGATTATTAAACGACCCGCTCTTCTCCTAAGGCGACATTTTACTCCATACGACTTCAGTTCAAGTCACCTCAATTGATGATCAATGAAGCACCAATTCCCAGGAGCAGTCACCTCAAGGCGCTTTATATCGCAAAGTAAATACAATAATACAAATGTCCTGTGGATGATAATGAAAGTGTACTTGAGGAGGGAATGTTACTGCACGGACTGATTGCAACTAATCAAGAAGCACCTTAAAATGTTAGTTTGTAGTACTGCAGGCCTTTTTTCTCTCACAAGTTCCCACCAAAATACACTGCTCTGTCATACTCAAAGGCTTATTTATACACATGTGGGCATCGTTCACATAGTTGACTGCAATTTATCCAGCAAAACGTCGGCCAGATGTGTTGTGTTCACAGAGGAAAAAAAGCCTGAAAAAGAATGCACACATGCAGACTAGGAAGTAACAGCGTAACACAAAGAACACAATACAGTTTTTACTTAATAGTCACAATTTTCTTCTTTTGAGAAGACATAAGTTCTTAATTTTTAAATACTTTTCGGTTATAAATAAATTCTATATTCCAATACACTACTCATAAATCAAGTTAATTGAGATAACTATTTTAACAGCAGTCTCACACCACAAACTGTTTCCTGAAAGAGTTCATTTTAATCTTCAAAATCCCTCTAAACAAGTAAATGAGATGTTCCGTCACATCAGTCACACCGATCATGGTTGTTAATATGCAGAGAGGGGTTGATAGAAATAACTATGCTTAAAAAAAAGGAAAAAAAATGGCACTAGTGTTCTTTAAAGTTATACTGCACTCAGGATTTACAGTGTTCCCAAGAAATATTTAAATACTAAAAAGCATTAAAGATGGTGGTGTTTATCGTAAAGAAACAATAGCAATAAGATTCTAGAAAAATACATTTGTTGGTCCTTAATTAGTAAAAAATAGAACAGATGTACAGTTAAAAATGGGCAAGAGAGAAAGTTCTTGTAAACACACTTGTGGCTTAATATGTAGTTTGTTATTAAATTGGACATCATCTGGGCATGGAATAATTTCTGCAATAGCTGTGGTAAAGCTTTCCTTTTCCCAAGCCTTCAGTGTATTCATGTAACCGTATCTGTGATCCTTCACAAGGATCAAAATGATTATTTCATTATCTTCTTAAGAGAATATTGTTTCAGTAGGTTGCTGGCATGCTTGGATCTTTATCCATTACACTTTATCCTTCTGTTAAAATTTTTTGGGGTGATTTCTTTAAGTTGCATCCAGAATTGTGATTGCATCAGTGCATCCTTGCTCACCTATAAATTAAGAAAAGAAAAAATAGCCAGAGTTTGATGTTCATACCTCTAGTCTTCCTGGAGTTCTCACACTTGCATTCTTCACACAAACTTCTATCACACTTATCTAGACTTGAATGCACTCGGGTCATAATGACTCACTCTGAAGCTGCTTTTTTTCCTTGCTACCAATTTTTCATCTTATTCATCGTTTCTGTCACATTACTCCCTCTCTACACGTACAGCACACTCAGTGATTCTGTTTTGAATGGTAACTTAGTTGAATCTGGTAATTCCTATTTCCCAGAGTGATACGTGCTGCTGTGTCTCAAATCCAGTCTGTCTGGGTCTTCTTCTGCACCTTATTTTCACAGCCCTCCTGTTTTTGTTGTTGTTTTTTTTTAAAGTGCCGCACTTATTATTATTATTATTATTTTTTTTTTGCCAATCTAACAAATAGTGCAGAGAAAAAGCTGTATGTGTGACCTTTTCTCTAAGGTCCTTTCATTTGGTTTTGCACTTTTGCAGTTGCTTCTAAATAGTGGAGTGGTGTTAGTAAATTACCTTCAATCTCACACTGGTGCCCTTAGCAGAGTGAGCACAGGTATAATTTGTACAGTTGTCTTATTTGGTTTGACTAGTTTATCAGAACTTGTCAAAGTATGCTTTTTGTAACCATTTAGGAGCATCCATAGTTTCTCAGACCTCAGTCACACAGGAGGAGGAGGAAAACGGTTTCTCCCCAATTGGTTGATGAGTAGTTATGAAGGTTGCTGCCTGTTGCTTGGTGACAAAAGTTGCAAAGTGGGTGCTGTACCAGAAATCTTTGTTATTGCTTTGGTCACTAGCAGATTGCTGCAGTTGCCCTTAGGCTGACATGCTCCCTGTAAACTATCTGCAAAAACTCCTAAATAGTAAAACTTAAAGCTGAAAACAGTAAAATTTGTGCCTTTTGAAAAACTATAATTCAAAAGGCACAGCTTTTATTTTGAAGGCAAACATTTTGTGTTTATGGTTTGCATAGTAAACATTTAAAAACCTAAACAAATAGAGTCCGTCATATAAGCGTAGTTTGCATCTTCTGTGCATGACCATGGGAATCTGTTAGTGACCAGAGCAATTGTAAGGAGGTTTGTGCTTTCGGTTCAGTAAGCATATGTATCGAACAATACAAATTTTTTTATTTATTTTATCAACTTTTCTTCTGACGATGCTGTCTGTGTTGGGAGCTCAGTGGATCTGTGTTCGACTACTCCGCCTAGGCTACACTGTCCAGCGCAGATCCACTGAGCGCAGCGCAAGCTAGCAAGACAGAAGCTAAGCTCGTTGCAACATGGCAAATTGAACCTCCCCCACCCTCATTCAGATCTGGCCTTTGGAACTATTTTGGTCTTCATGTGAAGTATGACCATGAAGGTAAGCGCGTCATGGACTAAAGTAAAACAATATGTCGGATGTGCCACGCAATGCTCAATTACATGGGTGGGAACTACTGCGTTAGCGCAGTTTGCTCGTTAACGTGTTGACGCTGTCCAGCCCCATGCACGGGGCGATCCGCGGTAGCTCGTTAACGGAGATTTGCCGTGTTGTGGCGTTAACGTCATTTCAGATTAACGCTGACAGCACTAGTGAGAACACAATGAATATGACTGCACATTTACTCCGACATCATCCTAGTGCAAAGACAAGTGAAAGCAGACAAAAACAACAAGCATGCATGCTACAAACTTTACCCGAGTCATTTAGACAGCTGTTAGCAAATGATTCTCCTTATGGGGACCTGATATGTTTAATATGCTGCTGAGAGTATACCCCAGAAGAAGCGTATAGTATAGCTTTTATTTTGGAAAGAGCCATTTCTCTGTAATAAACTCTCTTTTCCAAAGATGAGTGATTTCTCAATCAGATTTATTTTTTTATTACTTTGTTTTTTCAGCAACATTAAATTTAAAAACTGTACTTTTGAGTTAAAATATATATTTATAATTTTAATAAATGACAAATTAAAAAAGCATGAACATTTTTTTTGTATCGAAAAAATATCAAACCGTGACACCAAAGTATTGAACCGAACCGTGAATTTTGTGTATCGTTGCACCCCTAGCACACACACACACACACACACACATGGGGCCATCTTCCCAATGTAGTAAACATCTTCCCTATATATATATATATAGGGTGAAGGTAACGGTCCTAACTTATATATATATAAGTTAAGACTTGTGTAGCTTTGACTGTCTCAGGAAATGCAGAAATAAATGCACTTTTGATTTGTACAGATGGACAGAGGACAGTGTTCATGTAGAACAAGTGTTATTTATTTTTGATTTGCAGCATAATTAATACCAATCAATTAATACTTATCACATCAGCAGGGGCATTCAAGATGTGTAAAATGCAGAAAAATGAAAATGTCTTGCTGCACAAAAGACACACACCTAGCTACTCTCAGCAACAATTGCACACAGAACAGAGACTGCATGTTAGAGATTACTGGGGGAAAGGGCAAAAAATGCATTAAGTGTTCAAATTCACTAGAATACCCTTGATAATCAAAGCATGACTTCTTAATTAAAGTAATTTATCATAACATGCTGTATGCTCATGGTATGGCTAATGCATAATGTCATAATGTCTTATGAAGTCATGCTTCATTTTTTTTTTTTTTTTTTTTTTTTTACATTAGGGATTCATTCACTATTTTTCCTATCAGAGGAGATGGATGGATTCACTTTGGCACAACCTTTCACTTACAAAGACTGACTCATGTATTCTTTAAGAGAAGCACACTCTACCTCAGCAATATAGTAACATCTGCATTGAATTTTAATGTGAAAATTGAAGGATGGAAAATGAATATAAAATGACTAAAGGGGTACGTGTATAGATTATATCTTTAATTTATAAACTAGGTGCTTTTTTGAGTTACATTTCTAGAGTGAAAAAAGCAGGTGTTGATCACATAGGAAACATTTATCTTTTACCCCAGTTAAAAAGCAGACTTTTCTCCCTCCTGTTACCCCATTAAAAAAAAGACTGCAATAATTGGATTTTGTTCCCCGCTTTTAGATATAAACAGCCAAAACGCGAGTGTTTACGTGTGTAGCTCGTGCATAATGATCGCTGCTTGTGCATGTCTTTGTGTGTTTATGAGAGAATTGCAGAAACACATCCTGTTTGTGTAGCCTATGCTGCAGAGAGTCAAAGACTTCAAGACATCCCAGAATAACACGCTGCAATCCATGGGCTAAATGTTAATAAGGGCCTATGAGGCTGAAAATTGAAAAATGAATTGTTGGCCTCTAAACTTGGGATTACAAACCTGCCAGAACTGTAATGAAATGCTAATCAGCACAGTGGTTCATTTACATTCAATCCAAGGACATGATTAAAATTCATAACAAGCCAATTTGCATTTTTTAGTTAAGAAATATGAGTTGTCCTTTGAGTTGTTTTTTTTATTTTTCAATGCAACCTCATCAAAATTACTGAAGGAAAATGAAACTAAAACAGAGACATAAGAAAAAGAAAATAAACCAAAAGCATTGTGTCATTTGTGAGCACAGTGTTGAGCACTCTGTTGATTTCATGCCAATGAACCTGAAACTGATTCAACAAGCAGAGAGCACAGTAACAGAGACCAATCAGAAGATAAAAGATGAAGGGCTGCCAGATGATGGTGTGGAGGACTCAGCTGAAGTAGTCATCATCTTCACCACAGATTGTGCTGGCAGCCAGCCTCTGTTGTCAGGGCTGCTGAAGCTCTGCTTGTCTCTATGGTTTTGGAGGTGACAGACTTCATTTTTTGTGTTCTCTTTTGTTCCTACCATTCCCTTTTCACTTGTTGCATCAGTTTATGTGGTGCTTCCAGATTTTACAAACAAGATAAATTAAACAAAAATGCTGGTCTCTACAACTCCATGTACACTCCCATGTGTTTCTTATGAAATCCATGAAGTGCTACAGAGAAAATCACATTTTATTTATGTAATTAACACATTTTGAACTCTTAAAGAAATATAACAAAAGGAAAGACACCCAGCTGAACTAAAATGATCCAGCAAACAAAAACTGTTGTGAGCCGCCACCCTTATATCGCCTTTGGGCTTTTGGAGCTTTTAAAAAATAATTGGGGAAAAAAAGCACTATGCTGCTAAAAAAAAGAGCCTTATACCACGTGATACAGGAGCTGTGCCGTGTGATGCTAAAATTAGCAGGGAAAAAACAACGGAGAGCACGTCAGGGATGACGAGAAAGTGACAGGAGAAAATCCGTCCCGGTCAACCACCCAAACATCAACAACGGGAACCTTATACAGCGCTTCCCTATACACGTCGAACTCCCGCAGGCACAAAGAAATTACGGAGGCTATCACTTATCACCTGACCAATGATATGGCTCCCATCAACACTGTGCAAAACGAGGGATTTAGGAAAATGATCAACACCCTAGACAAACGCTACACATTGCCGTCCCGCAACTATTTTTCTATTGTTGCACTACCTGCTCTATACACGCAGTGTCGTGCAACGGTGGAGACGGAATTTCAAGCAGTACAACATTTTGCGGCAACGACAAAACGTGAGACATTTGTTGTTTTTATGTTTATTTATTGTTTTTATGTTCAGTCTCAACTGTTACGAAGTTGATGTGCAGTTAATAAGTGCAATAAATATTTATACTGGAAAAGAAAATCGTGAGAGAATCGTGATCTCAATTCTAAGCCAAAAAAATCGTGATTCTCATTTTATGCAAAATCGTGCAGCCCTACTGAAAAGTATGTTCACGGAAACATCGTCGGGTCTGCCGTGATATGTTTACAATGGGGCTGTACTTTCATCTTTATGCAGGACTGTAAGCTGCCATCTGTGAGGTGTGAGCGGTGTTTGTTTTTAACATAGTTCACGGTGGAGCTGCTGACAGTGTGGATCCAAAGATCCATAATTGGCCTACCTGGGGTTGAAAATCTCGATAAATGCACGGCGTTTCGGCAGGTACAGCGGCTTCCGCGAGTGTGACGCTTATTTTGAGCGATGAAAAAAATAATAAAATATAATTTTATTTTTATATTACAATGTCACAACAATCTTCCAATTTAGAACTACAAGTTAAAAAAAATAACTAACATAAATAAAATACACTTAAGCTAAATACTTCTAATTTATTTTCCCAAACCACGCGGAGCCGCACTATAAGGACTAAAGAGCCGCAGGTTACCGACCCCAGCCTTAGGCTATCAATACATGAGAACTAAGCCCAGTGCTTGAAATATGTACACTCAGACATATGACCAAAATCTAAATGCAACCTGCATGATGCCTTAAAACTGCAACTAGGTAGGGAAAGTTTTATTATGGAACAAGAAAAATCTGATTCCCCTGTTTTAGATTAATTAGAGATTGTATATAAGACATGAATTTAGCTTCCGGGTCTGAAAAATGAAACCATTATGGAAGTGCCTAAATGTTTTGTAATAGCCAGAAGTAGGTGACTACTCTGATCACAATAAGAAGTCTGATTTCCTCTACTCTGTGACCTCACTTAACACTTTTCTGATGAGTATGCGTGGTTTTAGTATTCTCATGTCTCATTAAATACAGTAGGATGTTTAATTTATGAATTATGGTCCCTATTAGAGTCAAGAGGAATGATAAAGCAGGGTCAATATACCTTGTGATTGGCAAGTTGTGGGCTGATGTCAGCATACAGTGTTCCTTTTTAGTCACGTTCAGCTCGTGTCTTAAAAATGCAAATTCATTAACCAGTCTGTGACATGATAGCGGCTGCATCCATCTTTTATATACAGTCTGTGGGTTACCTTTACTTGGCACAGTTACAACAAACCAGCACATGTGTTTGTTTCATTTGCAGACAAGAATATAACTGAAAACACGTAGATTGTGGTCAAGTAAATGCTCTGCTTAGGTACATATAACACTAAAGATTGAGATTTGTCACCTCCAGTGTGCACTGGCGCAGTTTGTGAATCGTTTTGGAGGTTTCATGGATTTGTTTATGAGTCACACATCTTCTTCACTTTAATGCTACAAATTCAACTTTAGTAGAATTGTATAAAAAAATCCACCATCTGAAAATATGCATGGAAAAATGCCTTATAGGTCAGCATCAAAACATTTTCAGCATCGCAGCTTATATAACAGACACCACACGTTTCTTAGAGTAAAGGACAAGCAGAAGTTCGTATGCTTTTATGTCTAATTGTTGGGACCAGTTATTAGAAATGATGAATTGATGTTGCGTGGTGCTGCATTTGAAAAACTATTTCACTGCATCACTAAATATGGATAAATATGAGATTAATATCTTAATATGATCGAGGCTGACGTTGATGATGGAGAAATAATTGCTCATGATTACTCGATTAATCACACTTGTCACACATCTTTATTTGGCAGAAGCATTTGTTCAAAATGACAGTGTTGTGTGGCTGGTTTATGGAAATATAACAGGATGAGAAGTAGTAGAAGAAGTATTTGTTTGCATTTGTTGCAAAGTTTTCCGAGATCTTTACCGACTGTGTTTCAAAGCACAATCATCTCCAAATATCTTGTAAGATTTTGTATTTAAAAATCAACTGATGCAGAGGCCTGTTTTGGATTGTAACTCGGTATTCTTTGTTAGTAACAATTCAAAGATGTCCCCCCCCAAACACATGACATTAAGGCAGCTGTAAAAGTTACCGTTTTGAAGAGGACCGCTCTAAGGATACACTTGATAAATATATGTTTGATTGTGCCTACAACATGCAGAAGATGGAAATTTTGGTTGTTACTGGAAATCTAAGAAAAAAATGTACTATAACACGCAAAATCTCTGTCTGTGCTTTGTTTGTTTCTTTGTCCAGGAACTCATCTCAGACCATCAGAAGTTCACTTTACTGAGTGAATTGGTTAAATGCAGAGAAGAATTTCCCCACGGGGATCAATAAGCTATACATTATCATTATTATTATTATTATTATTAAGTTGAGCAACCAAGCTTGGTACACCGGTAGATCTTATGTCCCTGAAGGTTCTTATCTATATCAGATCATACAATGTACTCTGTTGCGTAGCAACCACCTGTGGTTACCTAGAATTTTTTGCACCTATAACACCATTTAAAAACAGTGTATCATTTTTGAGTTACTACAATAACCCCTAATATCATGCATAATTCAATTTCAAAAAATTGAATTATGCATGATATGTTATGATGCCGTCACTTTTTGTCAGGCAAACCTTGTAAGACCCTAAAATTACCTGTTTAGCACCCACTCCTTATAAAAGGATTCTTTCATTTATGTGTATTGATTTATATCCACAAAAGTTAAAATGTGGTTGCCTAGCAACCACCTTGTAACGTGCTAAAAGTCAATATTTAGCTCATAAATAACATCAACCACCACAATTTCTTAGCTTTTCTCAGTGAGAATAAGTATACCAACTGGACCGACATGGCACACAATGCAGTAATAAATATGAGATGTCCAGCTAACTCAGATGATGTTTAGAATCATCTGAGTTTTAACCATCAGGTTAATGAAATGTTGCAATTATGTTTTCAAGGAACAGTTTGAGAGTTACGGGTTAGTTAGGTTTATGTCTAAAGTTAGGATTAAGCTAGGGTATTTCTCACAGATGTTAAAAAAATTAGTATACAAAGACAGCTAAACAAACAACAAACAGCCAACACACAGAGTGGAGCAGTCAGTAGTGGTAGAGAGCAACTTTTAGCCACAGTAAGAGAACAGCTCATCAAATTGAGTACTGCACTTGCACACAGCAGTACACCTGCCAAACTTGAAGTGGACCGGATGAATGGTTGTAGAGACAGACAAAGAACAGTCAGACTCACAGACAGAGGTTTTTCAGCTTTTTGCAAGATGATGCATAATTTTCAGTGGTTCACTGGAAGCATTGATTGTTTTGTTTTTTTCCCTTTTTATTGTCTCACCACAGTTGTATTAGATGCTTGAGAGACCCATTTTTGTTTTAAACCCATATTTAATGACTTGTAATATGTGGCACTGACTCACTTTCATTTACCAGGAAAAGAACAATTAGTTTTGTTTTTCCTGCATGGATTGGTAGTATGTCAAAGAGTTTGTTTGTATGTCAGTGTATCATTCTTTCAATAAGAGTGTTAAACTGCTGCACACAGCTGCCCTTAACTTGCCAGCTGGACACCAGACAACCCAGGCAGCAGCAGCTGGAAAAATGGACAGAATGTTCTAAAGAGGAAAGGCGAGCCAGTCTGTGAAGTAGAAAGTCAGGCTTTTTAGACCAAACGTCTTCAGCCCCATTTTCCTGTTAATTTCGTGCTCCCTTTTTTCTTGCAGTAGGGAAAGTACCCGACTACTCCGATCTCCCCCACCTCCTCACCCCTTGTCGCAGGCATGAGGTTCTGGCTGGCAACTCTCAAACGAAGCAGCCCACAGTGGGGTGATTGTTCTCCACACCTGGCCCGTGTCACTCACTGCTACTACCTCCAACTTCCCCTTGGCTTCCACTTCACACCTGTCCTTTTCTCCAGCTCCATCGTTTTTTACTGCTTTCTCAGCTTTTGTCCTGCTCCCCTTCTCATCTGACTCGTGCAGACTTCAGGAATAAACAAAGAAGCAGAACCAAAAAGGGGGGAGAAATCGGGGGGGGGGGCAGCAGAGGAAAGGGAGGCTGAGGTGAGATGAAAGCAACCACAGAGGAGTCTGTGTTTAGTGGGTTAGTGGAGCGTTGGCCTTCAATCATAGTGACTTGGACCACATTACCACCACAAGCCTGCAGAAACCAGTTTGTCTATGATCTGACTTAAACCCAGTTTTTATCACTATGCTTTAAAGACTTTTTTTTTTTTTTGTTCTCAATTCTCCACAGATGGAACAAAGACAGATTCAAACAGATTTCAGTTTTCTTTAGTAGAAAAAGAAAACCATCCCTTTCTGTTTCACTTCAGATCTTTCCTTTCTTGTATTCATATTGTCTGCAGAGCACATGCCCACTCCTCATGTGTCATTCCCTCTGCCCAAGCACAGTGTAGTCAATGAGGGCTGTGTGTGTGTGTGTGTGTGTTTTTGTGTGCGCTCTCATCCTCCAACTCAGAATAAGTGGCACCAGACAGGCCTTATAAGGAGTTGTTAGATCACTGGCCACACCGTCAGTAAAACAGAACCATATGTGTGCTGTGTGTGTGTGTGTGTGTGCACTTGTGCACAGGCCTATACCTAAAGTGTATGTGTGTGTTTGCGTATGTGTAAGTAAAACCATGTGTGTCCAGAGGTAGCTGAGAACGGGAGTCTGTTGCTAATAGACATGCTGAAGGTCACATTATATGGTCATGTTAAGCACACATACAGACGGTCTCTATTTAACCTGCTCTTGTCTGTGCGGTCTTACCCGTAAGGTGTGAAAGACAGTTTTCAGATGTCGTACACGCAAATTTTTACACACACATTCCTGCTGTGGCATGGATGTCGACCACGTTACATAAGGTGAAGCGTCCGTCTAATGTGTGAATGATCAGCTAGTGGGCGGAGCTTATTTCTGCTGTCCTGTTCATCCTCTGATGGGTTTAGCAGAGGAGAGTGCTCTCTCTCTCTCTCTCTCTCTCTGTCTCCATCTTTCTTACACAGCTTGTCTGGAATGTACAGATGTTTCCTTTTGGGAACGGCGTCCTGGTCTGTTCACACACACACACACACACACACACACACACACGCAGAAAAGAGTGTGAGAGAGTGGAGCGCAGTCCCGCACATATCAATTCAGATTTCCCTTGCGGAAGATCGTCTTGTTTTTTATTTGTATTTGCTGAATTCGTAGCAGCTGGGAATAGAAATATCGATCAGCACCCTGATTGAACCTCATGAGTTTTAATTTACAGCTTTCCTGCAGTCCAGCACCTTCTTCTTTTATCCCTATAGGCTACAGGGCTTTCTGTTCCCTTACAGCCTCTGGCTTTTTGTCTCCTGCTCCTTGGTCTTTTTGTCTCCCGATTGTCTCGCTGTTCTCACGTGCAGCTGTGGCTTTGCTTTGAAGGAATGCAAAGGGGACTGAAGCCATTCACTGAGCCCATCTCCACTGCTTAACCAACCCAATTTTCTCATTTCCTTAGTAATTTATCTGATGGTTTCTCACTAATTTGAGCTCCAGTATAGAGAGTGTGGCATGCAAGGATTTAGTTATAGAATGTATTGCTAGCAGTGTGTATTTAATGTATAGTAAATGTGAATTTGAACTATTATCATTGCAGTTTAATCAATAAATCATGCTTAGGATTTTAGAGAATCAGTGTTAAATAAGAAAAAATAAACAAATATTTTAGGTTACGTCTTTCACAGTTGTGTATAGTAGATCTAACAGTCTCACATCAATAAGCATGTTCTCATTCTTGCAGAAGGCCTAAAATCAGATCACTTTTCATATATTGTTTGATAATTCAAAACCCCTTTTCCCCCCAAGGCATGATTTGGGCCTTGACTTGGGTTTAAAGAGGCCCTCCAGTCATTGCACACATGCTTATTTTATTGATCATGCTTTCTGAAGTCAAATAAGTTGACCACGCTGATGTCAACATCTTTGGCATCTGGGCTTCTGTCCGGACACCAGTGTTACAAAATAAGTACATGGAATTAGAAAAGGACACCATTTGTAAGGCAAGCGGGGAGATTTGGCAGATATTATTTTAGGGGCTCAGCGAGACCATTGAGCCATTGAAATATTTTTTCAATGGCTCAATGGGGCGATCGTGGCTCAAGAGTTGGGAGTTCGCCTTGTAATCGGAAGGTTGCCGGTTCGAGCCCCGGCTTGGACAGTCTCGGTCGTTGTGTCCTTGGGCAAGACACTTCACCCGTTGCCTACTGGTGGTGGTCAGAGGGCCCGGTGGCGCCAGTGTCCGGCAGCCTCGCCTCTGTCAGTGCGCCCCAGGGTGGCTGTGGCTACAATGTAGCTGCCATCACCAGTGTGTGAATGTGTGCGTGAATGGGTGGATGACTGGATATGTAAAGCGCTTTGGGGTCCTTAGGGACTAGAAAAGCGCTATATAAATACAGGCCATTTACCATTTTACCATTTATTTTGAATGACGACTTCGATGAGAAGTGATGACAAGGCCTGAGGGAGGATTTGTCTTTAAAAAAGGGGAAAACATTTGCCAGTGGGAGGAGGCGTCACCTTAGATTAAGCAATAGTCTGATAAAGCATTTATGATTTTGAGTCATTAGTTGCTGATTAGATAATGAGGCCACAGAGAAAAAAAATATACTGGCATTAGGCAGACTTCACCGTTTAAGATTGGCTTTTTTGCTTTGCATCAAGAATTATTCTGTTGCGTTTGTGTTGCTAAAACGGGTATGCCCACCCGTTTTATAGATCAAGTCAAGGAGGACATCTGGCATGTGTGCTAGCTGAGACACAGTTTGGTGTGCAGACTCCTCCTACTCGTACTTACGTAAAACATAATGGTAGGAGCCAATCATAGGTCACCCATTGTGTGGTGGCTTACTGCAGAGCGAATGAGGTTAGCTGGACTGTGGATTTGAGTCATCATTTACTGAAAGTAACCGATTACTCAGTCACTTAGAAATTAACCCTTTTATGCAGCAGATATAATATAAAATACATGTAGGAATGAATTAATCTATAACATGTGACATAAATATTTTGGCCTTTATTTTCCTTTTTCCGTTAATTCCTTTATTTATTTGTTTTCCTATTAAATATCCATATTTTATTAACCAGTTTTCATATTTAATCTTCTTCTTTACTCATTTTTCTTTGACAGTTTCAATTCTTCATACTGGACTCGGTCTCTACCTCTAGATAAGCCTGGCCGCATGCACAGCGAAGGCGTTTTTCTTCTTTCTGATCGTTTCTAAATATATCCAAGTAGTTTTCTAGCTTAAGCTATGACAAAAACCCAAGGTTTATCCTCTAAAGAACCTGTGTTCTGGAGCATCTTGTGTTATTCTTTAGTACCTCCAAGTGTTTCTGGTTGTATTTATCTCCATCAGTGTATGTATGACCTAAGCATTTCCTATTCCTTTCCTTTTATATTATTGCATTTCATTTCCAAGTCCTTGAGCAATCACATTGCATTGTAAATAGTTCTGTGTGTAGGCGTGTGCATTTAGTCAGCTTGCCCCCATTTTAAATATGGATATATTTGTTCCCACAGAGATCTGTCCAAGAACCACATCTCCTCCCTTGATACCAGTCTGCTACATCATCTCACTGGCCTCCAAGAACTGTAAGTAAACACTGCATTATGTGATTGTGTGTTTGTGTAATTCAACTTAAATCTAATTTATCTTTTTATTTAACTGCATCTCTGATACATGTTATCATTTATCAGGCTAAATAAATGTCAATGTTTCAGACATCTTCAAGGGAACAGGATCAATGTTCTCCCCGGAGGACTGTTCTGCTGCGGCCTGCTGTCAGTCCTGTGAGTAGAAAGTCCAGGAAAGATATTGACCAATGTTATGAAGAGAGAAGTATGAGGAAGATGAAAAGAGAGCAGTAAAGACAAAAGCTTGGTTTAGTCTGGATTAAAGTAGGCAGAAATCCCAGGAGTAAGGTAAACGAGAGCAAGTTCACCAAAAGAAGTGTATACAGCGCGCGCGCGCGCGCACACACACACACACACACACACACACACACACACACACACACAGTAATCACAGGACGATTAACTTCAATTACAGCTTACTGCTCCAGGCTCCCACTACCTCCCTCTCTCCATCTGTCGGTCTCCCCCTTCCTCCATCCATTACCTTACTTCTTCCACCCATTGAATGGGCGTTTAAGCACATGTTTGTGTGTATGTGTGTATGATGAGAGAGGACTGATGGTTTCCATCAGTTCCTTCCAAAACCACCACACAACGGCTCCATTATGTAGCCTTCTGGATAGAGTAGGGAGGGAGGGAGGGAAAAGGAGTAGAGAAGGAAACGAGAAGAAGGGAGAGAGATGAAGAGGAGGAAGAGCGCATTTCCATACAGACAGATGGAAATGAGACAAAGTAAAATAGCAAAAGTCAGTGTTCAGCACTTTTAGTTATTAATTTCTTTAACTAATTTAATCTAACAATGTAGGAGAAACAGGGTTTGCAAACTCATTCATTATATGACCTTTTTGTTGGATTTTTAGTCACATAAATCTTGCCAAAATGATAGTAATTGGTATACATTAGTGAAAACGTGAAGGAAAAAGTCTTTTCTGTTTTGTTTTTTTCTTGTTTTAAGATATTGACATTTGATTTGTCTCTTTGTTTCCATCAGTGATTTGAGCAACAACCAAATCACCACCATTGAAGAAAGGATATGTGACGACCTATGTAATCTAACTCAGATGTAAGTAATTGCACTTACTGTATACTGTAAGCTTTATGTCTGTGAATATTTGTCTCTCATACCTGATGGCACATTATGAAATAAGCAGGTGTCCCCCGTTCAGGGGACACATACACAGTACATGAACCAAAGCTGGATGGAAGGTTTTGATTACATTAGTAATTAAACTTCAACATATTAAACACAACACATTAAAAGAAAAGTTTTCTTCTTGTGCAGAGTCTTTGTAAATAGACTAATCAATAACAGGCTAATCTAAATGAGAGGCACATGTTACATAACCTTCTCTTTCTGCCTTCTCTTCTTTTCCTGCAGTCATTTTTGCGCCATCTTTTCAGTTCCTTCTCTTTTTTGTCTCTTCTGTGTTTTTTTTTTTCTCTTTTCTGTCATTGCCAGTATTGTTATTTTTATTCTTCTTCATCATTTCCCTTTCTCACGTGTCTTTAAAAAATACCCTTATTCTGTAGAAACTGAAGCATAAAAACACAGATTGAATACCATTAAGCATGCATTTCATGATCGTTTTATTATGCTCATTGTAGTGGCTTAAAGGAGCACAGTTACACAGTAACAGTTACACAGTAACAGTTACACAGTAACAGTTACACAGTAACAGTTACGCTTTGTCTCCCTCACAAAGACAGAGTGTCTCTTTAGGTAGAGAAAGTTTACCTGTGACCATCCAGCTCCTGCAAATATGTCATAATTACATGTGTTACTCTAAATCCCCCTTACTTATACACAGTGTATAAAATAAATGCAAACAAAATAAATATATATGAATAATTATTATAAAATCTATTATAACGATAATAACAGTTCAAGTTTATCTCTTATAATTCTACCTGTGGGGTCATTGCCCACTTGAGCGCTATTTTCTGTTAAATCTCAATGAAATCATAAAATAGTTCACAAAAAACAAACAGAATACAAAATGTATGGTTCTGCCTGCACATGCTCACATGTAGTAATATCTTTGTGACACCCGCTAGGCACAGATACACCCACACACACGTCGTTAACATCAGATGCACGTTTATTGTGAGTGTCCACAGAATGACAGCTGAACACCGTTTGACAGCGGTCTGTTTCCCCAGCTTCCTTCCCTCCGCTCCTCTCCGCCTCACTATATAAAGGGAAGGAAAACCACCATCAGTCCAAAATCGCCATCAGCTGTTCTTACCAGCACCGCCCCGTTGAGCTCACTGCACCACTCCTCCCCTGCAGCCGCGCCCCGGACCACACCTCCGCCACACACCCCCACCGCCCGACTGAGGCCGGGAAGCCCACCGGCCGAACCTACTCCCCCCCCCCCGCGAGCGAGAGAGGAAATCGGCCACCGCCATCTGTGCCCCCGGCCTATGGACCACCTTGAACTTAAAAGGCTGCAAAGTCAGATACCACCGAGTGATCCGGGCGTTGGCATCCTTCATGCGGTGAAGCCACTGTAGCGGGGCGTGGTCCGAGCAGAGGGTGAATGAGCGCCCCAGGAGGTAATAGCGAAGGGAGTCGACCGCCCACCGGATAGCCAAGCACTCCTTCTCCACGGTGCTGTACCGTCTTTCGCGCTCCGCCAGCTTCCGGCTGATGTAAAGAACGGGACGGTCGGCCCCCCTCACCTGCTGGGACAAAACGGCCCCCAGCCCTCTGTTCGAGGCGTCAGTCTGCAGAACAAAAGGGAGGGAAAAGTCAGGAGTGTGAAGCAGCGGCTCCCCACAGAGAGCCTTTTTCACCTGCACAAACGCCGCCTGGCACGGCCCTGTCCACTGGACCAGATCTGGAGCACCCTTCCGGGTAAGATCGGTTAAGGGGCTGGTCAGCTGCGCAAACCCCGGCACGAACCGGCGATAGTAACCCGCCAGCCCCAAAAACCGTCTCACCTCCTTTTTGGTCTTAGGGCGCGGGCAGGATGCGATAGCCGCCGTCTTCTCCACCTGTGGACGCACCTGCCCGCCCCCCAAGTGGTACCCCAGATACTGCACCCCCCTCCGTCCAACTGCACACTTCTTCGGATTGGCCGTGAGCCCCGCCTCCCTCAGGGACCCCAGGACCGCGGCCACCCGCTGCACATGCTCCGCCCAGGTGTCGCTGTGGATGATCACGTCATCCAAGTAGGCAGCAGCATACGCAGCATGCGGGCGCAGCACCCGGTCCATGAGACGCTGGAAGGTGGCAGGGGCCCCGAACAAGCCGAACGGAAGCGTAACGAATTGGTACAAACCGTACGGAGTGGAGAAGGCCGTTTTCTCCCTGGACTCAGCAGACCAGCACCAGCGGCGCATATCCGCTCGGACGCCCGGCCAATAAAATCGGGCCGTTATTCGCTCCAGAGTTTTTTCGTATCCCATATGCCCTGCCATGGGGTTATAATGAGCCGCCTGGAAAATCGTTTCCCGGCGGCCCTGCGGCACCAACAGCTGGGTGTGTGTCACCTCCGTGCGAGCGTCACGACTCACTCGATATAACCTATCTTTCGTTAACATGAAGTGTGGGTAGGTCCGCACGGCTTCAGGGCGCACCACGTGACCATCAATCTCAATCACTTGGTCAAAGGCTGAGCGTAGGGTGTCGTCACGAGACTGCTCCAGTGGGAAATCACCCGTGGGGGGAACTTCCGGAGCCGGCGGGGCTTCCTGTGAAGGACCCGCCATCTCACCCTCCCCAGAGTCGGACGACCCCGCGTCACCACTGAGCGCCGCGCAGACACTACATGCTACTGGCCGTCATGATCGCACCCCCGCGTACTGTCCCAACAGATGATGAAACCCCGGCCAATTCGTACCCAGAATTAGGGGATGCGACAGGCGCGGGCTAACCGCAGCCGTTACTCTATGCGTTTTGCCCTTATACTTTAATAACAGCGGCACTATGGGATACCTGTGAACATCACCATGCACACACCTCCACCCATTCTGCCTCCAGCAATGCCCCGGGGCGAACCAAGCTTTGGTGCACGAGGGTCTGCGTGCAGCCCGTGTCCACCAAAGCATGGCGTATACCCCCTCGAGTCCTTACCGGAATGCTGTATGTCCCTCCCGGACCGGGAGAGGGCGCTGGAGCACCGGCAACGTGGAACACCTGCCCCACCTCCATCAGAGGACAGTCCCTTCTCAGGTGTCCCGGCTGTCCGCACTTCCAGCACTCCTGCCCCGGCGTCTGTGCTGCTCTCCGTGGCTCCGGTGCGGCACTGCTTAGGTCCGATCCCTGGGAAGGCACAAATGCGGCAAAAGGATTAGTGGGGCTCAACGCCAGCGTCCGCTCTGCCTGCCCTGGCGCGGGCATCCGGCGCCTCGGTGCTGGCACCGGGGCTTGTCTGTTCGGCCTCCGGCCGCTGTCCCCGGGCTCCCCTGCTCTAGCGGCAAGGTGGTCCTCCGCCAACGTAACCGCCACCTCCAGACTCGCGGGACGGTGGCACCTGACCCATCTCGCCGTTTCTGCAGGCAGCCCCTCCACGAACTGCTCTAGCACCACTTTGCCCACCAGCAGCGTCTCACCCTCTGACGATCCCGGCTGCAGCCAGCGTACGGCCGCGTCATGCAGCTTCCGGGCCCAAGCAAACGGCCGATCTGCCACGGCCAGCCGACAGGCCCGGAACCGCCGGCGATGATCTTCAGCGGTGAGTCCCAACCGGTCCACCACCGCCCGGCTGACGTCCTGGAAGCTGCCCCTCGAAGCCGGCGGCAGACTCAGGGCCGCCGTCCGAGCCTCCCCCGGCAGCAGAGGAAGCAAAAGCGGAGCCCACTCCACCTGCGGCCACTGGCAGGCCTCCGCTGTGGCATGAAAAGTCTCCAGAAAAACCTGGGGGTCGTCCCCGTCCGGGGCAGCGGCGCCAACCAGCCGCTCCAGAACCAGAGTCTGCCGGTCCGTCTGCTCTTGCAGCGCAGCCAGGTGAGCCCGCTGGGCCGCCGCATGGTCGTGGTTCATTTTCGCCATCTCCGCCAGCATCTGCGCCAAAAACTGCAAAGCCTGGGCGGGCGGCGCAGCCTGCGGGTCGGACATCCCCACACCGGCAGGCTCCTGGGTTTCGGCACCACTTGTGACACCCGCTAGGCACAGATACACCCACACACACGTCGTTAACATCAGATGCACGTTTATTGTGAGTGTCCACAGAATGACAGCTGAACACCGTTTGACAGCGGTCGGTTTCCCCAGCTTCCTTCCCTCCACTCCTCTCCGCCTCACTATATAAAGGGAAGGAAAACCACCATCAGTCCAAAATCGCCATCAGCTGTTCTTACCAGCACCGCCCGTTGAGCTCACTGCACCACTCCTCCCCTGCAGCCGCGCCCCGGACCACACCTCCGCCACAATCTAGTATGTGGATATAAATCCGTAAATATAATATAGAATACAAGAATTGTCTCTAATAGAGCAACACTAAAGAACAGCTGAGCTCAAGCTGTCCCGTTATTACTGGGCCGACATCTGATATCAGCATTGGCTCTGTAAATTTATAGGTGTAACTATGTTAAATATGTCTTTGAAACTAGCATTAAGTCATATAAGAGATTTAAAATATGATGTTTACTGAAAAGGAAAGCAGTGGCTAAGTGTTGTTAAATAATCAAACTGAAATGTCACTTTTATTGGTTACTTGCTGTGATTAAAAAAAGATAAAGAGATGGCTGATGATTCCTAAATTACAGAGTCCATAAGACATTCACATCAGGCAATAATTAGCAGTAATTATGATTTGAGCTGCTGAATACACACACACCACTCATACACATTATGAGCTAGCCTTTTTAAGGAGATGGCATATCATCTGTAGGTTTGTTGTTTCTCAACAATGAGGTTGAGAAAGGCTTTCAACAGACACAAACACACAAATATAAATGAGAGAGTTCTTAATTTATTAGAGAGAGGCTACTTGTTGGTTATGCACATATTAATGCAGCTTTAATGGTTTATAAATGTGTCATCCCCGCATGATGACAGTTTAGCAGTGGCAACCACGGTGCTCAACCTTGTGACTGTTGAGATGTTTAACAGTTAATGATTCGGTCTCCTTGTCTGTCTCCGTCTCTTCTCCAGTGATCTAAGCAGTAACCCCTTTGAGTGTGACTGTAAGCTGTTCCGATTTGTCAGCTGTCTCCAGCAAAAAGGGGTGCAAGTTCGACGCTCAAATGAATTGCGCTGCAGCCACCCCCTTGACCTCCAAGATCAGCCTTTACTCAATGTCAGACTGCCCACCTGTGATATGAAAACAAATACAGGTAAATATACTCATCATCTCGTGAAGTTAAAAGAAAACGTGCACATTATAGAATTCACCAGAAATCATTTCCTGCTCTTTTCAGTGCTTATACATCATACAATAAATAGTTCATGGACTTATATTTGAAAAGTAACTCGATGAACTGAAGATGCAACAAAGGTGAAATACTTAGACCGTTTGGTTTTCTACCTCAGACAAAACAAACATTATTGTGTAGTATTTTGTAGAGGTGGGAATCACCATACATCCCACGATACGATATTATCACAATACTTAACACACGATACGATATTATTGCAATTTTTTTTTTTAATATTTTGCAATATTCAGATTCTGTACATTAAGGTAAACTTTATCAATATTCATTTTATCTAATATCAAAGTCTCGCACTCAGTCTTTCTCTCATTTCAGTCAGTTATATTGTTGACAAACTGAACGGTTTGTATTACAGTCTAGTCCAACTTAACTGAATGCATCTGGTACAATTATAGCTATTCTGAACTATGCAATATGAAAACTATGCAGCCCCTTCAGCAACTGAAGAATTTGAAAGTAAATTAAAACAAAATATAATTTTACATTAAATAAAAAAGTTTTAAACTTAATTAAAATAAAACATGTCTTAAATTAAAATAAGTAAACTGTCATATTTATTGCTGCCATAAAAAAAGTTAAACACATTTGGACAGTGAAGGAATGTCAGGATTCAGAAAAAGGATCAACATGCTCTGAAGTCAGAGCACAAAAACCTTTTTGTAACAAAATATCGATTTCTGCTGTCCCTGTATCGATACATTATTATCACAGTATCGATTTCTTCCCCCACCGCTAGTATTTTGCAGACTTTATGGAGATTCATGATAAAAAATCTTTGCCTTTATTTATGATAAAGGCAGAGCATGCTCTGATATCTCTGATAAGCCTGTGAGATTTAAACCTGTGTTGTCCACTTCAGGTCTGTATGCTGCGTGCCTTGAGGATAGCAACAGTGGAGGACTGGGACGAAGTGAACTTGTTATCTTCTCCTACTCCACGTTCCGAAACTTGACACGGGAACAGTGTCACAGTGTGTGTTTCAATGAATCGCATCGGTATGGGGGCTTAGGAGAGAAGCACGAATGCCTCTGCAGCAAAAACTCGGACCCCAACTATATCAGCACGTCTCAGTGTTCTGCTGCCTGTACGAACCCCGATGTGATGAAGGTTTGTGTAAAGATTATTGCTCTGTCAGACTCGGTTTATAACCTCTGGTGCTCCGTTATGTACGTTTTTATATTTTCTCTGTAAGTCAGCCGTCACTCGATTAAAAAGAAAGTTTTGGAGATCCAGTTTCCTTTTCTTTGCTCTTTCCTCATTTGATTATACAACATTCAGGATTTCCTGTAAAATTTCAATAGCCAAACAACAACTTCCCTCTGTGGTTTGAATGACTCTATATCCTGAAGAGTGCTGTGCAGAGGAAATCTGGAATAGAAGTTAGTTAAAGCTCCAAATAAAAATGTAATAATGGTTTATTTAAATTGGAACAGTTTCTATATAATCAGATTTTATTCAGAACTATGAAATAATAGGAAAACCACAGTTATCTTAACAATTAATGGGAAAAATTGTTTATTATTTTATTTAAATGTGTATGTATTAACACCAAAACCAGCTCTTCTTTATATGGGTTCCTTTAATTCACAGAAATGTGGGTGGGCTCTGGCTCGCGAAGTCTTTGTGGTGGAGTTCTCGGTCTCGCTGACTCCTCTCCAGCCGCAAAGCGTTCACAACCACGTCACTTTCACCGCCAACTCCTCTGTCACACCTGTGACGCTGTCCTGGGACTTTGGTGACCTTTCACCCCGTGCCAACACCACAGGAACCGTTAGCACCACATCAGCTCACAAATACGGACTTCCAGGATCTTATACAGTCAGTCTGACGGCCTTGGCGGGACATAAGAAGGTGAGAGAAAAAAGAACAGGATTTTAAACCTTCTGTTTATCCAGGCTGAATTTTTGTATGTATGTTCAAAGAGGTTTTTTTGAGAAAGAAACTTTGTGTGTGTATGTGTGTGTTTGGATTTTAAAATGTTACTTGTGTGTGTTCAGGTGTCTGCACGAGGGGAGGTGACTATAATGCTTCCTCCTAAACTAGAGCTGCATTGTCCAACTCTTGTTGTGGCCAATAGGAGTCTGGAGCTCACACTTGTCAGCTGGGGCTCAGTTGGCTTGAATGTAGACTGGAAGATTACGAAAGATGATGTCCAAATTGCCAAAGGTAAAGTATACCAACACGCAATCTCAGTTATTGAAATTTCACACATTTCGAGCTCCTCGTGATCATCAACATCCAATTAGTTTTTTCTCCCCTGCTGATTAAATCTGAACATTAGCTTAATGCTTCTCTGTGGGGGTTATTTGGAAAACTGGAAGGATAAATGTTTACAGGAGTTACCATCATCTGGTTGGAAGATTAAATTGTTTAATCTGCTGATATTTTGTAATTAGAAATTTGGCAGTAATAAAAGATCAACATTGCACGATCACAATCATTTCCAGAAAGCATTTCTTTTTGGGCACTTGGGAACAGCAAAAACCAGTTATGCACAGTTATGAATGAAGCGCTGACACTGTAGCTGAGCATTTGTATGGTACATCCAGCCAACAGGTGTAACAGTAGCACTTGTTCTGTATGTTTGTAGCCATCTGATGGGAATCAGCTGTGGCACGACCTACTAAGTTTTACAGCTAGTTGTTAACTTTGTCTTCGGATTTTGCCTTTTTGCACTGAGCATGTTAGTATTAAATGTATATATATGTATGTGTTTTTGTGGTGCCAAAGCAGCTGTATAAAATTGGTTTAACCTTTGTAGCTTTGTGTCTGCACTCTACAACCTGAGCTCAAAGTTTTCTCATTCAAGTGATTGTTCAGTCTAGTCTTAGCTATGCATTTGTTATTCACTCACCTTCCTTTTTCGCACAGACATACCAACTTTTATATAAACTATAAACTAAATACATTCGACTGGACAAAGGTCTTGAGAAAGATCTCTTTTTTTTTATATTCTGTTTTCCAAGGGTGCCAGACATTCCTGTGCTTTAAAGTTGTCAGTAACTTTGTTACCAGCAGCCCGTCACAAGAACAAATAATTTCTCTCCATTTCTTTGCTTGAAGTTTTGAAAAATACCCAAAATAACACAGTTTGGCAGACATAGGGTTGTATTTTTGCATCATTTATCAGCCAAAAACTCTTCATTTCTGTAAAGTGTGCAGTGTGGCCTTAAAATATGAGAGGGAATTTGACAAATGGAGGCCAAAAGCAAGGCCAAAAACATGTCCACTGTAGATTAACAGTGTCTGAAAGTCACGCCCTTAAGAAATTATGAATTATGACAACATACTGCCAAAGTATTTTGTCAGATGTTGATCCAAAATCTTTGCTTAACTTTTGAGGCTGAATTCTGATTGGCTGGCGTAATTTTTCTGCATGATAATGATCCCAAACACACTGCATATTCAGTAATCGTACACCTGGATAGAAAAACATAAAAAGGAACCCGTTTCAATAAATTGCTGCACCTATCTCCCATTTCCTAGCAAATTATAAAGAAAAGCGCGGTAACGGAGGACTTTTGCACAGTACTGTCCCTCTCCTCCATTTTCCACCTTTGTTATACTCGTTCTCTTCTTCTAAGACACTCCCTTACAATTTCTCACAATGTAATATTTAACTGTTATTTGCTCATTTCACTGGTTTGTTTCTTTGAGATATTATGAGAAAGAATTTTTACAAAGTGCCAAAGAGTCTATGAAACTAATGTGATTTGCTGAAGGACAAATTCGTCATGATAGGAAAGAAATGCCAGTACTCCTTTTTCTACTGTCTCAGCCAAGGAGTGTTTGTGTTTGCACATTAGAGATGTGAGTCAGGCCCCGCGTCTTTCATCTGTCTCCCCCCTCGTGCTTTACTTTGCACCCATATATCAACATCTCTTGTGTCTACAATTTTTGCCTGTTTGTCTGAGGCTTTTAGAAACTCTTCAGGTTGCTTTTTTTTTTTTTTCACTGTGAAGTCTCTAAACAAATTTTTTTACAGATTTTTATAGCTCTTTTTATATCGTAAATAACGAAGACTTTGACTGAGAGACATATTCTGCATGTTCTACAACAAATATTTGAGGCCAGTAAAAAATAAAACAAATAAACACATTCCTAATGAGAATTATTTGATCACACTGATTTGCAATCATATGCAACTTACTAACTTTACTGTTATTTTGTACTTCAGCATGTTTTAAGTTGGGTTTTTTTAAATTATGAAATAGTAGCTGCACTTTTTTTTTTTTTTCTAGAAAGAATACCTTCAGAGTATTTGTTAAACAACATTCATGTTTCTGTTCCCTTCCAGCCTCTCCTTTCTGTCCAGTAGATGCGACGCACGATCACGAGTCCTCAAGCTGTTTCCAGATCCTTCCAGGAGAGCTGAGCTGGACTGATGCTCGAAAACAGTGTTTGAACCGCGGTGGGGATCTGGCAATAGTCAGGAGTGACAAGCTGCGTAACCTGCTGGCAACCAAAGTCACGCAGTGAGTGTTTACTCTTTCTGCAAGTTTCACAAACTGAAACAGGAAAATAATTTCAGTTCATCTTTTTCCTCAAGAACTAATGTATCTGTGCATTGTTACCAAGGGAACCCTAAGAGCAGGTGTAGCAGTACAGCCTGGTCACATAAGAATTTGTTTTGTGAGCAGCAATAATTTTTTCTTCCTGTAGGGACTGTGATCAGCTGACCTGTGCAGCTACTCCAATACTCACTCCTCTTTGTGGATTTAGCTAACTGAATACACATGAAGATAAAAGTGGACTATAGACACTATAGCTATTATAAAAGGTAGAATTTACAGTATACTTAAATTTGTTTTTAGATGTTTCACAGAAACATTATTTATCAGAACATCACCACTATCTGATTTAAAGACCTTAAAATAAATGAGGATATTACATTTAAGATTTAACTTTCCAGTCTATAAAATATCTGTGTAGGTTGTCATTCATCCAGGAATGGTAATCTAAGGAGCTTGGAAAGAAAAGCAACTGGACTTCTTTAGGTTTTTTGAAGACGTTTCACCTCTCATCTTCAGCTCAGTCTATAAAATGTCACTCTCTGAGCAGTCCTTACTGTTGAAGATAATCTCCTCTTCTTCCACCTTCCTTTCCTTCTTTTTCATACACCTCTCTCCATCTATCAGTCTCAGACCTTACTAATTTTCCCACCCTGGGAAATGTGCATTTAGCTCACAGAGTTTTCTGACAGACTGCAATAAATTGTTGAGCTGTTTGAAAAGCTCCATTTTAAATTAAAGCTTCAATTTTAAAAAACAATACTAAATCTTTGCTTGCCCCTCTTCTGTAGCCAGCTTAAGTTCAGCGACTGAAACGTCATGTCATGTGTTAAAGGTGTAAACGGGTCTTATTTCTAAGCAAGTATCTAAATCGTGTCACTGGAGGGACCGCCAGCTCACACATTTCGTCTTCCCTATTTCAGTGACAAACTCAAACAAAGCTATGGTCCAGTCTGTTTGCTGAAACGACAGCCAAAAAGTATCAAAACAGACAAAAATACTGAAAACAGATGTTAAACGTTCGATCACTGACACTCACAGAATTACATGGTTTGGAAAAGGGTGCATGCAAAATGTGTTTGTCTTTTTTCTCCCCTCCTCTGTGTGTGTGTGTGTGTGTGTGTGTGTGTGTGTGTGTGTGTGTGTGTGTGTGTGTGTGTGTGTGTGTGTGTGTGTGTGTGTGTGTGAACTTATCCTTATTTGACTGAATGTGACCCCTGACTTATGTGTTTTTGTTTCATTCACATTGATAGGATACACTATTTTGCTGCATGTACGTTTGTACATGTATATGAACAAAGCTCTGGATTTGGCTTTGCTTTGGTTTTGTAAAAGTATTCTGCTCTCGCACTGGTCTGAAGGCTTTCGGTGTTTTGTGTTTAAGTGTAAGAAGGTCACAAAAACACATCTGTAAAAGCACAGCTGCATTGTAACGTTAACGCCGTAGGAATCTGGGTTTTTGTGTGTGTACATTTGTGTGCTAATTTGAGTGTAGGACTCGTATACCAAAGGGGATGAGAAGAAAAAAAACTTGCTGCAGATGGAGCTTATCCCCGCCATCCTCTTCTGCTCGTGTGTTCCTCCACCCCTCTCTTATATAAGGAACTTTTTTTCTTTCTTTTTTTAGAATCTGTCTTTGTTTTGTGCGACAAAGACGTTTTCTTGTTCTTTTTCTGCCTTTGTGTAACCGCTGGTCACTCGTTCTGATGTCATTATCAAAGGTGTTTTGAAAAATCCCGAAAAGTGGGAGAAAAAAAAGAAAAGGAAAGAAAAGGAAATTGCTTTTATCCAGGTGATTGTCTAAAAATGTCTAAAATGTTTGATTTGTTTCCCCCTGTCCTTAGATCACGGTGAGTATCACGCTGACTTTTCTTTTAGAGGGAAGGCCATTTTGTTTTCAGTTAACTGTGCGTAGGAGGAAGGAAAATCAAAGTGGAGAGCGGCGAGGTCCATTAATGGACACATTGAGCCAAAATCCAATTTATCTAACATAGTATCTCCGTATTATCCCACCAGGGTTCAATCAAAACCACTTTTCAGTCCTGCAAACATTGATTATTGAGAGCACAATTGGCAGACTTCATTCTCAATTATTAACAGTCAAACTCATTTACTTCTGAATGTTTTTACAACTTTTCTGTTTTTTCCTGCATTTCATTTTTTCTCACCTTTGTTATGTGTCTTCCTGTGTGCATTTTGAAAAGATGGTGCGAGGTTCAAGTTACGTAGCTAAATGTCAATCATTCAGTGTTAATCTGTGCATTATCTATTTGTTTCTGCACCAGGGAGCGAGGTGTGTGGCTGGGCCTGACTGATATAGACACCCCTGGCAAGCTGCACTGGGTGAACGGATCAGAGATGCAGGAGGGAGAGGAGATATTTCATCCTCGCTTGACGAGCTATCGTGGCAATGTGTGCGTCGTCCTTGAAGCACGCGGTCACACCAGTCCATACCAATGCAATGCCAAGTGGCCGTATATGTGCCAGTACACTGCCGAAGGTAAGCTCACTGACATTCTGTCTCATAATCCAAATATAAAGCAGTCCACATAACTAGATTAGAGAAATGAAATGAAAACTGAGGAACAGATTTAATGCAATTTTACCCACTGCGCCTAGAATTGTATGCAAATTAAGCTTAGCCAGACGTCTCCTATTTAAATGATTTATTACCTCAGTAGAATAAAATTACCATTTGTGTCTGGGCACCAAACTCATGTGTCACTTATAGAAAGTGAAGAGCATTTAATACCCGACTCCCTCCTACCTACCTAACCACCGAGACA
Source organism: Astatotilapia calliptera (assembly GCF_964374335.1). Lineage (NCBI taxonomy): Eukaryota > Metazoa > Chordata > Actinopteri > Cichliformes > Cichlidae > Astatotilapia > Astatotilapia calliptera. The sequence continues at coordinate 10,407,746 of NC_137427.1, read as the reverse complement.
GCTTGTTTTTTAGGGGTCCATGTGGGCCCACAGTGGGCTGCGCACCAATGCCCATATGTGCCCTATGGTGCATTACTGCCTCTAACTGATATGGAGGTTGGAGCATACTGTCGATCAAAAATGTTGCTTATTCACAAGGTGTTTAAGAATTGGTTACCAGAGCAATGCCACACATTTGATTTGCAAGATATTCATTGTATTGTTTTCCTGACACAACCACAAAAGAGATGTGTATCTCCTTCAAGGCCGGTTTACACGTTTACTTGGTATGCAAATGTCTAAACCACCAAAGTGTGGAGCTACCAACTCAAGAAAATGCTCCCTCAAATTTTGTCAAATAATTTACTTGGTCTTTGGTTGCCCATAGTAACCCCAGGGGCCCACCTAGCTGTTCTATGGGCAGCACGCAGTGGGCTTCCCTCTTGGAGGCCCAAAGGGAGAAAGTGCAGTGGGCCCCTAGTTCCACATAGGAGCCCCAAGCGCCAAAACTGTTGTGGGCCCTGTGTGGGCACATCCACTTGGGGCCCACATGGGATAAGTATGGGTTTGCCCTGCCCGCACAGGTCCAAGTTCACCCACAGCTACCCACTATGGGCACACATGGACATGTTTGCTTGGTATGCCAACTTTCAAGGTTTTTAGAGGGGTTTTTTTCTCCGTAAACTACCAGACCCCTGCATTATGCACAGGAGATGGAGAACATGCAAGCAAACATACAGACATACACTATGGTGAATTATTATTATTATTATTATTATTATTATTATTTATTTATTTTTTTTTTAAGTAAGCAAAGTACCTGGAAATCTAAAAAAAATTGCCTGTTGAAATCTGTTACTTCCTCTATCCTCTGTGCTTTTTTGTCACCTTGAATGCATCCTTCTTCTGCCTCTCCAGTCCGTGTTCCAGATGCCGGGATCTACATGGTTGGCATGGCTGTGTTTCCTTCCCATAATCCTTTCCACAGTGCTTCACCCTCACTCCACTCTGTTTCACAACCTCCCAGCGGTGTCATTGAGGTAAGGAGATATCTCAGCTTAATATCTTTCTTTTTTTTTTATGCGTCAGACTCATTCCAGAGTCTATTTCATTAAGCTGCTTCTGCTTTATTTCTCAGATGCTGTTGTTCCCTGCACTGAGCTTTGTTCAGGGAGGTCGTCTGTCCTCCCTGGAATTTGTCACTCAGAACCTCAGCTCACAAGTCAACGTCCGATTTCAGATATACAGACCTCACTGTCATTATCACGGCACACACCTGCTGCTCCCCAGTGAGTCACAGACACACAGAAACTCACTAATATACACTCGCCAGGTGTTAAGAAACATATAAGCCACCTGATCCCACACCTCTAGTCAGACACACTGACCAGGCTTGTCTTAAATTGTTAGGTAGGTGAATGTGAAAATAAAATTTTCATGGAGACAGAAAGTATAGTAAAACATGAAGGGAAGGAAATCAAACAAACAAGGTCATCTCAGTTCTGAGCGCTTCCTGTCTTTGATTTCAAGCCTGTGAGGTAGGGGACGAGATGGAGGAGATAAAAGGATAATGTAGTTTAGTATTAATCACACTGATGGCAAATTTAGTCTACCCCAGACGTACATGCACACACATCTTTCACTTTCCTGTTCCACAAGTGCACAGTTTTTGACTTGCTTTAACGAGATTTTCTTGTTTGATTTAGTTTCTCTCATTCAGTAATTCTTTCCTTTAATCTACATTTTTGCACTTTCATACCTATATGAGCAGCTAATGAAAAATCATTATTGTTATATAACTACCCATCTGCATATTCAATAGAATTGAAGTTGAACAACACTGCTGCATGTAAAAATTTCATTTTTAAGAGATAACACAAAGCTTCTTGTCTTAGGCTGCGGAGGCCCAGCATGTGCCCCGGTAGCTCTTTGTGTCTCAACTGACACCAAGAGCAGTGATCCATCCTCTTGCCCCCGACTACAGCAGTGGTGTCCCTTCCAGGGTCGGTGCCTGCCCCTCTCTAATCCCTGCCCACCATCTTCCTGTCCTAACTGCACCCTTGTTCAGCACCTGACAGCTGGGACATTTAGGCCCCGATACATCCTACAGGACGAGGTGGTTTTCAGTCTGCCAGCAGGATCAGCTTTACATGTGCTGGTGAGAGGATTCGCTTTTGCTTCTAATATCAGTGACTTAATTTGAGTATGTATACAATCAAAATAGATAAACAGTTAAATGATTGCTGCTGTTGTGCAATGCCTGTTAGGTCACTACTAAAACTGTGTTCAGTAAAGACATGTATTTAAAGACAAATTGGTATCTGCCTTTAACTTAAACCTTTCTGGTCCCTGTTTCTCACAGTTAAAAGACCAATTGGAGGACATTTTGGTTTCACGTGGTGATGTGATCGCTCTGCAGCATGATGCCGGTCCATCCTCCCTGCTTCACTGCCAGTCTTCCCCACAGTCACCATGGCGACAACCTGTTTTAGGTCTTGAACGATCGGAGTGGTTCTGGATCAATAACACCAGACTCCCAGCAGACAGTTCACCGGACCATGACCCTGACCTTCTGCCTGACCCGGAGCTCGACATAGAGACACTGGTGAAGACTGGCGAAGCAGGCTGGCTGGAGGAAGTGGTTTGCCCTGTCAGAGTGCTCTATATGGAACGGAGTACGACTCAGCTGCAGGGATCGCAGCTGTCTGCTGGGCTTCCTCAACCTGGAAACTACAGCCTGCTGGTAAGCCATCAACACAGCATGCATGTGAAAGATTTCTACATGCAGGTGGAGGCCACTAAAGAAGATGGAACCTGTAGTGAGGAGTTTGAAGTGTTAGAATTAGTATTTTTTTTTTCCTATAACACCAATGTTGCAAGATACTTAGGTTTTAAACATTTGAGGAAGTTTTTGGCTGTTATCTTTTAGCACATTTATTAGAGTGGTTTGTATTTAATAGTAATAATTTAAATAAAATGCATTTACATTTCAGGTGACTTCTGTTGAACCGTCATACTCAGTCTCTGCATCGTGCCCATTGCGGGTGGTGGCTCCACTGGGCCTGACAATCCTCCATCCCCCTGTGCAGAATGGCACCCTCTACATTCAGTCCAATGACACCCGGCTTCTACTCCGTGTGCAGTCTCGTGACCCAACAACGGTATCTTGGCATGGCAGTAATCATAGTGCCACTTTCAAGTCTGAATGTCCCCTGGATTTTTTGTCCAATCCAGCACTCTGTCAGCTGGGGGCAAACCCAGGATCTGGTGGTGTGGTTGCAGAGCCCAGCCAGTTTGCAGTGCTGGATCTTAGTCTGAAAATGGAGGAACACAAGGATCCAGTGAAGGTGGAGCTGGAAGCCCACAATAATGTAATAGAGGCCAGCCTGAAAGTGATTGTTCACCTGGAAAAGCCACTGAGAGGATTGGTGGTGCAGCCACATCCTGCACGCAGGGTACTGATGGAGTCAGTTGTGGTGAGTTATTTTGCTTATAGGCTTATTTGAATGACAGTTTTATGAAGAGATCATAATTCGTGTTTATACCCTGCATTATGCTCTGTGTCTATTGTAGAGCTACACAGCGTCAGTGCTTGAAGGCTCTAACCCCACATTTAAATGGACAGTGGATGACAAGCCCTACTTCACTTATTATAACACTGTCCTCAATGTCATCTACCAGAATGCTGCTATCTACAAACTTACAGTGAGTTTCTGTCTCATCTATGAAGTCAAACTGTTGTCACACCTGGGCTTACATATGGACACATTATGACAATTTTTAAAAAATAAATTAATATGTAAAACATCTGTTTTTGATACCACTTGCATCAGATAGGCTGTGTTCGCTCATGCACCTTTGTCATTAAGGTGTAGAAAAATTCAGAGGTGTAGTGTGTTGCAGTGAATGCAATAAATGTCTGGGAAATGAATTTTAAACTGAGAAATGAACTGTGTGATTGGTTATCAGAATAACATAGCGGTTGTCGTTGTAACAGCTTTTTATGCAGATGTGACACAAGGCTAATGTCATACTGACTATGCGCTATCTTCCCAGGTGACAGCCATGAACCATGTCAGCATGCTCACAGACCATTTCAACGTAACCGTAGACCGGCTCCAGCCCATGGTCAACCTCACAGTCAGGGGAGTGCCAAATGTGGTTCCCCAGGGCTCCACTCAGACTCTTACTGCGTCGGTGGTCATGGATATGTCAGTTTCTGCCACTTTCCGGTATGAACACCAGGGTGGATAGATGGACAGCGTTATTTACAGTGATCCCATAACTGCCCATTTCTATCTCTATTACTTTTATTATATTTTTAAGGCTGAGTGAAAAACTGTTTGTTTGTTTTCTCTATTTCTCTTATGCTTTGCTCTTCTTTTCTGTTTTTCTCTTCTTGTGTGCCATAATAGCACTGCAGCAGTCAAGTCAAAGAGAAGCCTTGGATTTATAACTGTGCGGTTAGGGAAGATTGCTGACAAGAATTTTCCCCTCTGTGCGGCTGTTTCCCCTCTACTTTTTTTTTTCTTCATTTTTTTCTTCCACTCTTTGTATCCCACCAACTTTGGAGTACTCTCTCACTTAGTTTCTCTGCACTCTCACCATTTTTGGTTCTGAGAGGCTTCCTCAGTTCCAGTTTCCACTTCGCCTCATCCAAACCCTTTATTGCATCGTCAGAAAAGATTCCCACTTTCCATCTCTCCAGTTAGTGCGCCTGTGTTTGTGTGCATGTATTGGTAGTACTCGTGTTGTCTTTATAACCTTGTTTACACATTCACTTTGTTGGTGCCGTAAACGACATAAAGAATGTTGCTTTTTTTTATTTGTAGATTTCTGATAATGTTTTTGCATTGTATCATGTTGCAGATGGTCTTTTGGTGATGGAGGATATAAGGAATTTGAATACAAGCCTCCCTACTCTTCCTCCCTCTTTTGTCAAGACTCACCTAATCAAGTCCTCCTAAGCAACAATATTACCTATAATTACTCTCAGCCAGGTAACAATAACAGCTTTGAAATAAAAAAGCCTATTTTTGTGTGTTTTGTTTTTTTTAAGCCTGAAAGTAGATAATAGCTTACAAGTTATGATAATCAGGTTGAATAAGTTGAAGCCTCTCTCCCCTTCAGGGCTGTCTCCTTATGCATATTGGACATTTCACAGCTGTTTTGAATACATCAAAAGAAGCATGTTCTTGATTGTGCGCCTGGACCGTTACACTGCTAGTTCTTCCACTGAAGACTGTTTTTTAATTCTCAACATCAAAGTCCAATCTGTTTTACACCAACGTTATCAGACTGACTGGCAAATTTTAGGTGCATGGTGAAATTTCAGACTTAAATGCAAGAGGTCAGATTGGGACCTCTGAGCCAGCTCAGTGGAGCAAAATCCAAAACTATAACTGAAGAGCTGGAAGAGGTCCAGAAGTTAAATTTGAGCTAAATTTAAATCATGCATGTTTTTATTTGTTTGTGGACAGAGTCACAGAACTTTATGATCCAAACATGTACAGAAAATATCTTCTTTTTTCATGATTTTCCCATTCCCACCTCTTTTTTTTTTTCAGGAATATACACCGCACTGGTATCAGTTTCCAATCGTTATGAGAACATCACTAAGAGCATCAACATGAGCGTCTACAGCATCCTCACTCATGTCAATATACAGACGGAGCCAGCACTTCTCCTCGCTGGCAAATCAGCTTTTTTTGAGGCTCACCCTTTGCCCACACCGTATGGAATTCACTATGAGTGGCACTTTGGAGATGGCTCTGTCACTCAAATAGGTCGCCGTGTGCCGCACACCTTTACAGAGTCGGGCAACTTCACTGTTTGTGTTTCAGTAAACAACACCATCAGCTCTAATAGTGCCTGTGCTGAGATGTTTGTGTATAAGGAGATTGAAGATCTAACAGCTAAAAGCACTTCTCCCACAGAGCTTCACAGTCCTACAAAGGTGTGGGCACACCTTCGTTCGGGTAACAACATCACATGGACATTCGCAATGGGTGATGGAAAAATTTATACTCAGTCTGAGCCTAACGTGTCACATACCTATACGATAGATGGTAACTATACAGTAAATGTGACTGCTATGAATGCTGTAAGCTCTGGGTGGACAATCCTTCCAGTTCAGGTGTTTGTCTTCCAAGTTATAAGAATGGAGCCTTCCGGATGTGTCCGAGAGCAGACCACTGTCAACTTTCAAGCCTGGGTGTCTGGTAACGCATCAGCTCACCTTTACGAATGGAGCTTTGGGGACGGAAGTCCCAACGAGACACACCGTGGCAACCCCAGAGTCTCTCACACTTATTTGGCAAGTGGGAATTACCACCTTTCCTTGCTCCTTTCCACTGGTTTGAACAAGACCACCAAGGCCAATTTCTTCACCTGGGTGTGTGTGCAGCCAGCTTTGACCAACATCAGCCTTACCCCTGAGAAATCCCATTATGCTGTGGGAGACGAAATACAATTCTGGGTTAGAGCTGAACCTCAATTTAACTACAGTTATCAGTGGGACTTTGGTAAAGAGGAAGACCCTGTGCTCATTCATGGTTCAGGGAGTATGGTGACAGCATTTAAGAACCCAGGTCTCTACATGGTGACGGTAAATGTTTTCAATAACATCTCCAGCAGTAATGCTAGTGCTGTCATTGAGGTTCTGATGCCCATTGGACCAATTGTCATTCAGCATAATGGCACAAAGTATAATAATTTGACACTTGGAGCACCATACACTTTTATCAGTTCTTCATTGGCCTCCAATGTCACTTACACCTGGAACTTTGGAGATGGAAATCAGCTTACAGGACAGAATGTCCTTCATACCTACAACATCTCTGGAAAATACAATATCACGTTGAAAGCAGCCAACACAGTTAGTCAGAATGATACTACTTTAACAGTTATTGTGATTGCACCAATCAGTGGGTTGAGAGTCAATGCAAGCTTGGTAAAAGTCCCTCTCAACGAGTCAGTCACCTTTGAAGCCCAAATGGCAGACGGCGATCGGTTAAATGCGCGGTTCTCTTGGATACTGTGTGACCACTGTACCTCAATCCCAGGGACCTACAAGATGTATTACACCTTTCGTTCAGTTGGGACTTTCAACATCATTGTGACGGCAGAGAATGATGTAGGAACAGCACAAGCAAATATCTTCCTGTTTGTCCAACGTGAGTTGGAGGGGCTGCAGATTTTGGCAGAGGAGACTGGCAGAGAGGGAGGCACCAGATTGGATGGTTGTTGCTTCCCTACAAACCGAGGTCTCAAACTTCAAGCTGGATTAAAGGAGGGCACCAACATGACCTTTACTTGGAACATCATCAGAGAGCTAGATCCTGACAGCTCATTCAACAAAACTGGGAAAACCGTTCAACTGAATTTTCCCAAGCCTGGTCCTTGTATCATCTTACTCTGGGCAGCCAACCTTCTGGGCCAGCTCTCTATCAACAGAACCATCCGCTTTCTAGAACCAGCCGGAGATGTGCACCTTCAGATCAGCAAAAACCCAGTGGCAGTCAATGTCTCAGTAAATCTCACAGTACTGACTACAGAAGGCTCAGACCTACAGTATCGTTGGTCTGTAGATGGGCATGCTCTGCAGTGGAATATGCCCGGGAAGACCCACACCTTCAACACTATTGGGGAAAAACAAGTAACTGTTGAGGTCTTTAATGAAGTTAGCTCAAAGACTGTGTCAAAGCGTGTCAGTGTCCAGGAAGTAATTTCTGGCCTAATCTTCTCAGTCACTAATGGGACTCAGGACAGTTACATAGCAACGGGTGTCAGCATCTTTCTACAGGGGAAGGTAGTGACAGGAACCAATGTGACATGGACATGGCTGCTGGATGGAAAAACAGAAACGGGAAAGAAAACATCTGTAATTTTTCAGGAGCCAAAGATAGCCACTGTTACTTTGAATGCCACCAATGGTGTCAGCTCGCAAGTGTTTTCAAAGGAATTCTTTGTTCAGGAAAGGATTGATAAGTTGGACTTTAAGGCAAGTAAGAACGTTGTAGCAGTGAATGAAAAGGTGGACTTCATTATTTCCATGGCAGCAGGTTCGGACGTTGAACTGATTCTCAGCATCAGTGGCGATGCAACTGTTTACGCTAAGCCTAATCAGAACTACAGCCACGTATTCAGCAGGGTGGGAACATACAATGCCAATCTCACTGCTCACAACCAGGTAACGTAAAGGAAAAGGTTAGATAATGTACATTGTAAGAACAAGTCAGTTTTACTCAAGATATGAGATAAAACATATATTTAAACAGATACTAAATAAAATACTGTCACTTAGAGCTGGGCGATAGAACGATAACGATATGTATCGCGATATAACTTTTACTCGATAGAGAAATTAAGCTATCGCGATAGACCTCGCCGCTCTTGTCCTCTTTAAAAAAAAAAAAAAAAAAGGTCAGCCAATCCAAATTAAGTAGCGCAGAGCCGAACCAATCACAGCTGCAGCGTCACGTCGCGTGACTTGTTACGTACAGCACAAGTGCCAAGCTGCACGTGTGTTTGTTTGGGAAGCAGCCAGCGGGTAATGGAGCCAGCGCGTAATGGAGGAAATGAGTGTGCCGACTAGAAAAATCAACCGAGCGTGACCGAAGGTTACAGAAGAGAAAACAGATGATGGTTCCAATGCCGGAGAGATTGTCGAACGGAAGAGCCAAAGAAGTTCCGTAGTGTGAAGGTATTTCGGCTATTTCAAGTCTGACAAAAAATAGAGTAGCGTGCACTGTAAATTGTGCCGAAAGCAAGTCTGGAAATACAATAAACTGGTGCATGCGTCACACTGTGCGCCACGTTATTGTTTCGGTGAAATGAATTTCTACAATACTGTTAATTCTACTCTCTGCAGTGTTTAAATGCTTACATATACACACAGTTACTGTCCGTCCACACATACGACTCTGTTCTGCTTCTATGCCCCAGCTTTGTTTACTTTTTCCCACCGAGGCTTCTAGACTTCTGATTGGCCAACATTTCTGCACGGTTAGGAATCTAGCGCCACCTGCTGCTTTGGCATGTTCATAGCAGCGTTTTCCTTCATTTCTGCCTTTATGTGTGGACGGGATTATTTTTTAAAACGAAAACGGAAAATCTCCGTTTTCAAAAATACCCGTGTACGTGTGGACGTAGCCTCAGTCTCTGACTGGAAGCGCTAATTCGTCATTCGGCTTTTGTCAGACTAAAGTAACTGTTAAAACTGTTTGAAAAGCTAAGCTATACAACAAGGAGAGATTGAGAATTTCCTTTTAGTTCTCAGTTTATTTGATATTGACAAAAGTTAGTCAGTTTTGTCTGTTCTTCTGTAAAACAAACTAAGATTTATTTTTAGAATTAATATTTTGTTTCTAAGTGGAATTGACAATTTAGTAGTTGTTTCGTTTGTTCTATTTTGAAACTTAAACGCTTTAGCGGCTGCCTTTTGTGTAGTTTGCAATATTTGCCTTTATCTATCTGAAAAAGTCTCATGTTCCTTAAGTACATCTACCCTGTCGAACTTATTATGGGAAATAAATATTTAAATGAAAACAAGCTGCTGATTATTTCACATTTTACTTGTGAGCAACGGCACATTTAAATCTTACAAATATAGTTATTTGGCTTATATCGTGATATATATCGTTATCGCCTGAAATGAAAAAAACATATCGTGATATGAAAAAATCTCATATCGCCCAGCTCTACTGTCACTTGAAATTCAGTCCCCATCATCACCTTTTTTAATGTCCCAAATGTGTTCATCTAGGAAGTATATCATATAAGTTTTCAACATAGTGCCCTTTATAGAGTCAGTGACAGCATTTTTCTGTTTTTTCATGTTTATCAGGGAGTTTTTGAATGTTTTGCGCTGCACTATAAGGGGCAAAGTAGAATAATCAAAATTACTTATGCTAACTGGACTGTAGAAACATATATCATACCAGCATTATGTTAAAACTAATACCATGTATTGATTTCATGCAGAAATAAGAAATAAATTATTTATAGTGCTGTCGTTCATCTCGTTAAAATGACGTTAATGCCATAACTGCATTAATGCCATAACTGCATTAACGCGGCAAATCTCCGTTAGCGAGTTAGTGCGGATGGCCCTGTGCATGGGGCTGCACTGCGCTAACGCGTTAACGAGCTAACCGTGCTAACGCGTTAACGAGCTAACCGTGCTAACGCGTTGACGCCGTGCAGCCCCATGCACGGGGCGATCCGCACTAACTCGCTAACGGAGATTTGCCACGTTAATGCAGTTATGGCGTTAACGTCATTTTAACGAGATTAACGCTGACAGCACTAATTATTTATTAAATATGTTAATCAAATCGGCACAATTCCCATATTTGTTTGCCTTGTCTCTCTGTCCAGGTCAGTTCTAAGAGAATCAATCTCCATGTTGAGGTGATGGAGCTGGTACATGGGCTCTCCATTGAAGGAATCTCAGATGCAATCGCAGTTGGTGAAAATAAAATGTTTGTGGCCAAAATATTGGCGGGCAGTTCTGTTACTTATCTGTGGACTTTTGATCTGCACCATCACAAGTCATCACATATCGGCAAAGAGGTAAACTTGGTTGCATATTAAAATTTTCATAATATCGACATAAATATCACAGTATAACAGGCAGTGGATTGCTGTAACTCACTGAATCACATCATTCCAGGCACACTACACTCCAGAAGAACCAGGTAATTTGACCATTCACCTGAAGGTTTTCAACAGTCTGCAAGGTCAGGAAGTCACCAAGTGGATATTGGTACAGAATGTGCTGAAGTCTGCAGATCTGAATGCTGTGCCAAGGAATACTCTCATTAATAAGACGGTGAAATTTAGAGCCTACATCCTCCCCGTATCTTATCCTGTGGTGTGCTTGTGGCACTTTGGCGATGGCTCTGCTCCCGTTCGTACAAACACCACAACTGTGGGATATGAGTACAGACACAAAGGACACTATCTGGTGCAAGTATGTTTCTTTGAATTCCGTTCTATCTGTATCTGTTAGAAGATACAGCATTTTTTTTTTTAAAGAAATAAACCTAAGTACTGTGATTTTATGAGCTTGTTTCTGTTCCTTGGTAGGTAAACTGCAGTAACATGGTGAGCTGGGTGTTGGCGCAGGTGGAAGTAAACATCAGTGTGTTAGAGTGTGAGGAACCAGAAGTCCATGTGGTTCAAGCTCCACGCTTGTCCATCTGGCGCTTCCAACCCGCTTTGGTAGAGGCCAATGTGGATCTGAAAGGCTGCATACGCTACGGAGCTCAGTACCTCTGGCAGATTTTCTCAGGATCCTCTTGCGATAGTGAAATCATGAAGGACCAATCAGTGACCCCCGGAGCTACGATTCGTCTGCCGGTGGAGGTGGACATGCGGCGGCTGCAGCTGTCGTTGCCTAAGATGGCTTTGGCAGCAGGGAACTACACATTAGTGTTTTCTCTGTCGTATGAAGGTGTGCCTCTGAGGAAGGCTGCCTGTCTGCATTTAAGCATCGTCTCCACTAGGTCAGTAGAAAAAATAGTAACCAAGCATTCATATAAGTTTTTTCTGTGATGTCGATCCTTTTTTCATTATTTACCCTGATTTCAGCATGTGACATGTTTTCCAAACATATTATTATAATAGATTCTGTCTCTGTGAGACAGCTCTGGCTGTTAGCACAGTTGCCCCATGTACCTGCTGTGCAAATCTGTTGTTTTGAACTGTGAATCGTGCAAAGCTACTCTGGTAGAGTCCAAGAATAAATAAATACAACAGTCTATCTCAAATCAAATTTAATAACCAAATTTAAGGAAATGACTCCATTAATATTTCCTTGAATGTCTTTGTGACATTCACTGAAAACGAGTCTGTTTCCTCCCTTCACGGCATGATTGGAGAGAGGTGCTGTTGGTGTTCTGCTCACGTTGTTTCTTATGCGTTATTGATCCTACATGTTCAAATATATGAATTTCTTTCCAATTTATCCTTGAAAAGTGCAGCGATATGGTCCCTGAACATAAAATAAAAATGGTTTTGGAGGGTTTTTTTTTTTTTACCCTCTTAAATTTCCCATTTTCTTCTTTCGTTCTTCTGTCTTCTAAATCAAATATGGGGATCTATTCACTGTGTTGGAGATAGGTTGGGGATAGTGGCTGGTATAAAGGAGTTTAGATGCTGTTGATGGTAGAACAGACTAAGCTGATATTTAATTGAAATAATTTGCACATCCCAGAGGAGGTTAAGAACAGAAAGGTGAGAGATGGATGGTAAAGTGATATAATAATAATAAAAAAGGACTTTAAAGAACAGGGACTAGAGGCTTGGAGAGCAGAGGACATTGACTATTTCACAAGAGTACTGATACTGTAATTTTAAGATGTGACTTAAACATCACAGGAAGTGACAAAGAAATGAGAACAGCAGGAAAACGTGTGACTAAGAAGAAGTAAGCTAACAGTGCAAAAATGTAAACCTAAACTGCGAAAGAAAAACTTACAGTAGAAAAAAGTACAGTACTTGCTTTACATCAGGGGTGCTCACACTTTTTCCGCATGTGAGCTACTTATAAAATGACCAAGTCAAAATGATCTACCCACTACAAAAATCCAAAACATATACTTATTTATAAATATATTGAGGATTCTTTATATCTACAATGTATATACATGCATAACCGCAATATCCAATATTTCACAACACAATTAACTATGTAAATTTTTTGTCATTACCTGAGTTTACTCTGATGACTTGCACTGAATTGAATCAGCCAGGGATGCATAGTCCGGACAGTAGCTGCTGACGGCCAGGTTTAAGAGAAAAAACCGAGAGCTAAAAATTGGAGTTAACTCGCTGACTAGCTTGTCAGTTTTACTACACTTCGCGCCGCTGTTTGCGCATGCGCAGCGACCTAAGCGTCAGAAAAAATCTGATGTCATCTGACTGGCTTCCCTGTATCAATCAAGTGATGGGATGGATGATAGGCTGGCATCTATTTTTTTAATGCCATGCGATCTACCAATACTACCTTTGCGATCGACTGGTCGATCGCGATGGACGTATTGAGCACCCCTGCTTTACATGTAGTTCCGCACAACGTACTGTTGAGGTTTTCTTATTAGTTTCTTATTCCACATTTCTCTACTTAAGTATTTTTATATGCATTAATTGTAGAAACATAGCTCTAACTTTACTGTGTCAATGAAATGCAGAATCAGTTCAGTTCTGCATAAGAGATTGCAAGGAATTTCTTGCTTAATTTGAACCCTTTTTCTTTTTAGGCTGGTGCCGATTATAGAAGGAGGCACCTACAGGGTGTGGTCAAGAACACAAGACCTGCAGCTCAGTGCAGAAAAGTCGTATGACCCTAACATGGACCAAAGCAGACAATCACTACTCCACTACCACTGGGAATGTCAAAACACCTCAAAGGTAAGGACAGGGAGTAACTAGGTTGCTTTGGCCTGTTGTTGGTCATTCTGTTGATAACAATTGACATGTCGTGGAGCAACCTTATTGTAGCAGATAAGGTATTAGTGTCATGCATTACATTTGTGTCTAAAACGCAACTGTCCTTGCCCTGCTGGTCAGACAACAGTGTCCCGTCATGTCTCTTAGGTTTCTTTGTTTTGCCTTTTTTTTTTTTTTTTTTAAGTCTAATAAGTAAGAGTATTAGGGCTGTGCGATATGACCAAAATCTCATATCCCGATATTAAGACATCTATCGTCCGATAACGATATAAATCACAAAAATGTAACATTTTCTGTAAATTCTGTGAATCTCGGGCAGCTCGACTAGCGTGAAGTGTTTCCAGCTGCGCGTCATGTAGCTGGAGTCGAGTGTTTTAACCGATGCATGAAACGATACATTTTTAGACATAAGTTGTAACGGCCGCCGTTTTCTTTGTGAGTATTTATTACACAGCGTGCTGCGGGGAAAAGCCTGTTCTAACGTTTCAGTCTAAGGTTTATTTTTTAGCACCTGGCGGCTCTTTTTTTGCTTCTCATCCGTAAATATTCTGCATCTTTCACGTGATTCAGTTTATTTTGAAAAGTCTCAACAGGATCTTGAGCTCTATTGTTAAAAGTTTATGTGGAACAAGCGGACACGCGGTGGTTTTACCGTCGTTGTTGCTAACGACAACGCATAAAAACAAACGCTTGTCTGTCTGTAGTGTGGTTATATAAAATATAAGAGAAAGAGAGAACTTTAAGAAATTAATATGGCCACTACAGTGACCATCAAAATAATGAAAAAATATTGCCGTAAACAGTTTATTTTGCGACACCACGGAACAAACGATAGCGTAAAATGAAACCATAGATGTTTTTATATCATCATCCGATATATATCGTTATATCGAACAGCCCTAAAGAGTATTACACAAACTTTGCTCTCAGAAATTTTTATTGCAGTTTTTAAGAGTGAATTCATAAAACAGGGATTACATAACAGTCCCAAACACTGCAAATACCTTCAGGATTGGTGTGAAAAAGAGAAATTTTCTTAGGATAGTTTGTGTGCGTTGTGTTAAATTGAGTTGAGTGTATGCTGATGTGTGTGTCCATTTAGTGTTTTTCACACTTAGTGCTTTCTTGGCTGGGCGGGAACACATTCTGCCGGAGCAGCAAAAAAACCCGCAATATAAGACCCAGTGGGATGGGAGTGTCCAGAAGAGTTTGTGTGCATAGTTGTATTTCCATTTTCATGAGGACCAGTTTTAGTGAAGAACTTTTGAATGAGACAATTGAAGGTGAGGATATTTGGGCCAGGCCAGTATGTCAATATGACAAATGTTAGAGAAGTACAGGGCCAACGAGGTGATCGCAAAGATAGTTGTGCAGAGATGTACGGGTGTCCATCTGAGCACATAGGCATTTAAAGGGTTATGTAAGTGTTTAGAGATAAACTATGCATTCCACAGCTGGTGCTTTGCTCCCCACCCTGACAATTACACAGTCCACATAAACACATACACACACTCACACACAGTTGTGCAGTACTGTTGATTAAAAAAAGACACTCAGTTCAAAGACTGAATGAGGAATTAACAAGATCCCAGGTCTTGAAGTGTTCAACACAACATTCCTGACCTTGAATACAAACACAATTGAACATGATGACAGAGGTGGTTAATAAAAGATGAAATAACTGACAAATCATCTTATAAGCTACATTTTACATGGCAGCGGATCTTTGCTTTGTTTCTTAAATACAGCGCACAAAATCAAATATAACGTCTGTGACCATTTTTACTTGGCTGTTCACTTGGTGACTATTTAAGTTGTGTTACAAAATTTACCATACAACTACAGTTGTGAAAATTAGGAGTTTGTGCTGCTTACAGGATGGGAAATAAACTCGGCACACACAGTATTACAGTCATTAAAAAGATGTTGTGTTTTCAGCCATGGAGGAGAACTTGTGTGGGTCTACTAAACACTAAACTTGAACTGCTCTTCTATAGAAATACATTTGTACCGTTGTTATCCACACTTTGTCTTTAGATTGGCAAGCGATGAGTGGTATACAACGAATGAAGTTCAACACAGGCCATTCTGCTTCAGGCTCTGTGCACGCTCACATAAAAACGGATGTTTTTCAGGTCAGGCGACTGTTCGGGCACACAAAATGACCTTTATGAGTGCTGCCTGCTCCAGTCAGAGACGTTATCAGATAATGATGACGATAAAATGGCGAGAAGGTGTAAAGAATATAAAAATTAACCATAAAGTAAAATCCAACACTGTTGCAAATAAGAAAAAATATTAATGGTGCAGAAAATCAGTAATCTCGGAACCTGTCACTCAGTTTTAAAATAAACATTTCAATTCACGTCAGTTATTTCCGTGCTGACTGTGCTCACAGTGCTGCTATTTACATGTGTTTCTAAAGTGTGGGTGCACATCAGAGCTCTGAAACGTTTAACTGGATGCATTTAAAAATTAAATGTAACTTTGTCGTTTGCGGGTACCTCTTTACTTTTTCCCCATGTTTGTCTGTAGATAAAATAATCAAATATATTTAAACTCTTATCAAATATGTTTTTTTTAAGATACTCTGGGACTTAAAAGTTGGATAAGCAATTTTATACATATCAAATACATGAAAGTGCAAGATTAGGTTGGACTTTAAAAAAAAACCTCATTTTAATGTTAACAGGAAGTGTATTTACTGAGTATTTGATTGACTTTATCCTTGTGGTAATGGTCTGTGGTTTTTAGCTCAGCTGCAGGAGAACAGGTTGGGCAGAATGGTATGGGAGCAGTGCCAGGTGACTGACTCACCTGTTGCAAGCTGGCTAATCAACCTCTCCTTTTATGCAGTAGCATGCTGAAACCAGATGACACACATGCTGAGACTCATAGATGATGGTGGGCTTTTGTCCAAACTTAGGAGAAGATATTCCTTTAGCTTTGCTTAGAGTTGAGTGTGCCTCGCCATGCCAGGCAAGCTCCAGTGGAGCACACAGGGTTTTAGTTTATGCAGTATGTGTGAACACTCACCAATAAAAGTCTGTTTGCTGCTCTACCCGGTCTCTGTCCGTGCCTGTGCTGATGGGAACCCACGGGCAGCACAAACCTCTGATACAGCCTCTTTTAGTACTACTGAAAAATCCAAGCCACCAATTAATAATTGACCACGTTGGTGTGTTTCTTACCCTTATTCCAGCCATTATTATTGTAACTTGCTTTTCACAAGTATCTATCAGAGCTCTCGTCACCAATTGGTGAACAACACAGCAACAAGGCTGCTAAAAAACAAGGCAGCACTCTCATATCACACGTATTCTCTCTTCCCGTCACTGGCTTCTAATGAGCTTAAGAATCCACTTTAACATCCCATTATTAACAACTGACAACATGGACAGGCCCCTGCTTATTTATTGGAGCTACTGAGACCTCAGATTTTCAGATCATCTGGTCGAGATCTCTTAATAGTTGCATGCACCATGTTCTGCTACAACCCCAAAAGTGATCAGACTTTTGTTGCTGTAGCACCCAAACTTTGGAACAGCCTTCCTGATGCTGTCGGGTCGGCGATTTATTTGAAACAAGTACTGGAAACTTATTTTTGTAGGTCGGCTTTCCCTTAATCTCTCCCCAATTATTTTGGGCCATAGTTTACAAATGCAAGTGTGTTTGTTGGAATGAATTTGAGACTGTGTGGAACAGGATTTTGTACAACTTGACAGACAGACAACATAAATAAAAAATTGCTGCAAATTTCTTCTTTTCAGGGTCCAGAGCACTGCTCCACCCTGAACTTCGGCCTGGGCTCCAGCGGCCCTGTGCTGGGGATCTCTGGCTCAGAGCTGGAGGCTGAGGTTGAATACACTTTCAAACTGACCATAAGCAAAGACGGCCTGGCACCAGAGTCCACCACACAGACTGTAAGTCTCCTTTTATATACATATTAAATACACATTAATAGCATCAGAAAAGTCAATTGTCATTAAGTTATACACAGATTTTTCTCGGTCTTTATATTTTCAGCTTTCCCAGTTTCTTTCTATTAATACTTATTAATAATGCTTCTTCTAAAAAATGTTTCACAACTTTTGGTTAATTGATCACTGGTGAAAGATATTAATTAGTTATATTAGAAAAATAATTTAATTTTTTGCCATATGTACTGTTGAAATGGTTGATTCACATATTAAACATGACCAAAGTTTGCAATTAGTCTCTATAAGCCCAAATGTTCAGCATTCAGACAGCTTAAAACTGAATACTTCTGAATATTCAGAATGTTATTCTGAATATTCTCTGCATGAGCTGGCTCAACAATATCTAAAACCCTAGTTAAAGATGATGAGTATCAAAACAGCAGTTATCAACAGCTGTGTTAATCCAGGATTTCTGCTTCCAATTCTGTGCACACTCATATAAATGTGGGGTTTCACGGGTCACACAAAATGATCCCTATGAGTGCTGCCTGCTCAGAGACATTATCAGATAATGATAAAGTAGTGATAAAAATCTATAAATGACATAAAGATTTAGCAATAAAATACAACAGTGTTGAAAATAAAACAAGAGATTAATGCTCAGAAAATCATTAATCTTTTAGAGATTTAGTGTATAGAACGGTAAACTAAACATTTTAATTAAAGTTAATTGTTTTAATGCTGAATAAGATCTTGGCTCTTTATTTTAACAGCTTATTTAAATTGATGACAGCAGATGGGAGCTCTGAGATTTTTACTGGATACATTTAAACTTTAACATTTACACACGTTCTGCATTATCAAATGGATACATGAATGTTTCAGTGACATACACCGTTTCCACAGCTGTATCTTTACAAGTTGGCATGATTTGTGATGTTAGTAAGGTACAGTTTAACAAGTTGCACATATAATATGCACTCGCCCAGCAGAGACTCTACGTTGCATTTAAAACATGTTGTAAACAAGAAGCAATCAGAGAGTGCAAACCTTCGCCAAGACAGCTCAGTGTCTGGCCAATATTTACTTTGAAGTGTATTTTATTTTATATATTCATTATATTATGTTCATTTTCTTTACTTTGTTCTTTTTAAACATACTTTAAGATGTTTGTAGTGCAGTTAAAACAAGTGCAAGCGGCAGGCTTTTGTTATTTACAATGCTGAAACCCATTTTAATATACTTGACATAATTTTGAATATGGGATTTTAGTTTTTATTAATGTGGATATAAATAGTTTCTTTGAAGATACAAAACATTTTGGGGTCAACTTGAAAGAAAGGCACTTCAAAGGCTGGATGCAAACTATAATGTGATGTTTAGAATCCACATATACCTGCATTATTTCCTAAATGTTGCCAATACAAACAAAGGCGGTAGCATTTTAAGTACAATTTTAAAGATAAAAGACATTTTATATAAGTTTGAGGTGCGAGGTCCAACGTAATATGGTATTAAGAATTCCTATATATCACTCCCCATATGCCTCTATGTTATTAATACAAACAATGGAAGTGTGAAATATAGTTTTAATAGTTAATAGTTCTGCATAGTATTATTATCACTTTCACCTTGAGATCAGTCTGTTTACCTTGAATGAGAGGTCAGATGGGACATGATATTTTAAATCTTTATATAGTACTTTCTTAAAATTGTTTGAGCTATTGTGTTTACAGACGGTAAGAATGACACAGCTGCAAACACACCTCAAAAACAATCTTCTTGGTGGATATAATAAAAGAAACAACAAAACGCTACTAGCCGATTTTAAACTTTGAACATAACTGTTTCCAGTTTATGTGTTCGGCACAAGTTACCACAGTGATTTAGCGAGGTAAAAATAGGGCTACTTTTAGGACATTTAAGCTCAACATTTCTCTGTAAGAAATTCATCTCACTTTGTCGTACAGCCTTCTGCTTTTCTAACTTTGGGGCAGCCAATCAGAAGAAAAGTGGTTTAAAGAGAGGGGAAAGGGAGCTTAAAGTGTAAGGCAGAGCAAGAAGAAAAGAAATGTGAACAAAAAAGCTGTTGTGATCCAGCCATAACATGGCATGACACAAGTGTTTCCTATTGTAATAATGAACCATGGCAAATATTTTGAGGGTTCCAGTGCAGACTGCAGATTTGTGGTCCAAGACTTCTTGTTCTGTGTGCTGATCACTGTTTAGAAATGCAAGTAAATAAAAAAGGATTAAACACGAACTTTTCTTTAAATAATAGTTCAATAACAATTGGGGGAAACAGTTTTTTTTTTTTTCCTTAAAGATTGTGCATATTCATATACATACATCAGATTTAAGCCAAATGTGCACATATATAACGTTTTCTTTTCAGGTGGTTAAACGTTCTCTTTTCAGATCTTGGTGACTGCATCCCTGCATGTCTGTTTTTGTAACAGGTGCTCGTCCAAAGCGGCCACATTCCCATTGTGTATCTTGAGTGTGTGTCCTGTAAGGCCCAGTCGATTTACGAGGTCAGCCAGAACTCGTATGTCTACCTCCGAGGAACCTGCACCAACTGCAAGGGCGTTCTTCGTGTGGTAAAAGCTCACAGAAACACTGACATCAAGCTTTAAGGGCAGAATCTGGCTAAAAATGTCTTTCTATGTCTCAGCAAAATGAGGTCACGGCACCACAGAAGCAACAGTGAAGTCAACGTTTCCACGTCCCTTTCTTCTCTTTCTTCTTCTGCTGCCCCACCTCTCTCCTTAATTCAGACTTTCCCTGGGATTCGTGATGCAGGCAGTAGTGTGTGGGCGTGAGAATGAGGTCATCCCTTAAGCTGAGCCAGAGAGAATATGTTGTGTTGAACTTACATAAGGAAACAATTTGAAAGACAAAACAATCATTGAGTTTCTGGAGTTTGAACTGCACCTACCAGCTGACATTGCTCAGCTGCAGTATAACCAATGTCACTTTGTTAGGATTACACTATACTTTCCATACTGACTGGAGTATATTTGAATTTTGGACTCTCTACACATATCTGACTCAATATGTGTAGTCATTACATACTAATATGTCTTTAGTAAAGGGAAAGATCCATCAGCTTGAAAAGAAAAAACTTTAGCAAGTTTTGTCTCACTTACACATCATCAGTTTTAACATTTAATCATTTATACAGTACTTAATGCAATTCTAAGTTATAAGTAACTTGTCTGTCTCCTAAGAAAAATGTCAGGTTTGTCATGCATGTGGACGCTTTAGAAATATTGTACACATAAATTGTAGGAAAAAAGTTTCTCAAGAGGAACTAAATTATTAATAAGGAAAAAGCTAAAATTACGCCTCTTTTGAGCACTTTAAGAATACCTATTTTATTATCATGATGATTTAAAAGCTATCCATCTTTAAAGGGCATAGTTTGACATTTTAAGGAATACACTTATTGGTGAGAGTTACATCAGAATGCCTCCCTCATGTCTAGTAACACTACTCTAGATGTAACCAGTCCAACAAAGCGTGTCGCTGTAAACTTTTATCCGAGTACAGTGGTCCCTCGCTATAACGCGGTTCACCTTTTGCGGTCTTGCTGTTTCCTGGATTTTTTTGTGCAATTTTGCGTGTTTTTTTTGTTTTGGGGTTGTTGTTCTTTACACTGCATTGTTTTCTGCGTTCTGATTGGCTGTAGACCATTGTCAGTCAGTCTTGTGCTGTGTCTCCTGTACAGTATAGAATGCGTTCAGCTTATCAAATTATCTAAATCTTCTATCGCTAGCAGTGTGACTCTGCAGTGCTGTACTGTATGTTTGTAAGTTTTCTCCAACAATCGCAAAAATGTCAGTGAAACGTTTTGCACCGTCAACTGCACCTACGAGTGCCTTTGGTTTCATTCTGTAATTATTTTTCTACAAAGGTTTGAACGTTGAGTCTTTAAACAAGAGAGAAAAGTGTGAAAATGTTCATGCGATATTTTCACAAAAACATAATTTATCAAAGCATTATGTCTGGATACAATATCTAAAACAAATGAGGACATTCTTGTCTATAAAGTTTCCACTCGCTGAGCAGTTCCTACCTTTTGAAAATGATCTCTTATCTCAGTCTCCTGTCCACTCTTTCTTACATATTTCTCCATCTCTGTTACATTTTTTTTTTCCTCTCGCAGATTTACATTTAGCTCCTCAGTTTTGAGAAGAACCACACCGAAACTATGGCGTTATTTTTGTGCCACTATTCTGAGCGAAAAGAAGAAATTGAGCGCACGTAAAAAAAAAAATTGCAGGTGCAAGTGTTGCATTTTGAGGAGAAATTTATTTTGAGCGAAGAAAAGCTAAATTTGAGTGAACAAAATTCATTGCTGCGTGCAAAAAATTTATTTCGGTGTTTGCTATTATCCATACACACACACGATAGCAGCCCCTGTTGCTCAGTTTTTGCATTTGCATTTCAAAATAAATTTCTCCTCAAAATGCAACACTTGCACCTGCAAATTTTTTTTTAAGTGCGCTAAGAATAGTGGCACAAAAATAACGCCATACGAAACAGTTTGTTTGTGTGGTGGTTGAGCTGTTTGAAAAGTTGTGTTTTGAAATGACCTGCCGCTTGAAAATTTTCATCTGATTATCCGGCCAACTGTCAAACTGTTTTATAATGGCGTGCCTTTTATTCCCAACTCATCTTTTCAACTGCAACTCAAGCAGGAAAAAGCACACTGGTGTCACTGATATCACTGATGTCACTAATATCAAGAGCAGAGAGTTATAGGCTGTTTTCCTTCTCTGTCTTAGCGCTGGAGTGCCATGACGCTAAAGAATGAGACTCTGGTCCTAGACTCCTCCTCCACCACGACAGGAAGCGACGGTATGAATCTGGTGCTACGGCAGGGGGTCCTGCGGCATAATGATTCCTATGTCTTCACCCTGCATGTGACTGACAGCAGCTTAAATGGCGAGGGCGCTGCTTCTATCACACTGCATCACAACAAGGCCCCGGCTGGTGGGGAATGTCACCTGAGAGCTGGAGGGGAGGCAGGAGTGGCCTACGCGGATCTTGATGGTGAAGGCAGGAGGATACGCACACTGCTGGACCGCGTACACTTCAACTGCTCTGGTAGGAAGAAGGAAATGTGACTTAAATCTTTTTAATTATCATATCCTTTATAGGGATTGTTGTCTTTTGACCCTGCATTGATTTTAACCCTTTAGGTTACAGTGATCTGGGTGACTCTGAAACTACATTGCTGTACAGTCTGCTAGTGACACGCTGCAAAGAAGAATACTGTGAGGACTTTTGCGTGTACAAAGGAAGCAGTCCAGAGCACTCGGCCTTCCTGCCTCCAGGTTTCAGCATAGCCCAACATCATGTATACGTGTACATCACAGTGGAGGACCACCAGGGAGCTGCCATCATGCCTCTTAACAAGTAACTCTACTTTACTCGGTTTAGTTCACTTATGAGGAGATTTCAGTCTGAATCTTTTTGAGTCACTTTTAGCTACCATGGTGTTATATTACTGAAATGTTTCAAGGAATCACTACAATCCCCAAGGTATTTGCTCAGTTGTTGAGTTTCATGGCATCTAGAAGCAACATGGCTGTTATTGTTGCTCTTCTTGTTCACCAGTGACTGCTGTTCCACGTGCATATAGTGAAGTTTCAAATTCTATATTCAGTTGTTTTTTTTCCTGTTTGTGTCCAGGACCATTGAGGTTGTACTGCCAGATCCACCTTCTGGATACAGCAGTCTTCCCCACTGGCTTTCTGATCTGACAGACAGCAAACTCAAAAAGCTGCTGGAGCAGGGAGATTCCCAGAGGGTCAGAGAGTTATCATTGGTTCTTATTACAGTCCTAAATGAGGTAAGAGAGGCCTAGCCATA
Organism: Astatotilapia calliptera; assembly: GCF_964374335.1. Classification (NCBI taxonomy): domain Eukaryota; kingdom Metazoa; phylum Chordata; class Actinopteri; order Cichliformes; family Cichlidae; genus Astatotilapia; species Astatotilapia calliptera. The sequence continues at coordinate 10,384,512 of NC_137427.1, read as the reverse complement.
AAACAGCGATTAATGCAATCATTTGTCAAGTCACACAACAGCTGATAACACATGAGGAGTAATTATATCGGCATTTACTTTCTTCCAGTATGAGCAGACCAGTCGGTCGTCACGCGTATCCCAAGATGAGCGCAATCATAGAGTCAGAGTCCGCAGCAACATCACAAGAGCTCTGACTGCTCTGGATCTGACAACTGTGAGCGATATCCAGCAGACCTCCGCTGCTCTTGCACAGTGCACGGTGAGCAGGATGAGAGAAAACGGGGTCATTTTTAAAGGAAATTATTAAGGCTATCAACAGAAGAGGAGAGCCAAGAATACAAACAAATCAGTTACGAGTGAATGTGCATGCATCTTTTTTCCAGGCGGTAAGTCGAGAGTTCATCTGTGAGGAGTGTCAGAACAGCACTCTGAACAAGCTGGAGTCCATGCTGGACATTCTGCAGACAGACACCAAGCAGGGCGTCGTCACTCCGACTGAAATAGCTGACAACATCCTGAACATCATGGGTAAGAACGAAACTGCTGTGTCACTGTAAATGCATTATTAGGACAGTGTTGCTCATTTCTACATGAGGCTCTAACTGCAACACTAATTAGGAACTTCTACCCAGTCAGATATCTTTGTGTATTTTTTGTTAAGTTGAGGATATAGCTTTCTAACTGCTCTTACTTATGACTAAATAAAATAGGTGATCTATAAAGGAACTAAAAATTGGTTTATTTATTGGTCTAAAAGCAGTGAATTTGTGTAAATTCAGCTAAACTAGAGCCGTGTAATGCTCACTAACACAACGCTTCCAAATTCTAGTAAGTGGTGTTGTTGAGTAGATTACATAACTGAATGAATCTGCTCTCAAAAATCTATTTATGATTTTATTTTTCCTTAAATAAATGAGCAGTCACCAATACTGTGCGCACCAACAGTTCAAGAACAAACTAGTTAAGTTTGGTCTTTTTATTTATTTTTTTTAATTTATCGTATGTCATATTTTCTCCTTTTTTTACAAGGTGATCTGATCCATCAAGTCAGTCAGTCAGCTTCCTACTCGTACCTCCATGCTTATTTGGATTCCCCCTCACCCCCGTCCATCTCAACCCCTTCTTCCTCTGGTGAAGAGTATGGAAACGCCGTGTTAGACACACTGGAGCCACACCCTCTGCGTGTGGCAGCAAAGGCTTACAGTCTGTCCTCGGTGCTCATGTTGATCCTCATGCACGGCCGCGTACTCAACGAGGAGCCTCTCGTTCTGAGGGGAGCTGAGATAGCTGCTACGGGAAAACTGGCAGACCCCCAGAGTCTCCTCTGCTACCATGGCAACAACAGTCCAGGTTTGTTTGTGCATTTAGTGTCTCAGGTTGGAATTTTTCACTATAAACTGCAGAAAGTTGGACATTATAAACTGTAACTGTGAAGAATCATGTGCATGATGACAGTGTTTAATTTCCTCTCTCTTCATTTTACCAGAGTGCCAGCTGTTCTCCATCCCCCGAGCTTTCAATAAAAGTCTGGGCAGAGCTGCTGCTGGAAAAAGCATCATGCAGCTACTTTTTCAGGTTTGTTCATGTTATTGTCAACCAGACTCTCGAGTAGAATAAAACTCAAGCAGCTTTCTGAGGTCCGAGCTTTTTGGCCCTACAGGGATTACTTGTACATACACTGACATCACTCTTTGAACATCAGAAAACACTTAAAAGAGCAGAAACGTCTGAGTCAAGTACAAAATTCTTCTTTTGAACCTTCTCCTTAGATGGCTGTCAAAGAACTTGGCAGCGTGAAAGCTGTTTGTGCCGAAGTCTGTCATCAGCACATTCACTGAAAGAGTTTGCCTGAACTGTGTCCTTCTCTTTGGTCTTTTTCAAATTCTGTTTTCAGATAAAAGATCCTCACGTTCACTTTTACTGACTTTATTAACTTTTTCCATCCAGGTGGAGTCCAACCCGTTCCCCTTCAACTATGTTGCCAACTACACCATCTCTACCGAGGTGGCATCCATGGAGTTTCGCACTGAAAATGGAACCCAGATCCCAATCTCTGGTCTTGATGATAGTCTGGCCATCACAGTTGCCATTAACAATAGTAGCATTGGAGAGCTGGGTTCTGAAGGTTCTGGTACTGGAGGAGTACCCACAGCGGGGGCCGTTAACATCAGCCACTGTGACTCTGTCATCGTTAGGGTCAGCGCAGGAAACAGCAACAGACAGGCAGGGCTGTTTGTGCAGCTCAACTTCACCATCCAAGGTGAGCACTCACATTTATCACAAACATTAGTAGGTAGAACTGAGCAAATTAATTTCTTTAATACAAAAATATGCTTGATCTCTTGGTTTCGTTCTTTTGGTTTGTCCCCTTATTTGATGCCACAGCAGATCATCTGCCTCCACCTCACCCTGTCCCTAGCATCCTCCTCTGTCACATCAATCCTCTGCATGTCCTCCTTCACTATAACCATGAATCTTTTCTGTGGTCTTCCTCTTTTCCTCCTGATTTGTCCAATACATTGACTGTCCTCCTTTGTGCATCTTCAGACCGTGTCAGCCTTGCCTCTCTGACTTTGTCTCCACACTGCTCAGTCTGAGCTGCTTGATGATTAAGCTAATAATCATTTGGAGGTGTTTTAAATGTATATTTATTGTCCAAGTAACTGGAATTTAGCATTTTTTTTCTTTAGGAATGAATGAAAAAAAGGATTTCGTGTTGTTTTTAGCATCTATTATAGTTCAAATTAAAAGATACATATGTTATTATATTGCCAGAAATATATAATTGTGACTCTGTGCAGTACTTAACTGCAGCATATGAATGCCTCGGTATGGATTCTGAATGGGTTTGCGAACATACAGCTATGTCAATGGCCAGACAATAAAATTATGTACTTTATATAGTATAGATGAAATAACAGGGCGAGTGAACTTGAGTTCATTTTGTATATTGTAAAGCTGTCTGGTCTTGTCATTTGGTGACTAAGTTTGTACTTCTAAATGTAAATTGTGTCTTTGTTTGTTTCTTTACTGACTGTGTATTTTTGTGTTGGTGTTACTGTCATTATTTTCATTTCTTTTCTAGATTTAAAAGAAAAGTATGAAAGAGAAAAGAATGACAAAGAGGAGCCATTCATCACCGCCTACCTCCATTCCCACGAACAACCCAATGAGTTCAACTGCACAGACACAAAACGTATCACTCTCAATATGACCAGCGGGCAAGATCTTGACCACAGGGACTACACCTTCTTCCTGTCACCAGAGTAAGAACTCTGTTCATTTGCAGCGTTATAATACAGTGCGCATTAAATATGCAGTAACTTTGCTATGGCTGACATCTCCTGTCCTTGTCTCCTGTTTATCTCCAAAAATGTCACTGTTGCTAAATAGGACCTACGACACCACTCTGGACTACTTCATCAACGTGAGTACGCCCTGCAGCTCTGAGTCTCTGCCCGTGGATGTTCGTCTGGAGGTCGGGGTGTTTGCTTCTCTGTGTCAGTACTTCAGTGAGAGTGAAAAGCAGTGGCGGACAGATGGCATGGTGCCATTAGCAGAGACCAACGCCAGCAGGGCGGTTTGCCGTACCAAGCACCTCACATCCTTCGCCGCAGGCCTGTTTGTGCCAACCAATGCCATCAGTTTTAAACTGCCAGTCAGTATCTCACTAAATACCAGTCACAATTTGTGGATGTGCACTAAATAAACAAAACCACTTAAACCATTTCCCCCCTCCTTCAGGAGCGTTCAGGGGCACCAAGCCTGGTCGTGCTGTTGGTGTGTCTATTGGGCTTAATATGCTATATTGTAGCAGCGGCTATCTTACACAAGTTGGACCAGCTGGATCTACGGCGTGCTGGTGTGGTTCCACTCTGTGGCCGAGATGGACTCTTTAAGTATGAGGTCCAGGTGAAAACTGGCTGGAACCAAGGGGCAGGTGAGATAAAACGACGTAACAGGTAGATGTCGTTTTGACGTCATTTTTGAAACTTTGCCAATATGTTCAATATGAGCGTCATGTGTCACTGTAACAGTGTGTGTATGACAGAAAATAAGGCAAATCATAACAGTTCAACTTCAAATTTTAAACTCAATAAAATCAATTCCTACATCAAGAAATGAAGAGAATTCATGCAAACTGCCTCTCTCTTCCATCCAGGCACCACGGCTCACGTGGGAATCAGTTTATATGGGCGTGAAAGCCGTAGCGGACATCGCCATCTCGACAGCAGAGGGGCTTTTGCCCGCAATGCACTCGACATCTTTCATATTGCGACAGACACCAGCTTGGGCAATGTCTGGAAAATACGTATTTGGCATGACAATAAAGGTAAAGAGACACACAACAGAAGGAGCCCAAGCAGAGTCTGTATATTAATGTTTATCCATCATTTAACCATTATTTGCTACCCCTTCTTCAGGTCTGTCTCCAGCATGGAAGCTACAGTATGTCTTGGTAAAAGACTTGCAGACAGGAAGCAGCCACTATTTCCTGGTGGAAGACTGGCTGTCAGTGGACAACGAGAGAACTCATGGACAGGTGGAGATGGAGGTGGAGGCTTCAGGTAAGGAACTGCGATTAGGTGGCGTGTAATTAAATAATTAAAGATTGAGTGTAGCAAAACAACTGCTTGATGCATAATGCAAGCTTGTTCGCTTTCTATTTTTTGCTCCCAGAGGAGGCTGTGCTTCTTCAGCTGCCTCGCCTCCTGCGGTATGAGCTGCAGAGGGCACTGTGTGAGAGTCACCTGTGGGTTTCGCTGTGGGAGAGGCCCACCCGGAGCCCGTTCACCCGCCTGCAGAGAGCCACGTGCTGTGCTTTGTTACTCCAGCTCTTCCTGTTGGCCAACACTCTGTGGTACAGCATTGTGGTGGACAAGCGATACGGGTGCGTGAATGGGTGTGACGGGGTTTTTTTGTCTTGTCTGTCTCTCTTTGTAAATTCCCACCATGCAACTTCTAATGAATGCAATCATGTCCTTCAGCCCGAGGGCTGTGTCAAGGTCTTCATCATTAAACGGCGAGACAGTGGCAGCAGGCGTGGTCACCTGTCTGATCGTCTACCCTCTCTACTTGCTTGTTTTCACGCTGTTCAGAATGAGCCGCAGCAAGGTAACCCAAACCTTACCAAATGTGATATATGATCAAGCTTTCTTGTCTTTCAAAGGCCCTGGATAAAGCAGAATATTTCCTCTGTCATTGTGTATCTGTAAACAATAGTGTGTGACCGTGGAGCAGGTGCCACAACAAGTGGACCAGGAGTCAGTGGAGATCGATGACTTCCTGGACAACTCCATGGCTGGAAGTTCCTTCCTCTTTTTTAATGGCGAGGTAAAGTCTGTCACGAAAACACGGGGTTTAAAAGTCACATTTGGGAAAGATTCTACTTTCACCTTTTCAGGTCATTAATGTTTGTCTCTCTCTCCATCCATCATCTGTTTCCTCAGACCAACTCAGAGGAGACCAACGTGGACTTGCCCACTCCATCAACTAAAAGGTAAGCATATTTATTTCAGGTAACGACCTGTTTGTTGGAAAACAGATGTAGTGGAATAGCAAGCTGTGAGAATCAACGAATAAAGTGGAAATGGCTCATCTTATGTGATCTGCAAGAGATGTGAAAGTTTAAAAAAATATACGTTTTTTTTTTAAAAATAACTATCTTTTGAATTTGAAGTGAGCGAAACATTTTCTTCACCAAACAACTCTAAATTCGAAAGCAACAATTTTATCAGAATAATGACAACAACGTTATTCTTCTCTGACAAACTTGTTTTGTTGGAATGACCTTCAGAGCAAATGAATTATTTGCTAAAGTTGGTCTGAGTCACAAACATTACTCATTGTGCATTTTAGTGAGGAGAGCTGGGACATGGTAGAGGAGGAGACAGAGGACAGGGACTGGCCAGAGCTGCTGAGTGACACTTCGGTGGTTGGAGGCGCTGGGCACGGGGCAGGAATGCCCAGGCTGAAGAGGGGTCAGGGCAGCAGGCACCTCGGTGTGGACATGGCCTTTAACCCTGATGATGAAGAAGGCGCCGAGCAACGCAACAAATATTTCACCTCTTCAGGTAACTGAAGCAAACAGGCTGCAGTATTAAATCAAACGTTTTCTGAGCAAAAGTGGGATATTTGCGAAAACACTTCAGAAACACTGAATTTAGTTTTCTTAAAAAGGCCATAAATGGACAACAGATCGTTAGAAGTTGTATGCAGTGTCTCATAATGGCCTGAGCTAAATGTGATGAAAGCAGATTTTCACTTGATGAATGTTGTGGAATTAAATGTACAGCAATATCTGCAGAAAATCTAAAGAAAGACAAACAATAAGGCTATAAAAGCAAATATTGCATTAAAAACTATAGTAGTAATGTCAGATTCATCTTTTTTGTTTTTCATTTCTTTTTAGGAAAATAAACTACACACAAAATGCACAATAAATAATCATTCATTTATTTTCATATAGTCTAACTGTTTTTGGACAGTAAGTTATTTTGGTGGTTTGTCTTTGCATCACACCACAGTGGATTTTATGCCCAAAAAATGAAGATGAGATTGAACTGCGGACTTTCAGTTTGAATTCAAGGGATTTAGGAAAAGTAATGCAATAGTTTTTATTTAAGAAATTAGAACATAATTTTAAAACACAAGGAGTGTTTTTGATTGTTGAATAAAAGCACTTTAGTTGACATCAAGAATCAGTGGACATCACCAAATGCGGTACAGTGGTCCCTCGTTTATCGCGGGAGTTACGCTCTAAAAATAACCTGTGATAGGTGAAATTAAAGTAGCCAACTTTATTTTTTACAATTATTATAGAAGTTTTAAGGCTGTAAAATCCCTCACTAGTCACTACACACTTTAGACAGTTTTCTCAGACAGGCATGAACATTTTCACACTTTTCTCTCTTGTTTAAACAAGAAGCTCAAACCTTCATAGAAAAATAAGTCCAGTATTATAGGATGAAAACAAAGATCAAACCCTGTTTTCAGGTCCAGAACATGTTAATAGAGCAGCTGCCAGAGAATGCAACATTAATGATTCAATGGTACAGAAGTAGAGGAAGCAAGAAGAATGAGTTCAGTAAAGTTTGACTTATCTGACTGTTTTGTTTCTCACTTCAGAGCACAGTTTCAGTTTCAGCACTTCAGAGTCACACTGCTAGGGATCGAAGATTTATGTAAATTTGACAAGCTGAACACATTCTGTACTGTACAGGTGACACGGCACGGAGGAGATTAATTGACAATGGTCCACAGCCAAACAGGATGCAGAACACAATGCGCTGTTAAAAAAACCAACAACCCAAAAACATGCAAAATTCCACAAATAAAAAATCTGCGAAACAGCGAGGCCACGAAAAGTGAACCGCGTTATAGCGAGGGACTGTACTTCCTCCACTGTGATGCTCTGCCGGGGTTTTACTGCAGCCACCTAGACAAAATTAGAGAAGCAAGGCTAAGATTTGGACATGTACAGAGGAGGGACAGTGGATATACTAGAAAAATGTGTGTGTATGATGTATGAATATGGAGCTGCCAAACAAGGGGAAAAGAGGCCTCAGGAGAAGCATATGAAGAGGTTTGGTGCAACAAAGGAGGATCATACAGACCCTAAAGGAAGTAGAAACATTACATTTCAACATTACACTGAAAAACTACAAAATACCAATTCAATGCTTTGAATCAGCTTCAAGATATTCTGCTTAATTTGTCATGAAATAACAAGAAAACAGGCCATGAAACTGCTTCTTTTTGACTCTTTTTTGACTCTTGTAAAAATTGCTGTAATTCCTGAATAGTTCATGCAAATCTTCTTTAAAGCCCCTTGAATTAAAGATTAAAGTCACTTCAATCACAGATTGATTGTTTGGTTTAAAATCCTCGGAGGTAGTGCAGAGAGGCAGAATTACACAAATTGTGTCTGTAATCATAGAGCGCATCTTCAGTAGCGGTTTTCTGTCATAGCTGAGTAGTTGGATCGGTTATGACCATGTTAATAACTGAGAAAAGTTAACACGTTACATTTCAGAAACCCCAGAAAGACATGGCAGCGAGTTCGTTTAGTGACTGAATTTAATGAATGTGTATGATGATCCAGTTTCACACTGTCTTCTTATAGATGAAGATCTGATCAAGCACATACTGGCAGACGGACAGAACTTCTTTCCTCAGGCAGATGAAAGCGAGATGGCTGACCTGTAAGTTATATTCTGGACAAGGAATTCCCCAGAATCGTTTGAGACCTGTGTAGATTCGCTTGATTTTGTGTTGCCACTGTTTGTGTCGCAGGTCGAGCATTTTTGAAGATAAGACTGAAGTGATTCTCCTGACAAAGCTGAATGACCCTCTTCTTCTGGAATCTGTGAGGCGGGACCCACCAAAGACAGCCTTCACGTCAAACACAGGTGTGTGTGCAGGCAGTTTGAATTATCTAGTAAAATTCAAATTTACTGATTAAACTTTGAAGAATTACAATTAGGAATGCACTAAACAGTCTCACCAAATTTTAAAGATTCATAGTTTATTCAGAAAATTATTCTCAAAATTAAATATTTTATTTGTAAAATACTGACTTGTAAAATAGAAATTAAGAGAAGGCAGACTTTTATAATAAATAGTACTACAGCCCAGGGAAAAAATATGCAGATTTGATTTTTACATTTTGATTTGAACTGTCCCTTTAAAAGACCATCCAGATGTTATTTGCCCCCATAGATGTTCTATTTTTAAAGTTTCCTGCTGTCTCTTTGTTTAGATTAGTAAGAGAGGACACATAAATCACCTATCCAAGGGTTTTAGAAGGCTTATAACTCTCATTAGGTAAAGCAAAGTTTGGTGATTACTCTTAAAAAGAAAAAAGGCTGTTACTTTCACAGAGTAATCAGTCTTGTACTGCCAGATGTGTGACTGAGCCTTTATAGTTGTGCTTTGATGTGAAACCAGCGTGTGTGTGCATTGTGCTTTCGTTTTGCAGTCTCAATGTTTAATAAGTGACATATGTCCTTGGTTGCGATAGAAAAGGTAAATTGAAAAGGCATCAAACTTACAATGTCATTTATTCTTTCTCTGGAAACTTGATATATTTACTAATTACGTTACTAATCGAAAAGACTTTGAAGTCCTTGAAGACTCAAAGTCTCCAAGAACTCTGCTTTCTTTTGCAAAGTGCAAAATAACCTTCAAAGAGTCTAAAAGGATCATTAAAATGCTCGTTTTTTTCAGTTAAGTAGTTTTACGCTTAAATACTTCCTAAAGTTTTCAGTGCCTGATGATTTGTATTTGTTTTGTCTTTGGCACCGTATTCTTCTTTTCACAGTTGTAACAGATGTGTGTCGTCCAAGACGGTTTCCACCTTGGTGTGGACGTGCTGCCATGTGGGGCAGCTGGGCAGGAATCGCTCTGGCCAATGGTGTTTCAGTTTGGGCTGGCTATGGGTTCAGTCAGAATGTTGCCATGATGTGGTTAATCTCCTGCTTTGCTAGTTTCTTCTGCTCATTTCTACTGTTGGAGCCAATTAAGGTAAAGACACTGGTTTTGCAAAGATTTCATAGTGTGTCTTTTGTCCTGTCTCAGCCTCTCCCTGGTTTTTCCAGAGGTTTCTTCCTGTTAAGAGTTTTTTTCTTCCCATTTTTTCCCAACTACAGTGGGGCAAAAAAGTATTTAGTCAGCCACCGATTGTGCAAGTTCCCCCACTTAAAATGATGACAGAGGTCAGTAATTTGCACCAGAGGTACACTTCAACTGTGAGAGACAGAATGTGAAAAAAAAATCCATGAATTCACATGGTAGGATTTGTAAAGAATTTATTCGTAAATCAGGGTGGAAAATAAGTATTTGGTCACCTCAAACAAGGAAAATCTCTGGCTCTCACAGACCTGTAACGTCTTCTGTAAGAAGCTTTTCTGTCCCCCACTCGTTACCTGTATGAATGGCACCTGTTTGAACTCATCATCTGTATAAAAGACACCTGTCCACAGCCTCAAACAGTCAGACTCCAAACTCCGCCATGGCCAAGACCAAAGAGCTTTCGAAGGACACCAGGAAAAGTATTGTAGACCTGCACCAGACTGGGAAGAGTGAATCTACAATAGGCAAGCAGCTTGGTGTGAAAAAATCAACTGTGGGAGCAATCATCAGAAAATGGAAGACATACAAGACCACTGATAATCTCCCTCGATCTGGGGCTCCACGCAAGATCTCATCCCGTGGGGTCAAAATGATCATGAGAACGGTGAGCAAAGATCCCAGAACCACACGGGGGGACCTGGTGAATGACCTGCAGAGAGCTGGGACCAAAGTAACAAAGGTCACCATCAGTAACACACTACAACGGCAGGGAATCAAATCCCGCAGTGCCAGACGTGTTCCGCTGCTGAAGCCAGTGCATGTCCAGGCCCGTCTGAAGTTTGCCAGAGAGCACATGGATGATACAGCAGAGGATTGGGAGAATGTCATGTGGTCAGATGAAACCAAAGTAGAACTTTTTGGTATAAACTCAACTCGTCGTGTTTGGAGGAAGAAGAATACTGAGTTGCATCCCAAGAACACCATACCTACTGTGAAGCATGGGGGTGGAAACATCATGCTATGGGGCTGTTTTTCTGCCAAGGGGACAGGACGACTGATCCGTGTTAAGGACAGAATGAATGGGTCCATGTATCGTGAGATTTTGAGCCAAAACCTCCTTCCATCAGTGAGAACTTTGAAGATGAAACGAGGCTGGGTCTTCCAACATGACAATGATCCAAAACACACCGCCCGGGCAACAAAGGAGTGGCTCCGTAAGAAGCATTTGAAAGTCCTGGAGTGGCCTAGCCAGTCTCCAGACCTCAACCCCATAGAAAATCTGTGGCGGGAGTTGAAAGTCCGTGTTGCTCGGCAACAGCCCCAAAACATCACTGCTCTCGAGAAGATCTGCATGGAGGAATGGGCCAAAATACCAGCTACTGTGTGTGCAAACCTGGTAAAGACCTATAGTAAACGTTTGACCTCTGTTATTGCCAACAAAGGTTATGTTACAAAGTATTGAGTTGTATTTTTGTTATTGACCAAATACTTATTTTCCACCCTGATTTACGAATAAATTCTTTACAAATCCTACCATGTGGATTCATGGATTTTTTTTTCACATTCTGTCTCTCACAGTTGAAGTGTACCTCTGGTGCAAATTACTGATCTCTGTCATCATTTTAGGTGGGGGAACTTGCACAATCGGTGGCTGACTAAATACTTTTTTGCCCCACTGTACATGCCAAGTCACTGGAGTTGTTTGATTGTTGGGGTTTTCTCTGTATTATTGTATGTTCTTTAACTTACAATATAAAACTCTTGTTGTCATTTGGGCCTATATCAATTGAATTAAAGTGAAGTGACAAGATACAGTGCCCCCAAATGAAGACAGCAGCTCATACACTGTATAAAAGACAGATGTGGTCACCATGACATCAGCCATTATTTTGAAGAGTCCTTTGTGAAATCTCATTTTTAGTGTTTTGCTCACTGCTGTCTTGGTTTTTTTCTTGATCCAGAAGTACTTTATTTGGACGTGTTAGTCAAAGCACGCATGTCCTTAACTTTAGAGTATTTAAAGATGTTTTAAACATTTTTTCTTGCTTCAGTAATGTTGGGGGTTTTAACGTGGGCGTCTATGGGGATTGATTCGCTTTTAGAGCCAGTTTGGCTGCTTGAGGCTGTTTCATATATCTGCTGTGAATCTAAAAAGGCATACATTCACCACACCATCTTCAGAACCTGATAATGTTATGTTGTTACAGTACCATTAAGTGTCAAAAACACACTTAAAGCAGGGTTAGAGAATGTATTATTGCACCACTTTGGACCCTTAAAATGTTTGAGATGAGTTCAGAAAGGACAAGTTGATTGTTCCCACAAGATTTTTCTATATTTTCAATGTCTCAGACACCCATTTTCACTAAATTGCCATCTGGCTGTTGTTGTGTTAATAGTAGGTTGTCCAATGTTCCTTAGAGTGGATCGATTTGGACCACACATTTGACTTTGGGTTGAGTAAATGCAACATCAAAATTCTGGACTTTGAAATTGGTTGCCTAGCATAACAAGTTATCTGCCATGTGCCCCACAGGTGCTGTGTGAAGCAGTTTACTACGCACTGTGTGTGCGCCGGCTGCGTCCTGAGGACCAGGATGTGCTGGTGGAGTTCCCCAGGGTGGAGAGAGTGGTCCAGCGGGTACCGAGGGTGAGACCTCCACAGGGCTTTGCTCTGTCTCAGGCCCGACACCAGGCCCGCAAGGTCCACATGCTGCACACGATGCTGAAGGTCAGTGAAGAAGAGAATATAGTGGGTTAGAGAGAGATGATGCTGGAGTCTCCTTTCAATATTTAAATCTTTAAATGGTGATCAATAACAGAATTCTTTTCTCTTATTTTCAGAATTTTCTGGTCTATATGTTTTTCCTGTTGGTCGTTGTGCTTCTCAACTATTCCGACTCAGCCAAAGACACTCACAGCCTCAGGCTGCGCACTCAGCTGCAGCGAGCCCTACACACACCCGAGTACCACAACATCAGCAGGTATGAATGTACATGAATAGAGCTGGAATATTTTCGTGGTTTAATGTTTCCAAAACCTTGTTGCTGCTCTCATTTGTAAAGGCTGACTTGCTCATAAGACTGTGAGAAGTCTTAGGAAGGATTTTATGGCAGCAGATTTTCTCTCAGGATTTCACCTGATTTTGTCATTTTCTTTAAAATAAAAGAGATCAGATGTGAAATTCTATCACAAACTACCTGTGCTCAGCTCTAGAGTGTCTTCTATTATAGTGTTAAGTCTTACTGAGTGGGCACGACCATCCTGTATGTTCCTCTTCAGCCTGTTTGTCCGCGTGGGACAAATAACCTTCCTTGTGTTTTTGGGTTTTTTTAGCCGAGAAGATGTTCTAGCGTGGCTGCATGACTCCATGTTGCCACGGCTCCTGGATGAGTCTGCCCTCTTGAGAGACACAGGAAGCGTGTTACTCGGCACATTGAGGCTCAGACAAATCCGTGACGCACAGGGTGAGATTTCTTTGTGGCCACTATCTTTACTGAGATGTGAACTTGTTTGGAGCTAGATCAGAGCTCTTTGACAGAGCACATCTCAGACTTATTGAATCTATTTTTTGCTTCTTTGTGTAGCTTTCTTCAGTAGTACTACTGAGTCAGAGACATAATGTTTAATATTTCAGGATCCTGACTATTATCTGAATTGCGTTTTATGATTGCATTCTTTTTTTCTGGGTAAACTGATGAAATAAATGCAGATGGACGTCATTGTAATCTTTTCAAAACTTTTCCATTAGCAGATTCTCTTAGGTCAGAAAACACATCATCTCTCTGGGGAAAGCACTTGGTCATATCTCCAAGTAAAGAAGAGGATAATAGTACAGTTTTTGGTGCCATGGATTCGGATTGGTAAGGAAATTATTGAAAACCTGCTTGTGTCTGTATGGCTATTAAAAGTTATTAACTATTGTTAATTTGCAGGTCATTGGTAACCTGTTTAGCGTTAGAGATAGACTAAGAGAAAACGGAAGATATTACTTTTCAGATAAAGTCTCATACATGCATTTTGGACTTGCAGATTTCTTTTATGAGCTTTTCCATTTGGCTATGCCAAATAGGCAAAAATCCATAAAAGGTGTAGATATGAACTCAAAATCTAATTCTAAATGGGTTGACGACAAGCTGGTGGATGTTAATGTTCTGCTTAGTTTTGTTTTTAACATCTGGCTTTCTTTGATGTCCCCTGTTCACTTCTTTCTCTTTTGTAATTTCTCCCACACGTTTTCCAAGGGTGTGGCGTTTGGATCGGATGGGGGTGTATAACAGCAGAGATGTGGTTCACCAGCTAAACAGAAGCCTGGAAGAAGCCGCCTCCTCCTTAAAGCAGCTGCAACAGCTGCACTGGCTCGACTCTAGGTAGTGATCATGTGAAGACATGACTACAGCAGTAGGACATGTAAAGTCTGAGTTACAGCAAAATAATTAAAACACATTTTCCTTTGTATTGTTCAGGACAGCACAGTGTTTTGCATTTTTTAAACATGTACTCACACCAGTGGCTGTGGACTGAGCTGAGCCAGTTTGACCTGCAAAGTCCAGTTGGTTCAGTCCAGTAAACAGTTAAACATGCCATATTCTGGCCCACGTGGAGTTCACTTGGATGTTGGCATGCTGCACATCTGGTGTGTATGCCAACCTTGCCCAAGACCAAAAACAAATGCTTTCCGGTCCAGCGAAGGGTGAGATCATCTGGCAGTGAGGGAGTGAGAATATGACCTGAAAGAGGTCATGCTCATTGATTTCATTGACCAGGTTGTTCCAAAATTTAGGGGCAATTTGCAAGGGAGTAGAAACTGGGTACATGTTATTGTGCTAATAATTTCACAATGTTTGGAATCAAACACAACTGCGGCCTTTGCTTTAGAAATCTTGAGCGGAGGTTTACTGTCAGATCATGAGCTGTTTTCTCAATTTGCCCCGGAGCCTGCAGTAATTAAAGCACTGCACAATCAGTAAAACATGAAACATCAAAATAAGACACAGAAAACAATCCAGTGCTGAATGCACTGAGAATGTTGGCTAACATTTAACAACTGTTTCTAAGAATGATAACTCAGTAAAATTGCGTCAAATCATTTTTTGTTTGTACCCTTTATTTCTCATTTGAAATAAAACTTCCTGCCATAAATAAAATACAAGAGCAGTCTACATACCTCCTCCAAGGCAGAAGATCCCTTCAACGGACATGATTTCAGGCCCTGGTTCTGGTCTGCTTTGATATATTGATGATAATTTCTCAAAGACATTAAAATGTCCCCAAGTACTCACGCTTGGAAAACAAATCCTTCCAAAAAAAAAAATTATGGTCCCAGATCAATTCCAGAAGTTAATCACTTCTAAGTTGGGCCAAGACCCACATCTGGAAGAATTTTCATGTAAACCTGTCAATAATTGTTAGTGTCATTCTTCTAACAAACTAAACCTATAACATAATCAGCTCAACAAAGTATCAAAGTATCAAAACAGATACCTGACCGAAACTATGTGAAATATTTTGATGCTTGGTTAGAGCCCGATATATCAGTGGGGCCAGTAAATCAGAAATTTAAATGACCAAATACTGTTATCAGCTTAAATGTGGGCTCCTGATCTTATCATGTGCACTAACTGCGTGTTTTGTTGTGTTCATGTTCATAGGACTCGCGCCGTGTTTGTGGAATTCTCTCTCTATAACGTAAACACAAACCTGCTGGCAGTCTTTTCCTTCCTGTTTGAGTTCCCAGTCTCTGAGCGTGCCCAGTCCAGCTTTGACCTCATTGTCATCACATTGTGGCCAATCACAGGGCTGGACCTGCAGCTTCTTCTAATGGTAAACATTCCCATAACCATGAATCCTTGAACTACAGCTGTTTCGTTTTCCCTTTAGTATCATTTTTAAAATGGCACTTTGTGGTTCCAGATCATCCTCCTCGCCTTGGTGTTGTATTTCCTCGTTCGGGGCATATTGGGCTTCCTCAGAGAAGGCTATAGGTACCTGCTGTCAGCCTGGAGACTCCTGGGTATCTGTAAACTGTCTCTAGCAGCGTCTGTATTCGGAATACACCTGTGCCGCTGCATAATAGCTAAACAGCAATGGACATCATACCTGAAGCACCCTCGGGATACCTTCACAGATTTCTACCCCCTGGCCAGACAGACTCAGATGTACACCGTCATGTCTGCCTTGCTGTTGTTCATACTGGTACTCAAGGTAAGAAAGAAAGAGAGGAATCCAGGGTAATTTTACAAATATGTTGCATGTTGTTTATGACATTTTTGCTTGTATAACGATCTGGGAATGCGTTGAAGAGGAAAGCAACATTATTCACGTTCTAGAAAACAATTGTAATGATTTTGACTTCTTATTGACAACAAATCCAATCTAAGACCAAAAAGCAGCAATGAAATGAATCTAATATCAATAGGCAAGGCAAGGCAAGTTTATTTGTATAGCACAATTCAACAACAAGGTGATTCAAAGTGCTTTACAGAGACATTAGAAACAAGAACAAATAAAAAGCATGATTTAAAATTGAATAAAACAAGCAAATAAACTAACTAATTAACAAACAAACAAACAAACAAAACAGTATATAAAATCAAAACAGATAAAATCAGAACAGTAGATAAAATCAGTAGTTAAATGTAAGTTTTGAAATTTAAGCTTAAAGTGTGGATTTGGTGCTTTATTCAAATGCAGCTGAGAATAGGTGAGTCTTCAACCTGGATTCAAATAAACTGAGTGTTTCAGCTGATCTGAGGCTTTCTGGGAGTTTGTTCCAGATATAAGGAGCATAAAAGCTGAATGCAGCTTCTCCGTGTCTGGTTCTGACTCTGGGAACTGATAAAAGACCGGATCCAGATGACCTGAGGGATCTGGATGGTTCATACTGGGTCAGGAGGTCATTGATGTATTTTGGTCCTAAACCATTCAGAGCTTTATAGACCAGCATCAGAACTTTAAAGTCTATCCTCTGACGGACAGGCAGCCAGTGTAAAGACCTCAGAGCTGGACTGATGTGGTCCACTTTTTTGGTCTTAGTGAGGACTCGAGCAGCAGAGTTCTGAATGAGCTGTAGTTGTCTGACTGAATTTTTAGGTAGACCTGTAAAGATGCTGTTACAGTAATCAAGCCTACTAAAGATGAATGCATGGACTAGTTTTTCCAGGTCCTGTTGAGACATCAGATCTTTTATCCTTGATATATTCTTGAGGTGATAGTAAGCTGACTTTGTTATTGTCTTAATGTGTTTTTCTAAGTTTAGGTCTGCATCCATCACTACACCCAAATTTCTCGCCTGGTTTGTGGTTTTTAGATGTATAGATTGAAGTTCTCTGGTGACCTGTAATCGGTTTTCTTTGGCGCCAAAGACTATTACCTCAGTTTTGTTTAGCTGGAGAAAATTGTGGCACAACCAGTCATTGATTTCCTCAATGCATTTACCAAGAGCCTGTACAGGGCCTCGGTCTCCTGGTGACATTGTGATATATATTTGTGTGTCATCTGCATAGCTGTGGTAGTTTATTTTGTTGTTCTTTATAATCTGTGCCAGTGGGAGCATGTAAATGTTAAACAGAGGGGGTCCCAAGATGGAACCTTGGGGAACTCCACATGTGATACTTGTCTGCTCAGATGTGAAGTTACCTATTGATACAAAGTATTTCCTGTTTTCTACGTATGTTTTGAACCAGTTTAGTACAGTTCCTGAAAGACCTGTCCAGTTCTCCAGTCGTTTGAGTAATATGTTGTGGTCAACTGTATCAAATGCTGCACTGAGATCCAGTAAAACTAGGACTGACATTTTTCCACTGTCTGTATTCAGACATATGTCATTAAACACTTTGGTCAGAGCGGTTTCAGTGCTGTGGTTCTGTCTAAAACCTGACTGGAAGGCATCGTAGCAATTATTCTGTTTTAAGAAGTAATTGAGCTGTTGAGAAACTGCTTTTTCAATGATCTTACTTAAAAACGGGAGATTTGAGATCGGCCTGTAGTTGTTCATTTGTGTCTTGTCAAGATTGTCCTTTTTCAGTATAGGTTTGATTATTGTCTGTGGAAGCAATTATCACTATCGCTGTAGCGCTCCTTTGTTATCTCTGAAATAATTAAACACAGCATCAGTGTGTCGTTAAGTTGCTCTGGCTGACAGAGTCATTCTCACAGACACAATGCTGCTGTTGTAAATCTTCACTAATCAACTAAGTCTGTGTTAATTCACAGCTAAAATAGTCCCAAACAAGCACACGGTTGATTATTAAAGATGAAGCGATGTTTGCTGAAAGCTGCAGGAAAATAAAGAGCGTATACATTTAACATTTGCGACGTCTTCATTACCAATCGATCTCTGTAACATCAAGGCCATTGTAGGTAAAGTTTTGTTTTTAAATGAGAAAAAACAAATAAAGTTCTGCTCATAAAGCTAACCAAAATAAAATAACCTATAATGGAAATACAGGAAATGTCTTGGTGTGTTTTAACCTCTGACAGTTTGTTCAGATTTATCAGCACATGTAACTTAAAGCCTGTTTTATACTCATTTGACAGTAGTGACGTCACAGTCACCGGGACGCACCACGATTTGGTGTCATTTTGGTTTCAGCTCTTATTTTTGTGACGTGGTTTGCCAGAGAGAAGACATTTCATTGACGTGTCAGCAGACATTTTCAGATTATCGAAAGTTTCTGAGAGACTGCAGAGAAGACGGCGTTCCCTCAAGCAGCAGTGGCGAAGCTATAGTGACATCACCACCAATGTGACGACCATAAACTAGGCTTATGAGAAGAACTGATGCTTAGGTTTGAGACTCTAACAAATGAACCCAGTATTATCCATCTTCTGCTGCTTATTCTTATCAGGGTTGGAGGGGGGTGGAGCCTATCCCAGTGTCATAGGGCATATGGGCCTTGAATTGGCAACAGTCATAGGACAAGAGTTGGAGTACAGCCTGGATAAAAAAATAAAAATAAAAAATGTATCCAATTCAATTTTTCAATTGTTTTGTGTCAACAATAGTTTAAATAGTCTTTAAATGTATAAATACAGTTCAAAGTGTGTGACAGATAAGATGCCTCACAAAGCGAAATAAGAAGGAACAAAAAGCATAACGAACAATATGCAATAATAAGCATATTCTTTTGCCCTTTTTATTTTTAAAGAGGCAAAACATGAATGTTAAAGTTGTTAAAGTAAACACAACTAAATCAAATCACTTTTTATTGTCACATCACATGTGCAGGTACATTGGTACAGCACATGTGAGTGAAATTCTTGTGTGCGAGCTTCACAAGCAACAGAGTTGTGCAAAATACAAGAATGGCTACATCTGAAACTAATAAATATATGTAAATATATTTATTAGTTTCTGCCCATATATCTAAATGGAAGTAAGCTGAAGCAGTTAAGCTTAATTTTTGTTGTTGCTTTGTGATGGCTGTTTAAATCCATTAATTAGGTTGTTCCCTTTCAGTCGATTCACTCGGTACAACACATAAGTATGGGATATCACGCCCTCGCGTGTCCTGGCTGAAGAAACCTTTATTCACGCCTTTACGGCAGATGACGTGTGATGACACGCGCAAGGCCCCGCCCGCACATATAGCCGCTGCCATCACCGTCATCCCTCAGTTCTTACGCTCTTCACCTCGCTGAGAACACCTCTGCTGAGTTGGGCTAGCTAGCTACTGCTAGTTAGCTCCGTTGTCTGCCAACTTGAACCTAGCTTAACTGCCCCTGTTGGTGTTAGCCTCCACCGCCCAGCTGGTGCGTAGGCTGCCCGCGGAGCGCTATTTTCAAGTTTTTCTTGTGCAGCGTTTCGCTTTGCGTTTTGGGAATGGACTCCAAACCGAAGCGAGCAAAGCAGAAATCTTCTGTTCGCCCCTGTCCTCAGGGATGTGGTTTCTCTTTGCACGACAGCGACCAGCACGATGCCTGCCCTGTCTGCCTGGGGATCGTCCACGCTAGGAGAGCGTTGACGGAGCCCGAAGCTTGTGCGTTTTGTCGCCAGCTCCGACGCTCGACCCTGGAAAGACGGGTGACGTTTGTGGAAAGAGTGCTGGGACGCTCGGCTGTCGCACGGCATGACCCTCTTCTTTCCGAGTCTGGAGCCCCGGCTTCGTCCGAGTCCGAAGACGAAAATTTTCAGGTCGATGTCCCCGCGATTAGCTGGGCTGACCACATGGAATACGTTGACGGGTTAGCCGATGACGGACCGGAACCATGCAGGAGCGCTGACGGGCTTCAGCCTGGGTTGAAGCCCGCCAGCGCTCCCCAGGAAGACGATGACGTGCTGGACATCGGCCTGGACATCCATGGTTTGTCGGAGGATGAGCAGGAGAGCTCATTGTCGACCCAATATGCCGCCGCTGCTGCGCCGGTCGGCCACGATGACACCTCTCTTTTCTCCCTGTTTCGCCGTGCCGCTGAGAAGCTGCAGGTGGACTGGCCCTCTCCTCCACCAGCTCGGAAGCCGTCGCGGTTTGCGGGTTTTTTCCTTCCACCGGAGCCCGCAACGGCCAAAAACTGCCTCCCCATGTTCCCAGACTTTCTCTGCGAGCTAACAGCGTCATGGGACAAACCTCTGTCTACCCGCGTCACTGTGCCCGGCTATGGACAGTACATGGAATTGGACGGCGCCGAGGGAGCTGGTTTAGCTAACCCACCCCCTATGGAGCCGTCTCTGGCTGCTTATCTGGCCCCGTCCCATAACCATGGTGTCGGTGGCCCCGCAACTCTGCCGTCCAAGCACTGCAGATTCTCGGCCTCGCAGCTGGAGAAGATTTATCGGGCTCAGGCCGGCACCGCTCGAGCCATGAGCTCCGTCACCATGCTCCAGACGTACCAAGCAATGTGCCTGGCGGAGCTTGGATCGCTGGTTCCGGAGGACAGCCCGCTGTCACCTCTTCTTAACGAGGTTAGAGTCACCACGGATTACATCCTCCGTGCGTCTCGCTGTGCAGCGCTCTCCCTGGGCAGAGGGATGGCTTCGACAGTGGTGGCGCAGAGGCACCTGTGGCTGACCCTCTCCGACGTCCCTGATAGAGACAGAGCTGTGTATCTGGACGCACCAGTGTCTGCGGCTGGGTTATTCGGACATTCACTTGAAGCCATTCAGGCTAGATTCGATCTGAGGAAGAAGCAGACGGAAGCTCTGCGCGACATCATCCCCAGACGCCAGCCCCAGCCCAAGCCCACTGCTAGCTCTCACAGGCCCGCCGCTCCTCTGACAGCTGGCAAGAGACCGGCGCCCACTGCTGGAGTGGGAGGGCCGCCGGCGAGAGCACGTACTCCGGCCCGAGCTCCACGCCAGTCGGCCTGGGGCAAAGGCCCTCCCCCGGGCCCCCGACGGGACCCGACGCCCAGGAGGAAGAAGCCTCAGCCCTCCTAGCTGTGATTGCGAGTGGGGAAGGGATCCGGCAGCAGGGAGACGCTGCTCTTACCCCTCTGTTGCCGCACAAGAGGTGCCGCTTAAGTTCTGTTCAGGTTGTCAGCCCCAGAAGGCGCTGCACTTCCCTATCGCGGTCTCCCAAGCACATAACCCCTGCACACGGTTCAGATGTGTTGAATGTTCAAGCGGCCACATCGAGTGTTCCCGCTGTTTTTCATTGTTATGCCCCGGAAAAGGTGCACCCAACAAAATGTATAAATGTACATGTTCCCATGTTGCAATCAATAAAGAGTGTTGTTTACTCTCAAACAATCTCAAATGCTCAACCTGCAGGCGAAATGAGCCAGGTCAGGCAGGGGATGCAGTCCCCTGCAGACACACTGGGGGGCGACGGCGCCCCGCCGTCAGTGCTGCAGGCCAGCCGGCTGGCTGCTCACTTCCCTCAGTGGCGCGCTTGCGCCCCCTCTCCGTGGGTGCTGCAAACCGTTGCCATGGGTTACCGGTTGCAGTTCCGGGTCAAGCCGCCTCGTTTCCAAAGAGTCGTGAACACGATTGTCAACCCCGAGGCAGCCTTGGTACTCAGAGAGGAAATACAGGCGCTATTACAGAAGAGAGCAATACGGGTGGTCCCCGCTTCGGAGACGGACAAAGGTTGGTACAGCCGTTATTTTGTCATTCCGAAGAAAGGGGGAGGGCTTCGTCCCATCCTCGACCTGCGAGTCTTGAACACGTACCTGCGAACGTACAGGTTCAGGATGCTAACACTCAGACAGCTCCTGAGTGCAGTCGGCCCGGGAGATTGGTTTGCGACAATCGATCTAACAGATGCTTATTTTCATGTCGCTATACACCCGAAACACAGGCAGTTTCTGAGGTTTGCATTCGAGGGCGTAGCCTACGAATACCTAGTGCTGCCGTTCGGGCTGTCGCTCGCTCCCCGCACCTTTACGAAATGTGCCGAGGCAGCGCTAGCGCCCCTCAGGAAGAGGGGCATCCGCATCTTGGCCTACCTGGACGACTGGGCTCTCGTGGCTTGCTCCAGAGAACAGGCGGAGACGCAGCTGTCGCGGGTTCTGTCACACATTCAGACACTGGGGTTCTCTGTGAACTTTCAGAAGAGCTCGCTAATCCCAGGTCAACAGATCGCTTTTCTCGGTCTGGAAATATGCTCTCTTTCCAGCCGCGCACGGTTGTCAGAGCACAGAGTGGCCGCGTTTCATCGCTGCCTCGCTCAATTTCAGCTGGGACGCAGACTGCGTTTCCAGACGATATTGCGCTTGTTGGGCATGATGGCATCTATGATCGCCGTAGTGCCGCTTGGGCTGTTGAAAATGAGAGCGTTTCAACGCTGGACTCTCTCTCACCGTTTGTGTGCTTCGCGTCACCTCCGGAGGAGGCTGCCGGTGACTGCGTCTTGCATGCTAGCTCTCCGTCCTTGGAGGGAGCCCGGGCTACTGCACCAGGGCTCTCGGATTGGGAGGGTGTTGTTTCGCAAGGTGGTGTCCACAGATGCTTCCCTAAGTGGGTGGGGAGCGCTGTGCGAGGGTGCGTCAGTGAGAGGGATCTGGTCCGCGGCTCAGCGCCAGCTGCACATCAACCACTTAGAGCTGTTAGCAGTGTTCTTAGCTCTAAAGCGTTTCCGTCCAGTCCTGCAGGGCCAGCATGTCTTAGTCAGGACGGACAATTCAACAGTGGTGTCTTATATAAACAGGCAGGGAGGAACACGCTCTCTTCCCCTGTTGCAGCTGTCTCGCTCTCTGCTGTTATGGTGCAGTGTTCATTTTCTGACTCTAAGAGCCACCCATGTCCCGGGCCACCTGAACCTGGGGCCGGACCTTCTCTCCAGGGGGGGTCCTCTGGTGAGAGAATGGAGGTTACACCCTTCAATAGTGGCTCAGATTTGGGATCTATTTGGCGAGGCGCAAATAGATCTTTTTGCTTCCAGGGTGAATGCTCACTGCCCCCTGTACTTCTCCATAATCGACCACGATGCACCCTTGGGCTTGGACGCGCTAGCGCACCAATGGCCAGACGTGCTCCTGTATGCATTTCCCCCAGTGGAAATGATATCTCCAATTCTGGAGAGGGTGCGTCGGCATTCCCTCTCTCTGATCCTGGTGGCCCCTTGGTGGCCCGCGAAGTCGTGGTATGCAGAAATAATCAGCCTGCTTGCAGCAAGTCCTTGGCAGCTTCCTCTCCGCAGGGATCTCCTCTCTCAGGCGGGGGGGGAAGTGTTTCATCCGCGCCCGGATCTGTGGCACCTTCATGCTTACCTGCTGAGAGGTTAAACTTGGTTGCTAAGGGTCTGCCACCTAGTGTGGTAGCGACGATTCAGAGCGCCAGGGCCTCGTCTACTAGAGGCTTGTACGCTTACAAATGGCGAGCCTTCGAGCGATGGTGCCAGGACCGCCACACTCTCCCATTTCAGTGCTCTATTGTGGATGTTTTGACATTCCTGCAGGAGCTGTTGGATAAAGGCCTTTCGTTTTCGACGATCAAGGTTTATTTAGCGGCTATATCTGCTTGTCATATCGGTTTTGACGGGGTGACACCAGGTGCGCATCCCCTCGCCGTGCGTTTTCTGAAAGGGGTTCGCCGGCTGAGGCCCGTGCTTAAGTCCAGTGTCCCGGCTTGGGACTTGTCTTTGGTGCTGGAGGCCCTTTGTGGCCCTCCGTTTGAACCCGTTGAGTCGGTAGATATGAAACTTCTTTCGTATAAGACCGCATTACTTCTCGCTTTGGCCTCGGCGAAGCGAGTGGGGGACCTTCATGCGCTGTCTGTGCATCCTGCCTGCACACAGTTTTCTCCTGATGGCCGCAAGGTCGTATTGCGTCCGAATGCCGCCTATCTTCCCAAGGTCATGCCTGCATCTTATAGTTCAATGGAGTTTGAGTTGCTGAGCTTTTGCTCCCCTCCTTTTGAATCTGAGGAGCAGAGGAGGGTGCATTCTCTTTGTCCGGTGCGTGCGCTACGCACCTACATTGAGCGCACTCGGGATGTGCGTTTGTGTGACCAGTTGTTTGTCTGCTTCGCTAATCCGAATAGGGGTAGAGCTCTGTCCAGACAGAGGCTGTCCCACTGGATTGTAGAAGCTATCTCGCTGGCATACAGCACCGGAGGTTTTGCGTTGCCCCACGGGGTGGGAGCTCATTCCACCAGGGGGATGGCGACCTCATGGGCTCTTTTTAGAGGGGTGCCTGTGGCTGATATTTGTGCAGCGGCTAATTGGGCGTCGCCGCACACTTTTGTGCGGTTTTATCGGTTGGACGTTACAGCCCCTTCGGTGGCTCATGCTGTCCTTTCTGCTGGGTCTACCACTCACTAAGGATGTGGTGGTCCCGTTCCGGTTCGGTGGCTGCTCTGCGGGGCGTGTATATAGGTCCCATACTTATGTGTTGTACCGAGTGAATCGACTGAAAGGGAACGATTAGTTATGTCTATAACTTCTGTTCCCTGAAGGAGAGGAACGAGGTACAACACAGGGTGGCCCCACTGAGCAGTTGGCTCGGTGAAGAGCGGCTATCGAACTGAGGGATGACGGTGATGGCAGCGGCTATATGTGCGGGCGGGGCCTTGCGCGTGTCATCACACGTCATCTGCCGTAAAGGCGTGAATAAAGGTTTCTTCAGCCAGGACACGCGAGGGCGTGATATCCCATACTTATGTGTTGTACCTCGTTCCTCTCCTTCAGGGAACAGAAGTTATAGACATAACTAATCGTTTTTGATTGGCAGTGATCAATGCAGCGGGCCACATTCATAAACACAACATATACACAAAACTGTGCTTAAACCACAAATCAAAGTTTTGCATAAACCCAGAATCTGTATTTTCTTACAGTACAAATTTAGAACTCTGACCGTGTGTACGCACTAAGAATGAGGCTGGCTTAGAAAATGTAAACATCTTTAAAAGAAATGCGTATTATTTCCAGTTTTCCAGACTAAAAGAAACAAAAAGAGTGCTTATAGAACTGCGTAAGTAAGCAAAGAGCTTTTAAATTAAATGTAAAGAACAAAATAGTGTCTGATAAACTGTAGGCTGAAGCCGGAGCTCAATGTGGAAACACTTCTTACATAACATATTTTATTAGGAAGCTCTTTTTCTCAATATTTTATTAATTTGCTGGTACTTTTGCATTCGCCCTTATTTTGTGAGAAAGGTACGACTGTTTCTACACACATATCATTATATTACAAACTCAAAATGGCTCCAAACGTGTTTGTGATGGAGAAACATTTGTGTCCTTTGGCTAAATTAGATTTAATTACAAGATAACTTTTTTTTCCAAACACATATTTTTGCTTTCTGTTTCCCTGCTCTCCCTCTCTCTGTGTCCTTGCTCATGCAGGCGTCCCACCAGTTGCGGTTTCTCCGTGAGTGGGCCGTATTTGGCAGAGCTCTGCGGCGCTCAGTCTGGGAGCTGCTGG
The DNA here is from genome assembly GCF_964374335.1 of Astatotilapia calliptera. Taxonomy (NCBI): domain Eukaryota; kingdom Metazoa; phylum Chordata; class Actinopteri; order Cichliformes; family Cichlidae; genus Astatotilapia; species Astatotilapia calliptera. The sequence continues at coordinate 10,359,150 of NC_137427.1, read as the reverse complement.
GAGTTGCTCTGGCGTTACTGCTGTTGGTGCTGGCTTACTCACACACGGGACACCTGGTCAGTTTTTTCTCTTCTCTGTTCATTCTGTTTTTCTCTGGCTCGGCTTCTCCCCCGCACACACATGTGCGCACACCAAATAAACTGTAAATTCAGTCCACATTGTCTCAGCACATAACCTTGTCAAAGTGTGTCCACCCACGAGGTTGTTCAGTTTACTTGTTTTTGGTCTGTTCACTTTCATTGTCATGGCTACAGTTCACTTTCTTTAGAGAATTTCAAATAAACCTGCTCTTTTGCACAGATTGCATAATACAGCTTTGCTCTTATTGTTACACCATGAAAGCATCTGTGCTTCCTTGCTGCCAAACAGCTTTACTGAACGAGAACATTATGACAATAGCATTTATTCAATATTTGAATCATTTATTCAAACCAGCACGGAATAAATAATGACCTGCAGAATGTCTCTGCTGTGTAAATGGCATCGCTTCATCCAACAGACTTTTAACTGTTCTTTATTTAGACATTATGTTCCCTTCAATTCTTTTTTTTAGAGAGCCCTTCAGAACTGGAGTATAATTGTGTTTCATGACATTTCCAGATGATAGAAGAGTAAGATGATTAATAATATTTAAGAAAAGAGCCAAAAACTGCCAAACTATTAAGCTCTTTTGTGGAGCACAGCTATACAAATTAACATCATTTACACTCTTGCCAAACAAACTTGCAACTACTGATGAAGTCTGTCAACATCTGTTAAATGCTTTGAACTTCACAGTTTAACGGTCTCTGGCCACATTCCTACTAGGTGTGCCAGTAGTTTTACATCAACCAGCAATCACTGCTTTGGCAGGTGAGAAGAGGGCCACAGCAATACAAATAGACTAAGACAGTTCACAACAAGCCATCCAAGAGTATTTGTGTAATTACTTATGCTGCTAGAAGCATGGACTGTATATAAAAGATCGATTAGCTTAAGGGTCTGAAAAGTGAAGCCACTGCAGAAGTACCGTATGCCTACAGTCTTCTTAATGAAGTCTGTGTTAAAATAACCGTTTGGCTCAAAAATGTGGTTGGATGCCATGGCATGACTGTTGCGGCTCCTCCAACCTATGGCCGCGGCAGGCTAAACATGAGGACACAGATGACGCGCAACAACAAACGCATAAAATACACTTCTGTACCATTTGCTCCTTTTATTCCACATGCAACTGTCCAATATATAAATCAGCACATGGGATTAACTATTAGACAAATGCACAGATTGCACAAACAAATAACTGTACTAATTACAATGCCAACTTACAATTTGGCCTATGGCATCAATTAGTGCACAAATATACAAAAACCATCAAGTTACAGTCAAAATACATCAAAATCAGTCAAGCTGCGCTCAACAGAAGGTTTTGCCTCATGCTCACCCGACCTTTCTGCTCATCAACATCAGGTGCCGTGAACAGGTGAGTGCAACCACATTTATCATCTACCACACCCATGAGACACGCCCCACACCCGTGCACCAATACAGTGAGTCCATTTAAACCAACCCACTTAGTCAAAAAGGAGCAACTCATATGGCTCCTACAATGACCATAGTTATTGAAAAGGTGTGCAGTTATCTTGCACTCTTGTTGCTTTTGAAAGAGTGACTTTGGGTACAGACCAGATCTGCGACCACTCACAGTTGGGTTCACAGGGCCTTTGGTGTGTCAAGACTGTGTTAAAACAGCAGTAAGATGGAGTTGGTTTGCTATCAGTTTGTGTTTGATTGAGGTCATAAAATTTACATGGAATCTGTTTGTGATGATGTGGCAGTTCACTGAATAGTACAAATCTGCCCAAAAAAAAAAATCACTGGCTGCCTTCTTCCACCCCTGGAGGCCATTGCCAGCTCCTCCTGCCCATGGGCCATCACAGGTGACCCCTTGCATCCCATCCGCTGAGGTCAATCAGGTGCCAGACCTCCAGATTCACAACCAGCTTCTTCCCCTGGGCCATTCAGACACACACGCACACACCCACCCTACCAATCTGAGCCATAGTCCGAGTAACCCTTATCACTCAGACACGGCCTCTATTTACATCAAGTCGTTTGCACTACTTCTAAGCACTTTGCAACCCCTCCTCTATTGTGTGCCTTGCTCTTGTTTAGTATATATTTCTCCTGTTTGTTATTTGTTCCTGCCATCTTACTATTTCAGTTTTATTCTTGCACAACTAGTGTGGAGCACCCACAATTTCATTGTACATGTGACAATAAAGGGCTATTCTATTCTATTGTCATCTCAAATTCATATTGAATATTTACATTCAGAATCAGACAGAACCTCATAGATTTGAAATAAAAATTTTATATAGGGATATAACCGAAATACAACCAGCTGGTAACCGGTTGGTTTGAGTTCCCTATTCCAAAAAGATGCATTGCCTACCACTCATCATGTGCCCATCACATGATCAGTAGCTTTTCCTCATACTGCATCAGTAATGTTTACATTTATTATTTTTCAAATATTGTCTTAGAATTGATAAAAAGGAAACTTTTTTCCATTCCAGCTCTTCCACTCTGTGTTGGACGGCTACAGCAACGTGATCTCAGCCAGTCTGTCCTTACTGGGTTCCGGTTGGTGTGGCTTGTTGTCATGGCGTCCTGCCTGGATAATTACTGGTCCCAGCACTTTCTCTGCACTGCTGTTCCACATAAGCTTTGCTATATTTCGCCTGGTGTTGCTGTGGTTGGTCACTTCTGTTTTACTGAGGAACTACCGGCGTGCACGGGCAGAACTATACCGCCCAGCAGTGGATCTGCAAGACTACGAGATGGTCGAACTGTTCCTCAGAAGACTCAAAATGTGGATGGGACTCAGTCGGGCCAAAGAGGTACAAATTCTAATTCATATCTGTTAAGGACAATTTTTGTTGCTTTATTTATAGATTAACTTTTTCCATATATACTATTGGAACAAAACAAAATCTGAATGCTTTACCCAAAATCGTATCCTGTGTTTTTTCTCCTTAGTTTCGCCACAAAGTGCGTTTCGAAGGTATGGAGCTCCCACCGTCCCGTTCATCCTCGACCAGCGACTGCAAGTCCCTGTGCTTGCCTCCTCTGGACAGTCCAGACTCCCCACCTACCCCAGACAGTGTTGATGCTGGCTCTGAGGCCTCGTGGCGTCCAGCGTCTTCCAGCCCCTGCAGCCTCACAGAAGCCCCGGGTATCGGCCTGGGACTTGGCTTGGGGCTTGGATTGGGCCTTGGCCCAGGAGTGGTGGTGGGAGGTAACAGCTGGAGAGAGAGAGCAGAGACGGAAGCTTCTCTGAGGAGACTCCTCCCCACCCTGGATGCTCTGCTGCAACAGCTTGACCGTGTCACTGTGACGACAGAGGATCTGTACCATATTGAGTGTAAACTGGAGCGAGCCCAAAGGAAAAGGAGGCGTAGAGGGAGGGAGAGAGATGATGGAGTTAAGGGATGTAGGAGCGAAGGGGGACAGAGAGGGGAAGGGGAAGCCTGGAAAGAACAAAAGCGTGGCAAGGAAAAGAACAAAGGGAGCAGGAAGGGGAAAAAGGTAGATAAAAGTGAACTTCCAAAAGAATGTGGGAGCAGTGCTGCCATCCCCAAAAAGACTCCTGTAGCTACACCCGTTCCCTTTTTGAAGCCCCGACCCTCCTCTGCTTCCACAAACCCCCCTGTTCCCCAGTTGTCTGCCAAACCTTCAATCAGTGTGCCTCCACCCACACCAGTCACAGATAAGTCCTCCGATTCTTCCTCTCTCCCCCTGTCATCAGCAAACACATCATCTTCCCATGTCCCGCCACCAAAAACACCTACAGCTCTTCCATCCACCCGTGCACCCACCCCTTCCCTGCCATCTACGCCCATTACACGCAACTGGGATCTTCCTGCAGAGAGAGAGACCCTCCCTTCCTCAAGCCTGTTCAACCACCCAGCTCACACAACCACGATCCCTACACGCAAACGGAAACGCAAACCCCCATCCCTCAAAAACAAAGTGCACCCAACTTAGATAAATATGAGCAGATTGAATGAAAGAAGTGAAAGGTGGAGAAAAAGGATGTGCACTTAAAATGATGGGTTAAGGACGAGAGGAGGCGCTCATGGGCAGCAGGTTTTGTCTTCAGATGCCACTCTCTAAACCCAAGGAAAGGACAGAAACTAATAGATGTGAAAGTACAAGGATGAGCTACAGGAAAGAATCAAGAAGGATCAAACAAGGAGTTTGGGGTACTGAAAGACAAAAAGAGCAATAAAATAAGACTTTGCAGGTTTATAAGCAGTGATCCGTCTCAATCCCGACTCAGTTCTCAAGGTGCAGGTCACCAGATGCTAGCTGAGCTGGTTAAGGGGACATAAAGTCAGCAGTGAAACCAAGAAGTTCCTTTCATTGTTTTCCCCGGACCAAAACTGCCCCCTGATCCCATGTGACCCTGGAGGTTACCTGGGGTCGTTGACAGGAGCGCAGAAAAGTGCTCACCATAAGACTCAATGAACTGAAAGCATTCTATGCAATCAGACTTTTGTGTATCTCAGAAAGAACGTGTGATTTCTCAATTATGTTACCTGTCTACATACTGTTACGTTTTCTATTTTTGGTCACCATGGGTACCTGTGGCCTGTCCCAAATTTGCATGCAGGCGCACAAAGATATACGCACATGCAGGTGTACACATGTGTAGAAATAACACTGTAGACAACATATCAGCAAATAGGAACGTGTGGTACACTTCAGCCCATTGGGTTACAGGTGAAAACACACACACACACACACATACATGCATGCACGCACACACACACACAGACATAATGCTGTTGGGATTCCAGCAGCCAGTTATTCAGGGCGCAAATATATCCCTCCTCTCCAGAGATGATTGGAGAGACTGAAGATAAGAGAGATGAAGTCAGAGGAGCCAATGACAAGGAGGTGTAGCAAGTGAAAAGCAAGGTTAGTGTGAAGAAAATGATACTGAACAGATAAGTCTAATTGTAGACAAGGAAACAGACAATACTGAGCATTTACACATGTTCTCCCATTATAAAGCTATAATGACTCCCAGTCTGATTATCTTTCCTAATTGTTTCTTTTTTGTTGTGTTTTGTTCCATATGGAAGCAATTTAAAAGCACTTTTGTTCTGAAGTATTGTTTTGTTTTTGTAATGAGGTGTGGTTTAAATAATAAGCTTGGTATCCAAACCAATAGAGAAAGCTTCACTCATACTGTATCTTAATTATAAACATTGCCAAAGCTTTTGTATCATTTATGCATCCTGGGATTTTAACCACACCAGTTAAATAATTCATTCATTCTTGTACTTGCACTTTATTCTTTAATGGAGCTGATATCAAACCCCATATTTAACTCTCATGTGTCAAGTCATGCCTTTACAGCAACATTATAGAAACGTCCTAGTAAGTATTATCAAAGTAATCAAGCAGTAGCTTGCAGTTGTTTGTACTTTTGTTTGCTCTTTGTGGTGATGATGTTTTTGCCTTATTTTGTTCAACATGCGCACTTCTTGTGTCCAGCGGGCAGATCTCAGGGAACCCAACCTTTTCTTAAAACCTGTAAGGAAGTCCAGGAAAAACAAAAGCTGATATGTAGAAGTTAAACTATGCAACTATGGTCAACATGACCCCTGCTCCCTCCCTCCCTTTTCTCAGCAAGGCTCTAGAAGTTGTACATCATCGAATTTGCCTTGGATTTAATTAAAATATATAACGTTAAAAAGGTACTTATAGCCATGTCAGTTTAATTTAGCCTACATCTTTTCCCCTCTGTTTTCATACAAAACACCACGGTTAAAGAGCATAAAACAAACTTACAGGTGCTCTTAAAAAGAAATTAAAAAGGGAACTTTTCTTCTTCTGTGCGTGTACATTTCTGTATATATTAGCGCTTTGTGATGTATATTTTTGCTTTTCATGATCAGTCATTTTTGTGCTGCAGCAACGTACACATAGGTCGAGCACTGGTGTTGCAAACTTCAGAGTTTTATGTTCCACTGGTGTAATCAAAGTACTACAGCCAAAGCTTCTAATCAGTTTACTCTTTGACGGCGAATAGAAAACCCCAAACAGCACAGCAGTCGGCACTTCCCACCTCCACCAGCATTATATTCCTGCTCTGCGTGTAACAGTTTAGTGCCAAAGCTCACCGTTGTCTTCTGTTGTAAAATGCATTTTGTTTAAAGCAGCGTTAAAGATTTGTCTGTATGCTCTTGTTTGTATTTTGCAGTTGTCGCACTTCTTATGCTTTTGCACTTGACAAAGTCAAATAAAGAATTTGACAGCTGAACTTCTTGCAAAATGAAAAAAAATTTTTTTAAAATGTCAAATGCTAGCTTAAGTACTTGGTTTCCACCCTGTAGGTAATGCAGTACGTTCAGATTTGCTGATAAATTAGCCGCAATGTTTGGTACTTGTCGATGCCAATCCTATAGTCAGTGTGTAGGTTGAAAAGTTGAAGAAGAGAAAAAAAAAGTTTCTTATTTACAAATCCAGGAGTTACATAAACAACAGTAACAGTTTATCATGTTTATAGTGTCTAAAATTCACTCTGTCTCTGGCCTTCACTAACTCCTGGGAAAATTTTCTGGAACAAATTTCTCCCTTTGTCTTTTGTGTACGAAGGATTTTTCTGTTCTCACTAAAAACAGCTCCCCGCTGTTGCTGAAAACAGCTCCCTTAGAGAAGTGAGACTGACCCAAAGCAGTAGAACAGCTGGACAGTCATCTAAACAATGGGCAGAAACTCACTACAGGGTACTCCAACGCTGAGGGGGGACAGCTGATTCATGAGTAAACTCTTTTACATTACCATTAGGTATATTGTTAGAAAAATAATTATACCTGCTTTGACTCAGACTTAAGAATGCTCAAAGGTGCATTTGGGCTTTCATTCCTTCTTTGTGGATCAAAAATGAGCACAATGCCACTTTAAGTTTTTAGTTTGTTTTATTCACTTCATATACTTTTGTCTCGTCTTTTGTTTAATTTCTCGACAAGAAATTAAACAAAATCTGTGAAATCGTCTACAGTGGACACCAGTCTTTTTCGTTGTCCAGTGGCTTCCACATTTGTTGGAGCACTGCTCTGTGACAAAGGTTTGCTCTGCCCTTGGGTCAGTGAAATCCCGGGAGTTGAGCGAGACTGGATGGCTTCTTGAGCCTAAGTTATAGCAATGAGGTAAAACGGGTTGAAATTAGAGAAATTAAGTGCAAGTAGTGGTGATGAGGAAGACTTTGTATGTTGGTCTTACCCTGGTCCTGATCCTCTTGATGTGTCGTAACCTTGCTAGCCACTTAGAGGCGTATGCGTCAGAGGGGTTAGCTCTGTACTGGTGCACCAAAGAGGCCATCTGAGGAGAGAGAGACGAGTCGAGAATGTGTGTCACCTCTGCAAAGTGTGTTTGACTAGATGTAAGAAGATAAAAGACTTACATTTGCATGCAGAGCCATCTGCCTGACTAACAGGGGAAGGTTTCGATCTGAAACAATTTTTGCCACCGTTGTGTCTACTAATCCCTCGAGGTCTGAAAGAGGGTATATAGAAGAACTCATTAAAGCTAAACAAAGCTGACAAAAATGAAGAACAGGATCCGAAAAAGAAGTGATTAGCTCACCTTTGCGGCACTGGAGGGTAACGAGGTTACATTCATAATCCAGTGGTTTTATAATGACTTCGACAAAATTAAACTGACCCTAAAGGAAGGGAAAATGGGCATTAAAGGACAGAATATCAACAGCAAATTTCAGATTCTTTTACTGTGCTCGTGTGTGTCTACCTTAATTGTGCCCAGTTTGTACTCCTCTCCAGAGTCATTGTACACCACCATGACAAAATCGTTGCCAATGTGTCGCTTTTTGTTGCAGCAACCCTTGTCGCTCTCCCTGTTTGGCATCAGTGTGGCTATGTGAAAGATAGCTGCAGGGACACAATTTCATTTATAATATGCAAATTACAGACTGGCTGTAAAGAAAAAATAAATATATACTGTATGTGTGTTTTTCCTGACACACACACACACCCTGCATGATGTCGTCATGCCAGCAGTAGGTGAACTCTCCATCATCTCCATACTGGTCAAGCCCTCCAAGAAAAATCTGGTCTGGATCGCAGTCTTTCAGATGGATTAATTTGCCAAGACCTGTGAGGAAAGAGGCGTAGCGGTTCGAACCGTACTCGTTCGACAAGATGGCGACTTCATTGTTAACCTAAAGAAAGTGAAGAGGATCAAGACATTAAGCCAGAAAATATAGAAATTATACGGCAGTGATTAGCAAAACTACAGTCAGCACATCCTCACCTGACCAGCTCCTACAAACACCACCCCAATTTTATGGGTGTCATAAGGGGGCATTTGGTCCAGAACCTTTACTGCACGGTCAATCACCTACGACAGAAAACACAATGTAAACCACGCCGTATGATCCAGAAGAAGGTGTAGGAGAGAATTCAGGTTACCTGAGTTTTGGGCAGCAGAAGTGGCTTGTTGGCTTCATTCCCAAAGAAGGGAGAGTGGTAGAGCTGCAGAAACACAAAGCTAGAAGATATAAGAAGAAAGAAAGTCAGTTTAGACACATGGATATGTAAATTAAAGGCAATCTACTTTCATTGAACCTCATGTTTACTGGTCAACAGAACCTGGACTACAAACACAATTTAAGGAACCAAATAAAAGCAACACAGCTTCTGGTACCAAATATCTTGTTTCCATGCCAAGAGATATCTAGACATTTCTATTCAAACATCTGTTTATATGGATGAGGTTGCAGAACAATTTCAAAATAATGGTCCTCGGCATAAAATACCAAAGACTTTGTGCACAGAGGTTTCTCCAGATTTTCAGAATTTGTGATATTATAGATATCCAAAGGACAAGGAAGAAAGTCCACATTGGATGCCCGTGATCTTCAGGCCCTACAGGTGGCACTGAAATAAAAACAGGTGTGATTATGTCATGGAAATCATTGCATGGGCCCAGGAACACTTCCAGAAATCACTGTGAATACAGTGCCTTCCACAAAGAAGAAACCACATGTGTACATGGTCCAAAAACACCGCAATCTTTTCTGGGCCAAAGCTTATTTAAAATGGGTTGAGGCAAAGGGGAAAACTGTTCTGTGGTCAGACAAATGGAAATTTGAAATTCTTTTTGGAAAATGTGGACAAGGCATCATCCAGACTAAAGAGAAGGACCATCCGGCTTGTTAGCAGCACTCACGTAATATCTGATTAGGGTATTGGTGGTGCATTAATGTGTATGTAATTAGGAGTGTGAACATCTGGAAAGGGACCGTCAATGCTGAAAGGTATACACACAGGTTTCAGCCTTTTTCCAGAGAAGGCCTTGAATATTTTAGCTAGACAATAAGAAACCCTATACTGAATCAATTAAAAAGCATGGCTTCATAGTACAAGAGTCCAGATGCTGAACTGGCCTGCAGTCCACATCTTTTGCCAACTGAAAACATTTTGGTGCATCAAAAAAGAGCAGCTAAAATCCTCAGAAAAGAATGGGAAGTCCGGATCCCTGACCTTTACAGACTTTTGTTAAAAAACAAAAACAAAGGGGGGGTGGGGTTGGCGGGGGGGTGCTGTACAGTGATAAACATGGCCTTGTCCAAACTTTGAGGCCTGTTGTTGCCATAAAATTCGAAATGACAGTTTAAACATTTGACATGCTTTCTGTTCTAAATAAAATATGGGTTAATGAGATTTTGAAATCCTTAAATTTTTTTGTATTTATATTTTAAACAGTGTCCCAAATTATTCGGAGCTGGGGTTGGAAATACACCTCTATGCACGGCCTCTGTTCTTAGAAGGTATTCATAACTATTTCCAAATGCTGCATTGCAGTTTCTGTCCACGTTCTGATTTTTCATCACCTTAAAAAAATTTTTATTTAAAAACACAGTTGCAGCACATAATTTAAAAAAAATAAAAATTTGCTCACTAACAGGGTGACACTTTTGATCTTGCAAGTCAAAATGAGCTTACTGACTTTACTTGATACATTGCATCATTAATTTAGCAGAAACACATCACAGAAGCTGCAGCAGTTTCTTGTATAAATCGTGTAATACCTGGGGCTCAGTCCAGAGATTTTCTCAGTGTTGCTGGGACCAGGTCGACTGTGGTAAGCGTCCCTCTCCGCCCGCCTCTCCCTCCTGGAGGAGGGGGCTGAGACTGAGATTGTGTGACCTCTGGGCCGGTGGCCTCCACTGGGGGAGATGGGTGCAGATTGTACTGGTGCTGGTGGAAAAGACAACCTCATCCCCGCTCCTCCACTCTGAGATGACGATACAGCTTGGCCTTCACCTGCTGGGCTTGGACCTCCCGCTACATTAGTGTCCACTCCAGTGTTTCCCTCTACCTTTTCTTTCGCAAACTGGGGCTGCTGGGGTTGAGGCATGCCGTCTGAGGGTGCTCTAGGCCGTGACGTGTCAACCATCGCACTTTCTGACTCCATAGCAGCCTTGGCAAAAGCTTCAGGTAATGTCTGGAGCTCAGGAGAGGAGCTGGACTTGTTGAGTCCATGACCCTGGGACTGAGTGTGTGTCTGGAAGGGAAGGTCAGGCCCCTGGCTTCCTGGAGTGGATGGTCCAAAAGGGGGCTGATCGATTGGAATTGCTCCCTCACTTACTTCTTCCAGGGTTGACTTTTCATCATCCTGACTTGAGGTGGAGGAGGACTGAAAGTGAGAACAAAAGCTGTTTATTTAAAGTACTGCAATGAAAGTATGCAAGTTTTAACCACAGACCCCACTGTGACATCACCCACCAGTTTAACTCCTGATTAGCATTTACAAAGAGGGAGGGTGTGAGCTAAATAGCCATGTAACGGTAAATGGACTGGTTCTTATATAGCGCTTTTCTACTCTGTCTGAGCACTCAAAGCGCTTTATACAACTAATTCATTCACCCAATCACACCCATTCACACAAGCACTTCTAAGCTTAAGTATCTAACATTCATACACATTCACACTCCGATGGATGCATCAGAGAGCAACATGGGGTTAGTATCTTGCCCAAGGATATTTGGCATGCAGACTGGAGCAGCCTGGGATCGAACCACCAACCTTCTGGTTAGTGGCTGATCTGCTCTGCCACCTGAGCTACAACAACCATGTCAATCACATATTAGCCATACCCTAACTCATCTCTTTGTCATCTTTTTGACATTAAATGAGACACAAAATTCCTCCTTGAAATAATCTGGAAAATGAAGGTCATGCTGTTTTGAATCATTAAACATTGAAGACCTTTCTGAGGTCACAGAAGTGAGCAGTAGGATGACACAATCAGACTTCCTTTTGCAACAAGAACCTGCAAGCTGTTTCCATCTTTTATATACATATATATATATACAGGTTTTAACTATGGTTTTAACATGCTGCCAAAGCACAGCATGGGTTGTTAAAGGCGCTGCTAAGTGAGTCATCAGAAGCTGCACTCCACTTGGCTGCTACCCATTACAGCAGTGGCAAAGGAAAGCCACTTAAAAAGAAAAGCTGACAGTTTATAATCAAATAGCACAGGTGACGCAAATGATGGAATAAACAGCCTTGAGGTGCAGGCACTGACAGTAAAGCCACAACAAGTGTTTTAATGGATGTGCACATGGTGATTTGTTTAATGCTGCACAAGACATCATTAAGTCTGCGTGTGTGGTTTGGTGAACATGGTCCTACCCTGCTGAGTGTTTCAGGAGGAGTCTTTGTAAACTTATCAGCAGCTATGAAGATTGGATCAGACAACATTGGCTCAAACTCTGCACTCCCCAGCCATTCAGGCGGCGTGTTTGCTGTAGCAATTCCTGATCCCTCCTCCAGCACCACGACAGAGTCTACAGGAGGATACAGCCACAACCATGTGGGTTATAAGTCAATGCAGGTATATGAAAGCAATGCACGCACACAGACACACAAATCACAGTCTTGTCCACTGTTAGTCACACAATCAGAGATACACAAATATGCAGGTGGTAAGACTAAAGATTTTATCAGCTGTCAGTAGTAATCATGACAACAACACCTCACAAACATTCTCTCTAAAATCTCAATTCAGGTTAAACACACAATAATTCAAATAAGTCATTGTAACAGAATCATATACATCTTCTCAGGCAAAAAAAAAGAAACAAAGCCGTGTGGCAAGATCATGACCTACAGTGACATCAACATAAAATCACTGAGATCAGAGGCAGATTTATCAGTGCGGCAGGCAGCATCACTAGTTCGTTTACTCATTTTCTATCAAGTTGCATGCATCGTTTTGGCTGCTGGTTATCTCATCCCAAACGCACGGCAGCTACTGCAACAGCAGCCCAGACCAGTCTTGCATCTCCCAAACAACACATTCAAAGAAGAAGAGAAACACAATCACAAGCAGGCACATTTGATTTTTTAAGACCCCCAAACTGCAGCTCAGAAAAAGTCTTCATCACCCTACTGGTTAACCAGTAAAGCAAGGAAGTGCATCATGTTGCTTAGATGAGGTCTGGGCTTTTCTGTTGACAACATCAGAGGGTCAGAGGTTAAAGGTCAAAACCTGGGAGTATATTTCAGAAACAGAAGGGTTAGAAAACTTATTCAGGAAGAAAAAAATATAATGCAGAAGATGTCCAAAAAAACAACAACAAAAAAACAAAAAACTGAATCATGATTCATCTTTAGGTGTCATTTGGCTGACTGATTCCAGCGCAGACATGTTTTCATTAGCAGTAAGAGAAACCCCCGCCCCGTGTTAATAGAAGACTAACGGTAAAGCAGAAATGCTGAGTATCTATACTTGCACAATCTTTAAGGAAGCAACAGCAGTTCTTTCGCATAACACAATGTGATTGGTGTGCTTGAGAATCCATGGAAAATGATGGTCCTCCCCATTATTTCTTAAAATTAAATGGAGACCTTTTGGAAAACACTGGAATTTTCTTGTCTAAACTTAGATGAGAAAACCAATTTCACTCTCATATCTGTTAAATGCGAAAACTACTGCCAAAAGCTTTATACCGCAGCATTTTTTTTTAAAAAAAAAGGAAGACTTTATTAGTTGTCTCACAACTTCACAGTAATGACTTTCAGAAGAAAAAAAAACTGTACAACTGTCAATTGTTAAATATGAGAGCAACAACTCAAAGTTGCTCAACAACACAGGTGTTGTGTGACAAAAGCCTATTTCCTAGGAATCCCCAAAAGACTGGATTTTCCTGAAGATAGCAAAAGAAAACCGTCACCAGTTGAGGGCATCTTTCAATTTCATTTTTACATAGAGACAGGCTAAATAAATAAATAAATAAATAGAGAACTGGGAGAAAAGAATACCAAGTTCTGAAAATGTTACAGTGAATTTATTTCAGTTAGTGGTTGTATTTTTTTATAGAAAGTAGTTGTAGGGGGGAAATATTTCTGGGTTGGAAAATTGTCCAAAAATACTCTAGTCACTGTGTTAGCATGAGTAATGCAAAGAAAAACGTCACTTTGCATTTGGTAAACACAAGGCATTGTGTTTAACAGGCATGTTATAGTTTCCACGAGTGCACTCTAAGGTTGTGAGACAAATTCATCACTGGCGTGAGGCTCTGCGTGGATATTCTGCCAGTAATTTTGTAACTGTTCGGACTCATCTGGACACACAAAACTACAATGGACTAACTACACACACACTCTTACAGGGGACTGTAAGCTGATGAATATAATAACAGTGACTATTCGTTTGTGGTGAGTACAGTTGCTGCTTAAATTGCTCTAACACTACAAAAAGAGCAGAAACTATGCAGCCATCCTGCAAGTATGGATGCTCAATTGCATCCATAAGGTCCGCATCATCAGGGCGTATAAACACGGCCCAATTTAACTGATTAAAGAAAATTCTGACACTTAATTTCCATAAAGCCACAAAAAAAAAATTGTTTTACATTTCAGCTTTTGTAATGATCTAATATCTTCACTCTGCATAGCTCCAATGCTTCTGGTCTTAAAAGCAGGATCAACAGCATTCCCTTCTTTTTGCTAGCAGTCGCCTCACTAGAAACAATAGACAGATATGAGATTGGTATGAAGCTTCTCATCTAACTCAAATGAATCAGGGAATATAATTAAAGAAAGATTCCTAATCTGTGCTTGCAGACTGCTGTGTTGTGCAAGTGAGAAGAAATATACTGCACCAGGAGTTTTTTGGAGGGGGGGTAGATAGATGTGGGGTCACACACGTGGTGGACGGTACCTGCCCAGGAAATGCTCCTGTGCAACCTGCCAGGGGCTGGTGGGCCTGGGGGGGCAGTGCCCATACCCAGAGAGCAGAGAGAGCCACCCACTGCAGGCGAAGTGCCAGAGGACAGGTCAGTGGCACATGAAGCCACATAACACACCGCAGCCAATCACAAACCAGCATGGGTGATGAGGATGAAGAAACATGTAAAGAAACCAATCAGAACAAGGGAGGAAATCTTAAGTGCAGTTAAAAATAAAATGAAAAGAAGGATGAAAGAAAGAATGGGGGGGGGGGGGGGGCTGATGTCCTGAAGAAACTTGAAATGGATCCCCAAAACAAATAAGATGACTAAAATAACAGCTCACTGAAACAGAGGCACCTGCAACAAAAAGAACATGTGATTTAAGGCAGTGATATCTGACAATCAATAACCTGAATGAATCCCAGCTGGGCTACTGAACACCTTCAGGCTCAAATCCAGCACTTACAGGCAATTTAGCATTTCACTTAGTCCATTAAAAGGGTATCAAGGACATGCAGTCACGCAGATAGAAGGGTTGCATTCATGCGTAACATTACATCATACTGTAGCTTCCTAATCTGGATATGCTGTTTTTAATTTCATTGATAACAGCAGGATCCAAATTTTCCGGGACCAATAACTCATCAGCACTTATACAACACAAGAAAAACGTCACAAACTTTCTGATATTTCTTGCTTTCTATGCCCAGACAAACCATTTCTCACCTGTGTTGGAGCGCTGAATCAGGTTTGCCTTTCCTCCAACACTGCTGTGTGTTTGGGTTAGGGGCTCAGAGACAGGAGCTGGAGCAGGGACAGCTGTGCTAGCAGGAGCACTGGCTGTCTGCGTGGGAGGTTCCTTCACTCCCTCCATTGCCATCAGAACACTGGAGAGCTCTTGCAGCGGCATGTTGCCAAGCTCAGATGAGAAAGGGCTAGGTGGGTTCTCCAAACACATTAGCCAGCTTGTGTTACCTGTGACGACAGTATTAGAGCCCAGCACAGAAAGCAAGAGTGTCAGGGAGCACATAACACAAACAGCAGAAAGTATCTTTAAAATGAATGCCTATCATTTACCAAAGCGCACTGAAAGGTATGTGGATGATTCTTTTTTTCTTTTTTTTTGTTCCCCAACAGTCACCTTCTGACAATACTCGCATAATAACGAAACACAGAAAGTTTCTACAATAACTGTAGAGGGGACATTCTTAATGGTGACATACCTGACGGTCTGCGTATGAAGATCTCTGCCCAGCCTTGTGTGAGCATTGGGGCAAATTCAGCCAAGGTGGGGTTGTCTTTCAGAGTAGGAGGCACAGATGGAGTGGCAGAGGTGGAAGAGGATGGACCTAAACTATCCAGAGCAGGACCAGAGGAGGGAGAGAGTGGAGCAGTCAACTCACCCTCAGAGGGAGACACCAGAGGACTGAGACTCTGAGCTGGACCGGCACGTAGAGCATGACCACCTGTAAGTCAAAGCCAGATTTCTTTATTGTAAAGTCAGACAATCAGAGAAAGCACAACAACATTATTACTTCCCAAGACTCCTACATTGAAGACTGTAAGTCAAAGAAAGCAACAGCATGGTAACATAGAAATAACTTTTAGAACTGAAATATAGACAGCAACGTATCATTTTTCTACAAAAGCAGTGTTACCTTCCTAGCAACAGCAAAAAAAAAAAAAAAAAAGAAAATTTAAAAAAATTACATATTTGTTTTTTTTATTTCTACCTGACATGGAGCGAACTCGTATGCGTGCAGCTCTGTTGTGCTGCTGGCTTGACTGTGACTCCAATTTGGCTGGAGCCTCTTTGGTCATTCGGGTGTGTAGTGATGGGTCTGACCTGCGGGAACAGGAGAGCAACATTATTGCTAACAATCCAAAGTGGTTGCAGGCATGCTAGCTGCTCTGTGACCAGTGTTGGTCACGTTACTTGAAAAAAGTAATCAGTAACTAATTACTGATTACTTCCCCAAAAAGTAATCCGTTACTTTACTGATTACTTATTTTCAAAAGTAATTAATTACTTTTAAAAACACCATTTACAACCTGAATAGGTGATAAAGCGATAGATCTTTCAGCCCAATTCTACTTTTTCTGCATAATCCTTCATACAAAATGTAATCAAATGGAAAAGTCTCTTTTTAAAACTTGTTTTATTAGTTTTAATCTTTTAACTTTATGCATCAAGCAAAAATTTAATTATATGCAACATTCTCTGACTGGAAGAAATTTGTTTAACATTTAAACCAATTTTCTGCACATTCCAGCACATAAAATAAAATATTTTTTTGTGTTTACACTCAGTCTTACAAATAGATGCAAGTAAAACACAGCAGAAAATAAATAAAATCAAAGACTAGCGGTCCTGTTGCTCTATTTTCTCTATTATCCGCGAGTTTCTCTGCGTTTCCCATTACGTCGTTGCGCACTCGATGCTTGCTTGGAAGTTTAGGGGTTTTTTTTCGCTGTAAAAAGAAGTTTTCTTCCCACGCACAACGGATGGTAATGTTTTTGTCACTTTTTATGGAATCAAACTCAAAGGTCAGTACTTCCACGCTTTAAACGCTGCACGCTCATATTTTCTCCCGCACTCGATATATTATCCATTGTTGATCTGCATACAGCTGTTGTCACGAACGTCGCACTTGCTTACGTCACTGTCATGAGACATACTCGCAAATTTAAAAAAAAAAAAAAAAAAAAAAAAAAAAAATCAAAATTTTAGTAACGCAGTAACGCAGCGTACTTACGGGAAAGTAACAGTAATCTAATTACAGTTTTTGCAATAGTAATCCCTTACATTACTCGTTACTTGAAAAGTAATCAGATTACAGTAACGCGTTACTGCCCATCTCCATCTGTGACACTGTTGATCAACTTAGTTTATCATTTTGGAATTTGTTAATTTTGTAATTGTTAAATATTTAAGTTCAAGTTTTAATGTCAACAGTTTTGCTATTTTTCTTAATTGCAGGTTACAATTTTTTTAAAAAAATTTTTATTAGACATTTTGTCTTTAAGAATTAAGCTAAAATGATTGCAATTTGTCCTGAAGGGGAGGGGTCTAGATCAATATTTCATGGCTATTCATCCACTAAATGTCAAAATATTTTACTCAGAAGGATAAATGTCAACCCCATGGTGGCACTACAGGGTAAATGCCATGTGGTAGGTGGTCTATTGTGTTTATTTCCAGCTCCATCGTTTCATTCTTAGTCTTCTTGGACTAATAGAGTAGCTTTGTATGATTCCCATTTCAAAATAATCCTATATTTATCTTCTTCTGGGCCTCTAGGCAGCTACTCAGTTCAACCTGTGTGTGTGTGTGTGTGTGTGTGTGTGTGTGTGTGTGTGTGTGTGTGTGTGTGTGTGTGTGTGTGTGTGGTCACTCTCCTTTTAAATAGCTTGCCTTCGGAAACTAATTGTCTCAGCAGCAGGTATGTGGGGCTTCTATGCTGACATTACACAGAGCCAAGAAGATCTGTGTTTAGAGCAGCATAATGCTCTTATAATTAACTTTTGGCCCACCGGCTCACCGGGAAGAAAAAAGAAAAAAAAAAAAAAAGGGAAGAAAGTAAAAGTGGAGCATCTCTTTGATTAAGTAAAGGGTGATAGATAGAGTGAGGTCTGGCAGTTGAAAGCAGACAAATTCCTTTTAGTATGTGTGCAAGCATGCATCACCTGGTCAATTCCCCTCCTCCTCCTCCCAGACGATCAGCCATGTCCAGGCCCAGCAGCGCTTGTGTTCTGACCCCTCCGCTGGTTGTTATGGTGACCAACTTGTTGCCCACCAACCAGGTCATACTGCGGCCTCCTGCTAACAGGAACTCTGCGATGGGAGACCTAAGAGAACAGAGGCCAAAATCATCACTCTTGCTGCTTTTTCCAACTCTTTTTCCAAAATATGAGCATTAAAAAAAAATAATAAAAAATTCTTCCAACCTCTTGGGAAGTGCAGAGAAGTTGGAAAATACATATCGGGCCATCATGTCAAGACAAGTCTCTGTGAGCTCTAGGTGGACAGTTTTCAGCCCCTCGTCGGCCTGAGTTACTGCATTTTCATCGGCAGAGCCCAGACTGCATGTGGTGGTTGAGGTGTGCATCCTAAAAGGTGGAAACAAAGAGACAAATAAAGAACAGCAAAAGGTGGAGAAGAGCGAGTTGAAGGTGCAAGCTCCTCGCATATTTAATGTGTAAAGTGCACAGAAACATGCAGGTTCTGATTTATTGGTGCAGAGAAAACTGCAAGAAGAATCACACAATCACTCGTGCTCATGTCCGTGCCTAGATCACATTCATCACAAGCACACATGGAAACGTGCATTCATTTGTTTACAGTTGGGTTCATAAGTATTTGGAAAGGATTACAAATTTTGCATTTTTGCCTCTGTATACCATCACATCGGTACTAAAAGAAAGCAATCAAGATGTTACTCTAGTACCTCAAAATATTGCACTGTTTAGGAACTACAGCCATTGGCTCAGAAGAAAACTTTGGTATCTATTGCTGGGAACTCAGTATGTGGAAAGTTTAATGATTTTAATGCATTCCCCAGCCTTGTACCCAAAGGTTAACAATAAAACGTAAGCGTAAGTTGATATGATAATGTAAAGAGGCAAAATTGTGTACACTCACTGTCTAAATATTTACGGACCCAACTTCTTATGCTCAACCACCATATGATGATTACATTTTCTCTAAGTGCACACGCAGAGACACATGCTGGGACAAGTAATACATAGCTTTGCATGCCCTGATACCACACTGATTCTCCTTCTAAATGTAAAAAAGCTCTCTCTGCGAGGGTAAAAGGATCTGTAATATTTTGATGCAGAAAAACCAGCAGGTAGAAGCTACGTGTGACTCGATGTGTTTAACGGTATGTTAATGTTTCCACTGAAGTCAAATCTTTCAATTAGCATTCACTGTGCAGCAGCTTTTTGTATTCACAAGAAGCATTTCTCCGTGCTCTATACAAGAATCAGTTTGGAAGCAAATTTACAGATGTGAACATCAGCTCAAGGGAGATAATGGACGTGTTTTGAAAGCTTGCTGCTTAGAAGTAAACATGCTCAAAATGAGCAATTTACAGCAACACTCCAGCCCATGTTACTTGCCAGATGTTACTTCTCCTCACAATGGGGAGTATTAAAGACATGCGGACTGTTTTTCAAAGCCAAATTATAAAGAAATGCAAAAATGAAAGAAAACATCAAAGATTAAAACAAGAAAGTAGTGATGCAATGGATTAAAAAAAGAGAGCAAGAGGTCCTTAGTTTTTTGTTTTCTTTTGTTTTTGTTTAAAGCCTCCATTCTTCTTACCTATAGGTCAAATTTAAATACTCTATGAAGGTTAGGGAAGGTCTAGGCTGGTAGGAATACAACTATATTTTCAGAATTTCAAAGATTTATGTAGAAATAGTGTTTTCACTTTAAATGTATTGAGCATGAAAATATAGGCACACATACAGACTAATACTGGTGCGTAGATCTTTTGTATGAGGCTCAAAGAAATCTCTCAAGTCCCAGAATGTGAATCAGCAACTATTCAATCACATTTTATAACTACTATTCTTCTACTGACGATGACTTATTTTTCATTTCAGTGTTTAATGGACACATACTCCAAAAACATGACCATGACAGACTCACGACTGAAGCAGTACGAGGTTTGCTGCTTTGTCATACCATCACATGCTATTGTACTTCAATTCACTGACATTACCCAATTTAAAGTAAAGAAAAACAAATGTAACCTTATCTAATCCCATACAGTTTTTCCAATGAAAATGTCGCCTTGAAGACTGAAAGCTTTGAATGCGGTCACGTTATGCTAGATGGAGTAAGTGTCCATATGGAGGTGAATTTTAAACCCAGTTCACACAAAAATCAGCTCTGAGAGCAAAAGCAGATTATCAGCCAGTCAACAGTTAAAGCAGGTTAAAGAGAGCAACACTGCAGTTGTTTAGTCCCACTAATTTTGTGTTTGTCGTTGAACATTAAACAGTACTTTTAAGCATATACAAGTACTGAGCTGCTGCTGCCATCTGGTGGCAATACTAGTATGACCTATGACAATCAATTGGTGTGAGCAGCCTCATCTAACAACTGCAATGTTGCATTGTACTTCTTCCAGATGCCCAAGAAAGTCAGCCAAGGACAGATAAGCATATGACGATTAGTGAGGAAGAGTGTTTCTGTGGATGTGCGTGATGTGAATGATGTGTTGATCAAACTGTTAAAAGTTCATCTCAACCCAGCTAGTTCTGAAATCCCGCACTAGGAGATTGCCATGGTCATAGCAGTACAGTGGATGTTTCAGTGGAACAAAACAAAACTAAAATTATGTCAAGCAAGCAAACAAAAGCTGTTGTGTTGCTGTTGCCAGAGTCACTGGTCGAAGAAGCAGATGTGCTCCCAAAGCAAACAGAGGGAGCCAAAGTAGGGGGTTGCAGTTGTTTACAGTGAAGTTTATAAAGATCCCACCACTGCTTTGCACCAGTTCCTTCTGCCATTCATTTGTTGTTAGGCGAATCAAAATCAGTCAGCAATGCACCCAGCACATAAAAGACACATACAAATAAAATCAAACCAAAGCAAAATGTAAGAAACAAACAAACAAAAAAGCAAAATCTGTGTTAGAGCAAAGTGAAAAACATCAATAAAGTGAAAAGATGCTTTCCCACATCTTCAACAAACACTGCATGCAAAAGCAAATCAGAAAAAACAACAACATTGAAACCAGCACAAATATAAACACAGCCCAAAACAAACCAAAAAGGTCGACACATAAACCTTCCTCCAGCATGCACCACCCACTCCAGGTGCCCCTGGCAACAAATCTCCCCAGCAACACCCCCCCAAAGACGGACAATGACCCTAGACCCCATCAATCCCATGAAGAAAGCAGTAAGTGTTTGGGTTGTTATTGGTTTTTGTTTTGTTACCCAGAAGGCTCGTCTAACCTGCGGACCGCATGTTCGGAGACGCTGATGCTGCGGGAGCGGAAAGCGTCCATGGCTGAAAGGTCCCTCAGCTCTTTAACTGGAGAGCTGCTGCTATTGGCTACCGCTGCTGCTGCCTTTGCCACTTTTGCTGCCCGCAAGCTGAGTGGTGAGGAGTGTCCATGGCAAAGGGCGAGGGGGATTGGGCCCAAGATGGAGTAACGGTGGCGTTGGGGCAGTGAGAGGACGGGGTCATCGTGAGGGTGGTGGTTTGGGAGTGTGGAGGAAGTGTGGTGTAAAAGTATACCAGGAGACAGCAGGAATCATCACCAGAGAACCAGAGCAACATGAGCAGGTGGATCAGGAGCGCACGCCACACATGGAGAGGGGCAGGGTACAAAGGAGAGGGCCACAAAGGTCAAAGGGCAGCGTCACATGAGGAGGGAGGGATCAGGAGCAATGTAGAAAGGATCCAGGATGACACAACCACCCCCAAAACCACAACCACACCAAACACAGGGGGCAGTGGAGAGGGGGAAGGGTCAAATAAAGGAAAAACAAAACACGGTGAAAATTAACAGCAGTGAACATTATGAATCAGATTACAGGAGAGTGGAGAAAGAAAAAAAAAGAGGGTTAAAAAAAATAAAAGGATACACGCCAACTAAACAGAAAACAGAGAAGCTACAGCAGAGGGGGAAACAGCTTCTGCTATTCAGAAAAGAAAATACACAGAAAGTATTCAGGAGAGCAACAAAATAAACATTACTTCACACAGCAGGTTTGTAGAGAAGCCAAGGACTAGTACAGAAGTATAACCGTAGGGATGAACTCAGCACAGGCTTTATGATAGAAGTTAAAACACAAGTGAAACATAAAGCTGGATGAAACCAGAGGGTTGAAGCACAGCAGCCTCGGACTGGACCAAATACTAGTTTAGTATCATCACCAAATAATGTATGCATTTTTTATGTATGCAAAGGTAATGTTTGGACACAGTGGAACGTTTGCCAAGAACATTTTAAGAATTAAATTAATTTAAACTTGACATTCTGACCATCATCCTGGTGGAAACTGAGCTGAGGAACTCCAACCTCATTATGAGCAATGAGCAGCACAAGAACTGTGATACCAGAATATGGAAAACTGAAACCATTATGGAAGAATTAATGTTAGCAGAAGCATTTTGGATTACTGTGGAGAGCTGCAACAAGGATTTGCTGTTTTGTTTTTTAATTACCAAGTTAAAAATACTGGAAGGGCTTCATAAAAATCTAAGACAATTTGTTAACACAAATCTAAGAAAAGATGGAAAATTAATAAAAATGCCACAATAAACGTGAGCGTAAAAGTAGAGATCACATTAGGAAAAGAGGAAGATGAATATTATAGTGTCTCTGAAATTCACTGGGTAAACTCTGGTTTAACTGGGATTTCTACACCAAATACTTATTTTTAAAACATGTATTTTTTGTGTATGGCAACATTGGTGTCTCTATTTTCTTAAGACGTCGTCCACAATCAAACACCTGATTAATCAGAAAAAGATTAAATAACTACAATTTTGTAATACGCAATTTTAGTTGCTGACTCAAAAAGAGACAACCACTGGTGTGCCTGAATATTTACCTAGTTGGATATTCACTATTTGAGCTGGATTTTGATTTTTGAAGTGCACATTTCAATTTTTTTTTAGATAAATCAGC
Source organism: Astatotilapia calliptera (assembly GCF_964374335.1). Taxonomy (NCBI): domain Eukaryota; kingdom Metazoa; phylum Chordata; class Actinopteri; order Cichliformes; family Cichlidae; genus Astatotilapia; species Astatotilapia calliptera. The sequence continues at coordinate 10,336,239 of NC_137427.1, read as the reverse complement.
GTGTGCAATCACACTTCAGTCTCTCCCTATGATGCTGCCTTAGCAACTTTTCATAGCTCTCTAACAGCATATTTATTTATTGCATTTAGAAAAACATCTATAGACAGAATTATCTCGCCTGTAAATGTCTTGCCCTCCTGCTACTGCCTCCACACTCTCTCCTCCTGCTTTGTTCAGCGTGTGAGAAAACAGCAAGCTACAGCACTCATACCAAACAAAATAATAGACCTATCACTTCTAACTTTCTCACAAAGGAGAGCTGCAGAAAAAGTGTAGTTAAGACACAGAGTAGTCAAGTTTGAGCTTCAGTTCTGCGATGACTCCTTGCAGAATCTACACAGCAGTTGCACTTGTACTTGTGTGCATGTGTGATCTGCATTGCTCTACCCTCACAAGCAAAACTGAGCTGATTAGTTTGGACTTGGCGATAATTACTGAACAAAAGTTACTTTTAAGGAAACTCGGGAAAGAGAACATTTTAGTAGCAACTGAGTTGGGGATTATGACAGCTTTGGAAATAAGAAAAAATAATGATGCCTACATTGACAGAATACTGGCTATTACATTAGCATAGTAAGCAAAGTAAAAACTATCACAGCCTAATGCATTTTGTTAAAGGTTTACCATCTTTACATGGTAAAACACTTTACAAGTGGAATGACAACAATCTGTGTCTTTGTAGTTACATTTCTTGGTGGGTACTACAGCATAGCATATGCGGTGGCACAATTTAAAGCAGTATTATTAATTAATGCAAAAAGACCCCTGTTAAGTACCCTTCTCTCTGTGTTACAGTCTAGAGTGTTTTAAAAAGTTACTTTGTACATGTTTTTAAATGTACACTGTTCATGTGTGGACAACCAAACAACATTCACACTTTGTACGAATGAGAATGGCACCTTGCTGAGAAAAGCTTCTTTATCGCTCTGTGTGAAAGATGGCGTGTATTTCTCTTTGTGTACATGTTCTGTGGTCACAAACAGCAGTCAGACGGCACAGTGTGACAGGGGGAGGGACACCCTGTACCTCTTACTCATGCTATTGCTAGGGATGTACTTTTGTGAGATACAGGTAGTGAAAGCAGTACACAAACACCCGAATAATGATATATAATAATCCACAACAAATATAAACTAAATAAAGGCATAACATTATACAGGTGTTTATGCCATTTTGTCCACCGTCTGTATGACAAATGAGGTGACTCTTGGAAAAATACAAAATAAAAATAAGTGGTGGTATAAGAACACATTTTAAAACATAAAAAAAGCATAAACAGATAAAATGAACTAATGATCACCATGGCAACCTGAGAGGTGTCACTGCAACCATCAGTACGAATCATGCTGAGTCCCCTGTTACCTTGGCTACCCCCAACCCTTTACCACAACAGCAGCCACGTGGGCAGCGTGCGGTGCTGCTGGTTTGTACATTACTGCTGATGACTGACAATGAAAACACAGTTTACCTCTTGGGTCTCTCATTGAGGCTGGTGCTTCGGGCACGAAACGGACTCTGCTCATGACTGTCATCGAATGGCAGAAGGGCGTTGGAACGCAAACCCTGAAGGAACACAAAGAAAGGAACCAGATATGCAAAACAAAAGTGGTGACCCAGATTTACAGATGATTACCAGTTGTGCCCCCTCTGCTACAGGTTTCTCAAACTTCACAAGCATCCAGATGCACCTAACTGGACATGTTTCTCCTGAACAGTACAAAAGTTCAATGAAACATCTCTCTGGAGACATTTGAGGTTAAAAGTGTGTTGTGCAGTTACTTAAGCCACCATTGCCAGAGCAAATAAATCCAAGTGAATGCCCAAAAGTGCATTAAGAAGCTGAGACCTCAACTTTTTGCAAAAGAGAAGGGAACAACTATGTGCAATGCAATTCAACACTATCAGAATGCAATGAATAAAAAGTATGAAGTAATAAGTAGAACTGACAAATCCAGTGGAAATATCCAAGGACAATTTAAAAGAATGTTTCAACATATGCTACAATATGCTAATTTGCCTTTTTGTCAAGAGTTCAATTCTCTGTACAATATAAAGCTGCAGCCTGAAGCTGTTAGCTCAGCATAAACACAAAGAGCTGGTCTGTTCTAATGTGAGGGTTATATCTCTGTTGCTTTCCATCTCTTTCTGGAGAAAATACACCAGGGTCACTTTAACATTTTCTCATCTGAGTTTTTATGCTAAGCATAAAAAACAAGTGGAAATGAGGGTGGTGAAAACATTCTAAGCCCACTACTGACAAGAAAGCAATCAAACATAAACGTGTTATCTGATAATTACTGGACATCAAGTTATTCTCAAGAACTGAAGGAAGTCCAGAGAGCCTTGTTTCAGATTGCATAAGAGTTTGTAAAAGTTGTTGCCTTTTAATTAAACTATCGTTAAAAGTCTCTGAAAGGAAGACACTTTCTTTTATAAATGTGTGAGCAAGGACAAGGTCCTTTTCAGCGACATTGATTTCAGTGTAGGAGCTACGCATCTGTACTCTCTCTTAGTACTGCATTATTTCTTTTCCTTATATTGTTCATGTGTATGAGCAGGTGAGTAACAGTAAATTCAGCTTCAGGTTTGAAGGCTCTTTTTTGTCATTCACTGTGGTGTACCTTTGTGATATACTGAACAAAGTCCTTGCGGAAGGGTAGTCTGCAGCGTATGAACCACATGGCAATCACATGGTGGGCCAGGGACACAATGTACTGGTTGAACCTGATGGGATTTGAAGAAATACTCAGATCAGAGTGAGTCTCTGCATCAGGGAATACAAAATGTCACATGTGCTAGGACTTACTTTGAGGGGTTAGTGTAAGGTAGTGAGATGGCAAACACGCTGACATACTGCTCAGCTACAAAGTTGGCATACAGATGGGGAAGGCGCACGAGGGCTGTGAAACACAGTCAAAAAAAAAACAACTGAAGACTTTGGCCTTCAACAATATAAAAGAATACAGGAAAAGAGAAAAGTACTCACTGGAGAGAAACTCGAGCATAGGAGATGCCATGGCAACAGTAGCAGAGATGTGAGTGAGCTTGACGATAAGAGCAGGAAGAAGCTTGATCATGATATCAGGCATCTCCACCGTGCACATTGTAAGGGCCACCACACATTGCTTGGCACAGCGGTAAATGAGCCCAGTCTCGAGGCACTGAACCAGTTCTCTCTGCATGTATCAATGAAAGGATGAATGTAATTCCACTTGTATGTTTCCATATACACTCACCAGTCACTACATTTGGTACACCTTGCTACTGCTGGGTTGGACTTTACTTCACCTTCAGAACTGCTTTAATGTGTGGCATATATTCAACAAGGTGCTGGAAAGATTTTGGTTGTTAACATGACAAAATGACAGAAATGCTACAGATTCGTTGCCTGCACATCCATCACTGTTCTATCACCACCACCAAAAGTGCTTTATTGGATTGAGGTCCAGTAACTGAGAACCCCATCTGACACCATTGACAGAGTACAGGATGGATCCATGCTTTCATGTTCTTTATGCAAAAGTCTGACGCTACCATTCAAATGTGTCAGCAAAAATCAAGACTCATCAGACCAGGTGACATTTTGTCAGTCTTCTGTTGTCCGATCTTGATGAACCTGTGCAAATTGTAGGTTCAGTTTCCTGTTATTAGCTAAGTATTGACATCCGCTGCTGTAGACAGCTGTTTCAAGTTTCAACATGCTTTGTAAAACATGGATGTAAGAACTGATATTTAAGTTAATGTTGCCTTCCTATCAAAGCAGTCTCACCATTTTTCTCTGACTTCTTATTTGGACCATTCTCTTTTGATCAGCACTAGCAACAACACCATGTTCAGAGACATTTAAATCGACTGTCTTCCCCACTGTGATGCTCGTTTTGAATTTCAGCTGTCCTCTTGACCAGGACTACAAGCCTAAGTGCATTGAGTCGCTGCCATGTGATTGGCTGATTAGACATTTACATTCACAAGCAGTTGAATGGGTGTCACTAACACTCCATGGACTCAGCGTACACACCATGGAGACTTTGGTGTGTACGTGCATGAATTTTGTTTAAATATGAGTTCTAACAGTAATAGAATGCAAATGTACAACATAGTCAGGCTGCACATGTAATTTGCCAGTTCTGTAATGCAAAGTCTGTCTGGTATATGATTAAGCTAATCTGATCATTCACAGCAAGAAAGTGGGTTTCATGTCCTGCCTTTTCCAGTACTCTCAACAAAACCATGTTATTTCTATCTAAAGCAGAGTACATCCTGTTGTTTGCTGCATGTGAAGACAAGCAACCTGGTTCCAACCTAGTTTTCTCAACATAGCCTAAAGTTGTTTTGTAGATGCTAGCATAAAACTTATCATAGTATCCTGTGAGAAATAGCACAGAAGGTGTTTGATTTCTGCAGACTAGTCTTTGTACCTGTCTTGACTGCTCCAAGTAGTTGTGGTAGGAGGTAATTGCTGTAAGAACGGGAATCACTGCCAGCTGAACATCTGTGCGAGAAAACCCCTCTGGAGTCTTTTTCAATCGCTCTGAGATGAGACGATCTGTCACCTACACACGCAGAAGAGATCAATAAAGATTGAATTCACTCACAACATAATATCCAGTGTATGGATCTGTATTTATGTGCATAAAGTCAGGCTACCATGCAGCAGAGTGTAGAACACAGCTGATCTAAGTTGCATGGTGATGTGAGCAGCAACACTTTGTACTGCAGCATCCATGGCAGCTTGTCAAGAACCAGCTTCAGCACCTTCCAATCCGTCTCCTGTAAGAGAGATAAATCATATCCGAACCTTTTACAGATAAAAGGGAAGTCACTGCAATTATCGGTCACTGCTTCTGCATTCTAACAGCTGCAATGCCTATGATTTAATTCTGATATGAATTCAATACTGTCTGCCAATCAGAAAAGAAACCTGACTTAAAAAGACGAGCTAAATGGGCTTGTTCCAGGGGGGTGCATCTAGCCCCAGTGTAAGATATCTAAGGATTACTCTGAACTTAAAATGTATAGCAACTCTAGTTGAGTCTAAGAATAAAGATACAAAACTAGGCATGAGGCCAACTGTTTAACCACAGAACGTATATATGAACTGTGCAATGCTGTTTGATACAATAATTATTGTGTGTACCATCTTGAGGCACTGCAGGAGGACACTGAAGGCAGGCGAATAGGAAAGGTAGGCTGAGCGTGTTGAGGCTGCTGAACTGGGAGGAGCAGCAGGAGGAGCAGGGCTGCCAGCAGGAGGAGAGGTTGAACCTGCTGGCTTCTTTTCACCAACACGTTTCTCTGGTTCCCTGAAAAACAACAAGAACAAAAGCAAGTGACACAATGTTAGAGAGCTGTCAGTAAGCTCAATACCTTTAGTAAAGGAAATGTTTGTGTTCTCACCCTATATCACAGTAGCAATAAGGGCTGAATCTCATGACACCATCTTTGTTTGGGGCCCCAAGACGGTGAAGAGAGTCTGCACGCATCATGAGGAAGAAGTCAAACACCTGAGAAGAAAAAGGAGGAATCAACAAAGAAATGATGTAATAAGAGGTAAAAACATTTGAGCAGTGACAGATCACCTACCTTTAGTCTAATAGTGGAGGCGATAGTTGAACAGTACTTGTTCTTGTAATGAAGCTGCAGGTGGCTGATAAGCAACTCATAAACACGACTCGCATGGCTGGCTGGCAGACTGTAAAGTTTGCTCTGTCAGAAGAAAAAGGATAACATGTTATCACCAGGTAAAATATAATAAATATTTAGTTTATTTGATAAACCTTGATAATCTTAGTTTTGCTAGCTTAATGAAAGTCTTAGGCAGCATGCAACATTTCATATCAATTTAACACACTATAAATAGTTCACTTCTAATAGTTTGTTTTGTTTTTTTTCTTCCATCTCATGACCCTTACCATGTACCTAACAGTTGGCTAAGTATCATGAAATGCAAGCACATGACACCACACTGGCAAAAATATCCAACATTACAAAACAGTAATTACAGACACAACATAATTACAGACTTTGCAGAGTGGTCACCAAGAAGGCTGAAATCTATCGTCATCAACAGTTAATGATTAGAGCTTAATTATGGGATTAATAACTGCCGGGCCAGAACAAGAAGCAAGTCTTGAGTCTGAGCGATTATGTTTAAGATTTTATAAACTTCACACATTGCTCCAAGGATCGATTTTTATTGTAAATCAACTTTGTTTAAGAAAATACAACATTTGTATTAGTCCGTAGATAAATCATGTTTTGCTGTCCAGGTATATACATCAATTTACATTCGATTTATATTAATAAAACTGGATGACACCTGAGAAGCTGACAGGCAGGTCTGTTAAGCTTCCGACATTAAGCATTAGTTTAGTCTTTCCATCATTAAAAGTTTTAGCTGCTAACTCATTTCATTAAGAGGATTTTTTTAAGTTACGTAAGCAGCAGCTAGCACTAGTTGGAAAAAAAAAAGTTTTCCTTTAATACATTTTTAGGCCGGAGAGGGCAGTCGATAGGTATGTGTCAGATAACCAGGTCAGAGTACAGTCACTGCAGCATGACAGCAATGCAAAGACGCAGTGAGGCAACATAACAAAAACTGTTTTGGGTTTGGTTAATTTGGACAAATTAATTGTCCAATTTTTTGTTTGTGAATTACATTTTCTTTGCTTGTTATATTCTCAGCGTTTTGTGCCATAAAGAGATCTTTGAGCTCTTAATGGTAAAATGTCGCCAAATAAAATGACATTTACAGTCTGACAGCAGTCAACAAAGCCAATTTTAGTCCATTTTAACGTGTATTGAACTGTTCTGGGGGTAGGGGGATTTCTCCATTGATTGATGTCATTTGATGCCCTACATTGTGATAAGTCACTGTGGAAGAAACTATGTCTTAATATTCTATTTTAACTCACCCACAACTCTTCACATCTACTACTTTTATGTATACCTGCAGGATTTCAAGCAGGCCCAGAATAGCAGTCCTGACGTCCTCCATAGGAGACTCTGCTGTGGGGTCTCTCTCAGAAACCTCTAGGGGCCCTGAACACACCAGAGAGCGGCTAGACACCTAAAAAATAATTATAAAATGGAGAGAAGTAATGACATTGTGACAGAAATGGGGCAGTTTTGTGTGATTGCATGTACTCTTTTTGTACCCGTTCAATGATGTCCAGCAGGCTGGTGAAGTGGTGCGTGTTGCAGCCCTCAGCGAGGTCTACTAATAGCTGAGTAGCCTGTTTTCTAACTGCCAAGTCCCGGTCTTCAGCAATCCCACTGAGCTGGGGAATCACCACCATTTCAATCAACTCATCCTGGAGAAAAAATAGAAAATAAGCAAAGAACACAAAAAGGAAAAGTATGATTTTTTTGAAAATCATAAACGGAGCTTGTACAAATGTGTCAAACATTTGTACAAGCTCCGTTTCAAAAATAAATTGCATGTAAATAAATTTTGGGAGGCTCAGAAGTATGTCAGCATCTGAGTGGTGCTTGCTACTATCGAAATATCTTCTTCAGTAAAAATTGGAACTATGGCAAGAGAAATGCACCAGAAGCTTTTCAGTCTGGACAGCGGACTGGAATTACACAGGTTTCTGATGTGAGCGTGTATGAGAGAGCACAGACCTCATAGAGCTGCCGGTTGGTACTGAGAACGAAGGACAGGATATGAAGCACTTTGATTCTTATCACACTGCGAGTCTCGTTCCTTTCACAGAGCAAAAGGGTGAGATAACAGAAAGGGACAGCGGAGATTAAGATACTTCAGAGATAGAACAAGAACGAGATCGAACATCACAAGGATAATACTATAACCTCCCTGAGATATATACGTGTGTCAGTGTGTGTGTCCTACCTGAAGAATTTCTCCATGAGCCGGTGAAGGCTCTGAATCCAGCCTTCTTTAGCAGGCTGGATAGACTGAGCCCTGTAGGAGATAAGTGTCAGCACTGATGCATCCTGCAAAAGATAAGATTCAGATTAGTGGGGGGGGGGGCAACGCAGTGTAAGAGGTCTAAATTACAACAAAAGTTGGAGGAGGACAGAAGATAATCAAAGCACTAACTGGTCTTTTATCAGCACATTTCTCCACCAGGCTGAAAAACTTCTCAGTGGAGCCGTGGTAACCGTTTTGTTCATAAAGCTCTTCCACGGTGGTCAACAGTTCATAAACAATGGCCTTTAGTTCCGCACTGCCTATTGTCTGTGAAAACAAGAGGCACACCACTTGGTCAAGCTAGAACCATTACTTTTTATTCTGTATACTCAACCAGATAAAAACATAAAAATTAAAAACTACAGCTCTGCATATTTAATTTGGAAAAAGTCCTTCCTAAAACAAGCCCAAATGGGATTTGGGTCTCCAGCTGGAATCAAACAACAACAACAAAGGTGTTAACTACTACACTATGAAGCATGGTCAATCACAAGTGAAATATATTTTCAAGAACCTGAATCTGTTGCAACAGTCGCTCTATGATGCCGAGTAGGATGTCCCATGTGACCACTTGTAGCTCTTTACCGTACTTTTTGATGAGTCTTGTTATTGAAAGAACAATTTCGTAGGAGACCACCTCGTTGGCACATGACATGGCCTGAGGGACAGAAATAAAAGTCACTTATTCAGCACAGTCATCATATCAAGTGCAGTCATTTTACCCCCGTATAATCTTTCAACCTCAGGTTTGATCTAAACACATGGCAACAACTTAAAGTTTGACTACATCCTGCATGAAAGAAAATATCTGTATGACTTTGAACACAAAAGTGAAAATCTATGCCACGGGTTTGGAAGTCAGACAGTCTGTTCTTTTCACCCTATTGTGCAGATTTCCAGCTCCATATTTTTGATGCAAAGCAAAGCTATTCTATATTAGAGCATCTTTGTGTCAAAATTATCCTCATTTATCTTACAATGGACCTTTTTGCAGCTCCTCTTTTGTCCGCTGTCTAAAACAAGCAATTTTAGGCCTCATTCAATCCAGAAGCACAAAAAAAGTTTCATAATTCTTTGATTTTTTTTTTTTAATGAATTCTTAACAATAATAAAGCCACAAAGTAGAATATTATCCCGAATTTAAAACCACTTCTTTAAGCCAATTTTCTACTTACTGGCTCCTCCTTGCAATCAAAAACATTTGAAAACCATGTGAGTGGGGTTGCTGTGCTCACAGACAGAGCCCTGTGCTTGAAATGACCACAAGAACGACTAGCGATGGGAATCAAGAACAAGTTCTTGTACACAACAAGTTCCGAGTAGCCCAGTTCCCTGGAACTGTTAGTCTGCTTGCCTATCGAGCCCACTTATCGGTTCCACTTGCACTACAATCAGCCAATTTGTTTGCGGGTCGGAGGTGGAAGATGGTGGCACAGTCTACAGCATGGATATGAACATTCGTTTTATTGCACAAAATGACGAGGACATGATAGTAAAGTGGAAACTGCATCAGAGACAGAAACTGCAGTATTATGCTGGTAGCACAATTTTGGCTCATTGCAAGCATCTACAGAGACCGCAGCATGCTAACACTAAGCTAACCAAACACCATGCTAACACCAAGTTAGATACCTAAATAGTAAGAGAAAGATCAAATGTGAGTCCTTATTAGGATAGGGATTTGTGTTGGTGTTTGGGGCTGAAGCCTCAGGTTTATATAGTTAAATAGTAATTATGAGAGTGTGTTTCAGCTATTTTACAGAGTAACATGAAAGTAATATAGGAGTATAATGAATTACTTTCTCTTTGGGGTAATTAAGTACCATACTGCATTACAAAAAAGTGTTCTGTGAAATCTTTTTTTTAGTAATGCTCCAACCTTGATCACAACAAAAATGGGAAATACCTCCAACATGAGCATACATTTGACTCACAGCATGCAATTAATTTGCATGAATGTAATGTCTTTGATACGCTGCACAGCAATGGTGGTCACTCTCAAAGTGGACCCAGTGAGAACTCAATGAGCAAATTCTTATAAATTCCCATCCTTTTTAAGGAAATTTGCTCTGAATGACATTTCACAGATTTAAGACCAGGGGAGCAGAAAATAAGTAAAAGTATAATAAGTCCTTATAAAACATTAAGAACTCCAGTGTGCAAGAGAGGCTTACCACCATAAAATCCTATCAGTTAAATTTTTGATTATGAGATGTGGACTTGACCCTCAGTATTATAATCTCATTGCAAAACTGCATGTATATTTATGTGAGTTACCTTGTAGAAAGATGGCAGAACAAGCGTCGGTGTATTTTTGAGTGCAGGCAGTCTGTGTGCGCCCCAAAGCGCCATTCCAACAAAGAAAACTGCTCCTCTTAACAACGGTGCATCCTCCATATACACCCTGGTGGAGGGACAGATCAAAGAAGAACTGCACCATACCTCCAAACTTATATATGCTCATTCACACAAAGTCAGAAATATTGTATATTTAACCAATAATACCTTTCCTCCATAATGCGACACATGGTGTAAATTGCACTATGGCCGAGGTGAGTCCCCAAAACCTTTCTCATTAACTGAAGAACCAGAGAGCAAAACAAAGCGTAGGGACAACAAACGGCACAGAGGAGGACACAGTTATGAATTATGTCCCTTCAAATCATAGACTTCAAACAAGAGGCAGAATTGTATATATGCAGGTGTGTTCTTGCCTCACCTTCCAACAGGACTCGCAAAACTCTTTGACGTTGACCGTACGGCAGAGTGTGATTATGAAAACGGTTAAAGAGTCGGAGGGCAGGCAGTTGTAACACACAACTGCATCGAGCACTTGCAGAGCCACCTGGAAAAATACAAAGGTTGGAAATACTAGTGACCACCAGCGCTACAAAACAGTCTGAGGTTCACAAATCAAAAAATATGGTAGGGCTTGTCTAAATGGTAGGTTTAACTGAAGCTAATGATTGTGATTTACTCAAAAACATTTACTTTAATACATCAGATTAAAACCATCTCTAGCTTTGGCGTACAGAGTTTTCACATATAATAAATATATGGACACTGGACAGTTATTCAGTAATTTTTCTTAAACCTGCAGGTTCGTGAAGGGCCTGTTATGTATTTACTAAACAAAAACTGCACCTTCTTTTGAAGAGGAATCATAAACATGTCGTGCAAAGGCCATTACACACTGAGGGTGTTGCAAAAAAAAAACAGTTGCAAAGTTTTTGTGAAAAATTCCTCCTCAAACTGCAAAAAAAACAAAACAAAAAAAACCCAAAAGACTGACGAAAAAATAAATAAAGTGAAATTGGCATCAATGTTGATCCTAATGTTTCTAAACCAGAAAAAGAAGAAACTGAGCAGCAACAAGGAAATTTGAATGTTTTGCTCCAGAGATTAAAACAGTATCACGACCGCTTTTCTACATATTTCAGGATGTCAGTGGGGCAGTTTGAGCTTTTGTTGGCACACTTGGAAACACGTCTGAGGAGGCAGAGAAATACTTTCAGGAGTAAATTGATCTTGAATAGCATCAAACTGTGTCTCTTAGGTAAAACAGTACTCTTTCACCATTTCCATGCTACAAGTGTCCATCTTGCCAAATGCAGTGGTTTAAGCGGTCAGATGTGTTTATTTGCAACTGGAAAAAAAAAAAAGTCCCCAAAAATATTTTTAACATGCAAAATGTTTGCACAAATGTTTGCTGTCCAGTGTGTAAAAACCTTTAACTGTCAAGTAATTTGAAATACCAACCTCAATATCAGTCGAAGACGTCGTTCTGTTGCACAGCAGGCAAATTTTCCTGCAGAGAGCACAGAAGAACGAGTAGGAAAAAGAGACACTGAGACCAATTGCTGAGTAAGAGAGAATCATTGTGTGTGTGTGTGGATTTCTCTGACTCACTGGACCATGATGGAAACATTTTGGTCCAAGTAGCAGCTATTGAATTTCACCAGATTAACAAGAACATGGAGAAAGTCAGATGTAAGGCCTATATCCATCCACAGGAGGACAAAGCGTGCTGAGAGAGGAAAGCAAATAACATAGAAAGAAAAAAAAAATTCATGTGAAAAGTATTAATGCAGGTCAATACACTATGGCAAATAAAACTATTCACAGTAGTATAAACACAACAGTTAAAAATACTACTAAAAAAGTAGCTCAAATAAGGCTTACTGGGATCAAACTATCTTGGATGTGGGTATTTGTCCTATGAAAGGTTTCCCTACCACCTTTGAAAAAAAAATAAATCCTGAAAGAAACAGTTGAGGGTATTGTGTGCGGAAAAAAGAGCTATTATTAGAATTTTTAAAAAAAACATTGTCATCATTGTACCCGAAATGAAAAACAACTGATTAAAAAAAAGAAAGCAAACTGTTGTATTACATAATATCAATAGAGTCAATGCACAAAAAGGGAACAGTGAACACGAGTTGAACCTAATCAGCTGAGGTGTGACACAGCCAGAAATTTATCAGTGATTAATAGTGGTTACTTCAAAGCTGATGTTTTGCTTTATTCAGAATTCCTTATATTTATTTTCCAGATTTGTTTTTTTTAAATGCACAAACACAAATATTGCAACTGATAAAGAAAGAGGATTAGTCTGTTTTTACCTATGTCCTCTTCCAGGTATGTGATATCCTTTCCATTCTCTGTTAAAGCCTTAAACACCTCCAGTCTGTCAGAAAGGTCTTCATTGCACGGCTGGTAGTCTCTGATTACCTTGAAAAAGTAGGCTCTCAGAGGGCCGAGTCGCTCACCCTTCACACAAAAAGACTTTTTTTTAAAAACAAAAAACATACAGAAGCTTTTTGCATGTGTCTGTGTGTATGTTGTGTTTTTATACCTGCCCCTGTATAATGGCCCTGAGCAGCTGCAGGACAGCATGTCTGGCCTCTGGTGGCTGCTCTGGAGTCAGCATGTCTTCCACATTTTTCCATACAGCCTCCACTGCATGCTGAACAACATATACACTCAGATTTTAACAAATAAAGAAGACTGCGTACTGTTCACCAAACAACGACAAAAATGGACCGCAGTCAGCAGACTCACCTCCTCAAACTTTTTCATTTTGGCAAGCTCACAGATGTGGTTCATAGTGCGAACACGGTTGCTCAGACCGCAATCTGGGTGGAGCTCCTGAAACGCACCAAAGCAAAAAAATACGTCAAACAGTGGAAGATATGCTGGGAAAAGAATGGGAGACATTCAGTGAACATGCACAGACACTCAGTCGCTTCTGCAGACCTTGATGATGTCAGCCGTAATGATAAACTCGGAGGGTTTAGTGTCACTCTGTTTGTTCGGAGGACGCTGTGTACCGAGCCCAAAGATCCCCTTCACCTTGTCCTTGAGACTCTCCTTGCTTGGTTGTTTATTCATGGCCCAGCCTGAAAGGGTGATGCACAATACAGGCGAGGGACTGGCAGCTGCCTGTCACGGAACCAGACACAGAGCAAGTCACACCTTTTTTCCCCCCTTTAAGCTTATTAGTTAATCATTTCCTGTGGATTCTAAATGTGGATTCATATGTCATTCACTGCTGATAACATAAATGCCACCCCCCCACCTCCACCTAACTAATATTATTATGGAAATGTGTAAACCTTCCTTCAATAGATTTAATGTATTGCCAGGTATAGAAATTACAGTTGAGGTAAACAACATGCATGGGACAAAAAGAACATGGGAGCACAGTTTAGCTTTGCAAAGTAGCATCAGTACAAATCATAGCATTTCTTGAACAGATGAGACTAAAGTGGAGCTGTTTGGCCATAATGTACACCCATGCACATGTTGGAAAAAAACAAAAACAAAACAAACATAGCATATTAGTACTTAACACCACCTGTCAGCACAGTGGTGGACAGCTGATGATTTGTGCTTGTTTTGCAGCTATGAGACCTGGACACCTGTCACTCTTTGGTGTACAGAGAAGTTCATGGTTGGCTCAAAGTATTCTAGAGGCAATCTTGAGGCCATCTAACTGACAGCAGAAGCTTGGCCCAAATTGGGTCATGCAAAAAGACAATGAGTCCAAATACACCTGTAAATCTACCAAACAAAAAATGGCTGAAAAAGAAAAGAATTAAAGTGCTGCAAGTCCAGACCTCAGCCCAGTTGAAATGCTGTAGAAGGACTTTAAGAGTGGCTTTACTAGCTACTGAAAAATTATATATACTTACTACTCACATGAGTCTGTAGAGTCGTGTGATAACCCTTTCACGTGACTGTATATACATTGAGAATTAGTACAGATTTACACATGGCACTGTCCATCTGTCCTGTCAGCTTTGTGCCGGCAAACTGTTCTACAGTCCTCTGATGAAAACCTAAAAAAATAAGCTTAAACATTTCAGTTATTCCCTGGACTGCTTCCTCGCCACAAAAATGGTAACACCAAAAATACATATAACAAATAGTTATTTTAAAAATCAGCACTGGGCCATAACTTCACAACCAGTAGATTACCAACAGTAACCTGTCAGCATATTTTTAAACTGTCTAAGCTGGAGCTGGGCTCTGGAAACTGTTCAGACCAGATATAATGAGGTGTATTAAGTCAAGTCATATTTCAAGTGAAAAAGTCCATCTTGGAAAGTAAAATGAAGGTTAATACATGGGTTAAACAGTGGATTTTCACCTGTTAGCACAAGGTTAAAAACACAAGTGAGGTCAAAAGGCCAAAAAGACTTATTTTTAGCTTATATGAAGTCTGTGCTTAGCAGGTGGAGAAGCTGATAATAAGAGATTGCTAAACGACTCCAGTTTATCCATGTCCATATCTGTAATGAAGTGTGTTTTATATTTCTTTAAAGGGTTGCATATTATTGTACTGTGCATGTGAGCTTAGACCATACAACAGCAAAATAAACTTGAGCAACAAGTTTATGACATTACAGGTGGGTCCACATAGCACTACAAGCCACTGTTTAAGCAGGAGTAAAGTTTGACACTGCAGCCTGTAAATATGTAAACCCATGGGGCACGTTTAAAGAATTTGCTGTCATGTGGACTTGACAGAGATAGAGGGGAGGGGAGGTGAGCAGACGGACAACGGCTGGTCTGTTTCAGTCCAACACCAGCAGCAACAACAACAACAACAACAGCAGCAACGTTGCAAGGTAGGCTCGAACCAGAGTTGATATATCTGCGGATACAAGTCAGCCTAAACACTTCATATCAGCACAAACGTAGTGTGGCGTTGCTAAACCCTCTCAGCTTCGGTTCACAGTGGTTGTAATAAGCTAGCATTTCTCTGTTGTGGCACTGCCCCTCCTACCCCCGGCCACCTTCTCCCCCTCTCATCTCACCTCAGTGAAGTTGAGTCGGTTTTGGTTTCATTCAGTCGCTGCTTCGTCAGATTGCAGCCAGCCGAGCCGCCCGCTTCTGTGCATTGATATAACTCTGTCTTAGCAGCCGAAGGCTCGCTCCCAGCACCCCTACTCCTCAACCGGATGACACACTAATGCTCTGACAGTGGGACTTCCTACAAAAACACGTTTGCCGCACTGCCTCGCGGGAAATGTATTTTTTAAGGGCAGACTAAATACGAAGTATGCTAGTCCGTTTGTTAGCAGTATGAGTTTTTGTGTTGTGGCACAAGCGGGAAAGCATAACATCTACAAAGAAGTAAAGCGCAGGTAAAGTTTCCTATAGACTATATAAAAGTGTTTAGCCGTCAAAATTTAGCATAAAGTAAGACGGTTTTAGCTGTTAAGCTAGCAGCTAGCTTACCGTGCTGCTGTTAGTGAAGTTGGTTCCTTTTTGACGCTACAAGCTGCAATGTGGCCAGGGGTCCTGTGAGTGGCGCTTATGGACAAGGTAATACAAATATTTTTATTTTTGGGCTCTGGACAAAAAAAAAACACACACACACAAAAGAACCTGGCTATATTTCTAGGACAGAAGTTGGACTACCACAAGAAATTCTCTAATATTTGGCGAATACAACTAGCAGCTTCCATTAACCCTACTGTGATAATCGGTTCTCAAACTTATCAAAATATAGACACCATGACAGGATCGGCTCCACACTGATGGTAAAGTGGTACCTTTGGGTCAAAGGCACTGCTCTAAACACTCTCTTTCAGTCCATCCAGCTGTTCAAACCTTCTGTTTGTGAGGGGCAGCCAATCAGAGGAAGGTTGGCTTAAAAGAGAGTAAAGGAAGATTATCAAGACCCAGTATAAGATAAATAAGGATTATGTTTCATTTGTCACTCATGTAAAGCCACATAAAGCTTAGTATGGTCTAAGAATAAAAACATGGATTTGGAAATGAGCAGATTTTGTAAGTTATCATTATTATTATTATTATTATTATTATTATTATTATGCAGTCCTGAATAAAATGTAATTATTTAGTGACTCTCTTACGACATCATTGTCGACTTCTATTTATAAGACAGTTATATTGGGGGGGGTTCAGTACGTCTACAGTTAAACTAATAATATAACCCTGACCCGTTTTCAGTCGCAATTGAGTATCGTGTAGGTTTTTGTTTATTGTTTTTTTTATATTTTAAAAGTAAATTGGCAATTCCACCAGGAAGTGTAAGTGTAATCTCATATATCAAAAAAATATTGTTTTATTAACAGAGCGGAAGATTTATTTTTTAAATCTTCAAAATAAAATCGAGTCTTTGTGTTTATGTCATTCTTCCTCTTGCAGGCGAATTCAGCTCGTCAGCTCCACCCGCGATCCAAAAACTACGAATGAGAAACTAACTTCAGCAACAGTTCAATGCTTCACGTCCGCTGCAGCGCGCGGGTCTGTTATGTAGTCCGAGGTGTTATAATGACTTCTCCTTACTTCATGGAGAACAGGTCTGTTATGACTCGGAGTGCGAGTCAAACTGCTGGCCGCACACCTGCAGCCTCTCTCAGGACCAAACTCACCAACAGACGGAGGAACGAGGACCCGGTCTGCGCTGTGCCAGTGAAGGTGGAGGTGGAGGAGAAGAGCGTGTCAGAACTAAGAGCTTCGTCTACTCCTTTATCAGCCGGTAACGCTAACCACACAAACTGACCACGTACGTTGGTACACGTGGATACAAATTAATTAACTTGAGCTGTTTTGGTGGCAGAAGGCTATTGCGCTTGCGCATATTCTGGAGCAGGTTGATTTGCTTTGCTTACCAATTCTGCAGTTACACCTTTACATCTTAAAAAAGCGACTGGCAGGTGAAAACCAGGCTTTGTCATCACCTTTCTCGCCCAGTGTGCAGGAGTTATCAATGAACACTACAGGGCACAGAGTGAAAGATGTTGTTTCTTTTGTTCTGCGAATGTGAAATAGAAATAGGTGAAACAGGTGAAATAGAATTATGAACGTGCAGGATATAAGGTTTTGTGCATCCATAAGAGAAAACTGACCTTTACACTCAAGAGACAGATTTTGTACTTGCGACTGAGTCTGTGCTAATAAACAGGGAGTTCAGTTTATCCTGCACAAAACCCTGTTTACACTAATAAAGGTCGCTCTACAGCAGGGATGTCAGTCTCATTTTACGTCTTGGGCCACACACAACCCACTTTGATCTTAAATGGGCCAGAGCAGTAAAAAATACCCTTTCTGTCAGTGTAAAGATATTTAACTATGCATTTATAGAAAAAGAAGAGTCATTTCAACACTACACTTTGGTAGCTCATTGCCCAGACTACCCTTAATCATAATAAAGTGGAAACATTTGGTTATTTCACAGGAAATTTCCTATTTTTATCATTTTTTTTATTTATTACTGTGCATACAGTGTAACAAAAAAAAAAGTACAGCCATCGACAGTGATCCAGTGGGCTGGATTGTAGTGTTTGCTGGGCCAATTTTGGCCCAAGGACCTTATGTTTGGCACTCCTGCTCTGAAGCATGTCTCTGTAATATTTGCCCTACTATATGAACATTTTGAGCCTCTTTGTTGCACCTCTTTGAAGGCTGAAACGAATAACTCTGTTCGAGAAGATTTGTTTCCACAAGATGAAATTCAAAAAATGTACTTTTTTGGGCAGACACGTTTTTGTACTCCGAATTGGAAATTGTTGTTCATGCCTTTATTTCATCAGGTCTGATTTTTTTTTTTTTTTTTTTTTTAGTTAATTGTTGAATTAGAATTCATTGTTGTTTATTACTCACATCTGTTGGTAGTTCAGAATTCCACCGCAAGGCTTCTGACTAAGGCTACTAATAATAATAATAATAATAATAATGGATTGGATTTATATAGCGCTTTTCAAGGCACCCAAAGCGCTTTACAATACCACTATTCATTCACTCTCACATTCATACACTGGTGGAGGCAGCTCCAGGTGTAGCCACAGCTGCCCTGGGGCAGACTGACAGAAGCGAGGCTGCCATATCGCGCCATCGGCCCCTCTGGCCAACACCAGTAGGCAGTAAGGTAAAGTGTCTTGCCCAAGGACACAACGACCAGGACAGAGAGCCCAGGGATCGAACCGGCGACCTTCCGGTTACAGATGCGATTCCCAACCCCCTGAGCCAATACTGAACTATCACATCGTTACTAATTCAGTTGCACTGGCTCTCTGTGAAAATCGTTCCACTTTAAGATTCTGGTTTTGACTTTTAGAGCTCTGCATAGTTGAGCACCAGTGTTCATCAGGTCCCTGAGGTCATGTGATCAGGCCCTGCTGGCTGTGGATCATATAAGCGTGTGAACTAAAGGAGATTGTGTTTGCAACATTGGCCCCAAGATTCTGGAAGTCTCTTACTCTGAGCTTGAGATCTGTTGTCATTAAAAAAAGACATAATTTGCTTGTTCAGAAATAAGTGTAAATTTTACACAGTGGGCTCAGTATTTCAAGTCTCTTTCTTTAAAGGGTTTTTAGACAGTCTTAATGAGTTTATACAAAAACATGAAGCTAATCTGCTTGTCTGATTAGTTATTAGAGAACCTGCATTCTTTGTGATGACCAGCAGGGGGTGACTCCTAACTGCAAAAAAAAAAAAAAAAGAGTCTAGTTATATAAAAGTCTGTGAGAGAACCACTTTACTTCTATCTTGATTTATGGCCTAAATAAACTTTTTTCCTAATAAACATTTGTTCTTAATTGTTAAGTTTCAAAATTTATTAAATACAACTTGATTTTCATTTTGTAAATAATTTGTCATAGCAACCATATGAACCATGATATGAACATTGACCCAATTAAGGTGAATGGGACTGAAAATGTTTTGCTTTTATAAAATAATGATAAAAAGACAGTGTGCGAAGATTATAGGGGTTTTTTGTTTGTTTGTTTTTTAACCAAGATGGTGAAATTATTCCAACATTCAACATCTTTAGATGTTGAACTGGTTGGAGAAATATCTTATTTATAGTGATTTTCTTTTTGTGATTTTGTTTTGGTTTTTTTTGTTTGTTTGGGGGTTT
Source organism: Astatotilapia calliptera (assembly GCF_964374335.1). Lineage (NCBI taxonomy): Eukaryota > Metazoa > Chordata > Actinopteri > Cichliformes > Cichlidae > Astatotilapia > Astatotilapia calliptera. The sequence continues at coordinate 10,316,905 of NC_137427.1, read as the reverse complement.
TTTTTACATCAAAACTAGTCTTTGATTAATTAGATTATATTAGATATCATTTGTGTTTTAATTTTTACCTATGGTGCTTACTGTGGTGCCATGCTTCCGCTTGTTCAGGTCGTGAACCCCTCCACGAGGCACCGGTGCAACCAAAAACCGAAGCTTTAACGGAGTATCCACACAGCCGCAGGAGGAGACAGTTAAAGGTGGAATACGAGAAGGATGAACGTGTTTCTCCCATGAAAACTGAGCGCTGGGAACCTGCCGACTGGAGGAAACAGTTAGGATTCATTCGTGAGATGAGGAGCGGTCGTGATGCGCCTGTAGATAACATGGGAGCAGAGAAATGCTATGACATGGAGGCTCCTGCGCATGTAGGTGTGGGGTGGATATTTTAAGTCCCCTTAAATAGAACCTGTTAATTCCTCTGTTCCATCTGCAGGTGAGACGTTTCCAGGTGCTGGTGTCACTCATGCTGTCCAGTCAGACAAAGGACCAGGTGACAGCAGCAGCTATGCAGAAGCTCAGAGCACACGGCTGCACTGTAGAAAACATACTCGCTACAGATGATGAAAAACTGGGAAAACTCATCTATCCTGTCGGCTTCTGGAGGGTAAAACAGATGGTGTCCATAGCTGTTAGCACGTTTAATCAAATTTCAGTAAATAAAAGTTAAATATTAATATTAACCTGGTTTCTCAGCTGTGTTCTTTGTTGTGTCCTCTTGGTTTCTTACCTGTTCTTCTTTAGAATAAGGTGAAGTATCTGAAGCTGACATCAGCCATGTTACAAAAGGAGTTTGGAGGGGATATCCCAAGCAGTGTTGAGGGGCTGGTCCGTCTGCCGGGAGTTGGACCCAAAATGGCTCACCTGGCTATGGACATCGCCTGGGACCAGGTGTCTGGCATTGGTAGGGACTTCCATCTCTTAAACATGCAGAGACAATTGGCTAACCTCCCAGAAACTGATTAAGAAAAATTCTAGATCAGTGATTCCCAAAGTGTAGGCTGAAGCCCCCTGGTGGGCCGCAAAGGTAGTGCAGCTGAGTCACAGTAATAAATGGTAAATGGCCTGTATTTGTATAGCGCTTTACTAGTCCCTAAGGACCCCAAAGCGCTTTACACATTCAGTCATCCACCCATTCACTCACTGGTGATGGCAAGCCCACAGCCACCCTGGGGCGCACTGACAGAGGCAAGGCTGCTGGACACTGGCACCACCGGGCCCTCTGACCACCACCAGTAGGCAACGTGTGAAGTGTCTTGCCCAAGGACACAACGACTGAGACTGTCCAAGCCGGGGCTCGTGCCTTTCTCTTGATTGACCAGTCTACTAATTCCCTTATTTTTACCTCTATTAATAAGTGAAGACACATCAGTGGTTTTGATGTGTCGTCATATTTGATGTTTCTGCCGCATTGAGAAATCATTGGTTTGTAAAATGATGTATGCACTACGTTTGAGAAACTTCAGAAATTACATCCTTTGGTATCACACAGCTTTAAAACAAAAAATGAGCCTTATATTCATCGTGTAGTTACGACGCGTTGCAGGGTTCTTCTGTTTGATTGCATTAGATTTATTCAGGTGCACCGAATAAACTGGCAACTTAGAAGTATTGTGATGAGACTAGGCTTTCATTTGTATTGATCATTTTTGTCTAGGTGTGGACACACATGTGCATCGTATATCTAATAGGCTGGGCTGGCTCAGGAAGGCGACCAAAAACCCAGAGGAAACACGGAAGGCCCTTGAGGAGTGGTTACCCAGGTAACAGCATGACAACTCACTGCTGATCCGCGAAACCTGATTAACTTGTGATCAACAAACCTATAAAGATGTCCAGGATTGATTTAGATACGTACCATACATCAGCGCTGCCAGTGGTTAATGTTGACTCTTTAACGTTTGACTGACAGTGGGAAGCAATGAAAATCAAAATGTGGAAATCTGGGAATTTATTTTTAGAATGCAAAATAATAATCAGTGCTCAACAACATGCAGATCTCACTATATTCTTCTGATGTCACGATATACCAGAAATGACAATATAATACTACACTTCTTTGGTCATAGATTATACATCTGATATTGTGAGAGACCGACTCCCAACAAATAATAAACAGGAAATTATATTTTTTCATTTAATTAGAATTTGACAGCATTTCTTGATTAAAAGTTACTTTATCTTCTTTTAATAAAAAAACAGATGAAAGCAGCTTTAATTAGCAAATGTGAGAGCAGTCACTTATAAAGTAAAGAGATCCTCAGGCCAGAGAGCAGTAGATGTCATGGTGACCCATTTTCAATCCATGAAATTTGACACTTTTATAAAAATGTATTGATATGGTGATATTAACACCAGCACCAGTGTGTTCTTCTTAGAGTGCAGTGATATCATTTAATTTACTACAAAAATATGTTTCAAAGTGTAGTACTTCTGTAAAGTCATCAGGTGATGTTTCTCTGTTGCAGGGAGCTGTGGAGTGAGATCAACTGGCTGCTTGTGGGTTTTGGACAGCAGGTTTGTCTGCCCGTCAACCCTCTCTGCTCTGTGTGTCTGAACCAGCACAGCTGTCCATCTGCCCACAAGAACTCTCCAGCAAAGAGACCTAAATCGGGATCACCACAGTCTCCAAGTCCAACCTCCTCTTCAAAAATAAAAACTGAACCTAAACAGGAAGCAGCTCTTAAAGATGAGATGATAAATAAGGAGTTACTACCCACATCTGTTTCCCACACCACAAAGAGAAGGCTGAAAACCAAGGTTAATGTTTAAATTTTACCGATGTTTGTGATTTCAGCAGACAGTGAGCACAAGAAGACATATTATGTGTTTACTTATACAGATAGATTTAAAAACATGTATATAAGAATATATTTGACACTATAACAGCACCTTTAAAGGGTAAATATTTTTAATACTTTTCTTTTTTTTACCAAATAAAAAACATGTTACTAATATTTTGTGTAAAGTTTTGTCTAAGAAGAAGAAAATAAAATACAAAAATTATGTAAGTTTTATTTGTGTGGTGTCATAAACTACATTTTCTGAGGCGTGCAGTTTATAGCATTTTAATATTAATTAAAATGCTATAAACTGTACCTAAAAATATTGTACCTAGCATGTACAGGACTTATAGTTAGCATGCAGTATAAATTGTTTTTAAAACTCACATTTTGAGTCTAATATGAACAGGATATAAATTATGACTAAGAAACCTAAGCAAATACCTGAAAATTCATACTCAATTTATCCTGCACAGAAAAGGAAATAAACTGGCCTTTACACTTACATTTAGAAAGGAAGAAAGTAAGCTTCTGTTTGAGGGGATAAGTAGGAGCCAGGTGCTACTAATTAAATACACAAGATGTTTTAACATATGGCTAATTTGGCACATTCAGGTGTGCTTTAGCCTTGTCACTCTTAGGTATGTTGCAACATAAAGAACCTAAAGACTTTTGGAACAATGTCCTTCGGACAGATGAGACCTAAGTGGAAATGTTTGGCCATAATGTACACTTTTGTAGAAAACCAAATAACAGCGTGGTGGTGGAGAGAAGGTGATCTGAGCTGCTTTTGCAGCCACAGGACCTGGGCACTTGTCAGTCATTGAGTTGACTATAAACATATCTGTATATCAAAGTGGGCTGTTCTAGAGTCTAATGTGAGGACATCTGTCCAACAGCTAAAGCTTGACCCAAATTGGGTCATGCAACAGGACAATGGCACCAAGCAAAGCAGCAAATCTATGAATGGCTGAAAAACAAAAGAAGATGTTGATGTCAAAGAACTTTGAAGCCTAATTGAAATGCTATTGCAGAACCTTAAGAGAGATGTGCATCGAAGGATGCCCAGAAACCTCAATGAATTGCAGGAATGTTGTAAAGAGAGAGTGAGCCATAATTTCTCCACAAGAAGAAAGAAACTGATACATTTATACAGAAAACACTTCCTTCATGTTATTCTTGCTAAAGGCAGATCTACACACTATTGAAACATGGGGTGTACTTTGTTTTTCGCATGAATGCAGAGAGTCCTATGAAAGCTTTATTTCTAACTATACAGGCTAAACTTAATTAGGCAGGAAGTGAAACTCTTATATGCAACATTTTTCTGAGAAACCAAATAGAAAAATAAAAAAGTCCCCTATGGGTTTGAGCACAGGACCATTTTGCTGTAAAGTAACAGTATTAATGACTGCACTATCAGCCTGCTCATAGACCTAACCAGAGCGCCCAGATAAAACTGTATGTATGCTGCATGCCATAACTCACCGCTTAAAGTGAAAAGACTTGCTTGTTAGTTACACCTGTGTAACAATATTTCTTCTGCAGAAGGTTTAAAAAAATGTAAGAACTTAACACTATGTAAGTCTTAAATATGCACGTACCTCGAAGCTACTTTGAAGTCTGTTTTAGTGATTTAGTTGATGTCTTTAACCAGAGCTGGCTGAGCATCTTGCTTAAGGGTCAGTTATATTATTAGTCAGGTGTGTTTACAGAAGCCTCCCTACAGTTCACTTGTTCACTTATTTTGCCTGTTTGATCGTTACTGTGCAGAAATATTTGCTTTCTTGGGGCTTTTTTGTTGTTGAGAAAGTTAAACGTTTTAATTCTAAGTTTAAGATGTGCACTTGAGACGAGAATCTGCTTCTAGTTCATAAAACGGGAATGTGGAAGTTCGGATCCATCAAAGCTTTTAAAAATGTGCATGTGCATAAATTGTGGGGTTTATTTGTGGGAGATGAGAGAAAACACACACAAAAACACCAGAAAAAAAACTACTATTAAAAGCAGTTTCTTTTTATGCATCCATCACATGACATGTAGACATGTCATGTGATGGACATATCTGACGATATATCTGAAGATAGACCTATCTTCAGATATGTCGTGTGTGGGATTTAATAATGTTCTTTCCTTGATTGCTCAAGGGAAGATCTGCTTTAGCGACCTATGTCTGTCACGGATGATTTTATATGCAAACCTACACGATTAGTATAGATAAACTGTTGCCTATGCAAATATTTACCATGTCAGTGTCTCATATTTACCGATCAGGTTCTCAGTCCTTGCACGTCAACTGTCCTGAATTTCTTTAAAGACTCACTTTGAAAGAGATAAATGCGCGTGCACCAGCTATCACGTCACGCAAGGACAGCTTATATTTCACGAAACATTTTTACCCAACTTTCTTTTTATAGATCTCCGGCAAAGATAAGGCTAAAGGACGGATAAGGCAGATTTCCTTTCTCAGGTCACAGTTTATTCGTGTTTCAACTCCACCTACTTGGAAAAGATTCTGTCTCTCTGGGGAGGCTGTGAAAGACAAAAATGCCCTCAGAAGAACTCTTTCAGTACTTGTTGAGCATGTTTCAAACGCCTGCTCTCACTGATTAAACAAGGTTTCCTTTCAAGCTATATATATATATATATATATATATATATATATATATATATATATATATATATATATATATATAATTTTTTTTTTTTTTTTTTTTTTTTGCTTGGAGAGCGCGGCGTCAGGTGTGCGCTAAGGGGGATAGTCCGTGTGCCGTTGACACCTCCTCACTCTCACCGGGTGGGACAGGAGGACACACGCCCGGCTGTCGAAGAGAATTAAGTTTTGCGTGCCAGGAGCAGCTTTCTAATCTCTGATCTCTTGGATTATTCCTTTCACGGACGGGACTTGGTCCTTGTCCGTGGTTTTTTGTTTTGTTTTGTTTTTTGTTGGGGGGGGGGTTTTAACCACAATTTTACGCGCACTCTGCACAATTTTGTGCGCTCATATTTGCAGCTCTGGATATTTCACGATGGATTAAGCACTCATTACTTTTAGCCTACATTTTAATTTGTTTCATCAGAACAATTGTGGATTAGTTAAAGGCTCACAGGATGCCAAGCGATGCTGATCTTTTGGTCACTGAAGCGCATAACCACTTTGGATTAAAAGCCAGTGCGTTTCCACAGCTCTTAGGCAAAGCACCTGCTTATTCTCCCGAGACCTTCTAACCTGTTTCCCTCCTTTACTGACGCACTGGGATGGAAATCGAGCTGAGACCAAGGCTGTGTTTTTTGGTCAAAGGAGAGCGTGGCTATGGATTTCATCTGCATGGCGAGCGGAATAGAGGAGGACAATTTATCCGCAAAGTCGAGCCCGGCTCCTCGGCTGACCTGGCCGGGCTGCGACCAGGTGACCGGTTGGTGGAGGTGAACGGAGAGAATGTAGAGAATGAAACTCATCATCAAGTGAGTTTTGGTTCGGTAATTTATATTTATTTTCATGTGTTTGCTTGGTTGAAATGATCCAGGAATGCCCATGAACCCTTACATATGCAACCAGTACCTGTTAGACCACTTTCTCTTGCCTGAGGAGTAGGAGAGAGTGGGGTTGTAAAATGGGTCAGTGTGAGCCTTTTGTGATGGGAATGACTTTTTGCCTTTGTCATAACACAAAAGTGCAATGTAATGTAAATGTAATGAGCTGATCAGTTCATTGTAAACAGCTTAGACTGAATGACACATCTAACCATTTTAATATATATGAAACTCCTTGCTGTTACTCCTTTCTCCTCTCTGAAGGTAGTGAACAGGATCCGTGAGGTGCCCCACCGCACCAGACTGTTGGTGGTGGATAGAGAAACAGAAGACTACCTCCGCAGCCATGGCCTGGCCTGCACAGAGGACCTGGCCATTGAGATGGGAACCCTCTCCCCACGTCCCTCTCCTGGGCAGACACCCTGCATCTCTCCCAGAGCTAATTCACCCATGACGCCCAGCTACACTCCTGTGTTTCATTATCCAGCTGCAGAGTCACCCACTCGCATGATCACACAAGGCAAGGTCAAGAGCTCCTCCGTGACTTCAAGTATCGTGACAGACCCGGAGGTAAGAGTGAGCATCAAGACACTTTTTATGAGCACCAGAGGAACAGTTGAGTCTTCAAAATAATTCTATGTGATTACTGTGAACCAATGTGTTAATGTGCTAAGAGTGTGTAAGACCTGATGTTTCTCATGCACTAATCTGTACTTGGCTGGCAAGCTGCCTGGATTCAGTCTCAGACAAGTACTTTTAGAAAGCCTGTTGACTTGTCTTAACAGGTGAGACTGAAAAAATCCAACAATAACAAATCACAAGGCTGACCTCCTGAAACTCGCTTAAATGGGGTTAAAACATTAAGATGAAGGTACATGAATTTCTTCATAAAATATAAAATTGTATGTGGGAGTTTAAATAATTATTATTAATTATGAGGTAGGTGTCTTGGACTGACATTTACAGTGGCACAGTGGTTAGCACTGTCGCCACACAGCAAGAAGGTGCTGGGTTCAAATCCATCAAAAGTGTTCCTGTGGGTTATATCCCTCCCAAAGACATGCAGTTGGTTAGGTTAACTGGTAATTCTAAATTGTCCATAAGGTTGGATGTGAGTGCAAATGGTTGTCTGTCTTACCCCTGTGACAGACTGGTGATCTGTCCAGAGTGTACCCTGCTTCTTACCTTTTGGCAGTTGGGATAAGCTCCACCCCCCCCTCCAGAACCCTTAACTGGATAAGCGTAAAAGGATGGGGGGACTATTTGGGAGGTTAAATCACTTTCTGTTTCATTGAGCTAGCTGTCTTGGACAGAGATGATATCCACAAGAAGTGAAAATGCTCCACCCCATGGTTTCGGTTCATTGCTTGTTTTTTTTCTATGCAGGGGATCAATGTAAAAAATAGGGAGACCGCATGCCTGAAAACTTGATCATAATTATATATTTTTGTAATGAAAAACTATTATTTTGAAGCATTTTATGCATGCTTTGCCTGGCAGTAATAGGGCCACATGGGTAGCGTGGTAAGGGAATATACTATGATGCAACATAGAGGCTGTTTGCATTGAAATTTCAGTCTGTGTTACAGAAGTCTTACACCCACACAGGTTTGCAGAAACACACTTGTTACTTTCCTCTCTAGTCAAAATGCATTGTCAAATATTACTGCTCTATATTTAGCATTTCCTGTGATTCAGGAATCTGCTTAAATATGATGAAAGGTCATTGTTACATCAGTTTTAAGCCACTGTTGTCTCAGACAGGTGCGAACATTTAGAATACAGAATTTAGCTGTAATTAAAGAGTGCTGTCTCTTTGAGCATCATCACCTCTCATTGATGTAATCTGGTTCTTCCCACCTGACTGAACACCAGTGACAAATACAGTGCACAATACAATAGTTATTGTTTAGACAGACTTTTATTTTGAGAATATAGTGTGAAGTTGTAGTTGAAATAGTCTTAAAACTTTGTTCTGTTTTATATACAGAGAATAATGAGGTGAAGTACAGCAGGACTACAGGCTACATTAAAACAGTCGAAAAATGTGAGCCTTCTAGCAAAGTTCTTATTTTGCTTCAGTGAGAGTCTGCATTGCATCTGCCTGCAAAAAATTCTTGTTGTAAATTCTTTGTTAACAAAATAAACACAAAATCATTTAACCCTCTTGAGGCGGGCGTTGCCAATTTGCAACAGTTAAAAACTAACAACCTGATTACCCCACATACATATTTTATGATTTTTTTTTACTCAGGAGTACCACTGCAGGACTTGGTTGTGCATTAGCAACAAAAAGTTTAATTTGAGCCTGAGAGGGTTAAAGTCCTAAATTTCAGTGTGTGTGATGGAGCAAAAACAAAATTTCCAAAAGTGCCCACCAGACCTCAATGTGACGTTGTAATGTCAGTCTTGCTGCAGAAATAAACAGCAACTGGCTGTCAGAGATTTAGCTGTTTGGGATATAAACAAAGAGGACCAGGATCTTTAAGGCCAGTGGCTCACGTCAGACTGCCATCTGTTTAGCTCAAGGCAGAGCAAATAGCGGCTGTTGCTTTGATGGCCATTACAGCAGCTTATTTTCAGGAAAAGGTTTGCATAAAGAATAAAATGAAATATAAGAAATCTCTCTACATCAATGTTACACCACAGCCAACAGCTGCTCAAACTAAAAGTTAACTAAGCTTTACATTATGTTGTGCAGGTGTTACTGTGGCCACCCCCTCTGCAGGGAACAATGTGAGTCTCTAACATATCATTTGCAAGGGCCTTTTCTTTTAGATTTCTGATGTTTTAAAGTTGCTTTGTAGGCACATAATTAGTGTGAAAATATAATACAAGACAAAATAAAATATGACGCAGTGCAGGAAGTGGACCAAAATCCAGGATTCATAGGTAAACCAGGTAAACATAAAAATGAACTTTTTACTAGGAAGCCAAACTCCACAAGGTGCAAAAATATAGAAATCCAGTCCACTTAATTCTAAAACATAAACTGAGAGTCATGAGGGACTTTAAATAGAGGCATTCACAAAAGACAAAAGGAGCCCGCAAATATATATACACAGAAGGGTAATTACTGAAGAGTACAGACAACTGAGAAACAAAATATTCACAGCATAAAACCATATGAGATTAATGCTAACATAAGTAAGGGGAACCCAGACTCTAAAGTAAAGACTCTAAACAACAAAGCACAACAACTAAAACTAAAGATACAAGATAGTTACAAATTAATTCAAAGTCTAAAAACTCAAAAACTGAAAAGCACAATAGAGTTGTAGCTGAAAGGGGCTACATAAATCTTTTTAAAGACCAGAACAAACTGGGACAAATTATTGCTACTGTCCATGGGAGTGGACCTCCTGTGGAGACCTAAAATAAGTGAGCAACCCCACAGCAACACAGCTGCAAAAATCAATACAGCTTCGTACAGTCTTTGTTGTCAAGTCTTCCAGTCGAACAAAATCTCTAAAAGTTGTGTTATAAAGACATCACACACACACACACACACACACAAAAGCAATGTCATTATCAGAACTTTATCCCAACTGTTCCCAAGGCTTGTTTGCTACCTCAGCTCGTAAATGTTTTGAAATAATGAAGCAACCGTGAAATCTAAATTTTACAGGAGAATGTCAGGGATGATTTAAAAAGTACTTATTACCCAAGTGGTACCACGGCACAGATTTATCTGGGCACTAGCTTGTAACCACCAGACACTTAGTTTGTGTCTCCCACTGGTCTCAGAGGCAATGCCACGGGAAAAATAAACCTGGATTGACCATGTTACAGTCCCGACCTTAACCAAACACACTGTGTGACAGGATCAGAACAAGCGTATTCAATCCTGGCATCCTAGAAATATTGATGAAGTTTTGTTGGGAGGAATGCTCCAGAATTCTTACTTGTTGCTGTAAAAGTCTCATGAGTAGCTACAGGAAACATATGATGGAGGATGCTGCTAAAGGATTTTCTATATTATAGTTACATCTGGGATTTTTTTGGACCTGAACTTTTTTTTGCAGCTGCCTGTATCATTTACACAGAAGGATAATTCTGTGCATATGATACATATACTTTTTTGCAGATGTGCACAAGAGACAAAATTTTTATGCCCTTGACGAGCACATCACATACACAGACACAGTGGCTCTAATTTCTCCACTTCTGTGTCATTTGTCTTGTGACTGACATTCACGTCATGGTACGTGTAAATACAGACACATTTTCATTGCTCCGTGGTGTTATTATGGAAGCAGATGCCCATATACAACAGTCTAATATAACTACAGTGTTGGCTGGTATTACAGTTGCACATTGATCTGGCTTAGTCACAGAAATGCTACCTGCATACAGACACACTTCGCTTCCACTTGCTGTGTTCAATTACTCAGACTCAGACTAAAAACAATATATCATTTGTTATTGCTTAGATGTTATAGGATAGATATAGAAAAAAGCATCTGTTAGTGTGCAGATTTCTGCGTTTACCATTCAGTTAATTGTTTTTATTGTCAGATAATTATTAAAATGTGGTTTTCAAGAGCCCAAAAAGGACTTTTTGTCTGACAATTAGAGCAAAAATACAAAGATATTTTAAACCTGAAGCAAGGCTCTAAAACAGTGTTTTCCATTGCAGGCAATTAATTCTGTGTGTTGACCTGCCTATTTGATTATCATTAATATAATATGCAAATATTTTATCTACAGAGGAAAAGTTTTAGATCCTCAAATGGATCAGTTGAGATATTTCCAGATAAGCATGTCCTGCAGTTTTGATGTGTCAGCTATTTTGGGTCAACATGACAAATACAGCTAATCCGTCTATAATATAACAGAGATCTTTAAAAACAGTTGCTGTGTTGTTCCTTAGCTAAAGCTGACAGTCAGGGATGAACCTTTCCGCACTGTAGTTATTCATATATGTTTGCTACTCCTGGAGTTGTGAGTGCTTTGCATTCAGTTTTTGTTTGAGCAGAGAGCACAGCGATCTGTCACAACGCCCTCAGGCCAGCTTACCCATGAAGGTGTAGTCAGAACTGCGTCACTCAACAGTCAATATTAAATGCTACCCTCAGGACAAGGACTAATACAAGTCACTGGTGCAAAACACACAGAGACACACACACACACACACACAAAGCCAGCATGTACCTAGTACTATAAGCCAAAGTCAAGGTCTGAGCAGCAGCTGAGTCATACGCTGTGCCAATTCTTGTCACAGGAGATTAGGCCCTTCATTGGGCTTAATGTGTTTTCGCCAGATCCACTTAGACTACTAATTCAACCTGGCAACCACTACCTTCTGATCAACTTTTAGTGCACCCGCAATATTGTGTAAGGTAAACCTCCACCTTATTCTTTTATCCAACCGAAAGGTGGAGGCAACTGTAGCTGATCCCTGGTGTGATAGCCAATCCATCAAAGAGCTAACCCAGAGAAACAGACAGCCTAACACTCTCACCTCCACACCTGTGGAAGTTTGCACACGAAATGTAAAACTGCATATAGCAAAATATCTTAAGTGTGCAAAAAAACGTCTGTTCTGTTCATTTTGACTCGTAATGTACGTGTGAAACTTATTAGAACTGAATTATGTCAAAAAATAATTTGATATGATCATATTGTCATTACACCATTGTACTGAAAGCTGATACACCACAATGAATGAATGCCCAGAACAATCTGTTGCAATCCAATACAAGAGCCTTGTTATAAATGATATCTTGGGGCAGCTGTACTGTGACGTTTTTGCTTGTTTCTTGTTAGAAAAAAGACATTTTGACATCAAACTAGATTAGGATTGGATAAAAACAAAATATCAACCTAACCAACAATTTCTACATATTGCACATTTAAAGGATCGCCTCTGTGTCAAGAACTCGGAGCTGCTGCTTACTGTATAACAGCGTGAAACGTTACATATTTGATAAATATGTAAAGAATAGTGAGTTCTTCACACAGTTAATTCTTACAGGACACTAGTATGTTCTTTTGAATTAAATACTAAACCCACCTCCCATTTTATCAGACAACCAGTTTCAATGTTGTGGCTAATTGCTGTAAACTGAGAGTCACCAGTTTATAAGGTGGAGTAAGTTCAGATAAAGGATCTTTACGAACCTTATATTGTATTAAGTGTTTATCACATAATTTGCTATAAAATATAATGTGTTTATAGTATACTTCATATCACAGCAAGCTACGCTGACATAGTCGACGTTTTCTTTTCCAGGCATTGAATCTCACATGATTATAAACTCCTTAAGTCTATTACATCGAATCTGCGTTCATGTATTTAATCAAAGGTTCATCATCAATGTCTCTGTTAAACATGGACAAAGTCTGAAACAGTGTTATCAGCATATGTAAAAGTAACCCATATGAGCCAAAGTCTCAGGTTGTCTGACCGACAAGAGTAGGCTGTTTTTTTCCCACTCTTGGCTCTGTATGATGTCATAAAGAGGAGAAAGAGGAGGTATCCCAAATACGGCTCCTGAGTAGTTTTTGCTTCATGGTAGAGCTTATTTCTGCTCTTTTTTTCTTTTAACAAGTAAAAATAATAACAACCAGGCAACAATTGCCACAAAATCAAACGGCATCCATGCGGTATTTAGTTGACACTAAATACCGCATGGTTTCTATTGACAGCTATTTTGTAAAATCCAAATCCTTTGTAAAGTTTATAAAGAGTCCTCAGACCTTTTCAAAATGTTTGCTTGCCCTTCAGTATTGGTGTTATTCTCTCTAATGGAAATTTTTAGGTTGTACATTATTCATCTTATAACATTATTAAATGTTAAGCCTTATCAGTATATCAAACATTATTGAGTTAAATGTTAAGGATTATACTGCATTAATACATACACACACAAACTCAGGGGAAATAGATTTAATTTGGTTGACCTCACCTCTCATTAGTTTCAACTGGCCAGTGTTGTGGTAATGTGTATCTTCTCCATCGCTATCGAAAACATTTAAACATTACTTTTTGTTAAAAGTAAAAGTAATCTTTGCTTTTCTTTTTCATTCTTTTATAGCTGCAGGTAGAGCCTTCGCCAGAGCCAGCCGTTCAGCTCCTTCCCCGTTTGTGTCAGATGGTAAAGGGACAGCAAGGCTATGGCTTTAATCTGCACAGCGATAAGAAAAAGCGTGGACAGTTTGTACGTGCCGTGGATCCCGACTCACCTGCTGAGAGTTCAGGCATGCGTCCTGGAGACAGAATATTGCAGGTAAACTAAAATCATTTAGTCATTTTTTTTTTTAAATACCTGGTGATTATTGGAAGTCTTCATTTATTTGTCGTTAATTTTGGGATAAAAACATCAGCTCCTGTCAGTCTGTGTGGGAAAGCGATGTTTTTTACTGGCAAAAAGAAAGTGAAGTCTTATGGGATACTCACGGACAGAGATTTTTATTCTGTGTTGGGTAAAGGAAGTGTGAGGAGGCAGGAAGGGAATTCATGCAAATCATTCTGGATTTGATCTTTTCATACCTTTTGATTGTCACGTAGTTTTAAAGCCACTCTCTATTCTTTGTCCTGTGTCGTGCCTTTAGGCTCTTTAATTGTGCTGTTTTTGTCTCCAATGCTGTTCTGTTTTTGTTTTCTGTCTCAGGTGAATGGAGTGACCACAGAGGGCCTGAGGCACTCAGAAGTCGTAGGCCTCATCAGAGCAGCAGGGGATGAAGTACGCCTCCTAGTGGTGGACCAGGAGACAGACGAGCTCTTTAACAGACTGGGAATCATACCTACTATCACCCACATTAAAGGTTAAATAGTGCCTGTGCTATTAGACACAGTTATTTTTGTTCTTGAGAGGAGATGCTTATTATTGTTTCGGTTTTCACAGAAGTGTGTGTGGATGACCCAGCCCCTGAGAGTGAGCCACCTACGCCCTCTCCAACCACTGAATTCTCTGCCACAGAGGCACCGATAATAAACGTCACCATGACAAACTCCCTGATTACAAAACTGTCTCCCAAGTCCCGTACCAATGGCAGCTCAGCGTCCCAGTCCTCCAGAAGTTCCACCACCCAGTCAGAGATCAGCAGCTCAGACATGAGCTTTCAGGTGAGAGAGGAATTATTTATGAGACCCATCTTAGGGCTTAAAAAGAAGGTGACTGGACTTCTTTGAACAGAGGGCGTGGCTTACAATACCAACTCTCAGGGACTTATAATGCACTCTTGAGATCCCTTTCCAGGAGCCTCAATCCCTACTCACACCTGATGAGAATCCACACCGTGCATCTGGTGACCTAATAGGCCTCACCTTGGGACTCTCAGCCTTTTGATTTTTAGGCACAGTCACCTTCTTTTCAAGCTCCTAAGACTACCGTGACCTGTATGAGTCAGAACCTACACAGAAATGATGTGCGAGATCAACAATACGATCTGAAAATGATAGTGTAATTAAAGAAAGTGTGTTTGTGTGTACTGTAGATCCCTGATGAGGATGACAGTCATATTCCAGACCCTTTTATGGACAGCGGTCTGCGTCTTAGCCCAACAGCTGCCGAGGCTAAGCAAAAGGTCCTGGGCAGCCGCAACAGGAAAAGAGCACCCCCTATGGACTGGAGCAAGAAACAAGAGATCTTCAGCAACTTCTGACCCCATTAAGGGGTAAAATAAGAGACTGAAACAAAGTGGGGATTATTATCATGATTGCTGCAAGAGCATAGCTTCACTTTGCAAAGGCATGTGGAAGGAAAGAGGTGCAAGAAGATAAACTGTATAAGGAAAGGAACATTTGTGGTAATATTCTTAAATTTTATTCTGTGTATAAAATCATTTTAAGATATTGCATAATATTGTCTATATGTCTACTTTCCAGTGTCTTTAAGGACCAAGACATGCCCTGTGGATGTGTCAGGAATCTGGCTGTATTAAACAATGACATTTGATGATTGGCAGATCATTTACTGTTTTTATGGTGCCCAGACCACAGAGGGTGTATCAAATCATAGCAATTTCACAGCCATGAGCACAGTGCTCTCATGTCTCTATGATATTATCTGTACCTGCTGTATTTGCTGTAGATAAATGTTTCTTTTTTTCCTCTGTATATATCTATGTCTATATCTATGTGTGTATAGATAGATATAGATATATAGATATATAGATATATATAGATATAGATATATATAGATAAAGCTTTTTTATTATTATTATTTTCAATTATAAATGAAGCCATCAGACTGGCATCCTGGAGTAGGTAGTCACCATATGTGTTCAATATCTCAGCTTAGGTACCATGTGACTTTTAAATGTGAATTCAGGGCAATGTTATATATGATGTTTAATCACTTCAGCACTTTTCTTAAATGGTCCACAGTGATTTCTACACCAGAAAATATTTAAAAGTTAGACTAAGTAGCCTCTGATTACTTGTTTTAGCTTTGTAAATTATTTTCTTGTCAATGTGCCCATTTATTTCTCGCTGTGTGAAATAAACTTTCATAATATGAGCAAAATGCGACAGTAGTGTTGTAATATCCAGGTCTGACAAGCATTTATGCGCAAGGCCAATCCTAACCTTCATCCAGCTGCTCCTGTTTGGGGTCACCTCAGCAGATCATTCATTTCCAACACTTCCTGTTGTCATATTCCTCTGTCGCACACGTCGCCATCTCCACAAGCCTCGTATTTGCCCTTTTCCTTTTGTCTGGCAGCTACAACTATCATTGCTGTGGAGGAATGTTGACAATGATCCAAAACACACCAGTAAGTCAAACTCTGCACGACTCTGAAAAAAAATGAAGGTTTTGGAGTGACATAGTCAAAGTGTGGGCTTAAATCCAACTGAGGCGCTTTGGCGTGACCTTAAACGGGCCATTTATGCTCACAAACCCTCCACTGTGGTTGAATTTCAACAAATCTTCAAAGAAGAACCTAAATTCTTCCACATCGATGTCTAATATTAAAATTTGTTTGATGATCTGAAAGATTTAGGTTGCTCAACTGGCAGTTTCTCATGAACGCTATGACCCGTTCAGCTGTTCAACCACCATCCCTTTGCATCTTTTTCCATTAATCCCACCAAAAGTTGTTAGTTAGCAGAACTGCTGGTAAGAGAAACTTTAAAAATTAAGTGCTTTAGCTTAGTGAAAGAAACAACTACATGATTTCAGTATGAAGGTGTGTACATGTGCAATTCTAAAGGTCAACAATCTTTTGGATTTTATTTTAAAAAATAAATCCAAAAGGTCTTGTTAGATATTATTTAGTGCAGAAAACAACCAAAACATTCTGTTCAGGTGAAGTTATATTTGTAGGTTTGCTCTTCAAGCATTGTAGCAAAAACCAGACCAGAGTGAACTGTAACTAAAGTCTTCATGAGGTCATGGCAAAAATATCTGGCCCTGTGGGACCATCAGCTCTTCCCTTCTTCTTTGTGAACTTTGTAAATTGAACAAAAAGCTGAATAAGGACACCAACAGAAGATGAAAGCCTGTTCGTATCAGTTTACAGCTGAAACAAACACATATAGAAACAACTGAGCCTACATTTTTATCTGTCAAAGCGAGCGAGCCAGCTTTCTCACAGTTTTTGCATTGGATGCAGATTTTGTGTGCTGATCTACGTGTGATGGTGTCTCAGTACAGAGACGGAAAAGGGACAGATAAGGAAGGAAACACTGGGAGAGAAGTGATCAGACAGAAAAGAGCTTAACTCGGGGGTTTCCCTGAACGTTCTCTGCCCAAACTTCACCTCAAGCTTCAGGCTAAATCCCTCTCATGTACCTCGACTAGTTTGCAAACTGTAAACAAAGCTTTGTGATGCAGTGTTATTCAACTCTAACACTCTGTATAAATTAAATTTTATTAGCTCCATTACCTCATCCTTAAATCTTGTGATTGAGTGCAGCTGCTTTAAATTACTGTGTATGAGTTTATATGAAAGCTGGATGTTCGTGCACGTTATACGTCATTAAAAGTCACCGAATTCTCCTTTTTAAGCGTTTTTTCAAGTACTAAATTTTTTTTATTGCTGATAGAATTTTTTAATTTCCCACAAACCTCTTCAACTGGCTGAAATATCTCCATTAAATATCCTGGAAAGAGTTCTGAGCTCTGAGAAATTATACGTCCCAGATGTTTGTGGTTCAGTGTTGGTGAGTGAAATTCTTGTATTCTATCAACATAATTAGAAAGTAGCCTATGTATGTCTGTGCATTGTAGCTGTGCAATTTAGGGAGTCACTACTGACGTTAAAAGTATAACGTGCTAATGCTATATGCTACAAAATGCTAATATGGAGGCTTCAAATGCAGAATCCATGAACTAAAGGCTGTTGTTATATACACTCGTATAAGATATTTTAGTTCACAATTAAAAGTAGCTGAGAAAGAAATGTTATGCATGTACTATGTTACATTTATGTTGAATGTGTTTAATCACTGACCCAGTCTGCAGTCTGAGGAGTCTGCGGTGGATCATATTACTCATAACATTTTATAAACGCATTTCCATAGATGTGCCCGAAATGCACTACAATGATCAAAACAATACATCTTAATTTTGAAAATGAAATTGGTATATTAAAAAAATCTACACTGAGCAGTGAAAAATGTGTGAAATATATACAAAGTTCATATTTGAAATTAAGTAAATAAACTGCAGATACAAGATACAAACATCTGAATATGCCACATTTTCTCTCCGTGAACATCTACACATTAAAGTAACTGTTCTTCCTGTTCCTCCAGATCTATAAGTGACCCTTGCAGATTAAGAGACACTGTAATGTTTTCTGGGATAAAGGTAACAGTTTAGCGGGACAGCTGGGACGTTTGCATCATTACTTTTCAGTACAAGAGCCAGGTCTGCTGTGAAAACTAAACAGAGCAAGCGATGTTACTTTTATTTCCTGAGAGTCCTGCAGTGCGCTTTTGTAAAACATCCACCTTTGTGCCAAGTAGAGTTCCTGACGAGGTGACCTGAGGAAATTCTGGTAACATTAATATTTCCAGAGATAACTCATGGCTGAACATGATGGAGTTTGCAGCTCAGTTTTGCATGAACAGAAAATACAGCATAAAAACAAACAAACTTTTAAGCCCTAAGGGCTAAGGATTTTTAAGAGTTAAGAATTCACACCAAACCGTCATCCTTTGATAAAAAACACTGGACTGGCAACTGTAACAATCACCCTTCAGCATGCACGTCATGATTTATTTCACGACTCCACTATCCATTTGGACTTTTGAGATTCCACACAAACTATAAATCATATAATAGACTGAAAGCATTTTTATTTCTATTCCCATCTTCCAAAAAAGGGAACAAGACTGGCGAGAGGAATTCACAGAAAAACAAAAAGTACCAAAGTCTTTCTGCCAAACTGCAACATTATCATGCTTTTTATTATATAAACAGAACGGACACATAAACTGCTTCTTTTCCTCTTAAAGAAGCCGTGATGCCCCCACTTTCACTTCAAATTCATCATAATCTTGACTGGCACTGAAGAAGACAAAGAAACAAAATACACCGACCTTGCCAATACAAAAACTGCTCATGAAGATTTAAAAAAAAAAAAAAAATAGCAGTAAAGCAAAAAACAAGCAACCACAAACATTTTTATGTGTTTTCAAGCTTTGAACTAAGAGACAGTGGCGAGAGAATTAAACTGGGGTTGAGATTATCTCATATTTGAAATAACTAAGGATCGGTTTGATTATCTCTATGGTCACAGTCTAGGTCAAACCAAGTACCACTGCGTGTTTCCAAATGTCAACATGCTGCAAAACACTGGCAGATTATCAAATGGAAAAAAAAAAAAATCCCTGTAGTCAATTTTGCTGGAAAAACCTTAACAATGATTATCCATAAAAGCCCCACTGTGCGTCTAACTCTACACCAGCACGACAAACAAGGTGACTATTGGAAATAGCAGCTCACCTCTAATCACTGTCTGCTTTTAAAATTTCAGTGGCTATTGCTCTTTGGCAGTGTCCTAGCTTTTATTATTTTAAGTGTACTGTGCTCTTGTCTTATTGTGATTTGAGGTGGTGTGTTGGTGTGTAAAGGGCAATCATTTTTTTCTAAAATATCCATCAAACTGCACACACACACACACACACACACTTTCACGCACGCAAAGTGAAAACACCGACACTGAGCATGCACACAAAGTATGCTGGGGCAGGCTACAACCCTTCCAAATACAGAAAGAAAATATCATTTGCATCCCTACTGTGCACACATCATAACTAAACTATCAAAAACATGCTCATAGGTAAAAAAAAAAAAAAGGTACTCATGCGCACCTACACATGCAGGATCACACACACACACACATACATTCACACGCACACACGTACCACTCAGCAATATGGCAAGGTTAGTCATTGTAAAAGTGCGGATTAGTCGCAGTTTCACAAAGTTATTTTTATTTGCCATTTAGTATTGGGATATTTTTGCCAGTCACAGACACTTAATTTCACAGTGCAACACAGTATGACAAACACTGACATTAGGGTCAAACCATATCATATGGGTGAGGTTAAAAAAAAAAAATCCATACAAAAACAAAATATAGGTAAAATAAAAAATTTTTAAAAAGTGCAAAAAAACAACTTAACAGTCACTGAAAATAGCATTAATTCATTTTTTGTGTTAAGTGTGCGAATTTAAATCCACTATATAAAAAAACAAAAAAACAAAAACAAGAATCATCAGTAGCAGCAAAAAAAGGACCAGTTTTAAAACATTATAAAGATCACAATGACACTGCCAATCACTGTTTTACTTAAGATATTGATATGGCATCAAATGGATATCAGTACGAATGTAGACAAACACATACACACTCACACACATACAAAAAAAACAAACAAACAAACACACACACTTGGTCACAGTTAACAGGTGCCAAAGGACATCGCGGTGGGAGTCAAGTTTTAGCTCGGTACCATATCAAAAACAATACACATTTCACGGACTGTTAACACAGAATGCCGAAGTAAGGATTTATAAACTGCACATGCACACACGTGCGCGCGTGCACATTCACACGCACAAAACTGCACAGAGACAACTAAAAATGTGATTTTCTTGGTAATATTTCCTCCCCCTCTGGAGAGAAAACAAATGTGTTAGCCCTAATCCTCCCTTCCTAGAGGAATGGTTGCTGTGAAGCCAAGAGGAAAAGATGCTTAGTTTTTTTCCCTCCTGCTCTCTTACTCTGGTTTGATCAGGTAGAAAATGTGACAGGAATACGTCTGATAGATAGAAAGCTCTGTGAAGCAGCACTCTGGTCAAAAATGAAGGTAGGAAACACAGATGAAGATAGCTAGATTATCTTACAGTTAAGTATTGTTTCAGTGACTATGGATGAAGTAATTTATACTGAATCCTATTCCCCGGAAAAGAAATGTATCACCCAGAAAATGAACAGAATTTAGACACCTGTCGGTCCCTAACTACATGTAGTAGGTCTTAAAAAGTCTAAATTATAGTGCCACCTACAGTCTGTTACATGTACTGAATGTACAGCATGTGCAAGTTAAAGTGTGAGAGTCTGTGTTCGTTGGTCTGTCTCTGTCGGTCAAGAATTACTCTTAAGTTTAAGAATCCCATTAAAATCTCAGCTGTCCCTGTCCTCAAAGCCAAGTAACAGACCTTTCTGTGGCTCTTTTTTCCCTTCCTTATTACTGAATTCCCTCCGTTTCTTTCCCTGAACTCACTCTATGCTGGTATCTTTCCCTGCCTCTCCTCTTTCCCATCCTGTCTCTCCCTCCATCTCTCCTCCGTCTCCTTCTCTCTGTCCCTCTCTATCTGTCCCTACCAGTTAGTTTTTCTGTGTCAGGTCCCTGCCTAGTTAATCTAGAGGTGTCCTCCCTGTCCCTCCCTCCCACCCGCCTACCCTCCCTCTATGGACAAACACATAGGGCGTGGGGGCCGTCCATCAGGGGGAGCGGCCAATAGCATCCCTCTCCCTCCCCCCAGATCAGGGCAGTGCAATACACAGATGGATGAGTTTCCCATTCACCCTCCTCCTGCTGGCTCACCTGGAAGGAGCGAAAAGTGAGAGAGAGATGGACACAAATAAGTTAATATTAATCAAATGCAGTTTGTGCCTAAAAATGCAGTTTAAATGAAGCTGGATGTGGCATTACCTCTTAGGTGGGTGTAGAGAATCTAAACCCCATAGCAGGCTGCCAGTCTCTCCTTCAGCAGTGGTGGGAACTGCTCTGAAAACTGTTGCCAGTTCTCCTCCCCAACCTGCTCCTTAAAACCATGCAAGATCTTTGGAAACAGAAAAATGGCATCTCTTCAATATCTCAAGCAGGCAGGAGAAGTGGACTGATCGAGAAACAGTCCAGTGAAAAAGCATAATTACAACCTCAGGATCTTGTGTTATTATCTGCTCTAAAATTTCCACTTTGTCTCTATATGTTATGCTGCAACCACTGCTTACTGCATTACAGACCCACTGAATGTGTCACTTGTGGTCACATTTTAACCACCACAACTACAACCGAGCCAGCAATCCAGCTGAAGATAGCCGGTTAGTAGTGATTCAACTTTCAAAATAATGCAATAGTTCTCTTAGAGGAACATAAAAAACAAAAACTTAAATAAGGAGCCGTATATAGCTGAGAGAGTCCCACCTAAGTAAAGTATGTGTGTGCAAAACAGTGTCCAGTAAGTGGTTACTTCCTTCAGGGACATGGAGTGAAACTAATAGGCATCACCCAATATTTTCTGGAGACCTACGTCATATAGTATCAAAATACTATAAACTAGGCCAAAATCAGCTTAGATCAAAATAGTATAAAATAGGGCTGTTCGATATAACGATGCATATCGGATGACGATATGAAAACGTCCATCGTTTCATTTTACGCTATCATTTATTTCGTGGTGTCGCAAAATAAACTGTTTACGCAAATATTTTTTCATCGTTTTGATGGTCACTGTAGAATTTCTTAAAGTTCTCGCTTTCTCTTAATATAACCACACCACGGACGGACAAGCGACAGTTTTTATGCGTTGCCGTTAGCAACAACGACGGTAAAACCATCTCGTGGCTCCGCTGTCCGCTTCTTTGTTTTCCACATAAACCTTTCAAAATAAATCTGAAGATCCTGTTGAGATTTTTCAAAATAAACTGAATTACGTGAAATAGCATGCAGAGTGTTTACGGACAAGAAGCTAAAAAGAGCCGTCAGGTGCTAAAAAATAAACCTTAGACACGCCATAAAATAAAAACTCAAAGAAAATTGCGGCCGTTTCAACTTATGTAACACTCGACTCCAGGTACACGATGCCCAGCTGAAAACACTTCACGCAAGTCGAGATTCACAGAATTTACAGAAAATGTAACATTTGTGATACATACCGTTGTCGGGACAATAAATGTCTTATATCAGGATATGAGATTTTAGTCATATCGCACAGCCCTAGTATAAAAGGTAAATTTATAGACCAGGCAGATTTACCAATTTCATTTTGTTCGCCATAGAGGAACGGGGTATTATGAAACAGGTCAGTAATCAAATGCATCAAAGGAAGGGTCCTAACACTGAATTAAACATTACTGAATGGATCCTTGTGCTTTGACGTTTGTCTGTCTAGTCTTAGATCACACTTTATGTGATGGACCCTGAGGGGAATGTGTGCAGTCAGTTTTTCTGCATAGAAACATCCCTGTCTGTGCTGCTGAGGTTCATAGTTAACACTCTGCTGCGCCTAAGGTCACTGCACCTCACACCGAGTCACTCTCAGAGGGAGAGGAGACAGAAGGATGGTACTAGCTGTGGAAACAAGAACTCGCCCCTTAAAATGAGGTGGACCCTCACCTTGTAGAACATGTCTCTCAGGTCATCTTTAGGATTGACCCAGGAGGCCACAGCGTCACAGAAGAAGATGAAGTCCTGAACAAACACAGGAAGAGATCAACCTCAACACTATCTTTTGATTTAATTTACACCCAAATACGCACACTGTGAATCCTAATGACTGCAATGAGCAGTGTCTCACCTGCACCACACCTCCAGGGTTCACGCCAATCATAATGCAAATCCCACGGAAGGCGGAGTCTTTCTCCTCGTTGTCTCGGATGTTTCGGAGAGACGTACACCTGCATTGTGCAATTATTAACCAGTTAGTGACCGCTAAGCATGATTCTGCCAGAATTGTGAGTTCACAAGTCCCATTTTAATAAGAGATAAACCAAATCAAAAATTTATGGGAGACATGCAAACTGTTGTGTCACTGTGAAAGACGACTTATTTTGCTATTGGGCTTGAAGAAAAGAATTCTTATTCCCAAGGAATTAGTAACAATTCTGGAAATCATTTAAAGAATGAAGTTATGTAAATGATAATGCATCCATTAGAACAAAGTATCTTAAGTCTGCATTTTCACTTCAACCTCACTTTTCAGACTCAGAATCAAACCATCTCTCACCAGGGTCGGATGAACTGCGGCAACATGGGCGCGACCTCCTGAGGACACACATAGCCCAGCCGGCCAATGGTGATTGCTGGAAGAGAACAGAGATGAGTCAAACCTGCTCTTAGATAAATGCATATTTGTATCTGTACAAGTCCATTCCCTTCCCCTTGAAAGCATGTATAAAATGATCTGTGAAATCATATACCGGTGTTCTCCAACAGGGTCTTGGGAGTATTGGGTCGATTAATAATCTCCACCAGCTGGTTCAGAACCATAGCAATGTATGGCTGCATCTCCACTCCTGACAGAGAAATAAAAATAAAATGAGACACACGACATCTCACACTGTACAGCCGTACATCAAAAAGTTAGCATAAATACATAGAACAAAAACTGGGCTTCTTCCACGTACCCATCTGCATGCAGATCTCTCCTATGGCCCAGGTAGCGTTGTTGCAGACGGAGATGAACTCTGGGTTCAGATTTGTTCCGAGGATTGGCATGAATTCAGCTAAGAGAGACACAAAATGTTAAAAAGTAGAATTATGGGATACGTATATGTATGTACAGGTGTGTAAGGGTAACAGACAGCTAAATGTTTACCGATACAGGGTTTGACATGAGGAAAGCAAGCCTTGGTCAAGTCACCCAGCAGAGCAAATGAACTCTGTCTTACTTCGGGCATCGTATCCTGGGACAAAAGAGACAGAAAGACAAGGAGTAATGTGAATATACACCATCAAATGACTGAAAGAATTTGGCACATCTAACACGTCGTAGCAGTTGTCCTCCTCCTTCTTCTGCGATTTTGAAAAAAATAAAACATTGCAAAACATGAGCAGTTTAAAACAAAAAAAAGTGTTTCTTTCCAGATAAACCTTCTGTGATCAAATGGCTGCAAGCGCTGAGCACTCTGCTACAAATATAGCACATTTCCTCTGGCTACTTCACATTAAAATTAAATGCAGAGTGAAAAGTAGTGGAAAATATCCTGTTTACATGAGCATTTCTAAATACAACTGATACAAAGAACCAGGGATTTAAAAAAAAAAAAAAAAAATCCATTACATGAAATTACACTAATACCGATGTACATGCATGCAGCTAATTTGATTCAGAGAGAGACTCAGAGATTCATACACCAACATTAAAAATGAAAACTTAAACATATACAGCATTGACTCTGAATGATCTCTGGAAAGGCATTCACACAAACATAGGCTCTCCTCACCTGCATGCATTGGAAAAGCAGGGTCATGATATTACTGCGAGCCACGAGTGTGTCCACGTGGCCTCCGAGTCCCTCTGCCAAGCCACTTAAAAGATCCAAGGCCACAATCATGAAGTCCTTGTCGGGTGCTTCATACTGATCTGGCTGCTGACTGTACATCTGAGATGTACGCAAAACGAGTGTCATTTATGTAAAGCAGCAAAAGCATAAATTGTGAGTAATTAAATATGCATGTTTGGTTCACCATGGCCTGAGCAAGGGTCTTCTGGACCAGGGTGACACAGCGCTGATAGACGGGCTCACAATAGGGAAGGAAGCCGCTCTGCAGCGCTGTGGCAACAGATGACAGACACTCGAGCAGAGGGAAGAGATCTTTGTCCTCATCCTTCAACTCATTCCACTTGGCTATCAGTGGAGGCATCAGCTTTTGTATGTACTCCTAAACAAAACAAGAGGGAGATTTTTGTCTTTGTTTTTTGTCATTTTTGTGTAAATGCATGCAGCTGTGTCTAAAACGTTCGGGCTCACAGGCTGGTTGAGATGGTGTCCCACAGAGTCTGCCAGTGTTCCTATGGCATCATAGAGGATGAGGAGGTTTTTGTGCTGGTACTTCCCAAAAGCAAAAACCAGGGTGTCCAGGATAAAGCTCAGGTATGGTACCAGCTCTGTGCATGCTTCTTCCTCCAGAGTGGCAAATGCACTTTGAGGAAGGACGCAATTTGTTTAACCACTTATTAGTAAGAAACTAGAAAGCACACAGAAAACAAAGAAAAGGGAAGATCTGTACCTGCATGCAGCCTCTTGTACTCTCTTGTTGCCATCCAGGATCCGTTTGAGCAGCTCCGTCATGAGGGGTTTGAGGTGAGCATCAGGGGGCTGGCTGACCACCCAGTGGGCATAGCGACTGAGGGTCCAGCAGGCAATGGAGCGCACCAAGGCCTTCTTGTCACATAAACACTGGATGAGGTGAGGGATAAGCTCAGGCAAGTAAGGTACCATACCCTGCATACATCCTGGAAGGATAAACATAATTTATTTATCACTATTGTGGAAATGAGAAAAGAATTTGTTTTGATATTTCTAAAATTTAAAAAAGAATTAAAAAAAAAAGTTTTATAAAAGATTACACAATATGTGGGGGGTCTCCCCATAGTTACAGTCTTAAACTTATCATCTATGATCAGTTTTCTTTATAGGGGACCTAGGTAAACAACACATACCCATTTTCTGTCATATACAAAAGTAATCCCTAGGAGCCAAAGGTTCAGTTTTCAGATTGCTCTAAGTGCTTTGTTTCAGGCAGTTTTTGTACTCTTGGTTCTGGTCAGTGAGAGCAGATATCCTTAATGTGATCTCAGATAGGGCTGGGCCATATCATAACATTCACGGTAATACCGGTATAATGTTGGGCAATGATAAGAAAATGAAATATCGCGATAGAATATGGGTAAAACGCACAGTGCCTTTGTTTTCATACGCACATGGCGGAAAAAGCATGGCGGCGACGGAGAATGAGAAGAGTGAAAGTGGATCGTTAAATGAAACAGATGAACCAGAATTGGTTTGTAAAAATGCTGCAACTTCAGTGGTGTGGAACTGGTTTGGCTTTTGTCCCTCCGATACACAACAAAGCACTATTTTTGGTAGAGCATGCTAGCGGGCCGTCGTTATTACCGTGTTTTTTGGAAAATACGGCACACTTAAAATCAATACTTGGATTTTTCTGAAAATCAACAGTGCCCCTTATAATCCCGTGTGCCTTCTGTATGAATTCTGGTTGTGTTTACTGACCTCGAAACGATTTTATGTGGTACACGGCGCTCAAAAATATGTCAAATGTTTTGTCTAGTGTCAATTATATTGTCAGTTATAAAGTTATCGCAAATTTTCAAATGTATATCGCGATAAATGTTTTTGGTCATATTGCCCTGCTCTAATCTCAGATACACAGCTCTGGCTGTAGCAAAAAAGATCCATCCACCTTCTGTTCAAGCAATAGGCAAGTTAGCTTAAAAGGAGGGGCCAAGAAAACTAACATGGCTTGTTTCAGTAGTGGATGAACTGGGGTACCACAAAAAGCCCAGATTAAAACTAGAAATTTATTTTTTCTCAGGTAAAATAGAAAAACATATTAAGTCCCCTTTACTGTGCTTCTGCCTCATCTTACCCTCAGCAATAGCCCCAAGCACCAGGATGCCGGACTCCTTGATGACCCAATCAGGATGGAAAAGCAGGCCTTTGAGCAAGGGGAGGAGATGAGGCAGCAACTCCTCACGAAACACGTTGGCAAGAACATCCAGAGCGGCAGCAGAGCACTTCCCTGAAAAGAGGAAAATCCAGGATCAGTGTTGGATAACTATGTTATAATAAAAGGTACCACAACAGGGTTATAATGGTTATAATAAAGAGGATAAGTAGGTGGGTTTTTTTGGTAAATGCTCCCCAGAGAAATCAATCCATTTCTATTCATATCTCTCACATACCTGCGCGTGCACACACTCTTGCAAACACACACGGGGCGCTTAACAAATTTGTTACACCACCACCCAATGAAGGTTAATAATTAAACATTAACAATTAACAGTATCGGTAATTGCTAAAATCATTTTTTCTGTTTCTGTAATGAGTAATTCACCGGTATGTGCACACTCTTTAACCAAAAACTGTTTTGAATGCTAACCCTAAACCTTGTCCATGAATTTTCAAATGTACTGTTTTGAAGAAAAAAATAGAAGAAAAAAAAAAGTGAAGCACTTTTTTAATATTAATACTACACAACAAAACAGTATATAATAGGTTTTAGGTTGAAAGACGTTTTTGACATGACGCAGTTTCCACGCAGGTTCAAAAAACCTACAGGATCCCTTTTCAATCAAACATCCTTGTATTCTATTCTACTTTAACCTTAATTTTTAAATAATGTTCAAAAGATCACCCAGTCCTACCTCTTTCCTTCTAATGCTTAGATTATTTTATGTCACAAAAGATTTCACAAGAACCTTTTCTTTATTAATAATTTAGTTCTACGTTTAATTTTTTGTGCTGTTCTGCTCCATTTTACTTGTTTTGGTAAGGAAATCTAATCTAACTTTAATTCTAACTTTGCATGCGAAACTCACGTAGGTTCCAATCAGACAGCGTGTCATCATCATCGTCCTCATCTTCATCGATGTCCTCCCCCTCCTCGCCCTCCCCTCCTTCATGCTGCAGGGTGACAGTGCGGGACTTGTGGAAGCGAGGCTTGATGTCCTGCTCGCTGTCTGGAATCGTCTCGTCCTCTTCAACATCACCCTGGAGGAGATCAGAGCTCAAGGTGAATTCAGAACACAGGTAAACAGCAAAACACAAGAAGAGATGCCAGATTTGTCCAGAGGATGCTAACCTTTAGTAGAATGATATCTATTTCAGAATACTTCATCCCATTCACCAGTATAGGTATCAGTCTGAAAAGGAAAAAAAAAAAAGATAAGGAAACACATTACTACTCAGATGAAATTATCTCATCATTAAACCAGTCCTTGCTATGGGAGAAAGTGAGCACTTACTGGACCAAGTGGCCAGAAAGGGCCTCTTTACAGATGGGCTGTTCAGCCAGTGTCAGCCAGAACTCACAGGCCTCCAGGGCCACGTTCTCATCTGGGTCCTGCGTCCGCTGGAGCATATACTGGGAAAAAAAAACCCAACAACAAGTGATTAAGAAGATGAGAAAGCGACAGCCAAACATAGTTTAAGGTCGAGATGAGTCAGGCCTTTACCTGGATGATGCTGTGCATGTGAGGGATGAGACGGTCAATTCGGACTTCTAGGAGCATGACCAGAGCCCTGCACACATTCTTCCTCACTTCACTGTCCTCGTCCCCAGCCAGAGCAAACAGACTCTGGATAGAAAATAAACAAACAACAGAAAGAAAACAAATTAAAAACGGGAAGGAAAGACAGGTAGGGTCAACAAAGGTGAAGGAACAAAAACAATTTATTATTCATTTATTATTCTAGAGGTTTTATGAGGCTTTACACCTTTACTATAAAACGTGTGCAGGTCTGTTTAATTATTTTACACGTGCTGGCAATCTACCCACATCCACAAACTAACTAGAGTCTAGGAACATTTTGGCCCATCACTGACACAGCAGACATGTCGCTCAACAGGAATAAATATGCAACCTTTTCTTTTTTGTTTTACAGAACAGGGCAAAAAAAACTGCTTGGAACATTTTAGAAATTATGTCATCACATAGTTTGTCCAGCAGAGCAGCTCAGACTTCATTGTTTACAAAACTGTCAGCACTGTCTGCAACACATGTGGCAGAGTATATCACAGCTGAGCAGATGGTGGTGCGGCGCCAAATGGTGTTTTCACAGTAAGCTGAAAAAGTGCCGTGTTCATGCAGCTTCTGTTTGAAGTCAAAAAGAGGCTTTCGCAAAAACCCCCCCAAAAAAAACCCAAACAACAACAACAAAAATACCTTCATGGAGCAAAATTTTGCGATCCTCGTAAAAACGTAAGTAAAAGTAAAAAATGTTGAATTGCTCACCTCAATAAAGGTGTCGATGTTATCCATCAGAGCCTGAGCTCGGCCAATGATAAACTGGTTCACACAAGCTATAGCATGGGACCTTGGCGAAAAAGAAAAAACAAGAGATAATTTTAACAAGGAGATTTTAGATGAGGAGGAAAGGAAAACTGCTAATTCTGCAAGATTCAGACACTGAGACTTGGATTTCACTGACCTGATCTTGGGGCTGCAATGTTTGAAAAACTGGAGGAATTTGGGGATCATGATGTTAAGAGGTCTGTTCAAAGCATCGCTATCCAACAACTCTGATGAATCCTCACAGATCTTTTGCAGTGCTCCAAAAGAACCCTGCCAAAAAAAACCAAATCAGAAACAAATTACAAAAGAAACAGACACAAACCTTATCACCAAAATAGTACCAAATTTTCATTGCAAGGCTGTGCATGTGTTTAAGGTATGTAACCCTAACCTCGCAGGTGTTATAGTCCTCCGAGTTGAGCAAGTTACAGAGCTGAGGCAGCAGCTCTGGCCAGGTCTGCAGCTCTCCTTTGGAGGCGATGGTCGTGATCAGAATGCCTTTATAATAAAGAGTTAAAAAGTTACACACTAGTACATTAGGCTTTAAAACCCAGCCGGATAACTCACCCTCTGTCATTTAAAGATCTTGAAAATACAATGCTTTCTCCCACACAACCATATTACCTGCAAAAATTCACCCACCTCCATAATAATCTGACTCACACTGCTGAAAAACTCCATCTAACTAAACCTTTTATTTCTCAAGCTTCCCTCTCTGACTGAAACACCCACCGATTGTAGCTCTGATAAGCGGTGAAGGGTCTCCGATGTTGTTGAGGCATTCTCGTTTGATGAAGTCTGCCACATTGGGAGGGAAGTTCTGGTAGTGAGCTTTCACATTGTTCTTCAGAATCAGACCGCTCAGAGAACGAGTGGGCTCATCTTGAGAAGGAAGACAGCAGAGAGGCAACATGAAAACCCAAAAGGAGGTGGTGAGATACAGAGAGGTAAGCAAAGATGAAACAATCTAGTACGCGTTTTTTTTTTGTTTGTTTTTTTAATTATAAATTTGATGTGCACAAACTCACCTTCAGATTTTAGGCTTGTGAGAACAAAGATGAGATAGTTGTTGAAATCTGGAAACTGGTTAAGCTGTTCCAGTTTCTGCAGAGTCTGTTAAGGAGTTGAATCACTATAAATACAGAGCAAGAATTCACACATCCTCACAGACCTTCATTTCACAGACACTTGATGCAAGCTGAACAAACAGTATCTTCTCATTGTCCTCCAAACTGACACACCAGCTCTCATGGGGGAGGCAACATTTCACACCTTCTCCTCTCACCCTAACTGTCAAACACACACACATACAGAGCCAGATGTAAGGATACTTCTTGCACAGCTCTCTGTGTTGCTGTGTCTGGGGACTGGGAATCCTTGAGTAACTGAAGCACTTGCTGCAGACCTTGTTCATCCGGCTGCCACTCCATCCTACAACAGAACACACACACACGTTACCCGTTTAGGGGCTCACTGCAGCACCTGTAATCTTACAAATCAAAACGCCATGTAATGACTACAGAACAAATGAATTATGCTGACTTATTAAAAGCATCAAATTCTAAAATAGCCTCAAAACCGGTTCTTTGAATCGTAATTTGAGACAAAATGCTGGAGTCAGTGTAAATATGTATAGCGTAGCAAAACAGTGCTGCGGAAGCAGTGGCGTTTATGAACATTTGACATTTCTGGCGAGGACCACCAACAACCAGTGGTCATTTAAGGCTTCACGAATAAGTAGCCAAACATCAACAACTATCAACCGTGACCCTAAGAACCTTTTCTACGTGAGGCCCAGACGGTAAAGGCGCAAATGTCTCGCTCCATCAGCTAGCAAGCTAGCCTGGCGTCGCAGTAACAGGTAAACGATTCACTGATTGCCGAAACGCTTTCTCACATCAACTACCCGGCTGCCACAGTTATGTTTTAATCCAAGCCACAAAAGCCGCTAAAGGGGTTCAATTAATATGCATAACAAGGCAGCCGCACACCAACCCCCCCTTTCCCCCGGCAGCTATCAGTAGCACCGCTAGCTAACAGCATCCTGAAAGTACCGCGAAAGGTTTTACCTGGTTTCTCCGATGTGGTAGATCTATATTCCTACAGACAACCGCGCAGATGCAATGTACCAACTAACATTAAATAATATATATATCCGCGGTCTGTGTAGGTAAATACAAACTTCTAATCGCAGTAGATCTACGTGGTTGCTATGCTAGTTGGTATGTGACAGAGATTGCATGCCTTGCAATCAAGCCGGGTGATCTGTATGATCACGTTCGGCTTCCGTATTCGAGCGAGGTGAAAGAGACGTAAACAACTTTAAGTATTACTGTTATTTCAGTCTGTGTTCAGCATTTATGAGCATTTACCGCTTAATTAATAATGCATGTATGATTATAAAATTCTGATAACATTTTATTCCGTGAACGGAGCAGATTATACAATATACCTACGTCGGTTTGTGCGGTTTCATTTTTCTCCACTAGATGGAACCATATTCAACGCCTCTAGCCTGTTAGCTATGTGTATGAAGTGAGACAGGGCGTTGACAGAAAAACACTGTCACCAGAGATGATGGCCCATCAACAATCACAATCATGAGCGTCTCCGTGATTTTTGTCACCGGTATGGCACAGAGGAGATATGAGCAAGGTAAATACAGTGTTAAAACTGGCACTGAAAACACTGTGTATACATTCAAGGGCTCCTGTGTCTTCAGACATATGTATTGTTTGAAGAGTGGCACTACACTCAAATTAAGTACTTTGTAAAGTGCTTAGACAAGTATTTAGACGATTTTACTTAAGTAAAAGTTATAATTCCATAAGTAATTGTACTAAAGTTTTCAAAACATGTCTAAAATATATAACGTACCCACTATTGCATTATCATATGATATGTGTGATATTATTGGATGATAAATATTAATTAATCAATATGTACACTTTCATGCTTCACATATTACTACTTAATTAAATGACTAATTTTAGCTTTATCTATAGTAATACACGGTAGTAAGATGGAACAGTGGTTAGCACTGTTGCCACAGGGGTCCTAGGTTCGAAAAAGAAACCCCCCCCCACCCCTTCCCAAAAGAAAAAAAAAACAAAAAACTCTAGCATCATAAGCCTAATATGCTGCAGGGCTGTCACATTGTAAGCCCTTGCAGAATCAGAGTAAGCAACTACATTTTAAGGAAGGAAAATGACTTCGGTATAATTCAGTTAATCGCAGGCCATGTACTTAACCATGTACTCGTAGTCATCACCACTTCCTTAATTTTGAAATACTTACCAAAACTGTGAAACAGTCCTTTGGAAAATGGGAAGTGCTCTAACAGCATGAAGTATCTTTATTATAACTTTCTTCTTTTTAACGAAGCAAAACATTTCATAATCAACTAAGCAAAGCTTTATTAAACAACCACATCAACCAGAGCAAACAAATATCAAGAAGACATTCACATTATGGACAGGTAGTTGAACGAAAGTGGACATTTAAGAAATTGCGTATGGGAGTAAAGTTCTTCATTTTGAACAGAACAGGGTGTATATTTAGAAAAATTTAAGTTCAGCAGAGAGAGCTGATTTCACTCTTGCTGCAGCCCCACTTGCAGCAAGCATTGGACAGTCCAACCACTAGGTCCCGTCCTTTCCTGTCTGCGCTCCGTAGAGCCTCCAGGACCTCTTCTGTTATCGGTGAGCGAGCTGAGCGGCTGAGTCCTGCTGCTACAGAGGCTGGATTTTTCCATGGTTCGGATTCTGCAGGATCTTGCTCGCTCATAAGTTGAGGGATGGGATTTGCCTTCCATGGATCATAGGTCTTCTCTCCAATAAATGCTGACAAAAAGAATAAAAAGTAAATCTGTCAATATTGCAGTTTAATTCTTTGAAAACAAAGCACATTATAGAAAATCAGCACACAAAATCACACCGTCTTACCCGAGTCTTCTGCGCTTCTCCTCCAGCGAGAACCACCACAGGTAAAGATGACAGCTCGTATGAACTCTCTTCCACACAGTTTCACCCCATAAAAAGAGGGATGACCGTCATTGGGGCGCACCCTGTCTACCAGAGCCACCAACAAGCCCAGGGTCAAGAGCGCTGCCTTCCACATGATGCTGAACAAATACTGAAGGTATCTCGAAGGTATGTTTAAGTGTCTCTGTGGTTTGTGTTTCTTTTTGGATGTTCTTTCCACCTTTTATAGGGCCTAGCATCAGCGAGGAGGACCTGAACTCACCTCCAGTGTTCGTCATACCTCGAGATAAGGCTGGAGACCTTTACGGGCAACAATGCACTCAGAGGAAAAGAAAAGTTGTGATTAAAATGCTGAACGATACCAGAGGTGATGTCAACAGTGCCACTGGGAATCTCATCACCTGTGACCTTTAAGTGGCCTTTCTGTCCCTCACATCATTTTGATTGGGCTGTCTGACACCAGCACAGTATCACCATTAACTCTGCCTACCATGGGACTAAGATCACTATCTTTGCACCCCAAGGAAGGGTGCTGTTCACTGCTGACACACACACACACACACACACACACACACACACACACACACACACACACACACACACACACACACTAAAGAGACATTTCAGTGGACCCCACAGTGACTAATCAGTTGTGAACGTCCCATTATCATCATTGAATACTAATTATTTATAAGAGAGACACACGGGGACAGAGATAACCACCGCTTTCTGTGAATAAGAATGAATTTACATCCCATCATTTCCAATCTGTGTGACATTTTGGGCAATCAAAAAAAGTAACATTACAAGCGTTCATTTGACGTTAGAATCTAGCGAACGTGATAGACAGGTGTAACCAGCCAATCAACGGTCGAGTTTTCCAACCGATGCTTCGACCACCTCCTTACAGAGCCAACCAACATTTAGCAGAGGGAGGGGTAACGACAAGAGGGTAGCAACAGTTGCCCCGGTGAAGGCTCGGCGCCATAGTCACGGTAGTCCTGGCGACAAGAACTAAGCAACGGGAGTCAACAACAACAACCTAAATCTAAGAGGAAAAAACTTTAACGCCTAAAAAGGACAAAACCGGAACAAACAGGTGAAAAGTAAACTATCTCTGAATTTCCATTTAATTTTAGGTGAACTGTGTGTGTGCGTGTGTTTGTGCAGTCGCGAACACTCGCGCAAAATCGCTCGAGCGTTTAGGTGATGAAAGTGGTTGCTAGCTTCCTTCCAAACGTAGACCGTTGTTATGGCGATGTCAGATCTTTGATAAGAGCACAAGATGGCGGGTGTGTTGTGGCGCCTGTCGTACTTTTTTCTGCTATTTTGTCATAATGTTCAGGTTGTTTGTCACAGTTTCGATTACCGAGAAACTCACGAGGCGAGATTTGTAACGTGGTCGTAGATTTATTCGCTACCGACGTGACTAGCTAGCAGTTGGGTAGCTTGCGTTAACGTCATAACTCAACGTGAGCGATCTCCTAGCTGGAGAGGGGGGAGCTATCACTTTCTCAACTCACATTTCAAACAAAAGCTGACTAAAGAGATTAAATACCGAAACGCACACCAAACTACACACGCACCACTGGGTTTTTAATGAGTTTTAAACGCACACAAGATGATTGCACTATGTTTCATAATCATTTAGTGACTTTGAAAAAGTTTCTTGCGCTGACATTGAATCCAGTGGAAGTGACTGTCGTGAGGTCGGTGTGCCTCATGCTTGTGTTGTGTGGCATGTTGGTTCACGCAGGATTGGCTTCTCGCGCAGTAGGATGGCCTCTAGTATTTTTTTTCTTCAGGTTATGCAATCACGGGACTATCCACAATCCGTAAATTTAATTGCTTTTTTGCTCAGCGGTTTTGATTGTTTTATTTGAGATGAAATGTCATGGCCATGGTCAGTCAGAAACATTTTGAAAATTTGATTAATTGCGTTATCTGTTATGCTGTAAGATTATACTGGTTCTTTCCGTTTTGACAAAACAGGAAAGGCTTTAGACTACTGCTTAGTCTCAGACAAAAGCCCTACTTCCTCATAAGGTTTATGTTACAGGCACACAAGGACAAACACACACATACACACACACACACACACAAGCGCTCACTCACTCTGAGTGGTCAAAGCACGGTGAGATAATAGGACAACAAAGTGTATTTCTGTGTATGTTCATAGCACCTTCATTAATGACTGTTATTTTTTCTGTATCCATAAAACCAGTGCCTCAAAGCATTGGTTGCCATGGCAACTTCTGGATACTCCGAAGACCTTCAGCCTCAGCAGGCCAACACAGTAACCATAGCAACACCTGCTTCCACCACACCCTCATCCGCAAAGACTGCACACTTCCTGTCCGAGATCCCACCAGCCTCTGGAACCATTTCGTCAGCTAACCAGTCAACTGCTGCTTCTAAAACTGGACAGGATGCACTTTGTTCTCAGGCTCCGCCCACCCAAGCCCAGAGCCAGAAGGCTGTGGTTCTGACTACTCCCACACAGCACTACGTGAACCCTAATCTTCAGCCTTCTCCAGTCCAGGAGAGTAATGGTCAAAGCAGCTCACCTCAGTACATCATAGTAACAATTCCAGGTGAGAGACTACCTTAGGAGTGACTGATACACACATACACATACACACACCAGGATTCAACATTACCAATGAACTCGTAGCCCAGGCATGTTGACTGGTCAGCTGCCAATGTTTGGATAACTGGCTGGAATGAAGCTTCACTAATGAGTATTTTTTTCTCACAGTCAGTATCTTTATGTTAAAATGCCAACAAAAGTCTTGTTGAAAATGAAGATAAAATTGTTTAAATGCAAAGGAAAGTGATCTGTTGCTCTACTTCCATCCACCGGCAGTTAGTTTTACACAGTCAAACCACTGCTGAATTAAGAAGTGAAGAAATGAAAAGAAAATGAAAACTGTCTGTGTGCAGACACTGTTTACTATATAGTTGTGAAATGTATAAATTTCACAGATTTCTTGTAAACTTTGTTGAAGGCTGACAGCAGTGTTCCATCCCTCTCTGGCAATGATTAGCGCAGCATGCAGGGTTGAGTGTTATTTAGATTAAACTAGTAGAATTTTTTTTTTCGCCACGTGTCTGTTGGATAAAGTCTCTAGACAGCTGTGTTACATAGTTTGTCTACCAGAAACTGGATTAATATGCTTATGTGGAAGCAAATGGGTGATAAATTTCTTGCAGCAGCCCCTCTTGTACCTACTGGCATCTCTACTTCAGACTCTGGGTGCAGCTGTTTTTTTGTTTTGTAGAAATGTGTGGAGCCAATTCTAGATTGAGCACTAGGCTGTATGATCAGAGGAGAGGTATTTATCCCATAAATCTGTCCCTAATGTTTCAGATGAATACTGGCTTGGATTCAAGCTTTTTGATTTCGACAAGACAATTAGACCCTCAAAACACATTTTATTAACAGAAAAAAACTACTCCTTGAAAAAACACTGAGAATCACTAGATTTTGTATCACACACTTAATGTTTTTTTTACAACTACAGTGACTCTTTGCTTGTCTTTAAATGCGCTCTCCCAGATGCTGTTTGTGGAGGAAGACTCATCGCTTTGTCACTCTGTGAATGAACTGTGTTGTTGTACTTGAAAGAAAGAGGGAATTTCCTCCACAGAAATGAATAGCTGGGTGAGGCATGTAAAACACAAGGCCTTGTTCACCTTTTTTTGCATTTCAAATCAATGTTTTAAGCTCATTACATTCGCAAACCTCATGCTCGTGATCTGGTATTTATGCAGTGCTTTCCTAGTCCCACTGTCTCCTCAAAGACTCGTTACACTTTAAGCCAGATTGAGTCATTCACACGCATTCATACAGCACTATATTCTATGCACTTTGAGCTCTTTACCTAACACACACTCACAGACTACTAATGGATGCATCTTTGGGATTTTACTATCTTGGCCAAGGACACTTTGATATGTGAAGTTGAGGAGCCGGGGATCAAACCACTAACCTCCCGGGCTAGAACCGCCCAGATATGTGGCAAACTTTGGCTTGCTCGTGGGTATTTGAATAACAGAACTTCTATGAAGGGATGTCAGTGCATGTGTGTTGTACAAACACTAAAAACATAATGCTTGGATATCCAAGCATTATGTTTTTACACAGAAAATGAGATTTCAATCTCAATTAGAATACCTAGAGCATAATATCAGAAGTAATAATAATTATTCTATTAATAATAATAAATAATAATTTTGCATTGATGTTTCCTGATCACCCATCAGTCTTATTACAGAAGATTTCTGTCATCTCTTGCTATCTCTTTAAGAAAGAAGAAGTCAGACCGATATCTAATACCTTTTTTCCAACGAAGCAGCACTGGTGCCTACTGTAGAACCGGTTCCACACATTTCCCCTGTGGGGAAAAAAAATAAAATAAAAAGGTGTTAGTGCCAAAAAGCTAGTACTGGCAAGACATTACATAATTCCTGTTCCCAAAAGTTGAATCCACTGGCTACTGGAGGGACTACCATAAGAACTTTACTGATGATTCACAGATGCAGTCTACAGATTGTGTCGGCAATGGAAGCTTTCGCCAGTGACACTAAGTAACATTCAGTCTTCAAAAATGTCCAAATGTGGGATGGTTCTCAAAAAGGCACCAAGGTAAACCTATCTCAGCACAGGCAGTCTGTTGGTGGAAAGTCCCACCAAAAAGAAAGAAAACCCACTGATGTAGAATGAACCTGTGCGGTGTGATGGTGATGCGTTATGATGACAATCTATGTGCACTGGATTGTTTGCCTTAATAGTCGGAAACTAGGGACTATGGGTAGCCAATGAATGAAACTTCACTGAACCTCTTTTCTGCTGCTTTTACTGTTATACATAGATCTTCGTATGGGGATTTTAAGAATATTTATTCTACATCAACATGTCTTTAAATTTCTGCCTAGCAGTTGTTGAATTTCTTTTGGAGAAAAGAAAAAAAACAAAACCAGAAATTTTTGGGTTGGGATGCCACAAAAGTTGCAAATCATAGTAGCAAATGTACAAAATTAGACATTACCGTAGAAATGAAGGTAGTTGACGTAAGATGGATTAATAACACTTTTGAGCTTAGTACTTCTTATCTAGGAAAAGTTCAATCAGCCATGGCTTATTTTAAAATGTATTCTATTAAATAAATACAAAAGCTTAGTCAAAAAAACCTAATCAGTATTTTAAAAAGTTATGCTAACTAGAGGAAATGAAAAGAGACCCCAGTGTCAGTGCCCATCTGTATGTTTATTTTAGGGCCTTCTATTTGTAGATCTTTTTTCCTGCCAGTATCGAGTGACGCTGTGCCCTCTCACCCAGAGTGAGAGCCTCACAGGCCTGTTGCCTGGGGCTTGTCTCTGCCTCATAAAGTAGGAATACAAAGTACACAATGTAACAGTATCTAGAACATGGACTACAGTAAAAAGAACAGACTTTGTGCATGTTTGTTTTCTGTATTTCAATTTTTTGATAGCTTTTTGATAGCTTGTTGGAAATATAGTGCAGTTAGGGGCATAAGTATTTAGTGACTGACACATTTTTTGTAATTTAACAAAAAAACAAAACAAAAATCGTATTAACTCTTTGAGAATTATAGCCATTTTTTCACACAGCCCCACATCTTCAGAGGCGTAAAAGTAATTGGACAAACTAAGACAGTTTTAAAAATAAGGAGTGTTTTCTAATACTTGGATGAGATCCTATCCTGCCAATGGCCGCCTGAAGTCTGGAACTGCAGCTGCCTTCAGCTGTTCGTGGATCTCCCTGCATTCATTATTTAATAACAGAAAGGTTGCTCTGTTTGGGTCGAGGTCAGGTGACTTGATCATTGAAGAATAACCCATTTCTTTTCCTTGAGAAATTCATACTGCTTTTGCAGTATGCTTTGGGTCATAATCCACAGCACTATGGTCATTTGCACTGCGAAACCCCGTCTGATTAGTTTTGCAACATTTGGCTGAATCTGAGCAGAGACTATAGCCCCGTATGCATCGTTATTTATCCTGATACTTTTCTCAGCAGTCACGTCATCACTAAACACTAATGACTGGGTTCCACTGTTTGATATAGATCCCCATTCCATAACATTATCTTCACCATATTTAACATATAATGTCGTAAGCTGCCGAACATGAGCTATTTCTCCATTCCTCCAGACTTTTTTCTTCACATCATTCTGGCACACATTAATCTTGGTCTCATCTGTCCAAAGAACTGTGTAGGCGCTTGCTTTCTGTCAAAGTTTAATGTGGACGTCTTGTTCTTGAATGTATTTTGTGGTGTGCACTTTGTTGTAAGCTCTCTTAAATGTAGACGTTTACTCTTTGAGAGTGCTCTTGAGTTAGATATTTTGAAGCTGGAACCAAGGAATGAATTCTGTGATCATCCACTGTAGTGGTCTTTCAGGTCTTTTGTTGCTGCTGACCTGGCAAAATCAGCCCTCCTTTCTAAGAAAGCACCAGATTGTTAATTTGATGACTCCTAACGTTTTTGCTGTCTCTCAGATAGGTTTATTGATAGGTTTATTGTGGTTTTTCAGGTTAAGGATGGCTTCCCATGCTTAGATTGACAAGTAGACCTCATGTTGAATGTTCCAGTAAACAGTTGCCTAAGCAGTATCAGCACAGTTAATGAATTTGTCATGCAATAACAAGGAACTGTCTTCACCTTTCCATTAAATTGCTTCCAAGTTGTCCAATTACTTTTCTTTTTTAGGTGTTGAAAATGATTTATACAGTCATGGCTGTACGGTTAATACAGTACTTTAAAAAAAAAAAAATCAACTGAAAATCTGCACCTCAGTCAT
Source organism: Astatotilapia calliptera (assembly GCF_964374335.1). Classification (NCBI taxonomy): domain Eukaryota; kingdom Metazoa; phylum Chordata; class Actinopteri; order Cichliformes; family Cichlidae; genus Astatotilapia; species Astatotilapia calliptera. The sequence continues at coordinate 10,276,550 of NC_137427.1, read as the reverse complement.
AGCTTGATTTTTTGATTTCATATCCATTGGGGGTGGTGTACAGAGGCAAATTTACAAAACTTTTGGCATTGTCCAAATAATTATGAGTCATAATATATGACTAGATGTTGTTTTGCACTGTAAGGTTTAGACGGTGTTTCTTAAATGTTGCTTCAGTCCGGTCTAGAACATAACATTTACATTTTCATTATTCAATAGTTAACAATATAGCTGTAAAACGAGAAAAAAATATTGTAACCTTCAGGTTGTATAGGCTTGGATTATTGGTAGGTGATTGAAAAAATAAAAGCAAAGTTCTCTAACAAATAACTGACTTATCAACTGTACTAATTATACCAATTGATGAAAACAATAGAATTCTAAAGTGGTGTGTTTGGGCTGGGGTTACAAACAAGCCCTAAACCAGGTTAAACAACGCAAGCCATCCTTTTTACACAGGATTGACAAATCTTGTATAAATGTATCCACCAAACCACAGACAGACTGGATTTATACTGTTGCACCAAACACAGGTGACTAGTTAGCTGTCAGACTGATGTTGTTGCCTGAATAAAAAACGTTTTCTTGTAAAATGGGAGGTGAAATTGTGATCAGAGTTATCATTTTCAAGCACCTAGGCCAGAGCGTTTAGCTATAATAATGTAAAATTCAACTGAGTGGTACATTGGGCATTAGTCAGCTATGACTTGACCAAAGTGTAGTTACTGGTAGTCTATTTCCACAGTGTTCAACCTTGGTTGGAGTAAGAGCATCACAACAGGAGTAACAGTACAGGTGGTTAAAGTAAAACGTTTTCTCACCCGAAAAATAAAAACAAGTGAATATTGCCCTCTCCTCCACCCAACCTCCGTTCTCTATTTTCTCCCGCTGTTGTCAACCCACACGTATCTCTCTTTTTTCCCCTCTCATCTGATCTCCATGTTTACAAGATGGAGGGATTTCTCTCTCCATCTGGGGAGATTAGCTGTCCAAGGCTGTCCCTTCTGCATACAAGATATAAGGATGAAATGAGAATTGGACAGACACACTTCTCCTCCTCCTCACTGTCCATCTTTCCTCAGTAGAGCAAAAAAAGAAACTTGATTGCGAGATGTTCTGTGGTGGCTGTTATTACGATTTGGAACCAGTCTGTCGTGAGTGCTTCGCTTGAAGCGATGGTGGATGGGTTTTCAGTTAAATGTGCCTGATCGTCAAATGAAACCTTTCTCCTTTACCTTTTGTGTTTCATCCACAGATGACTCTGTGCCCTCCAGCGACAGTTTGTCAGACTCCAGCCCGCCCGCCCCTGGTGTACCTACTCAGGTGGTCCAATCAGTGCAGACCACCCCACAGGTAAAGATGCACACATATATTCATTATGATGGGAATTCCCCTGTATGTTGGAGACAATGTGGACACCAACGAGCACACCACACATACTGTGGGACTGCTCTTTGATCAGGACTTACTGGAATGACATTCACGAAACACTACAAGAAATTTTCAACTTTCAATCTGACGCTCTGGCTTTATACATCAACAGAGGTCAGTGTTGCAAGCCGTGTCTCAGGCAGCCAAGAGGAATCAGACAGGCCACGTCAACAATCTACAGTCTGTGCATATAACCCCAGAGGTAAGGAAGATAATTCCTCTCATCACTTCATCAGCATGTCAGTCATGCCACACCACGTACATTGATCTGCAACAGCACACCGCTGCCAGTTTTGTTTCATTAGTTGTAATCCTTAATAGCCTGCTATCATACAATTAAGTTAACAAATTGGGTTTAATTAATGTGTAATCAACATGTTGAGTGCACAGTATGATATTACTGAAGACCGGGAGAACCTCGTGGGCAGTCAAAGAGACAGTTACTTTTCAGGACTCGATGAAAGCAAATCAAATATTGTACTTGGTGAACGAATGCGTGCTCTGCTTGTCTTCTTCATAATGCCTGATGAAGATTAAGACATTGCTTTTGTATAAATGTTTTAAGGAATATTTTTGCAACCAATTTGAAATTGCCAGAAAGATAACTTCATGCCAAGTGGATGTGTAGAAAGAGAACAGTTTTGCAGCTTTTTACCTAGTAGTCACACCAGCATAGCATGTATTAAGCTTGCATTTCATTGAGTTGAAATGTACTATAACAAGTGCATCTTGTATAGTAACTCCTTAGAATTAAAAAAAAAAAATAGAATATAGCTTTTCAGTCACAAATGTGAAATCAAAAGGTTTAGCAGTCTTGTTCACACTGTGCCCACACATATTTTATGTTCCGGTTAAAGAGTCGATTTGTCTTTCCGTCATTACAATATTTACTATCTGCTTTAATAAGTAAAATACGAATAATTATCGAGAGCATAACTGATGCACGCTAAGTTTCACTGCACCCTTCACTTCAATTACACTTTAATTACATTAGTTATCTTTAGTTATAGAGTGCTTTTCACAGTTGTTCATGCAACACCATCATAAGGAGCAGATTTTAATAAAGTGGGACATTCAAAACATATCTGCATGTTGCTGAGTTATGTCATTAGGTGGAAAATGCAACTGTTAGTCATGTTGAGCACAGTCTGTTAGTGTGACACTTTAAATTGTGAGATGTGGGGTGCCATCTCCTTTCCTTTAGGAGGATGGTCCAATATATTCTATGCTAAAGGAGGACTTCATTCAGTTCTTGCAACCCTTTAATTGTGTTAATCTCCTTTTTGCTAATTTTTCAGGTAGAGCATGTGTACTCTGGCCAGATCCAATATGTGGATGGAGCAGGAGATGCAACTTTCACCACACCCACCATGTAAGTAGTAAAGCACCTGATCTGTCTGTCTGTTTGCTCTATGCTCACACGTTCAGTTACACACACTCTGAAACTTTGCTCGTCACAGAGCCATTGATATATTTCATTGTCTGTGTCTTTTCTTGTCCAGTCGACCGAACAATTACCCCTTCTCCGAGTCGCCCCTGTATTCCCAGACACCTCCTACGTCCGCCTCCACCTTTTACGAGGCCACGCCCAGCTCTGAGTCAGACATCACTGGATCTGTGACTTCACAGCCAGTTTCTGTGGCAACAGCAGGAGCCAGCAGCACAGCAGCTGCTGCAGGTGGAGGTGGTTACGTTATTCAAGGAGGTTATGTCTTAGGAGCAGGAGGAACTCCAACAGCAGGTGGAGGAGGAGGAGGACAGAGTTACTCCAGCCCCAACTCTCGTGCCCCACCTGCTACCGTGAGTCGAAAAGTTGAAAGTGAAGCACATCTATGATCCGTGACAGCCTACCACCCAAAGGTTCAAATACTGTGACGTCCTTTTTCCCCAGGTGCAGTGGCTCTGTGATAATTACGAGGGGGCTGAGGGGGTGAGTTTACCTCGCTGCACCCTCTACTACCACTACCTGCTTCACTGCCAGGAACAGAAACTAGAACCTGTTAATGCTGCATCTTTTGGAAAACTCATCAGGTCTGTCTTCATGGGGCTGCGTACACGGAGATTAGGAACCAGGTACAGAAAAACACGCATACAGACACACATACACGAACTGTGCAAGACCAGTCTCTCAAGGGTTTATCATAACTTTTTCCTGTGTATGTTTCAGAGGGAACTCTAAGTACCACTACTATGGTCTGAGGATCAAATCCGGGTCACCTCTGCTCAGACTGATGGATGAACAACAGCACATGGCGATGAGGCAGCAGCCTTTCTCACAGAAAAACAGGTAGCCACCCATGCACTCTAAAACTTGTCCTTGAGCCATTACAGGTACTGAGCTTCTAAATATAGTATGAAATACTAGTAGAGTACATCATTGCTGAAAAATATTCCTCCTGTGGTTTATGATTTCATTCTATGCATGGATGACATTTCGTTCTTATCCACAACTGGTCCTCCTGTCGGGTTTTACGTTATTTTGTCAAAACTGAACACCTTGTGTGAAAAGATCCACTCAAACAAAAATATGTAAAAATAGAACAATGCACACATATATTCATATATTCATTAACTCTGGCTCTGTTTCTGTGTGAATGATGTGACAAATAGGGTAAAGCCAGTTCAGAAGTCACAGGGGATCACCAACGGCACAGTAGGCGGGATAGGTCAACAGCAGGGCTCGACACTTTGTGACATTTCGGCCCAGGTGCAACAGTACCAGCAGTTCCTAGGTGAGGAACACCTGCACATTGTTCATCATTGTTTCTTTTTTAGTATATTGAATAAGCAGTTTAAAAAATGGATGGATATGATTTTATTTCAAATGATACTGAATCAACTCTCCGTGGTTCCTGTTTCCTGTGCATTATCATGTGCAGAGGCATCAAAGCAATTGCCAGACTTTGTGGAAATTGATCTTCAAGATCGAACCCTGCCCGGTGGGATCCTTTTAGAGCACCTCAAGGCCTTTCAGACTCTGTACAGAGAACACTGTGAGGTATGCAGCTTAGACAAAAGAAATGACATGGAGACTGAATATAATAGACATGCTTTCCATGTGTGTGTACTTATTTCTCTTGCCATTATTTACTTATTTCTCTTGCCATTTCATTTTGTCATTGAAAAAAGCAAGGTTCTTGTAGTTGTTGTAAAGCACAGTAACATCAGCTTCCGAAGAAATGCAAACAGAAACACTGAAGTGAAGTTGTGCTCATTCACAAAGTAGTTTTGGATGATTCACACAGTTCAAAATAATCTTTATTTTATGTTGGACATTGATGCAACCCCTAAGTTTATCCAGCCCAGTTTCTTCTAATTTTCTATCCTGTGTAAATTAGCATCGGGTTTCACTCGCTGAGCCTATTACTTGAAATTTTTAACATAAATACAAGCATCCAGCTGTGCAGTGTTATACATACAGGTCCCATGAACACCTCTGTGATGCTAAGTGTGATCCTCGCAGGCTATTCTGGATGTGATGGTCAACCTTCAGTTCACTCTTGTTGAGACCTTGTGGAAATCATTCTGGAGGTTTAGCCAGAGCAATGATGCAGAATCGCTCAACCTGTAAGTATTGCAAACACACTCAAATGTGTGCACCCAAGCATCCCCTGCTGAAACTGAAGCTGATCAGCTGTTTCACATGCCCACCCAGACACAACGAGTCTGAGAAGCGACTGCCCAAATCGTGCCTGGTGGTGCTGTGTAAGTTTGAGCCAGTGCTACGCTGGACGAGAGAGTGCGACAACCTGCTGTACCAGACTCTGGTGGAGATCCTCATCCCTGATGTACTGAGACCCATTCCAAGTAAGTTAATAATGTCATGTAGAAACATTTTAATTTTCTGCGAAACCCACCTGAATACGTTTCAGTGCTGTTTTAGTGATGTATACTGTATGTAAGAATTATACACTGCGGCTCATTTAAAATGGAGAGAAGTGTTCCTGTGTTTTTGTATATCCCTGTAAATTGCATCTTTCCTCTGCATCACCGCCATCAGGTGCCTTAACTCAGGCCATCCGCAACTTTGCCAAAAGTCTGGAAAACTGGTTGACAGGTGCCATGATGAACATCCCAGAGGAGATGGTTCGCATAAAGGTATTTTTTTTTTTTTTACACTGAGCTCTGTATCCGTGTTTTAATTTAGAGCTTTTTCTTTAATACACGGGTGCATCCCTTAGCACTTAGCTCACCTTACATCACCAAATGTAAGCTGATAAGTGGGATTTGTGATGTATTTTCTGACTTGGTGGTTTTTAGTGCTGCCATATTGTGATGGAAAAATGTGACTTGTCCTCTTTATGGCTCTTTTTGACAATGGTACTTTATTTCTCCTCGCTTTTACTTTCAGGTGGTGTGCATTGGCTCTTTCTCCCAGACGCTGCGTCGTTACACCAGTCTGAACCACCTGGCTCAGGCTGCCCGGGCCGTCCTCCAGAACTCAGCTCAGATCAACCAGATGCTCTCTGACCTCAATCGGGTTGATTTCAATAACGTACAGGTCTGCCAGTACTGCCGTCTGTGTCTCCTGCGCTTACCTGCTGCTGTACATCAGTGTTTTTTAAAATAAAACAGCAGATTGCTCACTGTGCTTGCCTGCGTCCCCCTCAGGAACAGGCATCCTGGGTTTGTCAGTGTGAAGACCGTTTGATCCAGAGGCTGGAGCAAGACTTTAAAGCGACTCTGCAGCAGCAGAACTCTCTGGAACAGTGGGCTACCTGGCTAGATAGTGTTGTGTCCCAGGTCCTAAAGCCCTATGAGCACAACCCTATGGCCCTGCCAAAGGCTGCAAAGGTTTTCCTGCTCAACTGGTCTTTCTACAGGTGAGGGGAAATGGGGGAAAATGGGCTTTGTAAAGATGCAGTTTTATGTTAAAGAAACATTTTCTGAATCTTTTCTTTTCTTCACCAGTTCTATGGTAATCCGGGACTTGACTCTGCGCAGTGCTGCAAGTTTTGGGTCCTTTCATCTGATCCGCTTGCTGTATGATGAGTACATGTACTACCTAATCGAGCACAGAGTGGCTCAGGCTAGAGGAGAAACTCCCATAGCAGTCATGGCAGAAGTATGTACCTGAACACACACTCATACTTGTATTCCACTTTTGAATTAAGTTTATAAATATGTCTATAAATGAGAACCTTCACAAACATTTATAAATGTGCTTTCTTTGCCATGGACACAGTTTGCCAGTACTGTCAAGAGCCGGACCTCTCAAGATATTGAAAAAGGTAAATGAGGATGGTTTTCCTTAAATACTCTTTTATTAGGATTCCTCATAAGCACCAGCCTCAGCCTTAGCCGTTTTGCTACTTTGTAACCACAGCAGTTGCCCCCTGCTGGCCATTACAAAGAATGCTGAATTAATGCACTTCTGCATTGACTTCACTTTTCAGACACTCGTCCATCTTTTATGAAACTCTTTGCGTTACAGATTTAGAGTTCACACCTTTTTCTTTTTTTAAATGCAAACAATAACAAGGTCCCCACTGAGGAGAAGTTTTTATTACAATATGATGACATCAGCGGTTTTTAGAGGTCATTTATGGTGATATCAGTATTGTTAATATGGAAATGGAGCAAAGTATATTTTGCATCATTGTGAAGTCATGAAATCATGTTTTAAGTTAAAGCAACGAAAGTGCTGAACTTTTGCCTTATTTGTGTTACCCTGACCTTTGACCTTACATACTAAAATGGTATACTTTAGTATGTAATGTTTAGTATATTGTTGTGAAGTTTGAAGATCATCCATAAGAAACTGTGGGTAATATAAAGGGGTTTTTTTTGTTTTGTTTTTTCTACAGATTTTTAAATTTGGTGGTTTGATCCAATTTTAATCAAAATAAAATCAGCTTGAGGCGCTATTACATAGAGATGGTGGGGAGGAAGAACTCATGTTTAGGGGGAGAAAAGAAAAAGATGGTGAGACAAAGAGAAGACAAATGAATTATGTATGCATTAGAGATTCAAACAAAAAACAAAACAAAAGTGCACAGTAGCTGCTGCAACAGGCCAACACTCAGCATGGCACCATGGTATTTACTTATTGTCTTTCATGTCTCAGAAGAAGAGGAGGAGGATGACGATGAATATAGTGAGGAGGACACTGGAGATTTGGTGCTGCAGTCCAGCTCTCTGAGCGCAGTTGATGATGAGAAGGAGGTGATGGAGCCGCCAGTCAAACAGCCCAGGACAAACTTAAGCCTGCACACGCTCAATGAGACCGACAGCACACCACCTTAGCTAATCACCTGTACGGTTAGCACAATGCTTGACACATGCCTTTGCTTTAAGTTTCAAATCATGTCATCTCGTTCTGTCGCACCATGTGAGCTTCTGGTTTGCATGTTTGGTCGTCTGTGGTGAGAAAGTGGGAGGGCCTTTTGCCAAATTTTCTCTGCTGTACTGTTTGTGCTGCAGCCTTTATGTTTACCTTCACTTTATCATTTCACAGTCCCCCCCTCGTTCCCTGTGCCTTCCCTGCCTTTTCAGTGGCTGCTCCTGCCCAGCCTGAATTATATATACGCATATTCTTGATTCCCTCCCATCCCGCCTTAACCACTGACCTGATTGCTGTGGAGAGATTCATTGTCCTCTAAACTCAAATATCACTTTAATTACCTTTAACACAATGACTATGCAGGGGAGCTGGACTTGAATGAATGATATTGTCTGAAAAATATATTTGTTTAAGAGTAGCATCTAGAATGATACTGCATCATGAATTTTTGTTGGCACATGGACGTTGAGTGAAAGGTATTTGGCTTCATAAATGTGACTCCTTATTCATTTGGCCAACTAACTGATACGCTGTGCCTTTTGAGAGATTTCTAGGCTTAACAAAAAAAGGTTGTGCTCTATATATTCTGTATCGGTGGTTCAATAAATGAAGGTCCTGTGAAGTAGTCGTGGTGTTGTCATGAACTTTTTGTAGCTGTTAAAAGAAAAAAAAATTGATCGTCTAGTTTTGTGATGATTCTGCCTGGTTTGTTTTTCTTCATCCATCCTTTCTTTCATCATCAACATCTTTCTTTCACACATAAACATCCAGATGACTCGAGTGCAACCCCCCCCCAGCTTTTCCCACCTGATCAGCTCCACATATTTTGCAATCTTTGTACCAGCTAGATGTACCAGCTATCTCAAAGTTTTTGTAGTGTAAGAGTAGATGTTTATTTTCAGAAAGTGTGTATGCTGGACGTTTGTAGATAACTTATATTATGTACCTTTTTGTGAACGCCGTAATATATCCAAAATATTCGTATGTTGTTTAACCATTATTGCCTTAATAAGTATGTCGTGGTATGTCCACCAGCCAGAGTCTTGAGCTATATTTTTATTGTGATGATGGACCAAGCATGTGAGTATGGTGACTTAAGATTAACCCCCTCAAAGAGCACACGCTCAACCAGCAGCAATGTGTGACTGTGGGACTGAGGGGAAAAGAAATAAAAATATTATAATGGTAGTGGGATGTCCCTCAGGACCACCTGATTACAAAGATGTCACCAAAGAACATAACAAAGGAGAAAAAAAAAAGTATGTTTACATTTATATATAAATATATATGTGAGAGCAGGCTACAAAAATCTGACTCGAATTAAAATTAACCGCCAACTGCGATGTCATACAAACTGTGCCGTGGATTCTGTCCCTTGCTTGTGCTGCAGAACCATTTCTGAACGAGGTTCTTGCTGTTATTCTGAAGACCTTTGTACTTAAACCTGTGATCAATGTTTGTAGCTTTATTCTCACTGTTATAACTAAAGAGATGTGATTGCTATCAAAACTTGTGCCAGACTGTTTTTCCTTCATTCCCTGTGTTGTTCTTGGAATTTCTTTCTTAACCACATTTTCCAACTGGAGGTTGGTTTGGGGATGGGCAGTTTGGTTTGGGAGTCCTCAAAATGAAACAAAGGCTGTAATGGAATTGTCCCAAAAAATGACCACCTTTGTTTTCATAATATTTTTTTCTTAGGTTTAAATAAGTCAAACGGAGACTCAGGAAAAAGAGAACCTGAGGGCTCAGAGAAGACCTGCTCTAGATGTTGTGGGGCTGTTGCCACTGATGCCCCTCGCAACATCGGCTGTCAGGGGCAGTTCCTCTGGATTGGCAAACTAAGGCAGCAGACCTTTGATCATGTAGCCATTTCAGGGGGATCATGATCCTCAACCTGCCTGGGAAAGTTTATGCCACGGAGGATGGGAGTTCGTCCATTAGTTAAACCTCAGATTCAGGTTTGGTTTGGTGGGAGTTTGCAGAACTGATCGTGTCCCTCATTCATTCTTTGGTTCTTATACAAATTAATGCTCAGGTTGTACAAGTCAGACCTGATGGATGGCCCGGGGGTCTACTTCAGCTAAAAGACAGAAGATCAGGGACCATTTAATGAACAGTAAAAGGTAAACCTAAATTTAAGTTTCTCTGTACTTAAATTATAAATTTGGGACATTGTAGTATTAAAATTGATTAGTCTACAAAATTGTTCTATTAATACATTCAACTAGTGAAATTTAAAAAAAAAAAGGTATAAATGTCAAATTATACAGATGTTTTATGGCTGTAGAAGGAGACGAACAAAATCTGATAAAAAGTCCAAAAGGTCTTTAGGCTTCAGACGACCAAACTGAAAATGTAACAAAGAATAAAAATTCTGACGGTTAGGAGCTCATGGAACCTTTTTAGCCTCACTGCAAATACCCAGTACTACACTAACAGACCCAAAACTCAGTTGCTTTATGGATCATGCAGATCTCACAAGTTGACAAGACTGTACGACGTTTAAAGAAAAACAAAACACGTTTGTGTTTTATTTGTATGTTAATCGGTTAAACATGTGGAGTACTTTTACCTCTTCTCTGTGTATGTTTTCCTTGAGCGAAACCAGCTCTTTGCGTCTTTTAATGTAACTTTAGTATTAGACAGTGTGGTCTGTTCCAATGTTGGGCCTGTTCTGTTTTGTATATAAATGGTTCTAGTTAGGGAACCAGCACTGCTTCAGCTGAAGTCACATGACAACTTTTGTGGTAATTATTTCCCCTCCAGGCAAGATCTTCTCTGCAGACTGTTGGATTATTTTCATGTATCCAGTTATCATCACAGCACACTCATAACGCTTTTGAACATTTTATTTAAACAAAAGATCCCAGCAGAATACAGTCTGTATTCCATGCTGTCACTCATACAGCACGACAGCAGCCAGCTAAGCAGGTGACTCCTGGTTCCACTGACGAGGGTTTTAAAAAAACAAAAACAGAAATCAAGTGAAGCAGTAGAGTTTTTCAAATTTCAAATACTGCAGCCTTACACACAGCTGGACAGAGCTGGTCCACACTGGATAAGAAATGAGTTCAGAAGCAGCAAAATCTGTTAAATTTCTCATACACCCACCTTGTACAGATATCACATACATTCAGTTACTCACACTCACTGACAATAAAACTGCCTTAATGTATAAAAACAAAAGTAAAAATGAAGTCTTTGTTCAGTCCAGCTCTTGGTTTGTAACACATGCTACAAACGGAGCCTCCGATTAAGGTCGATACTGCAGGTGAGCTCATGTCAACGTGTACTTCTGTGTGCTTTTCTTTATGTTGTTTGGACACATGTGGATCGCTTCTTCCTTCACAATACAATCCAGGTACACCGGTCACTATCTGCCAACACTTGCAGAGATGAGCCTGCAGGTGAGAAAAGAGCGGGACTTAACTCTCTCTCTCTCTTTTTCTTTTATTGATACAAAAGATGAAAACTAAAAATAAAATAAAATAAGACGTTTTTAACCCTCTGGAGGCAGGCGTTGCAGATTTGCAACAGTTAAAAACTAACAACCTGATTACCCCACATACATATTTTATGAGTTTTTTTTACTCAGAAGTACCACTGCAGGACTTGGTTGTGCATTAGCAACAAAAAGTTTAATTTGAGCCTGAGGGGGTTAAGGAAGAGAAGTCAGATCTCTATTTCTTTTTCAGTATAAGGAAGAAACATGAGTTTGGATTAAAGCTGCGCAGGGGATCAGTCTTTACTTTTTTCTCAGTTGACTTCTAGTATTAAGCTTAGTAATTTAATAGATGAGGTGGAATGTGATTTCATCATTGGTAACATAAAAACTCATCCCATATACTTAAAAAACAAAGCAATCAATTCATCTTTTCAATCAGTCAGAAACATTAGTCCAAATACACAGGTCCTTAACATCTGAGAAGTCTCATCTTTTAATGTTTTTGATGTGCTTTTGGTCTCTAAACAGGGGGCACAGAAAGCCTATTGCTGTCAAATGTTTGGTCCTAAACACAGAAAGAAAGTGCAGTATTTTTTTGGGACTAGAAAGTCAAAGGCTCTCTTGTTTATTCTGATCTTCTATCTTACAGCTCACTAAGGTCTCATTTCTCCAAAAAGGACTTAACATTTGGCAGTTTTTATTTTTGACAGATTTATTTGGGAGGATTTATGTTCATCTGTTTCTGTGTCTATATACTCACCCTTGTGGAGAGCTTCATTGGTCATGCGGTTGATGTAACGGGAGCTGCTCTCGGGGACAAGCCACTTCATCACCGTGTTCACACAGGACTTCCTGTACGAACTCCAGACGGTCCCGCTGACGGACAGACAAAACCTTTCAATACAACTGAACTAACGAGAAACAGGAGGCAGAGAGAACCTGTGTATGTGGTACAGGCTTGCAGGGCTCACCTTGTCTGACCCTTGACTTCTGTGAGGTCGCCAACACCCACAGTGCGACATACACCCGTGTTGAGGTCCCAGCTAACCTGCAGGTTGGAATGGTATGTGTTTGGCCTGAAAACAATAAGAGCCACCGGGTCAAAAATCCAAGGCGGGTCAAACAGGTGAGGGTCGAGGTGCTTTAGGGTAAAAGAGCAGGCGAAGTACCTGCAGTGCTCCTCGTCAGAGTTGGAGAATGCTAGTAACAGCAGACCAATGTTGATCATCACAATGTTGCTGTCTGGACACACCTGATACACATCAAAAACATGTTACCTACATGCAAAGTGTTCTTCCATGGTTCATGCACTAAATGTATGAAATTAAAATTAAGGAAATCAGAAATTTCCTAGTTGGAGAAAACTAGTGGACTAGAAATTTAAAAAAAAAAAAAAATGCAAAGAATTCATACAATCTACTGAACAGGCTTAAACACTGACTGTGTGTATTTAAGCCTTGCTTTTTTATTTTTAATTTAACCAGAAAGTCCCTTGAGATTAATATCTCTTTTCTTTTTTCAAGGGAAGCATAACCAAGGAAACAAAAGCCTGCAAAAATGATAAAGCTGCATTTTCCATAAACAGACAGCAACACATAATCTAAAATCCACCTCTGGAGCAACAGTTGCACTCTTCAGTTACAGAATCATTTATAAGTTCTTTAAACCCACCAGCAAAACAAAAACATTAACCTTTAGTTCTTGTTGTTATGAAGGTTACTCTGTGACCAAGGTGCAAAATAAGAGAACACTATGCCTCCAAGTTCTGCAAAAATACAAGTATCCTTAAGAGGTCTAAACGAGGGAAAAATCTTAAGTGTAGGTTTGTGACAAATCAGGAAGACTTTACTCCATTTGGCTTTGTTGTTAAAAATATACAAATAATAATAATAATAATAATAATAATAATAATAATGTGTATGTGTTAGTCCCCGTAGGGAAATTACTCCTCTGCATTTAAGTGAAGCAGTGGGCAGCCACCCGGGGAGCAGTGTGTAGGGACGGTACCTTGCTCAGGGGTACCTCAGGGTAGGTGTTCAGTGGGGTCGAACCCACAAGCTTCCTATCGTGGGGCAACCACTCTACCTACTGAGCTATCCCTGCCAATACTAGTCAAACTGTGATGTGTACTGGACAATAAATTAGATGCAAAAGTGAATCTAGACCAGGGGTAGGCAACGCCAGGCCTCGAGTGCCGGTGTCCTGCAGGTTTTAAAGCTCACCCTGGTTCAACACACCTGAATCAAATGATTAGTTCATTACCAGCCCCCTGGAGAACTTCAAGACATGTTGAGGAGGTAATTTAGCCATTTGAATCAGCTGTGTTGAATCAAGGACACATCTAAAACCTGCAGGACACCGGCACTCGAGGCCTGGTGTTGCCTACCCCTGGTCTAGACGATGATCTGTAGAGGCAGCAGCATACCAGTAATTAAGTGTAACCATAACTAGGCTCTTTTAGGAACGAAGCATGTGCAAGTGTCTTCCTAACTCCAAAATCAAATTACTACAGGCCATATTACAATAATAAAAAACGAATTTAACCTTCAATTACTTCATTTAGGGCTCAATATGTTCTCTAAAAGTGAGTTTAAGATTCACAAAGGCAGGTATTTTTAGGATGACACTTTTTCAATTAAGTCCCAAGATATAAATACCAACATGATCTGAGATCAATTACAATTTGGAAAGTAACAAACACACTATTAGAATCAACTTTAAACAATGCAATACACCAGCCTGACTCAGAGGAGAGAAAGCGGAGGACTGTTTAAAACTAGGATTCACATTCTTTAAAAATCAAATCATATTTTAAATGTCGCTGAAATGTACACTTTGAGCTGTGCATAATATTGCTCACACTCAATATCAGATTAGTTGTTTTGCAGGCTGCTGTCTACATGTTGTAGCTGTGTCCCGTCACTAGCAACCAGTATTAAAAAAAAAAAAAAGTGGAACAACTAGTCTATGGACTTCTCTTGCTTTTGTTTGCAGTTGCAGATGATGATGTAACATTTTGGAACAAACAGTCACCATACTTTACTAAAACAACCAGCTAGTGGCTGCAGCGTCAGCTGACTGATAAGTTACACAGCTTAGTTTTTAAGACCCAAAGGTTTAATGAGAACTGGTATTTGCAGTCCACGCCGTGATGCAACATGAAAGTACTGTTTTAATACTGTAAGACTTTATAATAAACACAATAAAAACAGTCTGCATATATGACAAGTTTCATAAAAGCTACAGCAACCTTGAGTCAGGTGTAAATTAGACAATGCGAGTGTCCTGAGCTCCGTGTGTGTGTGTGCTGACCTCTAATATCACAACATCATAGTCACTAAAGGAGCAGAACTGTGTGGCCCAGGCAGCATCACTCCTGATCACCTCATTGATTAGATATTCAAAATCCAGAGTCAGCTGCTCAACACAAACACTCTGCAAAACAAAAAGTACAAATTCATGATCAACCACACACACAAAAATACTCTGTACGTGTCCAAACCATCTCAGCTTTGCCTCTCTACCTTTGTCTTCAAAGTGTCTAATTCATGTCCATTCTGGTTACTCAGCCCTGTAACTCCAACATCCCCAGGACAGTTCTTACTTATTCCTTACTGCTACTTCCATACATGTTCTCCATTGACTTTACAGTCACATGCACCAACACCTACCTGTCCATTGTGTGGCCCTGTAACCAGCTGGAGGTTACGTCCTTTCAGATCTGTGACTGTGAAAGGCAGCTGGACTTTATCATCTTCATAACCTAGAAAAACAAATGAGGAAGAAATACCAGTCAGCATCTTTGGATCTGACCGGACACATTCTTTGACTCTGTCTTTTATCATCTCTCACCTCCGGCATTCTGCTCTGCTGCCCCTGGCTGTTGTAAGCGGTAGTGTAGGCGTGAGTAGTTTACATATCCAGGCTCACTGGGGCTGGCTTCCTGGCATGAAGACATAGTTGGAGTGGCTGACGGGGATGAGGAAGAAGAGGCGGGAGACATCACTTGTTCCGATACCTGTGGCAGACTATGGCTAACACCTGAGGTTAATGGTTGTAGTAAATTAGTCCTCTCTTCTACGCTCAACCCTTTACAACCACCCTCCTCTCTCACAGTCTCTGCAATGGTCCCTTTGTCTCCAGTTGACTGTACTGCCTCTTTTACACCACCATCAGACGTTCTCCTCTCCCCCTGGCCTTCACCATCTTTCCCTCCTCCCTGGGCTCGCCTGAAAAGGTCAGCAGCAAACTCCCGGGCTCGCATCGCTGCTTGTGAATGGCTAGGAGATGAGGGGACTGGAGTGGGTCTGCTAGGTGGAAGTCGATGTTCAGGAGATTCTTGAGGTAGTGAGGAAGAAGAGACCAAAGAAGAGGAGGAAAAAGACGTCGAAGCTTGACTTGACAGGGCTGCTCTCTTTGTGTAAAGGATTTGCGATGACTGACCCTGTTTACCTGAAGCAAACAAAGAAAAAGGAATGAAAAAACTAATAATGATAAAATCAGACAGCAAAACATCACTGTGATGGTTTTTTACTCTTGAAGACACAAACATTTTTAGGCCTCTACTCAGTGTAGCACTGTTCCTTCTAATCCTATCTGGAGATAAGAGTGAGTTGCTGTTTAAGGTGTGTCTATGAACAGCCGTGTTTCTGGATATGATCAACATATATGCTCCTACAATTAACAAAGCAAACAAAAAAAGAAGATATTTGTACATGGACACACCATGCACCTATGCATTAAAAAAGCAAAAACAACTGATGTTAACATCCTGACAGCAAAAATAAAATATTCTTTTTAAAGAGGGGGGGGCAGAGAGAGAGAGAGAGAGAGAGAGAGAGAGAGAGAGAGAGAGAGAGAGAGAGAGAGAGAGAGAGAGAGAGAGAGAGAGAGAGAGAGAGAGAGAGAGAGAATGAATGATATGTGAGATGTGATGAGCAAGGTGCACATCTGAGAAACCGAGCACTACCACACGTTCACAGGCTTTTACCCGCTTAGCGACTCAAAAACAGAAAAAAAATCTACAAACTCAACATCACGGTTTATAGAACTTGAAACGTGTGACTCATAACCTACAGTGGGGCAAAAAAGTATTTAGTCAGCCACCGACTGTGCAAGTTCCCCCACTTAAAATGATGACAGAGGTATGACGGGATGAGATCTTGCGTGGAGCCCCAGATCGAGGGAGATTATCAGTGGTCTTGTATGTCTTCCATTTTCTGATGATTGCTCCCACAGTTGATTTTTTCACACCAAGCTGCTTGCCTATTGTAGATTCACTCTTCCCAGTCTGGTGCAGGTCTACAATACTTTTCCTGGTGTCCTTCGAAAGCTCTTTGGTCTTGGCCATGGCGGAGTTTGGAGTCTGACTGTTTGAGGCTGTGGACAGGTGTCTTTTATACAGATGATGAGTTCAAACAGGTGCCATTCATACAGGTAACGAGTGGGGGACAGAAAAGCTTCTTACAGAAGACGTTACAGGTCTGTGAGAGCCAGAGATTTTCCTTGTTTGAGGTGACCAAATACTTATTTTCCACCCTAATTTACGAATAAATTCTTTACAAATCCTACCATGTAAATTCATGGATTTTTTTTTTCACATTCTGTCTCTCACAGTTGAAGTGTACCTCTGGTGCAAATTACTGACCTCTGTCATCATTTTAAGTGGGGGAACTTGCACAATCGGTGGCTGACTAAATACTTTTTTGCCCCACTGTAAGTGTCTACTGAAGTCACAGATTAGGGGAGATGAGAGCAATTTCCCTATTTGCAATCGTAAGTGATTTTGCAACCAGTGCAAAATCACTTGCCTGCTGGCAAACAGAATGAATGCAGAATTGAGGATCTTCCAACACTGCCTTTCTCTTTTATGCTCAGAAACTGCATCCATTATATTACCAGTCTGTGTATGTGCACAGTCTGCAGAGTCTGGGTGGTCTGAAGTTTTCAGCTGCGTAAACCCTTGTGGACTCATTGATAAGGAAACTCATAATGTGGTGATCTTAAATCCATAAAAATCTTATCTGACGCATTATAAAGAGATGAGAAATGTGGCAATTTTACTATTTGTGTGTGTCTTACCTGGGCAGAGTGAGATGCCACAGGCTACAAGAGAGTAGCTAGTGTTTAACAGAATGACCTGGTCCTTCTTAAGCTGGAAAGCTGGCTGAAAAGTGGGGAACGGATATACCACCTGGTACCTGCTGTTGAGCACATATCCGTGTTCAAGACACTCACCACTTCCTGTGGAAAAAAAGTGATGTCTGATGAGAGTGAGAGAGGAAAACGTAATGAGAGTGGTGAAGTAGTAGCTCTGTATGTGTTTTTGTTAACCTGTGCGTATAGTAGTGACTGAAGGAACAGGACAGCACTGAGCACAAGGTTTAGGAGGTGGCATGGAGGCGATGGTGATGTAGATGTCTCTATTGTTCTCATCACTCATCATTAGATTCATCAGGACTGAGTTGGAGCTGCGTGTACTTAGCAGAAACATACACACCAACACATAATTTAGCCATCACTACCTGTGGCTTGCAATAAGGTTATTTTTGCCATTCATAAAAATAATTATCATTCCTTACTTGAAGCCGAAGATGACAATTTTGGAGTGATCATTTGGCCACTCACATACTGTAAGGTACAGGTCACTGTAGATTTCCTCTCCTGCAAACAGTCGCACATGATGGACCTAAAGAGAAACCAAAGGAGTTAAAGAAAATAAAAATAAATTCTACAATTATATTTATATATTACAATTAGATTTTTTTTTTACCTGCTTGAGTCTGCTGTGCAGGTTAAACTCCCACCAATAAAGATGATAAGTATAGAAAGAGAAATCATCATCTTCTCCACAATCACTGGTGTAAGACAGAACGTAGCGTCCACATTTGGTGAAGCCAAGAAAGATGTGCCTGAAAACAAAAAGATAAAGTACTGGTGTCATATATGCTCCACAATGAACAATACAAAATAACAACAATTACCCACCAGACATCCTCAGAATCTGCTAATTCCTTTTTTTAAAAATACAGTAATGTTATCATATTCAAAGAACATATGGAAAATTTTATTTTCATACTATGAATATTTTCTGAGTACCAGGTACTGAAAGTACACCAGAGGCGGGTGGAAACTTGGTGCTTTTAACAAATTTTTTCCAGCATCTTTGAACCCTCATAACTTCAAGAGACAGCCATGTGTCACAAGTGTCAACAGCTCTGATTCAGTCACCAATAATCCCAGTCTATTTGAGATGCAGCCAGTGTGGTATACATGCATGTAATGAAGCATACTGTGCCAGTCAAGGTTCTTTAATCACAGTAAAACAATGCAGTAAACACATACGTACCCTGCTCTGAGGAACTCCTCGCTTACGATGTTCTTCAATGGTACACACACTCGAGGTGGCAGCTTCCTGAACAGGCGCTGAGAAAACTGCCCTGACAGCTGCAGGAAAGAAACCACAGTGGAGGTAGATATAGCTAATTAGCACACGGTGTAACATAAAGCCCAAAATACTTTGCAATTTTGCTGTGCTTCATCTTCGTGTAATGCCCAGCACAGTAAGACGACACGAACAGTACATGAATTACGCTTGATGCACAAAGACTGCCATTAAATCTGAGGTGTGCTGCCGCGGTTGAATAAACGCTAAAGCTGACTGGTAAAGTTAAAACTCAGATCAAATAGACCTTTACAAATGTGGCTTAAGTGGCTAGCACTTTAACACGGTTCGGTTGCATTAAAATGTGTATGGGCCATCTGCAAACCAACTTGGGAAGTAAAATGGATAAATATCATAACATAGAGCAGGGAAGCTGCATTGTTTTACAGTTTGGAGCATTAGCCACCTGCCAGCCGTTGGCTGTTATTAAGTTAGCCGCGGTGCTAGTTAGCAGCTAGCTCCTAGCTGGCCTCAGAAGCTCCTGAAACCGTAGAGGCCTTCTCTTTGACGGCTCATTCTAAACCTTTCTCTTCAGGTCCTGCTGATGCATGCCTACCTTTCCGCGCATAAGAAGCTTCACGACATGGTCTTTGTGTTTTCTTTGGCTTTTCTGTTTGCTGTCGTCCTTTTCAGATTTCGAGCTGGGCGCCATCTCCCCCTGAACTGTTCCCAGTTGCCCGTCAGAGGCCCGTCCCGATTGGCTCACAGGCTGCACGGGGCGGCCCTCATCCGCCAGTACTCGCATCCATCAAAACCCCAAACAAAAGTAAGGCACGACAAGGGGAACATCCCGAGGGAAGCAACCACAAAGGAAGACATGCATGCGTTTGTTTGTTTTTTGACGTGCCTAGGATTTTAGTTACAAATAGGCAGGTGTGAAAATTCTTCTTAGTGATCTGATATAAAAAATAACCTGGGAAAATTTGTCAAGACATTAAGAATGAGATGAGATATACGAAGATGTTTAGTGAGATTGTGACGTCCACTTGGATTTTTTTATTTTCATTTATCTGATCTTATCTTACTTGTCAGGGGTAATATTTTGTATCCCCTACAATACTATTAAAGAGGCTATAGTTTTTATCTCAGTGTTGAAAACTTTCAAATATGAATAAAAAACATTAAACTTGAAAGAATAACTTTAATTTTAGGCATATTAGCTAATGTGGCATTACAAACAGCACAGGGGATTATCACACAAGACTGGTAATTGAATGTTTTTATTTAAGTATTTAAAAACAAGCTGTAAAAAACAAAACAAACAAAAAGAAAAAAAAATAAATCAGCATACAATAAGAGAACTTACTGGAAAAGAGACTATTCTTTTCATTGTAAAGATGTAGAAATGAAACCAAGGGCAGTCAAGCACACAAACACATACATGCACAAAGAACCAGCCTACATAACTGCAGGACAGTTAGTGCCTTATTACAGCCAACTTACACACGGTCTTCTGTTCAGTAGCATACACTGTATACAGACACAAGACTTGCCCCTTGAGGAAAATCACAGAGAATGTAATTAAAAATAAGAAATTATGACAGCAGGGAGAAGTTCACCTGCAACTTAAACACTGGAATCTTTTTTTGTAAAAAAAACTGAAGTTTAAAAAAGTACCAAGAAGAAGAAGAAGAAGAAGAAGAAAAAAGACCAACAACTTCTGCCATACAAACATAATTTTTTGAATATATTCAAAATACTGCTAGACAGTTTTTACCTTCAGCAAACAGAAGGGGAAAACTACTGACATGTGAGTCATTGTTGAGATGCTGTTGTGCTAGCTTGCAAGAAAAGATGCTTATTATTTCACATTTAAGAAAAAAATTCCAAACCATCTGATGTATTACAAGGTGAAGGTGAGGTGAAGGGGTAAGTTAGTGCTTTTTTTCAATACATCTGCAAAACGCATTCCCTTTTGAATTTCATTAAAAAAAATTAAACAAACAGGAAGGTTTGAATACAAAATGTCTGAGAGGATGAGTTAACCACAGGCTTATTGTCCTATTAAAGCCCAAAAAAAACTGGGAATTTAAAAAAAACAAACAAAAAAAACCAAGCCCGGAGATTCAACACATCTGCCCAACAGAACACGTCACACGTTTACTGGGCCTGAAAAGAAGAGAAAAGATGTCATAGAGAAGCACTGATCTAGTCACACTAATAAAAGACAAAAATGTTCTTACAATCAAAATCAACAGTTGATGTAGTCGATTTCCTGGTATTAACTTTTTTAAAAAAAGGCTTTTTCTGTTTTTTTCAACCATTTTCTTTTAGTATTAAGTTTTACCATATTTTCTAGTTCTTCTCAAATTCAGTTGATATACCCTTATGGTACTAAAGAGTCATTTTAAATTTTGATTTATAAATGTTTATTTGCTTTGTTCCATCTTCTTGTCAGTTATCTGTAAAATACTTTGAACTGAAGGTAACTTGCATGAAAGGTGCCAAATAAATAATTCAACGTAAATGCCATTTCCATCGTTAGACAGAAGAATATGGAAACTACTGATGTGGTTGATTTAAGCTACTGGTTGAGAAGCTTAACCCAAGATAAAACATCCCTGGTTCATATAAAAAAATCCTACGTGTAATTGAGCTTAACTTCATCGGTGAACTCATACCAGTGATGGTTGGAAACATCATTGCTGGCCTTTTGACCAACCCACTTTGACATAGATGCATATACATTTTTGCATGTTACCATTCCAACTGAACTACAAATCACATATATCCAGATCTTGCTTTTTACTCCATCTTTACACAAGGCGGTGTCCATTTGTTACCCTGCTTCCAGAACAGTTTTGTAGCCTACCATAATGTTATCTCATAGCTGTGAGGATCACTCTATTATCCATTTTTACAGAATTCTATACACAAAATTTGGGGAATTATTCCCAAATGAATTCTTTTTTCATTAATTAAATATATAGCCAATTAATTAGCTTAGTTTACCCCCTTCCAAGCAGCCATGAGGTCAGTTTTAAACATCAGCCATACCTGTTGTCCCTGCTGTGGAGCAGCTGCTTGTCCAGGAGCCTGGCCTGTCTGTCCATAGTAGGCAGCCTGCTGTCTGTAGTACTCAGCCCAGGCTGCACTGTAGTCCTGCTGGCCACCAGGTGCAGCTCCTCCTGCTGCAGCTGCTGTGGGGGCTGCTGCTGTGCCTGGAGCAGCTGCTGCCCCTCCTGCTGGCTGAGCTGGAAAAGAAAAACAAGTGCAAACATACATTATATATGTACAGTTACATGCTACAAGCACATATGGATGAATGAATAATATATTAGCATTAAAGTCACTTGTGAGATGGCAGCACATTTGACGGTTGTGACTTTTTAAATTCTTTAAGAATTAAATATTTGAAGTTGTTAAAGGCTGTCAGTTACAGACTTAATAAACATTATTTACTCAAAATTAGTTCCAACTTACTCATGCCCATCTTCTTATAATACTCTTCCCAAGCCTTGGTGTAGTCTGGCTGACCCCCAGCAGTCTGGGCTGCCGGGCTCTGGTCCCCTGGTGCTGCTGCTGCTGCAGGAGCTCCTGGATTCTGAGCTGGCATTGTCCCCCCTGGCTGCTGCCCGTAATATTGTGCATAGTAGGCTGCCCATGCTGCATTTGGGTCTGCTGCAGCCTTATCTAATTGGGAAAGATGAAATTGAGTTGAGGAATAAATAATAAAGTACTGAAACAAACAAAAGAGAAATAAATAAAGGACTTACTGGGGTCATATGGATTTGGGGCTTGCCACTGCTGATAGGCATTTCCCCAACCCTGAGAATACTGGGCACCACCTGGTGCAGCTCCACTGCAGAGAGACGGGACAGTTAAAGCATAAACCACCTACTTATATGAGTTAACCCTGAAAGAAAACACACTGGCACAACTATTTACACACTGTACTTACTGAGGAGCTCCACCAGGAGGCCCTGCATTATAAGGGTTCGGATTATAGGGACCCATTGGACCAGGTGGCCCTCCTGGACCAGGACCACCACCCACAGGACACAATGGGGCCTGGAAAAACAGGGAATAAAAATCATTATACCAATAACTTCAGACTGCATGGGATCTTTAGGCAGCTGCTTAAAGTCATTCTCTGCTTTGTAAGTAATGTGAACCTACCTCAATCTTCTCTTCTATAAGCTGCTTTGCATGATCAATCTGTTGTGGAGACCCTCTGATGGTGAACAGTTTGAAATTCGGGTCACCGTTTGGAGGTGGCTGACGAGATATCTCCACAAATGCACCAGTTTGCTGGTTGATGGACTTGACATTCTCTCCTCCTCTGCCAATAACAAGCCCACATTTGTGAGCAGGGATGGAGAAAGTCATCTCACCTCCTGGTGGACCCCAGTTCCCTTGGCCTCTACCCTGCCCTCGGCCACCAGGTGGCATACCAGCACCAGGACCCGGTGGACCCTGTGAAAGAAACATGCCACATTCTTTTTAATTAACACAAAATTCAACATTAAAATTTCTTAAAGAGGCCCTTAATAAACATGTGTAACATTTCAAATAATGAGGTCAGTGTTTATAACAGTTATCCCTGGGTGCCAAAAGTTCAGGCTGAAGACTGACTTAATGGTCATCTCAGCCACACAGCTTTGGCCCCACCCACTTTGTGTTTGCACCTTCTCTGTTTAATGGCTAGCCTATCTAGAGAGGAAAAGAGGAGCTAAAATGATCTGTTTCATACACATAACCTGAGGGTCTGCATAAACACCCAGTATGCAATAAATAAGGATTATTTGGAATCATGCAAAGCTACTCTAGCATAATCCAAGAAGAAAAAATATGGAGTTTAAATTGAGCATTTTAAATTACATCCCCTGCCCGTCTCTTCAGCGTGTACTTACCCCTTGCCCACCCTCCTCTCTGGCACGGATGCTCTGTAGCAGGTCAGTGATGATCGAGGCAGCGTGCTGACACTGGTCTGGTGGACCCATAATATAAGCAATCTTTTCAGGACCTGTACCATCATCTGTAAAGAGTAGGAAAATGACAGTTGGGTTTATTGATGAGAGTCCACACTGAGACAAAAACAAACA
Source organism: Astatotilapia calliptera (assembly GCF_964374335.1). Lineage (NCBI taxonomy): Eukaryota > Metazoa > Chordata > Actinopteri > Cichliformes > Cichlidae > Astatotilapia > Astatotilapia calliptera. The sequence continues at coordinate 10,252,923 of NC_137427.1, read as the reverse complement.
AACAAAAATTTCTAGCCACCAATACTGAGTAGATGTATGTATGGTATAAATGTGAACATCCTAGGTGACTTCCTTCTCAGTTATCACACCCACAAGACTTTCAGAAAATTTGAGCTCTGACCTTGACCTCAAGGTCAAAGTCACGATTCAAATTCATCCAAGATTTGTAGCAGATGCACCTGTGGTATGAATTTCAAAACTATGTCATCTCATTTTCGAGTTATCGTATTCCCAAACTTGGGTGTCCACGTCGCCCACCTCCCCAGTGGGGTGAAGATATTTTTCAATTTTATTACATGCAGTGAAAGTAGAGTGAGAGTGTACCTGGTTTAAATTGTATTTTCACGCCAGCATCACTCTGGATCTTCTTGATCATCTCTCCACTGCGACCAATCACAACTCCCACAGAGTGCCGCGGGACAGCTATCTGTAACATTAAATAAACACTTAACCATTCAGAGTTGATGTGTCTCACTGTGCTGGTCGAATTCAAACACACTGTCTTTACTCACTTCTATGCCCCCTCCTCCCATCCTTGATCCATATTCGTTCCTCTCTCCAAAACCCTGATGTTCTCTCTCTCGTAGGATCTCATTAACCATCTCCTTAGCTTGCTAGAAAGGCAACACAATGAAAAATTTTAACCAACAGCAGCTTAACATATTTCCCGCACAAATGAAACCACTTAACCCAAAACGGTACCTGGACTTTGTATGGGTCTCCAATGATACGAAGAGGTTTATCTATGTTGGGTGGCTGCGACGCATCTTGGATAAGAATCATTTTGACTCCAGCTCGCTCCTAAGAATTAAGGAAGAGGTATATTACAGACACATGGCAGACTAACCAAACTTCGGCACATCAGACTGTCCATTTGTTGCACTTGTATTTCGTACTATGTGATATGTCAGGTGTTATTTGTAATAATAATTTTTTTCCAAATATTTTTATGCTTTAATTTCTACAGCTCCCTCATCTTGGAATTAAAAACAACCTTCAGGAGATGGTCTAAATGTTTAAAGTCACTTTATATGACCTTGAGTTACCTCAGGTTCTAAATGTTACTCCTGATAATTAAGGCCTTTCTTGGCACAAATCAAAACAATTAACTGTTCTGCTGTTTTAGTTTTCCCCAGCTTCAAGTTTGCAACTTTGATTGTTACTTTAATTATATACTTAATTTTGTGCATTTTATGCGCACATTTGTTTGCGTTACTAGTTTATGCAACTACTGATCTCTGCACTCTTACAAAAGCAGTGTTGCTGGCTATCTTTTCCTGGTTAAATAAATAATCATCACCATCTGTATAACTGAATGCTGCATGTGTCACCTGCAGTTGTTTGATAGTCTCTCCTCCTTTGCCAATAATAAGGCCAGCCTTTCCAGCAGGGATTATCATCTCTTGCATGGAACTTGACTGACCATTGGTTGACTCGTGACCTCTGGACACAATGTCATCTAGAATCGCCCTGGCTCTCCTGCAAGCAAATTCATATCAAGGTCATGAAATGATTGAAGAACACAAGGTTAATGTGGCACAGACGCAACCTAGTTAACATTTCACACCATTACTGCAGAAGGTCCAAGCAACTTTTACAGCACACAGTATGGCATTGCCTCAGAAAGCTGCAAGGATTTGAACAGGTAACACTGCCAAATGTTTATAATAAGGACTATCTCCCAATGTGACTGTAGGTACGACCTAGGACCAACCAACAGGAATGCTGCATGAAATAACACGCTGATCCAAAAAAAAATAAAAATAAATCATGATTGCCTCAAGGAGGACAAAGAATGGGAACAAGCTACAGCAGTCACAGCCCATGATTCAATATTTTTTAAATCACCATGCAGCCAACCTGTCTTGTTGTCCTAGACAAGTTTCATTAGATCTATGTTGCACAGAGTGCCTTAGAACTGATAAAGCTTCTGACATCTTATAGTATCCAAGCAGTTACACAACATGTCCAAATCTCTGAGAGCACGCCAACTTCCTCCAGTCACCTAAAGATTCATGGCATACATACAATAGCAAACAAACAATGATTAGTTTAAGGACCATATTTATGGTTTAAGCTTAATATAGGACACAGACAACACAGAGTCATGTCTTAGAGGCCAAACTCATCCCAATAGTGCAAACCACTGAAACTTAACAAGTACACAGGAAATAAAGATTTCACACAATCTAAAGCTGTACCAGGAGGTTTGTCTATCATTTAACTAGGCTGGCCATCAATCTCGTTACCATTTCTCCCTACAGATATTAATAATGAAATAAAATTTACCACAAACCAAACTTCTTGACAGCTTTTCCCAATATTTAAAAGACTTAAAGGACCAACTTACTGTATGGCATCGGGTGATCCTGTGAGGGAAATGCTTCTATCTGGCAGACCAACACTGTCTGTGGATTGATATGATAACAATTATAAATCAAAAGGGACGATGGTATATCGATGAGGCACCGTTTACTTAACTAATCACAGCTCACCGTGTGCAATTTGGACTTTGCAGCCAGATTCTTGCTGAATTTTGTTAATCTGTTCGCCTCCTCGCCCAATGACTTTAAGGAAAACAGAAGAATGTTGAGTTTAGTCTGAACATGTGTAACATAGCAACACGGGAATAATTTGTACAGTTTATGAAGGGTTTGTCTACTCACTGAGCCCAACCATGCTATCAGGCACTCTGCACTCTTCTGTCATTGTGGAGGGCCTTACACTGCAGACACATGATCGTGAATAAATAATGACATACAGTGTTTCAACAATAAACAGCAAAAGGTGTTTACATAAAGAAAAATAAAAGTCAAACCTTTGCTGGGACAGAGCAGCTAGCTGAGCTCCAATAGCTGTAAGAGATTCAAAACTGGTGAGCAGGTGGAAACTGAGCAAAAAGGAGTTATTGTAACTAGAGAATTGTTTAACGTACACATTGCAGAATCTCTTTCACTCTGTGATGCTACCTTCTTGGCATCGGGTTCATCTGGAAACAAAAATAATAGTAAGCCTTCAAAGTGGAGTAAAGGAAACTGTAGACAGAGTCCAAGTTTGATCAGATTTTCTACCTCCTTCTTCCAGGGATCGTTTCTGTGATGTGAACGGGTAGCTCTCGGCTCCTCCGTTGTTTGTCGGGGACACACCGTCGCCACCAATTTTAGCTGCAATCTGGAAAGAGGTGAATACTGGATTAAACCAGAAACCTTTGCAAAGACACCATTAAGACATCTGAAATGTGTCTATTTTGGTAAGAAATCTTTGACATTGCTTGGAGCTTTCAGACATGTTCAGCTCATGTCATATAAATAAAAGATCTTCACATTTAAAACTGCAAATCAACAGACACATGAATATATGTTTAATTATGAGGAGATAATGTAGTGCTAATAAATGATGCTCCCACGGCATTCAGGGGTTTGGGTTGTTTGTTACAAAGAAAGAGTAGAAATTTTGAGAGATGTGAGCATGTGCCAGGTTGGGAAGAATAAACTAATGATAATATTGCAGTGCATTGAATCCCTACAAAACTGATCATCATTCTCTTAATATTATATATAATTGACTACAGATTTGTATCAGACTTTTCATTAACCCTTCACTGCATAGTGCTGATATGGACACTGTCTTGTTTAAGAATTGCTGGTACAAATGATTTAGTTATCATTTTAACTCTGGTTATTCTTACAGTCCAAAACAATGTTTAGTTCTGCTCCACATTATAAATTAAAAAGATGTGATCCCCAGGTCTTTTAATGTCCCTTTTGTATCACAGAAAAATGGTTTAAAAAAAGCTTTCATGTGTCAAGTGGCTTCTGTTTGGAATAAATTATCTTTAAATGTCCATTTTATCACTGTTTTAAACAAGCTTTGTTTTTGACTTATTATGTTTTCAGTAAGTCTATTCGTTTCTATTTCTATGTCTATTCAGTATGTTCATTTATTTCTTCTCTAACTGAATAACTTAATAGGTTCGTTTTGTATGATGGTGTAGTTTAATTTGCTTTTTATTATTGGTTATTGTTGGTTCGCCTTTGTTGTGTTATGCATTATAATAAATATCTTACCACTTGTTGTATAAATGTTTGTTCTGACTCCCTGGGCTTATCCACATATAATTGATCAAATATTAAGTACTTATTATAATATTAGAAGCCACTTTGAAACATGAGCCATTGTGACTGTGCCCCAAATTAATGGAAGCACGACAGTCAGACAACCCGACACTAATTTAAATCTAATAAATCAAAGAAACTATAATCCAATGCTAGCAGTCCCTTCAAGTATCACAAATAACCTTAAACGATCTTAATTTATCAAAAAATATTAATTTAATATATCTATATTCAACATCTCAAAATATAACTATCACCAGATAAAATATACGATGTGTTTTTTTATTTTGTTGAAATAAACAACTATACTTGTTAATGAAAATAGCCATTAGCTGAAAAATAACCCTTTACAGTGAAAAAAAGTAAACGATGGCTCCTGAACTCTTTTCAGTCAATGGTCTACATGAAACAAAACAGCCATAATGCTATAATACAGTTACCTAATAAATGCCTCATAAATGAATGGAGATGATCCCCATATAACAGCTAACCGTTAACTAACGGGTAATAAGTAAATGTTGCTTACTTAGCCCAAGTTCACTAAATTTACCTCAAGGATCGCGGTAGGGACAAACATTTCATTTATGTAACAGAGCCATGCTAACACACACAATTCAATTGCCTCGATCTGAACAGAAAGTAGGGCAAATGAATGGCTTTGCTATTAGCTAGTGTGCTACCTCGCTAACTAAAGCTAACGTTACTGGTCGTTATGCTAGCTGCGGTTTCAGAGCAGCTAATTAGCTCGCCGGCTGACTCCTCTCGTAGTCGAGCGCTTGGATTACCTGTCTGGCTCGCTGAACGGCATCTGCGAAAGCGTCGTTTTTCATTCCTGCTCCGACTCCATTTGATGGCAGAGAGCTGTAATCAGACATGCTGCTCCCAGAGGGCTAACACAAACACGCGCGCGCGCGCACACACACACACACACACAGGGGGGGCAGGCGGGCTGGACGGCTTTGGCCGGGTCGAGCTGCGCAGAAGCGGGAAGGTTAACAGGAGCGTACAGGGAGACACCGATGTGTGTGAGATCTCCTACCACGCCGGCAAACTTCCCTGCTTGAAATAACCAATCAATGCATGTTCGACCCCGGGTTTTCTTCTTCCTCTTCCTTGTACCTTTGAGGGTTAAATTGTTAAAAATTTCAAACACAATAAAAAAATGTCGCCTCCATCTGGACTGGAGCGTAGTTGCACTGAAATTGCACAGAAACCGATGTCTAGTCATCTCAGTGGTTTTTCTTTCAATGTGTTCAAGTAATTGTATTATGGTAGGCTTTTTAACTGTATTTTTTAGCTTAATAACATTATATCACATATGTAATTTCCTTATGTAGAGATACACCATGAAGACATTGCAATGGATGCTTAAATTCATGTTTATGTAATTGCTGATACAGACAGTGTTTGCGAGTAACGGAATACATGTACCGGCGTTACGTATTTAAAATGCAAAATATGAGTAACTGTATTCCGTTACAGTAACCTTTTAAAAGGGTGGTATTCAGAATACAGTTACTTTTTTAAAAAAAAAATGGATTACACGGTGGTCTTTTCCTGTTTCACATGTTAGGCTATGACATCTCTATTTTTGGTAATTCCACGCCAGGGAAACCCAAACAAAACACGCATTAAGAGGCTCTAATGTCTGCATCTCAATCTCGCGGCCCATGTCACCCCTACTTGCGGCCGCATAATCACGTGAATAAATATTTTTAAAAAGTTATTCACAAAAATGATTTAATATGAAGGCAATAGGCAGAGTGTTACAGGCATAGCCCTAAATAATGTAGCCTGATGGGCAGTGTAGTGCGTGCTGCAGGGAGAATGGACTGCCATACCCGTGCGTGTGTGAGCGCGAGGAAGGGAGAGAAAAACTGAAGTGGAAAGTCAGAGTTGTCACCGAGCAGAATCGGGAGATGGAAGCATGTAAATATAATAATAACCACTGCAGCCAAAAAGAGTGCCTGACGAGCCCAGTTGTAAGTAAGCTGTTAAGACTCGACTGTACACTGTGTTCTGTTTTCCTTCGAAGCAACCTTTCAACGCCTCTCTCTGTCTCGCTAGCAAAGTTGACCCAGACAAGTTAAGGGTAGCTAGTTTTCGGCTACAAGCCTGCCAGAAGTCTCTTTACGACGGCTCGGAGCCGCAAACCTGTTTTATATACACGTGAATAGTTTTCAGAGATCGCTGCAAAAAGTGCAGCCTTACCTAATGTCCACCCTGTTACTCATTTTATATTAAGATTTAAAAATCTAGTTGGTATTGGTATGGTGAGTAACCTTCAGTAATAGTAATAAATCACACAGCAATAGTACATTCATGTAGTTGTAAAAAGCATGATAATATATTAAGTAATCCAAAGTATTCAGAATACATTATACCCTTTGGCTCTGGTCCTGACAACCAGTAGCGGTTTTTAATACGGGCGGTTGCCCGGGGCGGCATCGTTACATACAGCATACATACCGCTACATACAGTCCAGTATATAGAGAGACGAGACGACGAGACTCCAGTTACAGCAGTGCAAGTAAACAAACAATAAATATAAGAAGAGTAAAAAAGTAAATATACACTTTACAACTAGGGATAAAGGGACCAATAACAATTTAAAATTTATAGTTTGATGATTTAAAGTCTCACACACAACCTGTCGAAAGGGCAGGCGGCCGGCTGCTTCCAGAGCACATTTCATTCATAATGTTGTCAGTCCAAGCCCATTATGTATTCATGATTTGAATCCTGGGTTGTGCGAAATCCCAGACATAAACCCTAGACAAAGTGAATCTGTGAACTAAGGTGTAGGTCTATTAGGTTATGTTGTGGTGATGCTCGGGTTGGGGAATGGGTGTTCGTACTGGAGTGCAAAATTAAAACCAAGATGGACAAGAAAAGTTCAAAGCCATCAAGTCCTCAGCTTAGAAAAAATAGAAAAGAAGAGGAGGAGAAACAAGCAAAAGATACAGGTAAGCAGATGTGTCATTGGATAATGGCAGGACATGTAGCCTGAAACTATCAGAATCAGAATACTTTATTAACCCCTAAGGAAATGATGTGGGTTACAGTTGCTCCAAGAAGAAATGGTAAAAAAAAAAAAGCAACAGTAACAGACTAAACTCCAAACATACATCTGTCATGACTTTAAAAAATAAAAACTGGATGTACAAGTTTTCATTTTTTTATATCACCAATAATATTTGGCTCAGTGCTAAGTGCCTTAGCAAGATGCACCTCAACCAAACACTTTTGGTAGCCATCAACAAGCTTCTAGTACAATTATTGTTGGATATTTGACCACTCTTCTTGGCAGAATTGGAGTTCATTTAAACTGGTTGGTTTCCTGGCACAGATCCATTTTCAACAGTGTTGAGAACTTTGGGAAGGCCATTCAAGGAGCTTTAGAATAGAATAGATTTTTATTGTCACTGCTACAAGAACAATGACACACAGTTTGGCATCTTTCCATTGTGTGAAATACACAATAACGTAACATTTACACAAGAAAGATATGTATAAGTTATACATACAAATGCATACATACGGATACACCCACCCATACATACATACACACACACACACACACACACACACACACACACACACACACACACACACACACACACACACACACACAAAAATATATTATATATATAACATCCATGAGTCTTGTCAGTGCAGTTAACCTTCAATCAGGTTGGAGGTAGGGCATGTTTGACAGCCTGTGGGTAGAAGCTTCTGTTGAGTCTATTTTTTGCCTTTATGTTTATTGCCTGCTTTATCCATTCCTGCACCAGTTTCGATGTGTGTTTGGGATCAGTGTCCAGTTGAAACACCCAACTGTGTCCAAGTTTGAACTGTGTAGCTATTGATCTGAGTGAAACTGAAGAATTTGGAGGTTTTCCTCTTTCTTCATTATTATCAACTGTTCCCAATTGAACAGTCTTGACTATTAGAAGAACTAAATTATATACGGTAAGGGCCACAATTCTGATTTTAAAAAAAATCCTCATATTGTATTGCAAATTAAGAAAAATCTGACAATTTCAAAGATTTGGAAACATTTAAAAACTCACTCTTCACTGGCGTTCAACAGCTTCTAGACTGCAATGAAGTGCTCTCCTGGATAACCGCAGGAAATTATTTGGAAATTCACAAAATAATTACTTCTCATAGGAAACGGTAAGTACAAACCCCACAAACAATTTTTCATTCATTAAATTTGAATTTAATTGCATAATTGCTGTATGTCAGGTAAAAATAACAAGGTGGGGTTTACTAGGAGTGTTCTTAAAGTCTGACTTTCATCTTTTAACACACTGTCACCAAATACAAGGAGCATTCAATAAACACAAATTACAAAGTTTATTTAGTTCACTGCTTTCATTTTATTTCTCATTGATACATATTTTGATATTGAGAAAAAATGTTCACTTGCATTAAATACTATTATTGTTTCATGATACAGACAAAGATAAGTCTTAGTATAGTGTTTATGAAAATACTGTACATGGCACTGGCCCATGTGGTAAGAAAGCATTCAAATACCTCTCTGCATAAGAACAGTGACATTACCCATAAGCATTTAGCCAAAGAAGTTATCTGAAACAATCTGTGCTCCTTGATATGGCTTTGGCAGTTCATCTTCTGTAAAACATAAAGTCTTTGGGTGTGCTTTATTCAGTTGTAACTCTTCTAGAAAATGCATGGCAGAGTGCCTCTTCAGTAGTTTTTTTTTTCAATACCTATTGCTTTGCTTTACTAATTGTGGCCCTTTTAAGTCAGGAGTGTACCTCCACCCTACATATTCCACATGTACAAGGACTGATCCCCCAAGCTCAGTTACTGTGTATACTGTTTAAGACATCACCTGTGGTGTACACACAATGGTTGGCAATACTGCAGTGTAGGTGCAATGTGTGCAGGGCTTTTTACTAACTTGATTTCCATGGAGTCCAGAAAACATGAGTATGGTGGCGGGGTGCGGTTTGTGGCGCAGCGGCAGGGGAGGGGTGGGGCAGAGGGTTCCGGGGCAGTGCCAGGGGAGCCTGACTGGCACTGTTGCCAGTCATCAGCTAATCGTGACCTCCCTTATTTACATAGTAGGACGTTGGGACCGGCAGTGTGAAGCAGAGAGAGAAATCAGAGGGACGCAGACGGAGGAAAGGGCACTGTAAAGTGTGACCACTAAATCACTAATTGTGAGAATAAACAGGGTTTGCACAGTTGAAACTGAGAGACTGGAGTTGTGTGGTGTGTTTCCCGTGACCACTGTGTTACAGTTTGTTCAACTTGCATTGAGTGTTTGTGTCTATTGTTTGTGTAATTGTGATTAGCAGAAGTTTCCACTTGCTGGTAAGAAAAGATGTGAAGACAGGTCTGTCTGTCCAAAGGATTGTACAACCGGCTTTGTTCAAGTCAAATGGAACCTTGATGTTACCGCAGGCTCAAGAGGAAGTGTTAACGATGCACCCACAAGGCTGTGAAGAATGTATCCTAAAGACACCACAGGCTACACCAGCCCAGCCAGTTTCAGAGGACTCAGGTGATGTGAGCTTTGTGTCGCTGGGTTGTGTTTTCGGTCAGCTATCTGCACAGTGGCACATCCGTGGCCTTAGGGGCCTTCTATTTGACCTGCATCCCTTTACCCGCCTCTGTATCGTCCTGCAAAGAGTTTAGGTTGAGTGACCCTCATCATTGTGGTCATCAGGTCTGTATCTTAGCAACATTTATCATCTCCTTTCACAGAGGCTGAGGCTTTAGGCCTGGCCTCTGAGTTTCCAGCCACAGCGTTGCCGAAGGCTCTTGGTCAAACAGGGTGGTGTGTTCGTATGACTACATAGTAGTTCAAGCAAAGTTGAAACAGAGAGTTCAATGTGAGACAGGTGGATTCCCTCATCTGCACAGCCCCTGACATTCTCCAGTTTCTACAAGTCCCTGTTAGCTTTGAGGGGACTGATTGCAGCCATGAAAACAACCTTTGCTGGTCGTCATAAACTAGCACCTGTATTGCCTGGTTGCCAAAAGTGCTCGTAGTGTTATGCTGTGCTGTCCTGCCATGGGATTTGGAGGTAATGGTTTTGTGTGCATGCTGGTTGTGGTGTCAGCTGTGAGAACGTCAGACCTTTCAGCACACAGGTAGTGTTGCAGCTGGCTGCCAGATTATGCAGGCGGTGCTTTACACAAAACCTCCATTTCACTTTAAGGCCTTGTTTTCAAGATGTATCTTTTTCAGACTTGTGCTCAGAGATCAGTAGGTGAACTACTCGTTGGTAATAGACCAGACTGCCTGGGAAAACCTGTCACTGGATTGTGGAGGTGACCTACTATTCATTTAAATGGGCAGTCCAGGACCTGCAGAATGCATGTCTTCCCTTTAGGAGTTCTCCCACCTCATGTGCTTTATTGCAGGATGTGTTTCTCACAGAAATTTTTTACAGGAGCCTTTTGGACGAACTTGTCCACTTTTACCAGATTTGACTGCTAAAAGTGACTTAATTGAAAAACACATGCTAGATTCTGTAGCACATGGCTCACATATGGTTGAGAATGATGTTGTTTTTTCACTGTAGCCAAGTGGCTTTCCTTACATTTGCAAGTAGGCGTAGTGCTTGGGAGAGGCAGCTAACCTTTGGTAGCATCTTGGATCAAAACCATGAGCATATGCTTATGTGTAGAAGAACTCTACAATCACACTAGTACTCAGCTGCCATTTTGTGCTACATTTGCTTCGTTTCCTAACTGTGTTTGTTACAGAGTCCTCATATACATGGAAAATGGGTGGAGAGAGAGCCTTGATACATAAGAGAACAGTTAGTTACTTTGTAACCTAGGTTCTCTGACTCTGTAGCCAATCAGTGATGTCTCTTAAAGAGTATCCCCATGGAGATCAGACCCCTTACATGTAAATTATGTGGGACTGGGAGACCCTGTAAGTCTCTCTACTTAGAGAGAATTGAGGAAATTGGATCAGCCCTCCATCTTCTCTAAGTACCACCTGGAAGAAAAAAAATAATGTTGTAGCAATATAATATGGTTTTCAAGATCGACTATACCTTTTACCTGTTCTCAGTCAAGTTCATGCAAATCCTCATATGTCCAGGTCACTCCAGCAGCAAAATGTCAGTCTGTTAGCTTTCACACATCTGCTGACATGCATTGCAAAGCAATTACAGATCACATGTCACCTACATGTCAGAATTTCAAACAGATTACTGTATATATAACATACAGTATATATGTCGATTTCTCTCATCCTTATCTTCAAAATTCAAGACTTACATTCTCTTGTATCATTTAAAAGCCTGTCGACCCATGCACTTCCAACAGCTTGCAGGTAAAAAGCACCACAGTTTCTCCTTTTGCTACCCCTTTCCTTTTCCTACCCTCCTACCCTCTATATCCACTCCAAGGAATATCCTTGTGTATTCATAGACGACATAGGACACGCTCACAGCGGGGATGACTTTGAGCATGTTGGGAGAAATTCCTCGATAAAGTCCAGTGATGCCCTCCTGGCTCAAAATGGTTTGAAGCAATGTCAGCATGGAGACTTTAGGGGCTCCCTTCACTGAAGCTGTTGGGAAAGTAAAGAGATGAGCCACATCAAGATCATTTTAACACAAGGGGCACAATATGGTCTTCATCTGATGGAGCTGAACATGTCAATCCTACATATTTCTGAACTTGTTATAAACACTAAGCAAACTCTGTTGAAAGAAAACTGAGCTAAAGACTCTGGAAAAAAGTTAAGAAATATACCTTGGACTAAGATGTTCTTTGTTTCCTTTTTTTGGTCTACTGTTTAAAAGCCCTCTGGTGGCTCGACATCTTGCTAACAGGCAGTTTATGATTCTGTTTTAAATTTATGTTTTACATTTATGCCATAAGTACACTGTAACCTGATTTGTATCTCCCTGGAAATCTAATGACATAGATGCATAGATGCAACCTGCGACTATTGTGATTGGCCTTTTCAGTACTGTTAATTTTTCCTGTGGATTTCCAAACAAATGGAAATAATTTGTTTCCCTATGACCAGAACAAATAGAAGGGACACAGGACACAGGAAAAAGGACCCAACACTTTATTTCTTTCTATTATGGCCGGGGCAACATATAACTAACTAACCCATAAAAACCCCCACGAAAGCATGAATTCTGCTAAAGAATTCGGCCACTTACGTAGGTTGCATCGTAGGCTTTACATAGATTTACAGCAGAAGGCTAAATTAGCCGTAAGACAGTTATTCGACTAGTGCACAACCCCTCAGAACCGTAATTGTCAATAACCAAAGCATATGACAATATTTCTTCGAGACGGCATCAGCTTATATTGTAGTACTTGTCCATTTCAGCTGTATTAGCACAATAAAAACAGTTGCCCTCATTACTTTATGCGATTATGTGCAGTTGATGCTTTGAATGATGCTTTACCATATGTATCGCCTGGAGAGTCACATCAAATCTTATAAATATAAAATTCATATATGAAGGAATTTCTTTGCACACCAGCATGTGTTGAAATTCCTCTCACTTGTCACTTATTTGTAACTGTGAGTACAAGCACGCGTATCCTCACCTTGCGCTTGCATTCGGGTACGGATCAGCGCCAAAGGGTAACTTGCCAGTTGTCCACAAGTGCTGGACACGGCACCACATCCAACCAGCACCGTGACCCCTGGGTCCACTAAACCTCTGTTCCTGTTCAGCCAAGAAAACTTCAGAGTCTGTTGAATAAAAGACATGAAAAGAAGATCAAGACTAAGGAAAACACAGCGGGAGCTGTAGGTTTTCATGTCTCTCTGACCTCGTAGACAGCCAGATCGATGCCAGCATAAGGGATAATACCCAGCAAGTTAGGTATATAGCCCTTGTAGAAGGCTGCGACGCCTTCTCTCTGTAGGATCTGTTTGGCACAGTCTGCTATTCCTGAGTATTGACCTGTTTTTCTCAGTGTGAGACGGGTCTTTAACACCTGAGGGGAAGAAGAGAGAAGGAAAAGAAACAGAAGCAGACAAAAGGAGAGAACTTGTTCATTTTCATTAAGTCTATAAAATGTGTTTTCTCAATAATATAAAAATATTCTTTATGTCTGTTACCTCCATTGGATAGATGGCTGTCTGAGCTGTTGCTCCAGCCAAAGAACCGGCAACGAATCTCTCATGTACTTTTAAAGTCCTAGATTCATTACTGCCACGCATCATTTTCTTGATCTGTGCAGAAATACATAATTTTTAAGTTAATAATATGAAATGGTTGTACAATCAGAGAAGAAAGACAAATTATTTTGGCAATTATTGTTAATGTATCGTTAAAAAGTAAACTGAACAATAAGAATAACATGACTGTCAGCTTTTAGATCTGTTCCATGCAAGCTTTGCTTTTAAGATGTCACCAAGCACAAAATGTCCAAGAAATTCAAGCCTTGAGTTGTGAAATTTAAAAAAAAGATGACTGGTAGCTATCAGCAGCTTTCCTCAATATTGGATGCTAGAACAACTAAAACACTTGTAGAAAATCTACCTGGTAAAAAAGCAAAAAACAAAAACTGAAGGCCTGGTAATGGAAACAGCAAGGAAAGAGAGTAATAGAATCGAGAAATAGCACAAAGTGAGCCTCAGATTGGGTCAGTGGTGAGCACTCCAGGATTTGGAGGGTTTGTGGTTCTCAGAATTTCTAGTAGATCAGTAGGTAACGGAAGCTGAATGCCTGTTAGTCTAATACTGGAGTCCCATTGTTTTAGATCAGGTGCAACATTTACAGACCAGTAAAGCCACTGCATAACACCCCGTAAAAACACTTCCTTTCTTTTGAGGCAAAGAAAAAAAATCTTTGCCTTCATAAACAAAAGCAATAATTTTAAATTTAAAATGCAAGAGAATTTCACAAAATCAAATGTTTATTTATTCATATAATTAATGATTAAGGACAGTATAAACAGTATATTTACATCGCAGTTATGAAACAAAATTAGACGTAAAGTTTACACGCAAAACTGGTGCACGAGCGAGGGGAAAGCGTTTATTGTGTATAATAATACACAATGAGGAAGTCAACATTTTGGGTGACATCCTTAATGAGGAAACAACACTGTCATGTTTTAGAATTTAATGAGCATTTTCAGGAAAGCACCTCTCATTAGTTAAATCTTTTTTTTTTATTTGTACCACAGAAGGTTAAAAACATTGTGACTTTCTGCAGTCTTGTTGCCATGCAACCAGAATACAGTGAAGGAAATAATAGCCTGAGAAGTCCTGCATCTGTTTCTCACTTCCGCGATATCTCGACCAAACTAGCTGCTGCTGGTTTGGATTCATATTCGATACAGAGAGAATAAATAAGAGAATATGTTTATTTTTCACAATGATCTAAATAGATCATTTAGAACGATTTAAATATTTGGACAAAGGAAAATAATAATAATAATAAGAGAATGATGAATCACGGTAAAGCCTTGAAAGAGTTAGGAGTGTAAGGTGAAAAATTGAATGTGTGTTCATAGTTTTCTCCACCTGTTCGTAAGCTGCAAACTTGATAGCAGTCTCCGGGGCAATTTTTAGGACATTGATTCCATTTCCCCTCCACAGAGACCAGATTCCTCCCTCTTTCACCATCGTCTGAAAATTGCTTAGCACATTCCCTTTAAAATCAGAGGAGCCGTGTACCTGGCAGAGTAAAGCAAGAAAGTCAATATTAAAGCATCAGAGCTCAAAAAAGACTTTTTATACATAAACAGTAACACATGGATGAATTCAGAGTGATCAGAGAGATAAGGCAGTAAGTGCACCAGTCTGACCTGTCGGAAGACTTTGAGCCTGTCTAAAGGGGCCGTTCCAGTCCGGGATACAGATCCGGCTATGGCTCCAGCCATCAGCTGCCGCCAGACAAACCCAGACTTCTTTTCCTCTTCTGAAAATTCATCTGGGACTGTCAGCTGCTCACCGATGTCCACCATCTACTGAAGCCATGCAGGTCAGAAGATGTATAAAAAAAAAAGTAACAAGGAGTGGGGAATAAAAAAATATTTTGAATTCTTAACAGTGGTGTCAAACACACTGCATACTGTATGATAAATTTTGTTTCCGACTTTACCAATGAGCGTTTCCAATGGCACGCCACTTCCTCCATGTTAGTGATAGGGTTAAACAGGAAGTGGTCCCGCCACTCATTCCAGTTAATGGTCATTGTACCATCCTTATCTATACTGTGGAAACACATATAAATAAATATTAAAAAATAGATAAAAAGGTCATAAAATTCATATAAAGAAAAACACCAGAGACTGTACAACAAAGATGGACACAGCCACAGTGACATCACCCTCTGGTTAGAATGTCTGCAGGGTTCAGACACCTTACGTCTGAAACCACAGTAAGTTCATGTAAATCGATAAAAGTTCATCTTATTATTAACTACTACTACTACTATTAGTAGTTCAGCGGCTGCACTTCCTCTATGTCCTGAGGAAGAATAACCTGGACCAGAACCTGCTGCTGGCATTCTACCGCTCCTCAGTGAAGAGTGTGCTCTAGTACTGCCTGGGCGTTTGGTATGCAGGGGTCACAGCTGAGAACAGGAAGGCTGCGCAGAGGGTAATTAACACTGCCCAAAAAATCATTGGCTGCCCTCTGCCACCCCTTGAGGCCATCGCCAGCTCCTCCTGTCTCAGGAAAACCAGGCCCATCACAGGTGACCCCTTGCACCCAACCCAGAGGGCAGCTGTTTGACCTGCTGCCCTCTGGCCAGCGCCTCAGGTCAATCAGGTCTCACACCTCCAGACTCACAAGCAGCTTCCTCCCCTGGGCAATTCAGACTGTCAACAAACACTATACACCCTGCCCACCAATCCTGCCTCCCTAGTCTGAGCCATGGTCGGAGTAACCTTCATCACTATGGACTCTTTTCAGACCAAGTCTTTTCTTTGCACTACTACTGAGCACTTTGCAACTATTTTGTTGTCCAATGTTTCAATCGTTCTCTTATTTTTGTATATTTTTCTCTTGTTTTCTATTTATTCCTGCTGTCTACTATTTATATTTTATCCCAGCAGGACAGTTGGTGTAGAGCACCTACAATTTTGTTGTAAATGTACAATTACAATAAAGGGCTATTCTAATCCATTCTAAAGACTCAGTTTCATTAGTGTGGAGATCTCTTCATATTCATGTTTTCAACTCTCTGAATGTTCTTCAGATCATGTTTTCAATATCCCCTTAAAATAATCCACTGATTCAATCAGTTTAGTTTTTTTAAAATATGAGGCTAAAATCAAGGTTTTATGGATAAAAGACAGCTTTTGTAAATACTACAAATCTCCCTCCTCTCCATCACTGGGCCAGAGTGAGGATTGACTCCAGCAAAAATTGACATTATATCTTCCACAAAACTAAATCTCTAGGTTAGAGAGTAACTAACAAACCTGTAACAATGGGTCACTGTGACTGAGGTGATTGAACAGCTTCTAAAGATTCTCCCCAGTTTGGTTATAGAGCATAGTCAGTGGCTTAATATTGAAAGTGTCACGCTGCTCAACCTATTAGAAATGGTGGCAGGTAGTATTTTTGATGATAGACAGGGATCGTAGGAATTATTAATGCAATATGGATTACTGATTGATAACATACCTTAACAAAATCCTGTTGGCATCCTCCAAGCTAATATTCACACCAATGTTGCGAAGACAGACCTGAATCTCTGTTGCATCTATGCGACCTGCAGATATCCACAAGTCACAGGGGTTGAGTGAGAGACGAGTGAGATAATTACAAAAACTATCATGTTGTGATCTGATACAGACCATCGTTGTTATTGTCCAGGCTGCGAAACATGTCTTTAAGCTGCTTTTCATGGCTACGAAGATACTGAGTGAACTCTTCTAAGTCCAGGACTCCATCACGGTTGGTGTCTCCGGCCTCCACGATCTGACAGCAAGGACGTGATGTAAAACAACATTTGGTCAAGAACAAAAAACAGGTCTTTAAACAAGTGTAATTACACAGTGCTGCTTGGTCCTTAAAAGTATACTTTTACTTTTACTTGAAAGTATCCGGACCAAAAATGGACTTTAGCCTGTCTACACATTACTACAAAGACAGTGTGTTTGTAGTTCTCCACAACAGCATAAGGTTGCTTCAGCTTATCAGAGCACACAGAGCTGAGGTGACCTTGACAGCAAAGAAATATCTCCTCACAAAAGTCCAGCAGCCTCTGGGCTTTACATAAACTTTGCAATCTGTTGGGAAAATATGGCTGATAGGTGTTGTGCAGTCAAGGAAATATGTGTTAAATGAAATGCTTTTCTCCCAAGAA
This sequence comes from Astatotilapia calliptera, assembly GCF_964374335.1. NCBI lineage: Eukaryota > Metazoa > Chordata > Actinopteri > Cichliformes > Cichlidae > Astatotilapia > Astatotilapia calliptera. The sequence goes on along the minus strand of NC_137427.1, from coordinate 10,235,500 downwards.
GGATCGGTTCATCTGTTTTAAAAAGTCAAAAAGGCTGTTTTATAAACTAAAACTATTAATTGAACTTTACACATCCAGCTAATAGTTAATTTAAGCTGTGAACAGAATTATTTTTAAGGTATTCACCATACTCGAAGATTTAATGGGCCACTTCAATGTTTATTTCTATTAGTGTAGCTTGCATGATTCACAGTTTACATTTTTTTTTCCATTAGAAGCACATGTAAAGGGTCCAAAAGACGTACACTGAGAATCCCAGCTGCACAAAAACAGCCAAGCAATGACGCGATCAAGACCATTCGGATTTTCCAATATTTCCAGTGTTTGTTAACTTCACTGTCTACTAATATCTCTCGAAACTGTGTCCAAAATTTAGTTTAATAAACAGTTTCTAATGAATGAACTGCAGATAAACAACGCACTGATTTTCCCTTAAATCTGTTAGTGGATATTACCTCCTTAGTGATGCCGGCAACTTTTTCATCTTTAGCCTGTGGCGATGACACCATGTGGATTGTAATCAATCAACGGTTTCATGTAAATGTAAAGGAGTTTTTATCTGAATTTTAATTGATTATAAACAATCATTTATCTGCTGAGTATTTACGTTTGTCAGAACTGACACAGTTTCATATCTTATCAAGTTAAAAAATGATAGACAAATTTGTTGTTTGCAATCTAGAAGTTTTGAAATTTTAGAAAACATAAAAAGAAAAAAGAATGTTTGGACTTTTTCACATACTGTATGACATTTATCTGTGTGCAGCTCCTCAGTCTATAACAAGCCATTTCATTCTGATTGGCTGCCCCTCATGAAGAGAAAACAATAGTCTCTTATGTGTTCACTGTAAGAGCTGTATGACTTACAGTGAACACATTTATGTATGCTGACTTTACCATGACGTTATCATTTGAAATTTTGGCCATGTGTGTTATGAATGTCCACAAAAGGTTTGGATGACTAGTATGCCACTCTGCAACCCTTACTCTCCTTACAGTTACAGCTACACCCCATTTTTCCAAAACTTTGGTGTCCATCTCTGTTTTATGTAGTGGCTCAAATAACAATAAGAATCCCTGTCTAGTTACCTAAAAAGTAACTCTGTCGCAGAAATATTCTTGGAAAAACAGGGGCCAAAACACACTGAAAGTAGAGAGTGAATTACACAGAAGCAGTGATAAATGTTACAGGAGAAAAAGAAACTGGACAATTATCCATGTGTAGAGAGATCAAGCATATGACAGAGCAAAAGGTTACTAATCTCAGCTTACAAAGTCCTGCTCCTTCGACCAAAATAGCATCCCGCTGCCCTTTACATGTGTGCAAAGACAGACACTCACACATTAAATCTTACCCTAACATAAGCCTCAAACTCTGAAATAAACCATATTATGCTTGCAGCCCTCTTAATTCACAAAGAGGAGCAAGGCTCAGCTTACAGTTTTCACACAGTCCAGGCGAGAGAAGAAGCAGAACTAGAAGAACTGATGAGTTCTCTTGGTGACCCAGACACTTTTTACCAAAACAAACACTCAAAGAGAGAAGAGAGACACCGTGTGTGCTTTCTCAATACAAATCCATGCTGTTTATGTTCTCTGCTGCTGCTGCTGCTGCTGCTGCATAAATAGTAAGGATGCAGATAAGATGGAACTAGAAGGTAAAGGGAGAAGGGCAGAGATTTTGCCTTTCCTGGTTGTTTAATGTAAAGAGAAGAGGAAAGATGAACGGGTGCTATTCTTAATGAATAGAAAGTGTGCAGGAAGGTGAAATTTAGACACAGTTTCTCCTTCCCACAAAAACCCATGCATAAGCAGGTTAAACCACTGAGTTAAACAATGACCTTCCAACAGTAGAGCAACAAGTAATGGCAAAAAAGCACTGAAAAGCTGAATTACTGAGGTTTTATCTGAAACCAGCATCTGGTTTAAAAATCTTTCTTTACAACTAAACTGACTTGATGTGACCTTTAATGTGAAGTGGCTGCTGGTACTACAGAGTGCCCTCTACTTATGTTTGCCATTTACAGAGACCAGCCCTCATGAGTCCTCTAATGCACCTTGACTTCAATATACAAAAATGGCAAATGGCAAAGCCCAAAAGTAGAAGCCTGCTGGAGGATTTTGGTGGATATATTCTCTCTCGAGTGTGATCTGTTGTAGAGACAGTAGGCCACCTGGGGACCAAAGTTATCATCTAAAACTAAAATTAGATGTGGAAAAACCAAAGAAATAACAAAAGCATAATTGCAGGCTTACAAAACTATCTAAAATAAAAGAAATACAAAGCTGAAATGTCTTCACTTTCATTCTTATCTACTTGTTTAAAATCTTCGCTATAACCACCCTGAATAAATGTATTGCACGCTCAGTCATAAAGGTAAGGAAAGTTGAGTTCCCAGAACGTTGATCCTGTTTACCTGGACATTGCATTTCTCAACGTCCGGGTAAACAGAATCAACTTTCTGGGAACTCAACTTTCCTTTTTCCAGGATTCAGCTGGGTGGAAATGTGTAATGAGACTGGGAAGACAATAGGACTCTCCCACTCTGCTAGGAACCATTTTGAGCTTAAATTATGCTTCAGCGGGAAATCTGCTTCATAATTTATGATGTAACTGGAAACTCCTTTTAACCCTACGGTGTAACATTCCACGTAATCTGATGTGCACCTCCCAAGAAATGTAGCTACATTTAGGGTCAACGCAGCTCGCAAAGACTGAATGACGTGGAAGGTTGAAGTGTAGAGTCGTTTATCAAAATGGCCCACTATTTGTGTGCATGTTAGGTAACAAGATTTTTAAAGAGCATAGAGCAGATAAGGAATGATTTATTGACTGTTTAATGGTAAAACTGTGTCAGATGGTAAATGACTGGTTCTTATATAGTGCTTTTCTGTTTTATCTGAGCACTCAAAGCACTTTAGACAACTTGCACATTCACACAAGCACTTTTTTCTAAGCGCTTACTATCTAACATTCACAGAAATTCATACTCCCATGGATGCATCGAAGAGCAACATGGGGTTAACGTCTTGCTCAAGGATATTTGGCTTGCAGACTGGAGCAGACTGGGATCAAACCGCAAACCTTCCAGTTAGTAGGTGACCTGCTCTACCACCTGAGCTACAGCCACCCAGACGGCTAGCTCCTAAAGACCAAAACAGTCTGATCACTGACATTGGGAGGTGTCTAATGTGAACTGGCAAATATCTGTAGAAAATGAACCCATTTGTAATGCACAGTATCACTGTATGCTGCTGTATTACCTTCTCTACTGAGCCTTTGGAAAGCCCCTGGTCTGCCAGCCCTCTCCGCAGTTCAAGGATGTCAATGTGTCCATCTTTGTTGATGTCCAGCTGTTCAAAGAGTTCAGCCCAGCGCTGCTCCCGCTCCTCGTCTGGACTAGAGGATTCACTCTCCTGGCAGTGCACCCAGGGGAACCAAGTCCGCTGGGGTCCCATGACTGGTCACCAGTCAGAGTTAGCTGATAAGATACAGGGGCACCAGTTCAGTATCCACAGCCTGACACAGAACAGTATGTCTGTTTATCTGTGAATACCTCAAACTTTCATTTGTACAACAAACTATTCAGTTATCAAAATTAAGTTTTGTTAATGAGAGCATTGCAACCCATTAGGGTCAGTAAACTGAAGCTTATGGGCTGCAAAGAAAGAGACCAAAAACAATCGAGAAAATTATTAAAACTGACTGCAAACAGTTGTTATCTGGTTGGCGGGTTTTGCAGAGGCAGCAAATGTAATATTAAGCAGAAACAGGGGCACAGCGCAGGACCCTGGACCCCAATCATAACCAGTTTCTGTGGGCCCCCTTTCTTTCTTGATCTGTATCTTTCAGTGTAGCTAATAATTAACTGTTCATATTCTGCATTTGATTAAAAAAAACAAAAAACAAAACTATGATATGTCCAATAGTCTGCCCACCTTAAAATCTCCCCATGTTTGGATCCTCATCTCATAACATACTGTAGCCTGTATAAGCCTCTTAACCTTCTTACAGCCTAACACTGTTTTCAGCCTGTTTAGTGCTAAGGTACATTAGAGGTCTACCCAGATCACTGAGACACACTAGAAGTTGTAACAATGTGAGTATCCTGATAATTGTGAAAGTTTAAATAAGTCTCCCAGCTTCCGCTAAGGAGCTCTTTTGGAAGAAAGCGAAAATACCTTGTGTGGGGCCAGTGACTGTAATAAAGGGGGGCCTCATGTCCTTGCAGTGATTGGTCTGTTGAATAGACGTGGTAGTGGTGGAGCTTCTGTGATTAGTCACACCAGAGGGCGTTTCCACATAGTGAGAAATAACTACAATTACAGTCCTTTGGTTGTGTAGGCTGAATAACAGAATAATGAAATCCATTCAATTTAATGATATATGTGATAAAATAATATATAACAGCCACTTTCTGTTGGTATTTATTTCACGTTTAAAGCAGAAGTTAAATATATCATATAAGGAAGTCTACTGTTTTTGCAGATATATATCGGGTGGTTTTGGAACATATGACAATCTTTGTGGGTGTACAAAGAGGTGCTGGTGTACAGCAAACAGCAAAAGCTGAATAAACGCACCCATAAAAGTGTCTACATAATTTTCTTTTTTAAATAAGAAGCAGTGTCACTGTGGTATTTTAAAAATGCTGTTTCATCAGCCTGAAAATCTCACTGTCTAATTGCTGAGAGTCACTGGTCCAGCATATCACGAAGACACTTGGCATTAGTGTGGCTAAGCTTTCAGTTGAAACTATTCTGGATAGAAATGATTGTTTGGAATAACTCTGAGTTGCCGTGATGTGACCTCAGTTTGTGTTACATTTTGCAGATCATTTGGAGAGGGGCCTGGGGCTGCTTCACTCACTCTGACTGTTTCTGAAATGAAAGGCCATGTGTTTCATACTGTTGGTTGTAAGTTGTACTGGGTCATTTTGGTAGATGTCACATCTGAAACTGGCTCACTGTCTTTAACAATTGCTAAACCATCCTAAGCCTGTTATCTGTGCTCTGCTAACCTTTGTTAACAGCTGACTCCCCTCACTTTGCCTTCCCTCCTTTGTTGATTCATGCCATTAGCTGTCACTTAGATACAATAAATTAGTGGTGTAAAAGCAAGGCCAAGGAGGTCAGCTTCATTTGTATAAGGTGAATGTAGCACCTCTACACCTCTAGTAGAGCCTCCACTATTTTTGAGAAATCAAAATTCAGTCACCAAGCTGATGCATTCAGGCAATTTAACTATGACTAATTTACTTACGGATGAAACACAGCAAAGGAAAAACAAACATTTCATTCCAAGCTAGAAAAGGCTCCTCCTGCCACCGAAGAGCTTTAACCCAAAACTAGATGCCCCTGAGCAGAGATAACATGAGGAGGAAGCTTCAGATGTAAACTCACTATTTTGCAGTTTTAAACCTCAAATTTATTTATTTTTTTTGTGTGTGTGTGTGTGTGCATTGTATCTGTTGATAACAGGCAGCCGTCACAGTTTTGTTTACAAAGCCTTGATGATAGGTAGAGATTACATCTGGCAGGGTTAAACTGGGTGTACTGTAGCTGTTACATAGTGTTCCTGTTATAAAACACCATTTGAAATGAATAGAGTTGAACGCTATTATTCATAGTGGATGTGTAGTCGATTCAGTCGAGTCGAGTGTGTATTGTAGTTGAGTTTGCAGCACAGGACGTAGTGTGAGTTGTGTAAGGCGCTGTTACTGTGCCCACCCTGTTAATCTGATAGGCTACGATTAGCCTATTTTGAAAAATGAATGCAAGCAGCAGGGCATGTGGGCATCGAGTGGAACGTTTACTAAATTTGTAACCTAATACTGATGTGTTCGAACACTCTCCAGTAACTGAGTTACTGGTTATTACCGGTAAACTGGGAATGCCATGAAATACCCCGGCTCACATGTTCATCCACATACACAACAGCATTTTATCCTTTAAATACATGACAACACCTTTCACTTGATCCTCACAGCGTTACGCACGCTGTTACGGTCTAATTATAACATCTACGAGACCATTTTGAGGCGCACTCACAGTGTGTTTATCTGCAGACCGACTCGCCGCCCATGCTCGGGCGGATGCGGAGGATCAGGACGCAGGAGAAACCGGCAGGTCCGCTCAATCCTAAAACAGCACTGGAAACCACACAAGCGGGCTCCCCTTGGCTTCAGCGGGTCTCCGTGTTCTGCGGCGCTTGGCGCTGCGTCTTGCAGATTTCTCGGACACTCTTGTTGAGGAAGCAGGAAGCGACCGAAACACGCAGTCGTCCTCCTGCTGCTGCTGCTGAAGCCTTCTGGTGGAGAAGTGTCCGATCCGTGTGTGTCCGCAGTGTACTCAGAGTGTGAAGCCGGCAATTTATTTTGCGTCAATAAAAAGAATTATTAATTGTTTACGACAAGGACTTCTCACATGACATCAGCTAGAGCCCCTGGGCCAGATTCTAAATAAATACTAAGATCATCAGTCCATGGTTCCCTAATGCTTATAACAGGCTAATACATTTAGGTCCATAAGTATTTGGACAGTGACAGTGTTCTTAGTTTTGCCTCTGTTCACCACCACAGTGGCCTTTCAAACAGCCATGCTGTAATTAAAGTACAAATTCCTTATATTTAAAGTTATGTTAATTTGTCCCTTTACTATTGAGCAATATGATTAAAAATGGCGGCACTTCCTAAACAGTTAATGCAGTACTTTTGTGAAATCCCTTGACTTAAAGCTGAAAGCCTGCACAGAATTGTATATCACTGAAAAACATTCTGCTAAATGAGCCTTCAATGTACTTTGCGAACGGTTTTTAAAGGCTGGACACTTTCGTGCATGCTGGATTTTAACTATACTAGTTTGACTTTTTAAAAATACTTTGAGTATTCACGTGCATAACCACTCTCTGTTTATTTTAACACAGTATATTACCTAAAATTATTCAAGGTATTTCAACAATTCCGCTGTTGGGCACAAGGTGTCCCCTTCTTCGTTATTTTCAGTGTGTTTGGAGGTTTCAAGTTTCCAAATCACACGTGACTGGCTTCCACACTAGTTATGTCACAAAATTCCTGCTTCTTCCCTGCAGCTCTTGAAGATGAGCACGGAGATTTTATAACCTATCACAGCTGGCAAAAGCATAAGGTCGAAGGAAAAAAAGGAATCACTAACATGTAGAGAGGATATTCATGCATGTTCAAGTCATTAATTTAAACAGTGAAGATAACCGAATGCACTGATATGTATTCATAAATGATATTTCTCTCCAGGTGAGACAGGAACATCAATGAACAAGAACACAGCTGGGGATCTTTCTGAGTATCTCAGATAATTTGGGATTTTCCTCACAGCGTCTAATGAAACACCAGTATTTAAAAATTAGTTGACTCATGTGTGCAAATGTTTAACCAACCAGTGTCATCTTTTCATTCAGGAGGAGCACGACATAATCTGCAGGCCTCCCATACGTCACATTATTCAAACAATGGAAGTTATGATTCAACAGAAGCATTTTTGTCTCTATGTGTCTCTGATTTGATTTTTACAAATTTACAGTAATATGGAGTCGATCAGAATTTGGCACAAAGTTTTAGCTCTCTTTTTAACATTATTTGCAGTGACATACAGATGAGCACTGTCTGCAGAGAGCCACATAAGAGGGTTATAAAACAGCCAACTAACAAATTAGAAATGGAGAAGAAAAGCTGAACCTTATTTAATGATTTTGCCAGATGTTCCTCTAATTTTGTCCACCAGCTTGTCCATCATCATCTCCGGCCTGCAGATCTCAGACATTCTCCAGCGATGAGTGGTTGTGCCTGTCCACCTGCTCCTCCCTCATCACTTTATTCTTCTGTGATATAACTCTGCAGCCCACTCTGTGTTTCGTTTATGACACACTTTTAAGATGACAGGTGTACCCTGACCACTCATGTACACTCACACATGTGATTTTCCTACTATTATATTATATATTGACTGTGTTTGTATCTCTTGTTGACAGGACTACATGGCCTTTGAGCACGTATACAGCCTCTCATTCAACGGTTTTAATCTCTATTCACTTCCCATCTCCACACCTGCTGTTCTAATCGAAGCAGATTGACAGATCAGATAGCACACGGGCGGACTGCTGTATATAAGAGCAGCACGCTTTAGTCCAGGAGACTGGCTCAGAATAATTCTTCAAATACAGCTCGGTTAATTTTCCCTTTGCAGATCATTTAATACTAGCAGCTTCAATGTGTAGGGGGCTCTCCTACCTGCCTTCCTCATGTCTGGAGAAGTACGTGTTTATTTTTGATATTATGTTTTACATTAATAAATGAAACCCTGAGTTTGTTTTACATCTTCTTTTGTCTGTGTTTCAGGGCAAAAGAGATGCGGGTGAAGCTAAGCCACCTGGCTGAGACCCACCACAAGAACAAGTAAGTTCACTGAAACCCGTATTTTGAATAAGGAGTAAATCAGAGGAGCTGAAGCTACATTTCTGACTCCCTGTGCCCCTTTTATCAGGACTCAGGACGGAAGAATTCTGCAAGACTTGGAAACGCTGCTGAACAGCAAAAGTAAGATTCACTTTATTTTGCTTCTGAAGTCAGTCACCACTTTAATATTCAAACATGAAAAACAGCTCAATGTTACTGGAGGGTGAGGAGATGTGACCTTTTTCTGGTTAATTCTAGCACATCTTTACTGAGAAAGGTTAATCAGTCGTTTGCACAGGCAGCAAAGTGCTTTTATTTTGTACATAAGAACGCACACTGATATTTCAGCTAAAAATCTGAAGACATTAGGCATTATTATCACTAACATATAGTGTTCTTCCTTTTTAAAAATGTGACATGGTAATGTTTATTCAGGGTGCATCCTAACTGAACTGCTTTTTACTTTTTACTGAGTTAATTCTTATAATTAATTAATTGTAAAGTAAAAGTACCTTTACTTTTATACATCTATATCTCCTGTATTCTTAATACTCTAGATAGATAGTGAAAACCATCATATTACTGTTGGCTAATTTATTTTTTAGTGTTGCTAATGCTAACTTACTATTTAAAACAGTATGTATCAAAGGAAAGGCAGTCAGCTGTGTTTGACAACTGCATATTTTGTACTATTTAAGCCTCAATAAGGAGAATTAAGGTGAAATAACTGTTACGGATTCAAATATTGGGGATGGATACAAGAGGAAAAACCACAATAACCACACTGGTCCGGCCGGGTTGAGTCAAACGATGATTTTAATGATCACACGCGTGGGAGATGGACAAATGGTGGAGCATTGATCAAACTCTTATAGCCTCTAGTGGCCCCCACCTAATCATAAAAGCCTAAACATTCACATGCTTTCTCTCACACGGCGCCTAAGCTATGACCTTGGCTCCCTGTTTATCTGCTCCTGCTGAGATGGGGCAGAAAACTCCAGCATGTTCCGTTCTCTTCTAATCAGACAAATAAGGCGATGACTTTCTGCGAACAGTATTTCTTATAACTCAGCAGTATAATGCATCATAAAACAATATCATTCATTCACAATAAATCAGCAGTCTAATGTAATGCAAATCAGTTTAACAAATGCAATAGTTATCACCTTCTTCTAATTCAGGAGAATAATGCAAACTAAAACTACATAATAATTCACAATCTTTAATTAGGGGTATAACATGGCATAAAATAATATTATAATCTCACATAACTCAATGTTAATTCCAGTGGAACAGTTTATCATAGGAACTGTGTAAAAATGGCTTTTAGAACAGTATTTTTGAATTTTTGTAACCAAGTAAAAACATGAAAAGCTCAGATGTTTAGCTGAAATTTGTGTCAAACCTGAACCGTTCTTCTAGCTCTTCTTTTCTTCTTCCTCTCAGGTGGTTTGCAGGCCTTTCGGGCGTTCCTGCGCTCCGAGTTCAGTGAGGAGAACCTTCAGTTCTGGCTGGCTTGCGAGGATTACAGGGTTTCCCCTTCAAACCTGCAGAAGAACAAGGCCTGCAGCATCTACAGCCAGTTTATCAACCCTGACGCTCCACAGGAGGTTGGTAGAGAGGAGCACACATCACTAAACATCAAATGATGAAGAACAAAACTTATTTAAATAACTTTTCCCTCGTTAGGTAAACCTGGATGCTGAGACCCGGGAGGCTCTGCTGAGTGTGATGGACTCTCCATGTCCCAACACATTCAACAAAGCACAGCAGAGGATCTACAGTCTGATGGCCAAGGACTCCTTCCCTCGTTTCCTGCGCTCACATCACTGCATGGAGGCCGTTAAGGCTTTTTAAACATGCTCAGATTAGTACTAGACCTGCTTTAGAAATAAGTGCTGGTGAATCTGTACTGCTTCAATTGTTGATTGTATTTTAGCAATTAATCTAACATATGTGATCATGTTAACCATAAGGTAGTGCTGTCCTTATATGCACAGTATACTATCAGTAAGCTTTAAGTCTGACGTTGTAACCTCATAATTATCAAACTTAAATGTAGATGTTGCACCTCTGCATGGCTACAAATTAAATCCAGCAAAAGGATTTAAATAAATACCTCATAACAGAGAACTCTTGTACCTTCTCTGCGGTCTTCCTCAGCATCCTTTGTCCATCCCTCCTCTGCACACGTCTAAACCATTTCAGCCTTGCCTGTCTAACTTTGTCTCCAATCACTACAACGCATGTGCTTACGTTAGAAAAGCACCAGTAAACTTGCAACCATGTCCGATCATGCAGCTATTGTCAGCATGGCTGGAGTCTGACTGAGCCGAGGCATTTAAAAATGATTTTGCTGCTTTTATTTAACCTGTTTATATTTTCACTGTGATTTGGAAAAGGGTGTGGGGACCTGCCAATCATATTTAGTTGTCAGCGTGAGCAGGGCAGATTCTGTTATCCTTGTAAAATTCTTATACTCCTTACAAAGCATGGACCAAGTACCATCAAAGGAAAGAAAACAAGTGACACCCAAAAAATTTTCATATTTAAAAATAAATTATATATATATATATATATATATATATATATATATATATATATATATATATATATAGTTTCATAGTTATTGACAGTGCAGTGTGTAAACATTCTCACAACAGATTAGAGAGAGACAGTGAACTGATCATCTTTAGTTTTAAAAAGCAAGCTGACAAAACACTTTATCAACACAAAAGATTAAATAAATCAAGCCCATTTATACATTTTACAATACAATTTTTCTGTACAGTGATAACTACAGAATAATCTGACAGAGTACCAAAAATCTGTCTCCTTTGTCGATTTTATCTTTGCAGGAAAAGATAAAATCCTGTGACAGCCTGATGTAACCTGTCCAGTGAGTGTAATCGCTAAATGTTTTGGATTAACTTCTTAAAAACATGGAAGTCAGCTTGCAGTCAAAAAAACAAAACAAAGCAGGACATGTAACATTTGATATTAATTGCAACCCATTCAAACTTCATTTTAATCAATTTGTAATATAAAACCAGAAGACTCAGGTCTCGAGCGAGCTGGTTTTATTTGGAGCTGGTTCCAGGACGGGCTGCTCCAGGGTTTCCTTTAGCCTCGGGAGTTTTAATCACACTCAGCGGCTTGTGGAGGGAGGAGCTGGCCTTCTGGGTCACCTCCTGCTCAATCTTGTTCCTGATGGCAACCTCTAGACCCTTCAGCAGAGTTGGAGACAAGTTAAAGCGGGTCAAGCTCAGACCTGTACTCACTGTTAAATTCCTCTGATTTCCTGTCACTTGTCCTACTCACCTTCTTCAGCTTCTGCTGCTGAACCACTTGAGCCTTCTTCGGTGCTATGATCCTCCCTTTGTAACAGAAAGTGTCACAAACATCAACTTTCCTTTTTCAGATACTCTGAAGGTTTGTCCATCAGATGGAGCTCAAGCGCTTTTTGGTATACCCTGCAAAAACTACAGTCTGTATATGAAAGATGGATGTAGCCACCATGACATCACAGCGGTTAATGAATTTAGTGAATTTTGAGCTGAATGTTTGTTATCACCATCTTTTGAAATCATTTGTGACATGTGTTCACTCACGTGTCATTCAAAAGGCCGGCAAGCTTACAGCATACTGTGTTTTATCTTCATTTGTGACTCTAATTGAGGTCATATTTTAAAATGTTCATTATGTATTAGTTAAGACTTTAATAAAGACACGTCAGAAAACAGCTTAAGCATTCCTCAGAAAGTTCACTTTAAGTTGCTCCCCATGGCTTACAGTTTTCCTTGATATCAAATTTAAGTCTGTAAGTTTACACTTCTCTCGCTCCCAAGTGCTGACATTTTGTCACATTTTCATAAAAAAACAGGAAACTTGGGAGACTTTTTTTTAACAATATTAATTCTGATTAGATCACATCCAAACTTGTCCCGCCTTTCTGCACAAGTTCATCAGTTCTGAGTTTCTGTGACAACTAAATACTCCTTAAGACACACATATTTCCGAGTTATGCCTTCCTGCAGCCGTTTCTTTTATATATATGTATATAAATATATATGTGTGTGCGTGCGTATATCTATCTATCGATATCTATCTATCGATATCTATCTATCGATATCTATCTATCGATATCTATCTATCGAGATAGATATGTTAATGTGATGTGCACTACTCTCTTTTTTCACTGTTCTATAACATTTTAGCCACTGTTCTATATATCAGTACTTGCACTGTGTACTTTGCACCTGTGGCATTTTAACTATGCTGTTTATTTATTGTAGACTGTACTATTTCTATTCTTTATTCTGCTGCTGTAACACAATCATTTCCCTTGTGGCATCAATACCGTATCCATCTGTCACTAGCTTGCTTACAAAGGCATGAAGCTAATTTGATGTTTCTGTTTTACTCTCGACCCCCTTATTTTTTTTATTTGTACTTATTTATTTTTTGTGTGCTTTCGAAAGGCTTTAGTGGGTTACTGGTTTCATTGCTGTTTAAATATCCGTGCTGGACAGACTGTCCACATGTTTGAGGTAAATAATCTGAAACGTGCTCAGCTGTTTACAGGCGGGGCACATGGTGGAGCTGCTGACCGACTAAAAATACTTCACACGTTATTGTTAATATTTTTAATCATCGGGCTTCATAAGGGAAAGAAATCAGAGCCATACCTCCTTTCTTCGGGCCTTTCTGTTTGCTCTGTTGTTGTTTTTTGGATCCTGGACGCTGAGCTTTAAACTTCTGCGAACCCTGAGCCATTTTTGCTTCCTCCGTTTTTTTCTTCTTTGCATAAAAAGGTGCTTTATAGCCTTCTTTTTGTCATTAGCGCCACCTGCTGGTTAATCAGCTTACAGCTGTTTAGTACAGCCTTGGAAATGAAGTTCAGCGCTGCATTAGAATCACACGAACACTTTCATAAACTTAAGTCTAAACCTACTTTGTCCCTTTTAAACTTAATTTACTTGATATTCAAGTATCTTCTTGCAAATAAGATAAGTATAACTTTGTTTATCCCGAGGGAAATTCTTTTGTCATATGATATGCTCAAAGCAGCAGGAGAGACAGAGGAACAGATGAATAAGATATACAATAAGAATAGCAGTATACAGTATTATACAGTAGGATAGTGCAAAATATAGTATCAAATAACTCTAACAAAGTAACAATATAACTATATCCTGGAGAATAAATAACTTAACTATCAGTGCAGGCGATTCTAGAAGGTGACATAGTGTTGTGCAATTGAATAAAGGGAGTAGCAGCGTATGATGGGGAGATGAAACAAATATTCAATAAGGTACTGTTGGGTGATATTGCACGGTCTGAAAAGGAACAGAATAACATTGGTATTAGTCTTAGGAAAATCACCTACAGAGTGAGGAAGAGCTGTACAGTCTTATTGCCACCGGTACAAAGGATTTACTGTGGCAATCAGTTCTGCATTTCGGGGCGATGAGTCTTTTGCTGCATTTTGCAAATGACTGCACAGTCTGTGCTGTCCGGCTCGCAGTGACAAAGCTGTAGAGCAACTTAAACCTTGATTCAGGTGGATTTCTATGTAATAATGTGATATTTTCATTGTAACCTTTAACAACGCTTTAATTCAGCTTTTAGAAAATATGTGGCCATTTGTGCTTACCTTAATTTAAGCAATTCCATGACCAACCATTTCTTCTTTTTAAATCACTCCTTAGTGGTTTTGTGTCATTAGCATTGTTATCCTTTTTAAAGGTCCAGTACTTTAGGGACAGGTGGAACCAGTCTTATTTCACACCTCTGACATCTGCTATCGCTATTCCAAGTTCAAAAGAGTCCTTGAAGCCATAAACGGTAGTGGATGAATAAACCTAGCACAAAAACTAAGGATATTTGTGTTTTGTTGATGATTTCTTTGTTGAGGCAGAAGGGACCAACACAACCACAGTGACTGACTTGTGACAAATGCTGGTTGAACAGCGTGTGGCTCATCCACTTATTCCATTTCAAGGTTGTGGTGGAGATGGAGCTTATCCCAGGTGACACTGTGAGGGGAAAAAAAGGTAGCACATACTGGACAGGTTGCCAGGCCCTCACAGCTAACACAAAGAAAAGAGAGCCATAGTCTGTTCAGTCCACATCTACAGACTGTTTAGAATCACCAGTTAACTTAAACACTTGAAGGAAGCGTTTAAGTTAACTTGAGTTTGAACATAGACGTCTTGCTGTGAGGTGGAATTGTTAACTCCTGTCCCTCTAGGACTGCCATCCCAGCAATTTTATCCCATGTCCCCCAGTCTGCCAAATTTCACAGAACAATCTGCAGAACAATCCTGCAGCCACTGGTTACACATTTGACCTGCATGGGAGGCCTGCTAACAAAAAGGCTTCAGTTTCCCAGTGAACATATGACAAAGACCAAGTATTTGGGAATGAAATGCTCTGGAGAGAGAAATCAAACCCACACATGTTCAAAACAGGAACCTTGTTGTGAGGTGATAGTAGCCCGCTCATCGGCACCTCTGAGGCCAAAGACTTGGTTACTTTTTATGTCATCTGTCATGTATTCACAATTTTGCTCAATAAATGACAAAAAGGCAAATTCTACTTGTGCATTTTTGCTGTGGTTTTACTTCTTTCCTTTATTGATGTGAAAGAGAAATCTCTTAATTTATGACTGCACTTTACAGCATTATATTCATATACGTAAATATATAAAAAAAAATAAAACCCAGTTCAGAACACTTTCCACATGTTACAAAATCAAACCCAGACCAGGTGATTATCAAGAACAACAACAACAACAACAACATACTTGCACTTAAAGAGGCCATCTGAACAACACTCCTTCCATGGTAAATGCAGACTGCACCAATCGCTTTATAATGCATACACATCTGCTATGATTAATCGAATCAACTTGGAAAGTACGAGACAGGCGGCGCTGGATTTTGGCACCTCATTATTATCCATGTTTTGGCCTTTTTGGAAGGAGAGGACTGCGTTATCTCTTTTTAAAATACGACATTATATTGCTGCTGCTTAAAAAGCATTAATCCATAATACAGAAATACAGTACTGTGCAAAAGTCACCCCTCATTTCTTTATATCTTGCTAAGAAATTGGAAATAACTGCACCAATTTATGAAAACATGGTAACAAATATGTAAGTATATAAGACAAAAAACACTTTCTGCTGTAGACACTTCTACGGACCGGCCTTTTCTTCTTTTGTCCACTTTCCTCAAATTTTTTAAGAACTCAGAGCACTCCATGCTGAGATATGCCAAATTTTTGGCTAATAGCTATTCGGGAATCACATTGCTGGGGCAAATATACCATTTTACTATTTTATGTAGCAGCCAATGTCCCAAGAAGAACTTTGAAAGACCTTTAGAAAGCCTACAGAACTATTACTCAAGACCACTTAAAATAAAATAAAAAAAATAACAAGAAAATGTGACTTATTAGAAGTGAAATATAAAGAAATGAGGGAGAACTCGAGACATCTGCAAGGTATTGTAATTCAACTGCAACCTAAAATAACAGACGAGCCTGAATCTAGGCTACTTTGGCAAACTAAAAGCACCGCCACAAATTAATTGTCACTTAGCGTTCAAGATACAAACGAGTGAAAATTGTAATCCATATTTCTTTTCATCAACCTTGTCAATCTGCTCTGCTGCAGGCTGGCGCATTAAGTGCTTGTGTTCATGCATTTCAGTGTTCGAGTCCGTGCAGGCAGACGGAGAGGTAGTGCGTATGGTTGAGGAGGCCTCCCCAGTGTGGTGGTCTAATGGCCTAGTCACTAGGAATCACAATGAAATCATGAAATAAACCAACAAACCACAGCAGAACAGTTATAATCATGACCTACAGACAAACAAAAATCTTGTACCTCTTAAACAGAAATGACAGGCGGCGCATCTAACGGGCCATAAAATTGCTACATATGTCAGGAAAATTGTCTAAAATCCCCCCCTCCCCCAAAAAAGCATGAAGTCTTTAACTTTACAAAACGAAAGAAATTTTTTAACACTTGCGTGTGACCTACCAGCATCTTTGTGAGTTGAGGTTTGATGGGTGAGAGAGGTGATGATTGATGAGGAAGAAAGTGAAGAAATGAGCTTACATTACAGCATATCTTAAGATATAGACAATAGACACTGTCGTAATTATTGATGTTAAGCTTTTTGTTTTGTTTTTTAAAATGATGTTTTCTCAGAACCTCCCTGTGGTCCTGTAGAGTAGAGAAGTTGTGTAGTAGACAGTCAATGTGTGAGGTGGTGGTGCCTGTGGCCAGACCTCTGACATCTCTCTAATCGAGTCAGTAAATGCATTTACATGCACATTACCATGCTGGTCTAGAGCACTGCTTTTCAACCTTGATGTTAGTCATAACCCTGCGTAATTACAGTATCGCGTTTCCGCTCATTTATGCATCAGCTGAGCCATCTCCGCAGTTTCCGGCCATTTACACTGATACTGACTGACGCACATAGGAGTACAATCACGTTTCATGTGTGTTTATATGCACACATTTCACCATTATGAGTGTGCAGGTAAATCCACTCACTCACAAAAGAGTGGTGACACTGTGTGTAGGAGTGGGATAGCATTTTCTGACACAGAGCACAAAAATCAAAACGCTGTCTGTGTTTTTAGGGCGTCTTTAACAAGGTTTTGTTCTTTCTGCACGAGGCAAAAATGTTTGAATAGGCATAAAACACGCCGCCAACAGGCAAGTCTGAGATTTCAACATGCCATCGGGCTTTGTATTTTCAAATGAAACAAAAACGTTACCATTCAATTGCTATGGCCGAGTTTCAGGTAATATACAAGGAAAACCACAAAACAAAAAACCAGACTGCGACGCAGTGCAAGCTGTGAATTTTGAAAATCATATTTTCCTTCAGGAATTTCTGCTACTTTTCACAATCTGAAGTATGTGCAAAGGACTCCTCTGCACATCTGCAGAGGAGCCATTAGGCCTGTGATTGAACAAAGACGTAGGCTAGATCTAATAAAGCCTGAAAACAGAGTGAAGAGATGGTTCAGAGGTCTGGTTTCCTCTGAGAGCACTTGAATTACAATATGCTGAAAGGTTATTAAAGGATTTTTTGTCTAATAACCACAAAAAAATATTACTGCCTACCTCAGCCTTTAAGCACTCTGGCAACACGATATGAACTCTGTTGAAGGACGGAGCGAGGGGACTACTGCCTTACATCAGTAAGCTACAATCAGGCTGCACCTGTAAGGCAGCAAACAGTGTGGACCTGGTGACTTTGGGTAAATGATTAGGTGTCAGCACGCAGATAAGAGACGTCTGGGATGTTTCTACGAAGCCTCTCGCAACGACAAATGCACCGTAAGCTTGCAGGCCAGGTGGCAAAAATTCAGTGCATTCAAATCACGATACAAGACCTCAAACACAGGCTTGCATCAATCAGTCTGCCTAACGATGCTGGATTTATCAGTTAGTAAGTTGGCAACTAACTTGAAGGACGGTCCAAATATTGGGTGTAAAATTTCAACTAGTATTTTGTGTGAAAATGCTTTATTTTCTGTTATAAATGCACACATATTGTTACAATGCTGGATGCTCATAAAGGGATTTCTTAAAGGTCTTCCATGGACAGGAGCTAAAATGGCTTGTTTCAGATGGCATATGAACTGGAGGATAAATAAAATAAACAAGAACTATTTTTAACTGTGAATCATTCAAATCTACTCTACTAGAGCCCAAGAATAAAAATATGGAAAAAAGCATAATAGGTTCCCTTTAAACAACTGCTATATTGTTAGGATATTCATTCTTTTCCTGTACAAATAGTTTCAGCACTAGACGAGTTTGGCATTTCCTACTATTATGAAATTCATTTTTCCTTTATAGTCCTGTTCTTTCATCAGGATAGAGAAAAGAAACTCAGGGGCCAGAAATGTCAAACAATAACTTCTGAGAAAAAAAACAAAACCTTTGTGTACTTCTTGATATCGACCTGCTTTCAGTCGCTCGCGGCACAGATTTCGGTGAGTCGCGAGCATGTCTGGGAGTTTATGAGGAGGGATTAGTCCAAGCGGTCGAAACACATTCGAAGGTGAGCGCAAAGGCAAGAAGTGGCTGAGTGTCTGACGTCCGGCCCCAAACGAAAACAACATTTATACGACTTAAATGTTACATTCTCATTGGTGGTGGCGTAAAAGTACATAACGCAGAAGATGCCCTCCATCATAAAGGAGTAGTTCATGCCCCCACAAAAAGAGACAGTCAGCTCCTACTCACCCCCACATTAAATTTGTGAGTCTCTCAGGTTTGTATGGCCCAACTAGTTAGTCTGAAATCTAAGACTTCACCTTTAGACCAAGTTTTGTGTCTCTGACACTTTGAAACGCCATCACGATGTCAATACTGGAGGGCTTTAAAACTGCATTGATTTGTTTTCCACACTTTAGTGGCAAAACAAACTAACAACACACAAAATAACAGAGATATTAAAAGAGTATTTTGGTATTTATTTGGCAGTTAAGAGCAGCTTGACATAAAGGCAGAGATGTGGGTGTATGACACGCAACAAAGGACTGAACACTGGAGATTTCACTCACATGGTTTGGAATATAATCATTAGGCTGCTTAACCCAATGTTAAAACAAGCCATCAAGGCGGATGTGTTAGCAAAGCGGTTTGTTATGATGACACTGTGGTCACAGAGCAACCTAACCATTAGCTTGGAGTCAAATCAAAGCAACTATCTCTTTCTTCTACTTGTCAGCTGTGTCCGTCTGCTGCGTCACGCAGAGCAGGAAGTGTGAGAGTAAAAATCCTTTTTTGTGCAGCTTTTCGTGTGTTGAGGCTGATGTAGTTAAACGCACCATCTGGAGAGAGATTCGTTTCTAAGCAGGAAAGCTGACATCGAAAAATTATTTTAAAGTCTTGACTGATGTGCACACAAGCCAACAACTAAACCTTAATTTTGAGGCAAACTACTCCTTTAACTCCTATTTTTTTTTAATGATTCTTCCTTACAGAGAAGGGTAACAGGCAGCCCAAAGTGCTGACCAGCCTCCAAACTCCCCGGGTCTAAATCTGATCGAGCGGCCGCGGGATGCATCAGAAAGAGACCGATCTGGACCCGTTTCTGCAGGTGGTTTTAATGCTGTGGCTGATCAGTTTATACAAGTCTATTACGAGAGTACATGTGTGGTATGATACAGTATAACTGGGAAGAGCAAAACGCAAATAAGGAGTGAGGTATAAAAGTAGCCATGTGACGTTAAAGGCTTCAGCTGACTAGCGTGACCGATCGTTCAATTATTTTGACACACAAAATTCTTCCATATTAAGACTATGAGCTAAAAATGTGAATTTGTCTATTACAAAAAAGTTCCTACACTGAGCAAAAGAAATGAAATGTTAATATAACATTTTTAGATGCGAAATGTATTTTTTACATAACCGCTTATTTGGATGAAAAAGCGGCGCGTTTCACGAGCGGGGGTTAGTTTCTACATATGTACACACTACCAGCAAGGATATATATATTTACAAGTAGGTAGCAGCATTTTAGAAACCACGACTTGTTTCAAATTAAAGAACCAGTCGTGCTATTTAGGCTTTCGTTTTATTCTTTAAGTTGTTACAATGTGACTTTCGTAAGGTCGCATTTAGGTTTGTTTGCCAAATTGAATTTCTGGGTTCGAGTCCAGCTGAGCTTCTTTTTTTTTTTTTGTTGGTACAGAAGCCATTTGGAAAGAGAGGCTGAAAGAGACAATGACAGATGCAATGGAAAGCTTTGGAGGTGAAAGGTAAAGACAGAACAGGGATTTAAAAGAAAGGGGAGACCGCACGTGTGTGGCTACTCGACTCCCTGCAGTGAGACTCTATGTAGCTGTGTATGTGGAAAAGTGACAAACAGGATTTTTTTTTTCCTGTGTGCACCACTGAATGCAACAGTGACTGTGTATTGAACAAAATTCAATTAGAAATACAACTGTGCGGCGTCTGTGATGATGAGAAAGTGTCTCTTAGTGTGACGTAAACGTGCAGTGGTGCGCACGGACCAGCAGGAGGAGCCGAGTGGCTCTAGAGGGCAGTGAGGCGGCCGGTGAGCGCCGCCTGGAGCTCAGAGGGGAGGAAGACTCCCAGCTCTGTGATGATGCCCCCTGTGATGAGCTGGTGAGGGGTCACGTCGAAGGCCGGGTTCCACACTTCGATACCTGCAGGAAGCGGCCGGGAATGAGGTGTTAGTCACACAACACAATTCACAGGTTATTATAATGCAAGTGCACTAACGTGTAAGCTAGCTGTACTGAACACAATATTGAGAATTAAAACCCAGTTGAACGGTCTGACACTGAGCCCAACGTGCTCCTTGTCAGTTGTTTAAACATTGATTTAAACAACAAGATGAAGATTGATTTAAAAAATAAAAATCTATCATCAATATGAATAATCATGTGTCGCAATCTGTTGCTGTGATGAAAAAAGTCTCGTCATATTGAAGATGTGAAGATTCCTGAGTCAAAAAGAGGCTTGAATAACTTTAAGACTATGTCTGAAATAATGTGCCTTAATGTGAGTTTTCGAACACTGTCTGCACACTTAGGATTAAATTATCATTAAATACTGCCAAGCAAAACAGACGCCCAAAAAGCTTAAAGTTTGACATCTTTTCCACTCGAAAAGACCCGAATCAGTCTTACTTATGTACAAAAACTACAAGTAGGTCATAATAAAACATACTCTTATTTACAGTTGCTGTTACTGCATTTTTGTCCCGGTCAGAAGCAGAATCATTTTAAAAATGTACGTTTGTGTTAGGTTTTCCGTCTTTTCCTGTTAATACAAACTGAAAGTGGGTAAGCGATGACTGAGTGGACGCTGAGTGGACTGCCCTCTTGTTTTTAAACTAAACATCATGGTTTTAAGTGAAACGTGTTCATATTTCTCAGTACACTGGATTAAAATGGAGGCTGTGCTCTATATTTACCTGTCGCCGGGGTAAATCATAGTATCGGAGCTCCACTGATGATAGCTTTCTTTCCCTAATCGCGCTACAATCAGGGTGAACATACTCAGAGTTGATTTAACTAAGTCTGATGAGCCTTTCTGGATATTCAGAGTCTCCCACAGTTAGACTCAGAGTTTGTTGACCCTGCTTTCTGTCTCGGGTTTATTATTCCTTCAAACAGCAGCAGGACTACACCCCACACTGCTCGTTACGCATTTCTTTACTGTGGTAAAGGAATGTTTAACGACTGCAACAGTGTGGTTCTAGTACACCAAAACCTTAACTAAAGGTTAATTCATAATTATTAAAGTCTGTGGGGAAAGTTAAAGAGTGGAAAAAACGAATGTGCAAGCACACATCCTCGTCCCCGGGGGCCTGTGTACTCATTAATTCAGCACAATTACTGTGATGTCACTGGGTACCTAGAGATTAAATGACTCAACTAAACTCTCACAAACTCAACTAAAATACATTTTCAAGGTTTGATCCGACAGACTCAGGCTCAGGTCCAAAGGGCTGCAAGTCAGACTCAAACCTGGGCTTCAGCCGTAAGGTATATGGGCACTTGAGCTCAGTAGGGCTGCTCTGAGCACTCCAAAGTGCATAGCATTAATATATTTACTGATAATCCAGGCTTTAGTTTGCCCTCACACATTTCCACTGTGTTTCTGTCCAAGCACAGGCCATTTCCACACATGAACTTTGGCCAGCTTTGCACAGTTGTTCTTTCTGTAATGCAGCGCAGAGCAGTAAACAGTCTGCTTCAGATGCATGCGGTTCAGCTGAAAGGAGCTCCCCATGTAGAGGCAGCTAGACACATGACACCCACTCACTAGCACTGAATACGCCGGACTGTTAGCTCCATAATTTGTTCAGCAGCACATGACATCACACAGACTTTGTACTGGAGAGCTGAGAGGTTAAAAACCAGTTAAAGTCCCACCTGAATGCGTCTGACATTTGCGGTGTCACGTACACCTCTGTGGGCGGTGGTGCATGTGTGAAAATGACTCTGTTCTCTTATCTCTATCATGCCACTGACTACTAAAGACGCATAAATGGCCTGCAAGAAAGTTCAAGAAAGAAAACCCGGCGAGAAAATAAAAAGGACGATGACAGAAGAACTTTGTGTGCACATTAGTGGCCACAGGGCGCCTCTGTGCAGGACATATGAGCTAACAGCCTCCTTCACTCTGGCACTTACGTTTCATGTGATGCCAATTTAACTCTGAGTGTGTTCGGTGCTTAAGCCTCTGGGCTGACTTTGGAACTGGGCCAAGCTCATCTCCTCTCCAACCTTGATGCTTTGCTGTCGATACTCTACCGAGCTCGCGCTTATTTAAGTGCTCTCTCTGCACAGACATCCCTCACGCCTTACCTGGGGCAGCGATGGGAACCCCGTTTATAGAAGTGAGTTCCTCGGGGGGGCGCACTTCGATGATGATGTCCCTCCCGCTCTCCAGACTCAGGTCACACGACGTGCTGGGTGCCGCCACATAGAAAGGTATCCCATGGTGCTTAGCGGCGATGGCCAGCTGGTACGTGCCGACCTTGTTGGCTGTGTCACCGTTAGCAACCACCCTGTCTGCACCCACCACCACAGCTGAGGGAGAAAACAGCAGAAAGGAAGTCTTAAGAAAAAAAAAACGTGAGGTTTTAGTGAAGTGAAGGAGACGTGATGGGACACAAACACACACCTGTGATGTCCATCTCCCTCATGGTGAGAGCTGCCATGCTGTCTGTTATAAGCGTGGCAGGGATTCCCTCCGCTACAGCCTCGTACGCCGTCAGTCTGGACCCCTGGTTGTACGGCCTCGTCTCTGTGCAGTACACGCGCTTCAGCCTGCCCAGCGCGTGGAGGCTTCTCACCACGCCTACACACAGACTCATATCAGTTACAGTGCTCTAAATATTTCAACAACCACCTTCTTTTCTCATTCAGAGCCAGCGCTCCAGTCTCACCCAGCGCCGTCCCGTATCCAGCTGTGGCCAGCGAGCCGGTGTTGCAGTGTGTGAGGATGGTCACCGAGTCCCTGGGGACGCCAGAAAGGATGTGCTGAGCGCCATAGTTACCGATCTTCCTGTTGTCATTGACGTCACGCTCCAGCATGTCTTCGATCCAGGCAATTACACTGCAGGAGGGGGGCCACAAGAGGTGGGAATTGAGAAGAGGATATATGTCTGCCACTGTGGGCTCAATGTGTCCATCATATCTGCAGGAGCAATACGGCTTTGTGTTTCTGTTTGTCATGACTTTGCTTTCTCCGCTTTTCTCATACACAATCTTTTTCTTCATGCTGTTCCTTCTCTTTTTCTGCCATAGCTGTGCCACATCTCCCTCATTTTCTCTCACTTTCTTACATTATTCTTGCTGCACAGTCTCGATTCTTACCTTGCAGACACGCATTATCAAGTAAACACTTGCACAAGTGTTTTTGGAGACTGGCCCACAATTCAAACCACACCAAGTTTAAAGTAACATAAATCTTCCATGGTTACCTGCTTGGTCTTTCACTCCACCACTACAGTGTTTCTCTTTAGCCCAACTTATTCTCAGATGAATGGACGGGTTCTTATATAGAGCTTTTCTACTATACACCTTATACAAATATGCCTCATTCACCCAGTCACACAATCACTTTTCTATGCTTAAGTGCTTTGTATCTAACATTCACACTCAGAGAGTAACTTGGGGTTAGTACCTTGCCTAAGGATATGTGGCATGCAGGGATCAAACTACTATCCTCTCCATTAGTGGGTGACCTGCTCTACCTGACCAGGTCTCTGAGCTACAGTCACCCCATGCAATGTGACTCACTGCTTTGTAATGGAAATCTAACTTATTTATTTACACGTGGGAAGGGAGCTAGTCACCTTTTCAGTTTCCACAGTCTTTAAAGGGACACTTTGTTTGGACAGGGCTCGAATGACTCGTAAGTCAGTGTTCCAAGTGGCTTAACGAACAAACCTCTGAAAATGTTCAGCTAAAAAGTGCAAAAGGAGTGAAAAAGCAGCCAACGTCCAAAGAGACCTTTTGACTCCTTGAAAGCAAATTATAACGAGCGTGCTGCACAATACCAGCTTAAAGGTCAATTAAAATACCTGTTAAAAAAGTGCTTATTTTCAACAAATTCCTTTGAGTGGATGCTAACGACTGACATGGCGTTACTTTGATCCCTGACCTAAAAACGGTGACGAAGACGAGGGCCCCCTTATGTTCAGCCCACTGACACGAAAGTCAGGAAAACATTCAATCACTGATAAGCATAGAGGCCAGTGACTGATGAACTGAAACACTTGCTTCTTAACTGGAACAGTTACCATGAAATGCATGTATTGGTGCAACCGCAGTAAATATTGATTCATGCTTTGGCACCAGCATTTTCTTCTTTTAACTCTACGTAGCTTTCTGCACAAAATTAAGTGAATCGCTGCCTTGAGGCCGGGGTTACTGTAAAGTAGATCACTCCCTTCTGTCAAAAACAAGCTGCATCATCTGCCCCTGACAGACATTATCCACCTAGACTGAACGTTTTCCGTCACCAAGAAACACCAATGTCTTTCACACGTGTTCTTTTCCACTTGTCTGAAAATAAAAACGAATCAAATTGCTATTCAATCACTATTTAACAAGTGAACCCTGTAAAAATTACCACTTGATAATTTGGTTTTAACACTAATAAGCTGCAAAAATGTATACTATTGATGCTTTCCAATTTTCACTTCACAACTGATCCGATAGCTTCTGCAACTTCTTCAGCAAGACACCTGCAGCTGGTGTTAAATGAGGAAGTGTTACAGCAGCAACTAACTCGGGAGACACCATTCAGGAGGAAAACTGAAGAGCCGAGATGATTTCATGTAACAGAACAAGTTCATACAG
Source organism: Astatotilapia calliptera (assembly GCF_964374335.1). Classification (NCBI taxonomy): domain Eukaryota; kingdom Metazoa; phylum Chordata; class Actinopteri; order Cichliformes; family Cichlidae; genus Astatotilapia; species Astatotilapia calliptera. The sequence goes on along the minus strand of NC_137427.1, from coordinate 10,210,184 downwards.
AGCAAACAACTGAAAAGCTGACAGTAGAGCCTGACCGATATATCGGTGTGGCTGACACTAGCTTTACTTTTTCATTTATTTTTTGTATTCTCATTTAACCCTTCTGAGGTAAAAGAGAAAACTATTTGCTAGGGCTGTGCGATATGACCTAAATCTCATATCCCGATATAAAACATCTATCGTCCGATAACGATATAAATCACAAAAAATTTAATATTTTCTGTAAATTCTGTGAATCTCAGGTAGGTGAAGTGTTTCCAGCTGGGCGTCATGTAGCTGGAGTCGAGTGTTTTAACCGATGCATGAAACTATACATTTTTAGACATAAGTTGTAACGGCCGCCGTTTTCTTTGTGAGTATTTATTACACGGCGTGCTGTGGGGAAAGCCTGTTCTAACGTTTGAGTCTAAAGTTTATTTTTTAGCACCTGACGACTCTTTTTTTTTTTTTTTTGCTTCTCATCCGTCAATACTCGGCATACTTTTTCACGTGATTCCGTTTATTTTGAAAATTCTCAACAGGATCTTGAGCTTTATTGTGAAAGTTTTATGTGGAAAATAAACAAGCGGACATGCGATGGTGTTACCGTCGTTGTTGCTAATGACAACCCATAAAAACAGGCGCTTGTCCGTCTGTAGTGTGGTTATATTAAATATAAGAGAAAGAGAGAACTTTAAGAAATTAATATAGCTACTACAGTGACCATCAAAACAATAAAAAAAATATTGCCGTGAACAGTTTATTTTGCGACACCACGAAACAAACGATAGCGTAAAATGAAACGATAGACGTTTTTCTATCGTCATCCGACATATATCGTTATATCGAACAGCCCTACTATTTGCGGATATGCTCGTATCGACGTTTATGATGGCCAATAAATGAAAATGGAAAAAGTAAAGAACAGACAAAAAAAACGCCATTCAATCATGTTATGAGCATATTAATGCTGCATAGTTTATCTACCAGAGGAAACTCTTTGATCCGAGCAGTCGGGCTGAGTGTAAACGAGTAATTCATGATTTGCTGAATTAAATAATAATCTTTTTTTTTGCTGAAAAAAAAAGATTATTGCTGAACAGCACCGATATATTAAGACTCACAAATAAGTACACATAAAAAAAAGTGAAGTGTGTTTGTTACGCATGTCTGAATTAAGAAAATCTCACCTGATGTCAGATATCGCCAAATATTAATATCAGTCAATATCAGTTGGCAATTTTGCCTCTGCATTCAACAGCATAAAGTCTGTGAATCCTTTAGATAAATGAACGTTTTTAAAATGCAAATGTTTTTTTGTTCCTGATGAAACTTTTACAAAGCCAGCTATTCACAGTTTGAACCATTCTTTAGCAGATGTGCAAATCACAGAGTGAAGGCATGTGTCCACATAGCTCTGCATTTCCAGCAAGTTACCCACTACTTTATGCAAAACAAGGAAATCTGCAAATCTTTGAATCATTGTTAGGACCCAAAGACCACGTGGCTTATTTCCCACCTCAAATGTTGGAAAGAAGGTAACTGGATGTCTTTAGGAGTTTTTTTGTCTTTGTTTTGTTGAAGACGTTTTAGAACTGAAGAAACGTCTTGGATAAGAGGCGTAACTTTCAGAGAGTCCCAGGTCATAAACCCCTAGTGGGGTCTGTCCTGTTTGGAGGCGTTTCTAGGAGCCGTTAACCCAATCTTGGTCACACGAGTCATTGCATGAGCCAAGGTGGTTTGGGTAATTACCATCACCGTGGCCGACGACTAAAACCTCTGAGATATTGCCCCACCCCGCCATTGTGCGAGCTATTGAGGTCACATATGGCGAGGTGTGGGTGCGAGTTCAAAATACCTGGGATTTCAGGAATCCACTGTATGTCATGAAAGCCTACACAGACACATCCATCAATCCATTTTCTGCAACTTTTCCCAGACCCGAAGACAGCACTCCACCTTTTTTAGGGTTTGGCGGTGCCAATTCTCATTCTTTGCTTGTCACTCTCAGCTGGAAAATGCCCCAGTGTAAGCTGGAGGTCATCATTTAATGAAAGCAGAAGACCCACAAGAATGAAAATTTTCTCCATAAAAGTTAAATGGCACCTCTAGCAGTGTCCAACTCGAACCAAGACCGACTTACTGCGAACAACATGAACCAAGCTCTCACTGTGTGCCTAACAGCAGGCCACAAACCCCAAACCGGTCTGGTGGAAACTACTGAAAATCTGTAAAACTAGTCAATGTCCATCTCAAATAAAGATAACTTCAACAACTGCATGGAGTATTTGTGATACCAAATGATTTCAAAACATACATTTGTCCATTATGAGAACGTTTTCAGTTAAGCTGCCATGTTGATTTGGGTTTGAAATCATAAACCAGACCACACAAAGCGTTTCTCCGATCAGGTGAACTCTTTATAAGCCTGTAGAAGATCTAGAACATCTGTCAGTCATCGACTATCTAACTGATTGTCCATCACGTGGCCAATGCCGGGGAACGGAGTAATCTCTCGCATGACATAACACCAGTCCAAGGGAAGTACCAGAACTCACGATACGATCATGGTATGTTGCAGACAAGAATAATATTAACACAATCCATTGATTCTGTAATACAATCCAAGCAAGATGTCCAAGATACAATTAAAACAAATATCCTTAAAAAGGGAAAAGGCTGGAATGTCTTTTTTTCCATAGCATTTTTGTGCTTCTGTGTGTGGCTAACAGGGACATGGTTAACTTGTTATTCCACCTCCATAATGCAAACACCGTGATCCAAAAAAATCCAGAAGTGAGCTACCAGTGCTGGTAAGACAGAAACCCTGGGAGTTTATTTTTCACTTAAAGCATGAAGACAAAGGCCGGCGTGAGAGCCGTTTGCGTAAACAATGAAGAATGATCTATCCAGCTGTAATTAGGGACTAAAAGTGGATTTACATCAGCTGAACAGATACTGAGAAGATTCACCTGATTATTTACATTTTTTTTTGGTTCAACCAGTTTTTTTAGTCCGTTTTTGAGTGTAAAAAAGCTCCCCTGCGTGTCCTCCACTTGTCTTTTACTCGCAAATGCACACACCGTGAAACAAAAAGTTCAGGAGATGAGACGAGCGAGAGTCTCTGCAAACGTGTTTACATTAAGTTCTAATTTAAAAATCAAACACGCAAAGTCAACAGACAAACACCGCCCGACGTTTCACTGTAGCTGCTCCTCACATTCATTTTAAATAGCACAGAAGGTATGTGCATCTCATATGTCAGCCACATGTGGAGACTCTGACATCAAAGGGAATAATAATAACAGTGCTGCTTTAATGCATTAGCGAAGAAAACATGCTTTAAAAAATAAAATTAATTTAAAATCACTCTAACCACCAGCAACCCACGAGATCACTGCCCATTGGTCCAACACCTCAAAGAGAGAGGGAACTCCTTAAGAGCCCCTGCAAACCTTCAAAGAAACAATGCAGTACCGGTATATACTGCTATACAGACATCATCCCCCACTCCTGTTGTGCACTTCATCCTGCTCATCTTTACTGGCACACTGCTGCGTTTTCTGACCCCAAACCACCATCAGTAGACCAGGAAGTAATGTGAAACTATCATCAAAAATGTGGATCAGCAGCATGCATGTGAATCGCTGATCATAACAGCAGAAATGTATCAATTACTCCACAGAGAGGTTTTTTTAAGGTAGATTAGAAGTTGAGAAACCAGCCAAAGATTTTGGTTGGGATTGATCAGTGTAAGGTGGCCTACAGGTCCCGGAGTAACAGACGTGCAGGACCCGAAGAAGAATACTGTCTGTTATCCGATTAATTAAATGTGACTCCACTCAAACATATCAAACATAACCAATAAACCGCAAATTGCTGTCTACCTTTCTCTGAGCTGCTCAGAGTTCTTCTCCATACTCTCATTCTCTGCAAACTCCATCAGCTCGCGGGCGGCGCGGCCCATGTTGACGGCGGTGGGCCTCGCTGAGGTCAGGTGACACAGAGACTCCCTGATGAAGGTCACAGGGTCGTCACCTCCGGCGCCTGCCCGCAGCTCCACGGCCAAGCTGAGACAGCCAACGATGGCGATGGCCGGAGCCCCGCGCACCTGGAGGAGAAAAGGAAGAGGACAGTAGTCATCATCATCACCATCAGTTTTAAAGAGGACGATCAATGTTTTTCCAGCACAAAGCTGGAAGTGGGTGAACACAGAGCCAAAAGTTGTCACGACAGCTTTGATTAAAATGATCTCATCTCCGTTACTGGAGACATTTCTCTCACTACCATTAGACTTTATTAACATGACATCACCCCTCTGCTTATGGCACATTCCTTCACTCTGACACACACACACACACACAACACACACACACACACACACACACACACACACACACACACACACACACACACACACACACACACAAAGGATCAAACAAACAGCTAGTGAGTGTGTGTGCAACTCGAAAGACAAAAGGTCTAGTGTCTTCTTGGCTCTTATAATAACAACAATAATAATGATAATAATAAACACCTTAAAATGCTCCAGCTGTTACAGAACTTGAGCGTCTTACATGTATGTGAACACTCAGGTATTTCAGGATTTCAGGTGTGGAGACAAACTGGAGCTGGAGGTGTCACCGAGTGCAGCACAAAACCAAAAAACGCGAACAAAAAAAAAAACCCTGGCAAAGGTCATTAATAATTCATCAATAATCTCTCCCAAAGAAAGGAGGAGGAGGAAGAGAGGGGGGAAGGCATATTTCATGGCTGGGTGGCTCAGTGAGCGCAGACACCCAGTTTTATCGCGCTTACACATGATGTGAAAACTATAAATAACGGATGGTTTAAAGGTAGGTGAGACGATGCTGCAGGTAGGTCCAAAAACAAAAATACAGGCCGACGGCTGCGAGCACATGTATGTGTGCCTGCATGCATGCAGCGGTGAGAGCACAAAAGACCCGACACATACAAAACACAACACAAAAAACCCCACACATGCATGACGGGACTGAATGCACATGCGGCAGGCGTGCAGGGCAGGCTGGGGGAGCGGGTGAAAGGAGAAGGTTTGGAGAAAGGGGAGAAGAAGAACCCCGTACCTTCATGGACTTGATGGCCTCGTAAGCGTCCTGCACCGAGCGGATGTCATCGTAAACGGTCTGGTGTGGCAGCAGCAGCTGGTTGAGGATCTGCAGAGACCCGGTCCGGTAGCGGATCGCTTCTAGCGTCATGACCAAGCAACGAGGCAGGATAGCGGGAAGGGGGTGAGAGGGAATAACGCGGATGGACCGGTTGCCGGCGGGTGCGCGCACACGCACTCACTCACACTTACACACACACACACACACACACACACACACATATATACACACACTCACACACACACTCGTTCTCCCTCTCTGAGCTGATCCACGCTGAAGTGACCGCGGCCTGGCTGTCGGCAGTCCCGTCGCAAAGAGGAGGAAAGTGTAGCGGGAGGATGAGGAGGTGCGAGTGGGACGGAGGAAGGAGAGGAGAAGGTGGTGTGCTGTCTGCTGTATGGGAGGATGAAAGGGAGAGGAGTGAGAGAAGGGCTGGAAACCTTCACACACACACTGACAGACGAGCAGGAAGGCAGACACGGAACCACGTGTTCATCCGAGCAGGAAGCCCTAGCCTCGGTGTCCACGCCCACTAAAGTCTCGCGGGGTTGTCCAATTTCTTTAAGGCTCCCCTCTTATGCCTCTGTGCGCCATCCCTTCCCCCAACATTTTCCTCTTATTTTTTTCTTTCCCCCCATCTTTTGTCTCGGGAAATTTCACACTCACGCACGTTATTAGCATAACACCAAAGAACCACGAGCTTCCCCCAACAACAGCAGACTCCTTCTGCAAAGACAAGTCTATTTTTGTCCCAAGATTTTATTGTTTCTGTCTTCTGGCGACACCTCCTCCCACCAAGCACCGCATGCTCTGTGTGCAGTAATCACTGCAAAAACCAATCCAATATGTTACCGGAGTAGATTTCAATGGGGGATCCTCTCAACGGGACTGTGGGGGCGATGCCTGTTAAACACAGTGCAGATATATATATAATCAAGATTATTATAAATGGAAAAACAAAAACCGGTTAACTGAAATAAAAATATAAACTGGACTTTTGCTTAAAAGGGAAAACCAACAAAAGTGACTTGTGAAGTTTGATTAAAATAAGCACTGCAAAAAATGTATAGGAAATGTCTTGAGTCCAACATTCTCAAGTACTGAGTCACAGTATTCGTTTTTATTGTACCTGTTTCAACTTCTAAATATAACCGTAAAATCTAAAAAAATTGCCAAAATACAAAGTACAGTTTACTTAATATAGCTAAGTTAGTGCACAGTACTTAGAATAACCTCATTTTTCTTTTTGCAACGGATTCATGTAGTATATATGCCAGTGCCGTACCGTGCACTCACAATTAACAAGTTGCTCTAACTTAGCTGCCTTAAGTAAATTGTACAACTAAATTACGATGAAAGCAAAAGCTGGGCTGACACGGAAAGTAATAAAATCTCAACTGAAACTAAACTTTTTTTAATGTAATAAAAGTAAAGATGTGAAAATTTCATAAAATCCAAAAGTAATAAAATTACAAAACTGTTTTATTTTTCCATTTTAAGTATTTTACAATACATTTTTGTTTCTGCTGGTTTACAGAGCAGGTTTATTCATTTATTTATTTATAATGTTTATTTTCAGCTTACTTTGTGTTTCAGTTCTTAACTATTACTATAATTTGGGAGGTATTTGGGAGGCGATTTAAGATTAAGTTTAAAAAGTTTATCACTATTATTATATTGTAGCAGTATATTATTATTATTATTATTTTATTTATTATTATAAACCTAAAAGATGTTTTACATGGTTTTTTTTTCAAGTTTTTGTCTGAAGTCTAGTTTTTGTTTTCAATCCAGTTACTATTTTTCCCCACACCTAGTGTTTTGTTTTAGTTAAAATTAAAATCATGTTACCAACCACAGCACAGACTCATAAATGATTTGCATTAACGAGTAAAGAGCACAGTAGACCTCAGTGCTTCATATACAAGTCTGTGACTCTCACATTATCTGAAATGAGAGTCACACAAGCGGATAACAGAGGAAAAACAAGAAGCATTTGAACCTGTTCTACCCTTTGGCATTGAGTAAAAGCCACTAAAGACTCTGCTGTTTGCAGAGAGATAAAGTGTGCTTGCTAAGGAGTGAAAGCATAAGTGAAATATTCCACTACGTGTTGAATCGTCAACGGGTGCCTGATTTTTGTGTTTTTCTTTACATAAATACATTTGCATCCTCTTCTGATGCAGAGAAAATTCAAATTAATTAAACCAAGTCTTCCATGTGGAAGGGCAAACTGACCCCTGCTTAATTTATTCTCAATACTCAAATGTGGTTTCAAACATGTGTTTCTTAATTGTTCTTTCGTTTTTGTTCAGCTGGTTTCTGGGATGTTTTTCTTCTCATTCTTTCAGTGTAGTTGTCATCATTTGACATTTCTTAGGTTTAGTTTTTATACAAACCCTCAGAGTTAAGTAGACATCCTTACCAAACACATGCATCAACACTCCCTCGGGCTGGGTGTTCTTGACAAAACAAAAACTGCATTTATATTTTATTTTAGTTAGCTTTATTACATTTCATGTGTTTTAGTGTTATACTTACCTATAGTAGACTTAATAATGACACAAACTCACTGCGGTTTCACCACTTTATTCGTGTCAACACCAACCTCATACATAAGATAATAAAGCCTCAAGAATCAGGCCGTCATACATTCCCATTTTAAACTGCATCAATCATCAAGACATTCACTTAAAAAAAAAGAGACAGAGCATATTATGCCATATTTACCAAATATAAATATTACATTTATAATGATTGCCCTTACGTGACTTAGCAAATTTTTTAAAAGATGTCAGCTTCAACAATAAATGGATACATTTACCCAACTCATCGGGAAGAAAGTAGTAAAAACAAAAAAATAACAAAACTTAGACCAAACTTTTTTAAATGAAATCAATAACAGGATAAAGACAGACAGCCAAACAATCGTATGAAAAGAGAGTGAGCAGGAGTGTGTGTGTTGTGGTGTGTTGTATATGCAGAAACGGAGTGTGAGTCACCAGCAGGACAAACTAACAATATGTCCCTCCACCCGGGTCCTGACCATCCACCTACCACACTGAATGCTGATGAGCTCGTTGCTACGACAACAGGTCAGCCTCAGAGGCCGCAAGGTTATTTGGGGAGTGGGGTGATGTGGCAGGAGTGCGTTTGTGTGTTTGGGGTGACGTGGGGTTACAGCTCTGGATTTAAAAGAAAAGGAAAAAAGTGGGTGTGGTCTAGGCGGGGATGGGGGTGGCGGTGTGCAGTTGCACTTTTTGTGCAGGCTCAAACATGCAGCTGCTACACGGTCACACTCAGATGTTTTTCTTTTAATCGGAACGACATCTTTGTGTTGTTGTTGTTTTAGTCCAACTCACTATTTTCCATTAGAGCTGGTCTTTCTGTGAACCCCACTCCTGGGACAGATGTTCTGTTTTCAAATAATTCATTCAGCTTTGCGTTTCATCCACAGGAAAAACAAAACAGAACACGGGAACATTAAAATTAAATACTAGTCCCTTTGTTTTAAAGTTATAAGCAGTAATTGGGGGCTTCTTTCCTTTCTGTGTGTGTTGCTAACATGAGGCCATTACTTCCGGCGACCCAGAAACTGATCTCCAAATATTGGTCATTCAGTTTCATGATTAACTTATACAAGGAAGTATAGAGGTCCACCATAAGGACTTTAAGAATTTTGTTTTTTTATGTAACCCTCTGCTGATTGTCAAAGAAAATGGTTCTGCTGAAACAAACAGGCACATGTTTACTCCAGTTTTACATGCATAGCCCCTCTAACAGATTTACAGCTGAGTGTAAGGTCCGGACAGAGAGGTGGTTCAGACTTTCAGCTGTGTTCACCCCTTGGCTCTGCCCTGCGTACAGTATGAAAACCATTAGCAGAACCTTCAAATTTGCTCAAGTTGAGTAATCCGCTGATTCACTATTTAAATCTTTCTTAATGCCCAAAGCTTTACAAATAAATTTGTACTTAAACTACACTGCTGCATAAATGCATCATTGACATTAATCCAGACCTGCTTGGCTCGAGCTCGAGTTTTAGGAGCGTTCAAGATTATAGTCTGTGCCGTACAAAGATTTAAATAAGACACAAACGATCACCTAGAAGGAAAGGGAGCACGTTTAAAGATTTGAAGCCATGTTTAATACTCCAATCTGATGTTCTAATGCTACGATCTATCTACAAAATAATATGAGATGATCAAAATCAGCATAACATTTACAAAGAGTCAAAAGATGTCCTCTGTTGATTAAAAAAAAAAAGAAAAAGTGGGGCAACGGGTGTTACATAAGGGTCACCACACAGTGGAAGGCCAACTTTAACCGGGATTATTTGCTAATGGAGTGAAGCAGTGAGTGGATTAGCGTGAACACATGATTATCTGACGTGTCACATGACCAAAAAACTATTAACTGGAGTTACCAGACATCGTTAATATTGAGGATTCAAACACAAAACGCACAATAAGGCTCACTTAAAGTAGTCTGCTACATCCCGGCTGGATGCAATCAACGTGCAACAGGAGCTATTGTCAGATTAGCACACCAAACATCTGCCCACATGGCAGCCCACATTTGTCGGATTTTTTTTTTTTTGTACATCTTGTGGTGTTGTGGCAAATCATTCTGATCATTGCAATCTGCCCACCTCAACTTTGTCAGCGTGTCAAAGTTTAAGTGGTTTTATCTGTATTTTGTCCGCTTGACTTTATTCTCCAAAAAGAAGGGAAGGCAGAGAGGAAGATGATGATGACATAGGTGTCTGTGGGAGAACTGAGACAGAAATGAGCAATTACCCAGCCATACTGACACTTATAGGGCCGCCTTCCTGTGGTTAGATTTTTCAGTATCCACTGTGCTGCCACTGGAGAGCTCAATGGGACAAATTCTGTTTTTGCATCCACCACAATCTGTGGGGGAAAAAAGCACTCTGACGCAGCAGCTCTAAACTGTTTTAAACTAAGTGACAGCACAGCGGGCTTCATATTGTTTAAGAGTTTAAATAGATTATGAGTAGGGCAGCCTATTAATCAAGAATAATCTTGAAAGGAATGGGTGCGAGGAAAATAAGATGACGAAGACGACAAAGAAGAAACAGCTGATGAAGACGCAGCAATCTCTTAGCGAGGCTAAGCTTCTACCACATTCATGGCAGGCTGTTAAAACCCCTCTTCCCAGCCCCCAGAGGCGACTCTACGTCTGATGTAGTCGCCTCTTTGGTGACATAAACACTAATCCCTTATCATGGGATGTAGGCTGCTGCACCCCGAAGCCCCATTTTTTTTGTTGTTTTTTTTTTTTCTTTTATTCCCGTATCACAGCACTCCAAACGGAGCAGATTACTGTAATCTGTGAACACTGGAGCAGACAGATTAGATTAAGCTCATTACACACATAAAATACAGGGAAAAAGGTAAAAAAAACCCCTCTAGTTCACTGGTTAAACACACCTAAGAGTGCGTGGACAAACACACACACGCACCTTCACACACACATATTTTTGGTCATCTGTAGACACCAAAAGCCGGTGCCGAATGTAAAACGTCAAGTCTTCTGGCAGATTACTTCATCAAGAATTGTCACAGGAACGTTGGGAAAAAAACAAAAAAAACCCAAAACAAAATAGAATACCAGCAAAGTCTGTAAAGCCATTCTTTAGAAGCAGTTTCCTGTAGTGTTTGTCTTGTTTAAGTGCAAATGCATCTCCCTCTTTACACATTTGGATGTGTTTTTAATTGCCGTCTGCTTGGCGGCTGCAGCCGTTTGTTAGGTTATTGTGGCAGGTAACTAACCACATATGACACAAGCTAAAGGAACAACTGACTGAATTAGCAGTTTAGCTCATGCAGTTGTTTTGCAGCACTGAATCATGCTAAAGGTACTTATTGTACCCACTGTAGCGTTTGGTATATGAGTGTGTATGAGAGAAAGAGAGAGAGAGAGAGAAAACAGTACTCCAGCCAAGGCTCCACTCCTTATTCTGCTCTCATCCAGTGCGTTTCCTCTTCAGCGATTCCAGCTGGAGCAGAGAGAAGGTGTAAACACACTGAACAAACTGCTTTTATATACACATGACAATTACACAACAGCAAGCCTTACCTCATTCTCAACCATCTTCAACCTGCCCAGTGCATCCTTGGCAGCGTCCTATATAAGGAGAATAAAAAAAAATTTTCACACTAAAACACACACACACACACACACACACACACACACACACACACACACACACACACACACACACACACACACACACACACACACACACACACACCTGTCCATACCCTGACCCTGCACTCACCCGGTTTCCTTGGCTGGAGTATTTTTTCACAGACTCAGAAAGTCCTTGAACGAAGCGTTGCAGCACGTTTTCATATTCTGCACATGTGGTGAAGGAAAAAGTGAGTTACATGATTCGTTATCATCATCATCTTAAACAGAATGAATTTTTTGCGAGAAAACAGAAAGAAGTGATGGGGAAACGGTTCATCCCGACCTGGGATTTAGGCTCAGTTTTTGCCATCATACTGATTTTTAGATTTTTTTTCAAATCCCATATTGAGAAATAGTTATGCTGCATTTGTTATTTATGCATTCTTTGTTGTTTTTTTTTTAACATTGTATAGTATTTTGTTCATAAGCTTTTCTGTGAGCAGTGAGTCTGTTCTTCAGCTACAACTGCAAGCCAGTAAGGAAGCACTGCCACCTATGTACTCTTGAGATGGACAGTTATACGGAGACGTCTCGTTACTCAAAGCTAATTCTCTTTTCATCTTCAGCCAGTGAGTCCTGTGTTTGCTTTCCTCAGTAGATTTAGAACAAATAAACCAGTAACCATAAAACAGCTCGTTTCTGCCTGTGCTTTGGGTAAAGTTGCACGCAAGGGCCACTCATGGCCCCTCGATGCAGCAGCCTCCACCACAGGATCTGTGGAGTGGCAGCACAATCACACACATCAAGAGACTGACACAGCAGCAGCAAGGACAGCAAAGCCCACAACTAACCAACTAACCGACCAACCAACCACTCTGAGGGACACTGCCAAATGCAGGTAGAGTTTCTCTGAGATGCAGAGACAGTGACAGCAGCAGGAAACCTTAAATAATCCTTAATAATAAAACAACTTTTACTTTCTCCGCAGAGGGGATCCTCAATTTATGACTTGAGTGCCAATTTGATGCATCTATCAGACTGAATTACTGCAAAAATTAAAGCTGCCACAAAACCTGCCTGACAAAAAAGAAGATGCAGAGATGTTGTTGCATCCATAACCCGATGTTCATCAATGTAATAATTTAAAAGTTAGATTTGGAGTTTTGCAAGATCAATTCTGAAGTGCACAGGGTGCTGCTCAGATTCAGCCAAATGCTGCAAAACTGATCCGACTTCACTTCACAGTGCAAACGAATAATGAAACGCAAGGCAAAAAAAATAATGGGACAGTCTAACCTAAAGGAGCTTTTCAGTTATTAAATAGTTTGTGAATGCAAAGACTCACAAAAAAGCAGCAACTGAATCTGAATCTAATATCTAATATTGTGGTATACAGAGCAGAAATGACAAAAACTGTTCCATTTAGCTGAAACAATTCTAGGCTGTAGTGGTGATCCCAGTGATGGACTTGTGATGGAGCTGTGTGCTGCTATCAGCCAGTACTTTGAGGACCTGGACTGCTCTACATAGATGCTGTTGACGAAAGACTTTCCTGTCTCGGTCAAGTTGTTCCAAAACGGAGTCAGGCTAAGATTTTAGGGAGGGGTAAAAGCACATGTTCAAAAGTAAGAGATGTGTGTGTTACCTGTGAGCATGGCAGGAGAGGCTCGTTCCAGCTGTGCTTTCTGCCACTGCAGTCGGTGTGTGACCTCTTGGTGCTGATGGATGAGGTCAGACGGGGTTTCCCGCTTGTTCTTTCTGTACTCTGTAATCTGAGAGACAAGCGTAATGAGTGACGAGACCTTGGCGCCTTCGGGCCATTGTAAGCATCAGTGAAGTGCACGTTGTGGGTCGACTCGGGCCGCATGAACACGCAGTACTACCTTCCTCTCCAGCCGCTCCTTGTCGTAGTTGAGGAGGCTGAAGCTGTGGAGTTTGTACTGTGGAGGGGAGCTGCTGGAGTGACCGCTCCTGCTGCTCGCCTCGTGTTTCGGTTTAGACCGAGGAGATGCAGGCTGATCAGAGCTGCTTCTGCCGTTTCCTCCATGTCTCGGTTTGGACTGAGGAGATGGAGCCTAAACAAGCAGACCAGAGCATTTCTTAGATTTCTTGGGCAACTGACTCATTTTCACCCAGGTTTATGAAAATCAGGTTATTTGACTTGTGCATTGCTAGTTTTTGTAATGCCTACCTTTATTTACCCGTAATCTGACTAGCAGGCTGGTTTACACACAACAAGTTTGCAGTCCAAACACATCTAAAAGGTACTGGCCGCACTTAATGTGAGTGAAAAGCCTGCAGTCTGCTACGATGTGAGCAATGCTTTTTGCTTCTTCTGGCTACTGACAGTGGGAAAGACTAAAAGCTGGTACAGCTACTGGACTGACGATTTGCTTTCCAGCACGCTCAGAGTGTTTAAATTCAAATCTTTGTCACTATTCTGTTTCAACTTTGTTTGTAATTGTTCGTGAAATAGATTGCAGTTTAAACCATGGGTAAGAATATATGTGTAGATGCAAAACATCAATAAATAAGCATCATTTATTTAAAACTGCTTTTCACAGATAAGTGGTAGCAAGGCAGTGTACTCAAATAAAATAGAATAAACATTAATTGTCCTAAAAAAAAAATAAAAAAACGATACAGAATGAATTAAAATCAGTAAAGAAGCCTGGCTGACTAAAAAAAAGTCAGTAAGCATCAGTAAGACACCCAAACACGAAGAAGGAAAAAAGATGCCTAAAGCCGAGAGTTTGAGTGAGTTTTAAAGCAAGGCTGTTTGTCATTTCTATTTAAATGCAGCATATACTTTACAAAAAGCACACGAATGTATTAACACTCAAGTCAGGCCTCATTGAATCATCGCAGCAGAAGATGACACAATGAGCTAATGTAATTACAACAGCGCCAGTCGCACCTCAAACAACCTGGTTGAAAAAAATTACGCAAGTAAAACAACTAATAACAAAAAGCAATAATTTGAGGAAAGTACATGCTTCTTGTTTGTTTTCCTTCTTTTGTGGAGCCATGTTTAATAAACTACTTCCATCACAGCCATTTTTTCCCTATTTTGTGCTTTTCAAATATATTTCTTGCATTTCCACTCCATGTATCTGCTGCATTTATGTGATCATGCATCCTGGCTTCTGTAATTCTACCCAGGCAGCTCTATGACTTGAACTGCATAGAACGGTCTATATTTTGAAAGAATCCAATTTTCTGTTTTTTTTTTCCATGTGAGAAAGTAAAACTGTGATTCTTTTGAAACTGTCTGAAATTCACGTGTGAAAACTGTTTCTCAGAAAGCAGCGAAACACGACAATTGTTCAGATAAAGATATCGCTGTAGTCTCCATTTTTCCTGAAAGGCTATAACGGTGTTTCCACTCATTGACTAAACATTATGCAGCAGTATGGATTCAAGAGTTTGCCAGTTTCTCCTGTGCCAAAGAACCACTAGCACTTGAGTTCATAAAGTAATTGCGTGAAGAATAAAGAGAACTCGCGAAGACGCTAAAATCTTGTACACTCTAAGACTTAAAATCGCTGCGTGAAGTGGGATGTTACTGGTAGATCACCAGTTTTAAAATAGATGTGGTTTCAGACACTATTTGATCAGCCACCAAACACTTTGTTTATACTGGCTGACTTCACACTTCTGCTCTGACAGATATGAACATCCAGTTTGTGAGGCAGCACTTTGGCTCAGTGTTTTGCACAGTTTGCATCACACATAGAAGTCTTGTGTACGTCCCTGCTTGAGCTGGACGTGTTTCAGTCCAAAGACAAAGGCGGGTCAGTTTAATTGATAACACTACTCACCCGTTCCTTTTGTTTCTCTGTCGGCGTGGAGACTGGTTCGAGAGTCAGCCACTTCTCCTTCACTGGATGCAACTCGACGCCTGACAGAGGCTCTCTGATCTTCACCCTCACCTCCAGCTTTCCGCCTGTAGTTTTACGTCCATCCATCACCTACAAAAAACAAACGCGCGCAGTTAAACCGCCTCTGAACATGTGTGGGTGCGCGCACGCGTAATCAACACTCACCTCTAAGATCTCTCTGATTTCACAGTGATTTTCTAGACCTTCTAGCTTCAGCTGAGCAGTTCCCAGTACTTTGTCATTCTTAAACAGGCCTCTGTAAACACAGCAGAGAATACAATTTACAGAAGCTACAACGAGGGGAAAAAAAACAAACAAAACACACCGATATGGAAGCATATTCTCTTTTTTTCTACTGAAGCTGCTGCGTTTTACCCCTTGTGGATGATTTCAAACTTGATTCCCTTGGATTGTATGACTCGTTTAAAGGCCCTGTGGCCGCGGTTGATGTTGAGTCTGAAAGTCTCTTTAAACTCTGGACTGCTGGTGTTCTTTACTGTGTTGGTTTTGTCCCTCTGAGCCTCCTCCTACACACACACAGAATTCATTAACGCACATATGTAAATACACGGACTGAAACGTCCACAGCGAGTGAATGTGAAAGATTCTCACCGCGCTGGGAAAAGGAAACTCAAATTTTACACTGGCATCCAGATCATTAGCAGAGACACCTGTGGAGAGAGAGAAGCTAGGTGTCAGTGCACAGCGATCTGACAGATTACTGCCTGGTAATTTCAAAGATGGGGATGACTTCAATACCAGAGGGAGCTGGGAGGTTGATGCCTCGGGTGACGTACAGTATCAGGTCATTGAGTGTCAGGTTGGGGTTGATCCTGCGGAGCAAAACAACAACAACAAACAAACAAACATAAAAAACACCATTCAGAAACAGCTTCAAAAGTCAGCATCAGTCAGCATCACGGAGAGGCAAACAATTAACTGATGAATGAGTCACCGCCACAGTCGCTTAGCTGTTAGCTCCGTATGACACTGGAGCAGAGGCAGAGTGAGTCACAATGAGTCACTCTGAGTCATCCATCAATCCAGTCAGGAAAAGCACTACCTTTAATGTTCAATCATTTGCTTTCAAAATTAAACAGCTCATGTACGAGTAGAAAATTAAATATAAAGGACAATCCTCATAGAGTCAAAACATCTTGATTATAACGTTTTAAAAAATACACAATAAAAGTGACAGTTTGATGAACCGCGGCTTAATTGACTGACTGACAGATTTTCCTTTTTCTGCAGGCACTGACATAATGCCACAAGATGAGTAACAAAAAGTTATACAGATGATTAGTAGTCTTTATCATAGGCGTCCTCTGGATGGATGAATTACATTAATTAACATCATGTTGGCCATTATACTGCAGGCTGATTTGTATTAGGTTTTTAAGGCAGATGTATTTGTCATTTGTCAAATACATCTGCCTTAAAAATTAATTAAAAACATGGCTTAAATCAACCATTTAAAAAAAATAACCAAAACACAAATTATATAATCTAACGAATCTAATCCGACTACAGAGCTGGTTAGTTTTTTCTTTTCTAATTTTGATAACGCTGTTGAAGTGACTTGATCTCCAGTCAGGATGTTACTAAGATATAAACTGATCTGAAAATTTGATAGTTAAGTAAAATAAGGATAATGTTGACAGAGCGCAGCAGAACTATGACTAGAAGAAAAATCAGGTAACGTTTGGCCGGAGGAGACCACGAAAGATTTACAGAAATCCTTCTGGACCAAAGTGATGGACCAACAGACAAACTGAGCGACTTGCGATGGTGTTTATTATGAATGAATCTGTATTCTGAATGTTTGCTACTGACTTGATAGAGTTGAAGGTTCTCTCCTCGGTGCGGCACTTGGGGACTGGATGACCCTTTGTGTAGGCGCTCTTTAGAATCTCTATGTACTTCATGGTCTCCTCAAGTAACTTCTCAGACCTGGGTGAGAGACAGAGTCATGATTTTTAGATCTGTGTGACAAAAAACATTTTTCTTTTAGTTTGATTTTGTCATTTTTATGCATTTTCGTGTCTACACGTCTACACACATCTTGGTCTCGCCTGGTACTGAAATACAACAAGTTTAATAACTGCTAGAGATGGCACGATACCACTTTTTTATGTCCGATACCGATACCGATATCATAAATTTGGATATCTGCCGATACCGATATGAATCCGATATAGTGTTTTTTAATCAACAAAACTGTTTTTTAAAATATCTTGCTGCATTTTGCAAGTCTGCAAGTTCATACTCAAGTTTAAAACAACTACACTAAAGCTATTCTGTTATACCTGTATACAAAAAAAATATTTCATAGTTCAGCAATACTGATCAATCTAATAAACTTAGACTTACACCATCCTCCCTATTCTGGTATTTTAAAGAGTACTTAGCGTAAATATTAAGCAACCTAACTAATAGGGTTCCAACTCCCAGCAACAACAAAAATAAATAAATAAAAAATAGGGAACCACCCCTCACGCTCCACCTCATGATGCTTAATCGACGTAATCAACCTTAATTTGATGCAGTGTGAAAAAAATGCACAGAAATCAATTATTTTTCAAGAAATATTAAATAGATTCAACATCTTTCTTCAACAAAATTGCAGACTGCACAGATGGTACCTTCCCAAAGTAAAAAGTACTATAGCTTACTAGGGTATATATATTAGACTTAATAGTCACTATGTACAGTAATTGACTTCTATTCATTTTACATCAAATTAAAACTTTGGGTGTCAGATAATTATTTATTAAAAGCTAGACATTTTAAATGAGAATAAGAAAGAAAAGTATGTCTTTGTGCCCCCTTTTCCCAGTTAATGCCCTATCGGCCCCCCTGGCTAAACTTTGCTAGATCCGCCCCTGCACAGTTACCAGCCGTCAGCTACGTAGAAAAAGATCCTGGTGTAGAAAGTAATATTAAATAAATTCTAACAACAGCTTATCAAGCTTAAACGTGCTGCTGTTGTTCAGCCGCTGGTTTGCTCTTTCTGGCGCAAAGTGGACCAAAAACAAACGACTCGCGACAGAAAAGCCGATCAGCTGATTTAAGCAGTTTCATGATTGAAGTAGCAGCCGGAGAGCGAGAGGCAGTCGCTTGTTAAGCTTAACGGAATGCTTTACAAACATTCAGCGATGGACTTACACACTTGCTTTACTTCTCTCGGGGATAACTTTGTCGGAGATGAAACGCCAGGTTGCTAGCGAAGCTCCACATGCAATCCAGACCACTGACAGGTCCTGCATGCCACAGCTGCTCTATCACGTGATGCATACGTTCTGAGGTGAGTTACGGCGTGTTGCAAGTTCCCTTTCAGTCGATTCACTCGGTACAACACATAAGTATGGGATATCACGCCCTCGCGTGTCCTGGCTGAAGAAACCTTTATTCACGCCTTTACGGCAGATGACGTGTGATGACACGCGCAAGGCCCCGCCCGCACATATAGCCGCTGCCATCACCGTCATCCCTCAGTTCTTACGCTCTTCACCTCGCTGAGAACACCTCTGCTGAGTTGGGCTAGCTAGCTACTGCTAGTTAGCTCCGTTGTCTGCCAACTTGAACCTAGCTTAACTGCCCCTGTTGGTGTTAGCCTCCACCGCCCAGCTGGTGCGTAGGCTGCCCGCGGAGCGCTATTTTCAAGTTTTTCTTGTGCAGCGTTTCGCTTTGCGTTTTGGGAATGGACTCCAAACCGAAGCGAGCAAAGCAGAAATCTTCTGTTCGCCCCTGTCCTCAGGGATGTGGTTTCTCTTTGCACGACAGCGACCAGCACGATGCCTGCCCTGTCTGCCTGGGGATCGTCCACGCTAGGAGAGCGTTGACGGAGCCCGAAGCTTGTGCATTTTGTCGCCAGCTCCGACGCTCGACCCTGGAAAGACGGGTGACGTTTGTGGAAAGAGTGCTGGGACGCTCGGCTGTCGCACGGCATGACCCTCTTCTTTCCGAGTCTGGAGCCCCGGCTTCGTCCGAGTCCGAAGACGAAAATTTTCAGGTCGATGTCCCCGCGATTAGCTGGGCTGACCACATGGAATACGTTGACGGGTTAGCCGATGACGGACCGGAACCATGCAGGAGCGCTGACGGGCTTCAGCCTGGGTTGAAGCCCGCCAGCGCTCCCCAGGAAGACGATGACGTGCTGGACATCGGCCTGGACATCCATGGTTTGTCGGAGGATGAGCAGGAGAGCTCATTGTCGACCCAATATGCCGCCGCTGCTGCGCCGGTCGGCCACGATGACACCTCTCTTTTCTCCCTGTTTCGCCGTGCCGCTGAGAAGCTGCAGGTGGACTGGCCCTCTCCTCCACCAGCTCGGAAGCCGTCGCGGTTTGCGGGTTTTTTCCTTCCACCGGAGCCCGCAACGGCCAAAAACTGCCTCCCCATGTTCCCAGACTTTCTCTGCGAGCTAACAGCGTCATGGGACAAACCTCTGTCTACCCGCGTCACTGTGCCCGGCTATGGACAGTACATGGAATTGGACGGCGCCGAGGGAGCTGGTTTAGCTAACCCACCCCCTATGGAGCCGTCTCTGGCTGCTTATCTGGCCCCGTCCCATAACCATGGTGTCGGTGGCCCCGCAACTCTGCCGTCCAAGCACTGCAGATTCTCGGCCTCGCAGCTGGAGAAGATTTATCGGGCTCAGGCCGGCACCGCTCGAGCCATGAGCTCCGTCACCATGCTCCAGACGTACCAAGCAATGTGCCTGGCGGAGCTTGGATCGCTGGTTCCGGAGGACAGCCCGCTGTCACCTCTTCTTAACGAGGTTAGAGTCACCACGGATTACATCCTCCGTGCGTCTCGCTGTGCAGCGCTCTCCCTGGGCAGAGGGATGGCTTCGACAGTGGTGGCGCAGAGGCACCTGTGGCTGACCCTCTCCGACGTCCCTGATAGAGACAGAGCTGTGTATCTGGACGCACCAGTGTCTGCGGCTGGGTTATTCGGACATTCACTTGAAGCCATTCAGGCTAGATTCGATCTGAGGAAGAAGCAGACGGAAGCTCTGCGCGACATCATCCCCAGACGCCAGCCCCAGCCCACTGCTAGCTCTCACAGGCCCGCCGCTCCTCTGACAGCTGGCAAGAGACCGGCGCCCACTGCTGGAGTGGGAGGGCCGCCGGCGAGAGCACGTACTCCGGCCCGAGCTCCACGCCAGTCGGCCTGGGGCAAAGGCCCTCCCCCGGGCCCCCGACGGGACCCGACGCCCAGGAGGAAGAAGCCTCAGCCCTCCTAGCTGTGATTGCGAGTGGGGAAGGGATCCGGCAGCAGGGAGACGCTGCTCTTACCCCTCTGTTGCCGCACAAGAGGTGCCGCTTAAGTTCTGTTCAGGTTGTCAGCCCCAGAAGGCGCTGCACTTCCCTATCGCGGTCTCCCAAGCACATAACCCCTGCACACGGTTCAGATGTGTTGAATGTTCAAGCGACCACATCGAGTGTTCCCGCTGTTTTTCATTGTTATGCCCCGGAAAAGGTGCACCCAACAAAATGTATAAATGTACATGTTCCCATGTTGCAATCAATAAAGAGTGTTGTTTACTCTCAAACAATCTCAAATGCTCAACCTGCAGGCGAAATGAGCCAGGTCAGGCAGGGGATGCAGTCCCCTGCAGACACACTGGGGGGCGACGGCGCCCCGCCGTCAGTGCTGCAGGCCAGTCGGCTGGCTGCTCACTTCCCTCAGTGGCGCGCTTGCGCCCCCTCTCCGTGGGTGCTGCAAACCGTTGCCATGGGTTACCGGTTGCAGTTCCGGGTCAAGCCGCCTCGTTTCCAAAGAGTCGTGAACACGATTGTCAACCCCGAGGCAGCCTTGGTACTCAGAGAGGAAATACAGGCGCTATTACAGAAGAGAGCAATACGGGTGGTCCCCGCTTCGGAGACGGACAAAGGTTGGTACAGCCGTTATTTTGTCATTCCGAAGAAAGGGGGAGGGCTTCGTCCCATCCTCGACCTGCGAGTCTTGAACACGTACCTGCGAACGTACAGGTTCAAGATGCTAACGCTCAGACAGCTCCTGAGTGCAGTCGGCCCGGGAGATTGGTTTGCGACAATCGATCTAACAGATGCTTATTTTCATGTCGCTATACACCCGAAACACAGGCAGTTTCTGAGGTTTGCATTCGAGGGCGTAGCCTACGAATACCTAGTGCTGCCGTTCGGGCTGTCGCTCGCTCCCCGCACCTTTACGAAATGTGCCGAGGCAGCGCTAGCGCCCCTCAGGAAGAGGGGCATCCGCATCTTGGCCTACCTGGACGACTGGGCTCTCGTGGCTTGCTCCAGAGAACAGGCGGAGACGCAGCTGTCGCGGGTTCTGTCACACATTCAGACACTGGGGTTCTCTGTGAACTTTCAGAAGAGCTCGCTAATCCCAGGTCAACAGATCGCTTTTCTCGGTCTGGAAATATGCTCTCTTTCCAGCCGCGCACGGTTGTCAGAGCACAGAGTGGCCGCGTTTCATCGCTGCCTCGCTCAATTTCAGCGGGGACGCAGACTGCGTTTCCAGACGATATTGCGCTTGTTGGGCATGATGGCATCTATGATCGCCGTAGTGCCGCTTGGGCTGTTGAAAATGAGAGCGTTTCAACGCTGGACTCTCTCTCACCGTTTGTGTGCTTCACGTCACCTCCGGAGGAGGCTGCCGGTAACTGCGTCTTGCATGCTAGCTCTCCGTCCTTGGAGGGAGCCCGGGCTACTGCACCAGGGCTCTCGGATTGGGAGGGTGTTGTTTCGCAAGGTGGTGTCCACAGATGCTTCCCTAAGTGGGTGGGGAGCGCTGTGCGAGGGTGCGTCGGTGAGAGGGATCTGGTCCGCGGCTCAGCGCCAGCTGCACATCAACCACTTAGAGCTGTTAGCAGTGTTCTTAGCTCTAAAGCGTTTCCGTCCAGTCCTGCAGGGCCAGCATGTCTTAGTCAGGACGGACAATTCAACAGTGGTGTCTTATATAAACAGGCAGGGAGGAACACGCTCTCTTCCCCTGTTGCAGCTGTCTCGCTCTCTGCTGTTATGGTGCAGTGTTCATTTTCTGACTCTAAGAGCCACCCATGTCCCGGGCCACCTGAACCTGGGGCCGGACCTTCTCTCCAGGGAGGGTCCTCTGGTGAGAGAATGGAGGTTACACCCTTCAATGGTGGCTCAGATTTGGGATCTATTTGGCGAGGCGCAAATGGATCTTTTTGCTTCCAGGGTGAATGCTCACTGCCCCCTGTACTTCTCCATAATCGACCACGATGCACCCTTGGGCTTGGACGCGCTAGCGCACCAATGGCCAGACGTGCTCCTGTATGCATTTCCCCCAGTGGAAATGATATCTCCAATTCTGGAGAGGGTGCGTCGGCATTCCCTCTCTCTGATCCTGGTGGCCCCTTGGTGGCCCGCGAAGTCGTGGTATGCAGAAATAATCAGCCTGCTTGCAGCAAGTCCTTGGCAGCTTCCTCTCCGCAGGGATCTCCTCTCTCAGGCGGGGGGGGAAGTGTTTCATCCGCGCCCGGATCTGTGGCACCTTCATGCTTACCTGCTGAGAGGTTAAACTTGGTTGCTAAGGGTCTGCCGCCTAGTGTGGTAGCGACGATTCAGAGCGCCAGGGCCTCGTCTACTAGAGGCTTGTACGCTTACAAATGGCGAGCCTTCGAGCGATGGTGCCAGGACCGCCACACTCTCCCATTTCAGTGCTCTATTGTGGATGTTTTGACATTCCTGCAGGAGCTGTTGGATAAAGGCCTTTCGTTTTCGACGATCAAGGTTTATTTAGCGGCTATATCTGCTTGTCATATCGGTTTTGACGGGGTGACACCAGGTGCGCATCCCCTCGCCGTGCGTTTTCTGAAAGGGGTTCGCCGGCTGAGGCCCGTGCTTAAGTCCAGTGTCCCGGCTTGGGACTTGTCTTTGGTGCTGGAGGCCCTTTGTGGCCCTCCGTTTGAACCCGTTGAGTCGGTAGATATGAAACTTCTTTCGTATAAGACCGCATTACTTCTCGCTTTGGCCTCGGCGAAGCGAGTGGGGGACCTTCATGCGCTGTCTGTGCATCCTGCCTGCACACAGTTTTCTCCTGATGGCCGCAAGGTCGTATTGCGTCCGAATGCCGCCTATCTTCCCAAGGTCATGCCTGCGTCTTATAGTTCAATGGAGTTTGAGTTGCTGAGCTTTTGCTCCCCTCCTTTTGAATCTGAGGAGCAGAGGAGGGTGCATTCTCTTTGTCCGGTGCGTGCGCTACGCACCTACATTGAGCGCACTCGGGATGTGCGTTTGTGTGACCAGTTGTTTGTCTGCTTCGCTAATCCAAATAGAGGTAGAGCTCTGTCCAGACAGAGGCTGTCCCACTGGATTGTAGAGGCTATCTCGCTGGCATACAGCACCGGAGGTTTTGCGTTGCCCCACGGGGTGGGAGCTCATTCCACCAGGGGGATGGCGACCTCATGGGCTCTTTTTAGAGGGGTGCCTGTGGCTGATATTTGTGCAGCGGCTAATTGGGCGTCGCCGCACACTTTTGTGCGGTTTTATCGGTTGGACGTTACAGCCCCTTCGGTGGCTCATGCTGTCCTTTCTGCTGGGTCTACCACTCACTAAGGATGTGGTGGTCCCGTTCCGGTTCGGTGGCTGCTCTGCGGGGCGTGTATATAGGTCCCGTGCTTATGTGTTGTACCGAGTGAATCGACTGAAAGGGAACGATTAGTTATGTCTATAACTTCTGTTCCCTGAAGGAGAGGAACGAGGTACAACACAGGGTGGCCCCACTGAGCAGTTGGCTCGGTGAAGAGCGGCTATCGAACTGAGGGATGACGGTGATGGCAGCGGCTATATGTGCGGGCGGGGCCTTGCGCGTGTCATCACACGTCATCTGCCGTAAAGGCGTGAATAAAGGTTTCTTCAGCCAGGACACGCGAGGGCGTGATATCCCATACTTATGTGTTGTACCTCGTTCCTCTCCTTCAGGGAACAGAAGTTATAGACATAACTAATCGTTTTGCGAGGTGCTTTCGTGATATTTAATGGATCGGATTACATTTTTTATTTTTCTCCGATATCCGATCCAGTAATTTAGGTCAGTATCGGACCGATACCGATACGTAATATCGGATCGGTCCATCTCTAATAACTGCACAGCTGAACAGCTCTATTTCCTGAGACAAACACATATATCACTGCATTTGAAAATCCGCGATTACAAAACACTCTGTGCATCATCTGTAAAAATAAATCCTAATTTTCTAGGACAGGACAAGATTTTTCAAACCATGCCAGAAAAATGAGGAAGCAGGACAAACCCTCTGAAGATAAGAAAAAGTTTTAAAGTACAATTCTCAAAGGTTAAATGTCAAAATATTTGAAGAAAACTACAAATATTATAAAGAGGTACATCATATATAAAGATAGCTAAAATCACTGTGTGCATGCTGACAATATAATTAAGAATTACAGAAGTTCTCAGTTAGATTTATTACAGACATTCATTAAAATGAAAAAAAAAACTACATTAATCTGAGTCATAAAACCCTTTCTCTGTATTTCAGATTTTATTGAAATTTTGTGAAAAGGTGAATTTATACTTAATGTGATCACAACCAGATCTGTTCTAGAAGTTGGTGTTGATGCCTTTGATGTAAACAGTGATCTTTTCAATGTTAAGCTCCAACATGACTGCAAAAAAAAAAATCCCACGGTTATAAAACTAAAACAAAAAAAAGTTTCTTACTTTAAAGCCTCGGCCACGTTTCCCGTGTTTGTGAATTGCTGGGAGAGGCCCAGACATTTCTGTTCATGGAGAGAGAACAAAAGAGGGCGTGTTGTGTGTGTGAGAGAGAGAACATACCGTAGGCGAGGACAACAAAATAAAGAACAACTGTTATTTGTCTGTTTAAGAATCACAATCACAATATGTATGAACATTTCGTAACTAATAACCGTAACTAACACATGACATTAACATCAGTATGTAAGGTGGACGTCAAGAAGGTGCTTTTTCAGATAAAATGTAGCATAAAGATGAGGGAAAGGTGCATCTTAACCTCGTACTGCTTTTTCAAGTGATCCATGAGGTTATGGTACTGCTCACTCGTGGTACGAGAAGAAGGAGAGGTACGGGAACGAGCCAGGGTGTAGTCTTCTTCACTTACTGGAAGACTGGGAATCTGTTGTAAAGGAGAAATAGAAACAAACAAATAATAATAAAGACAATTAGAAAGTTACCAGGACCCATTCAAATACAAATGTAACTGATTTAATACAAATATTCTGTTATGAGTTACAACACAGCTTTGAAAACCGCATGTCCAACTTGGATCGAACTCTAATCAGCTGTTACTTCGTTTCCTCTCTGTCTGTTTTTACACTTGTGTGACAAACAAACAGAAGCACAAGCATAATATTCTTGGTTAACACATGAGGGGACACACTGAGAAATAAATAAGTTATAGTGAGTTATATGCAGAGAAGTCAAATAAAAGTGAGGCAAAAATAAATCAAAATCTTATGGGACAACTGGCACAGATATGAAATATGAATAGTGTAATGATGCTGAAAATATGCGTGCGCGCACACACACACAGAGGCGTGCGCGCACACACACACACACACACACACACACACACACACACACACACACACACACAGGCGTGCGCGCACACACAGGCGTGCGCACACACACACACACACACACACACACACACAGGAGGTGAGACCAGGTGTTTTGATTTCACCCCGTGTTTCCTTCCTATCATCTTCTATTTCCGTCACATTGTGTTAACACACCTCACACATTCAGCTCCTGCTGCCGTGACAACCTGTATAGCAGCAAACACACACACACACACACACACACACACACACACACACACACAACTCGTTTAATATAAATTATTTTAGCATGATACAACCAGTCTGTGTATTATTTCAGGTTTTTAGTAAATTTTTCCTGTTTACTTGTAGCTGAGGTATGCACAGTGACGCGCCCAGTGGACATGCCAAACTAAAAAGGGAAGAGCACCTGCAAGCTAACCAACCAGCAAACAAAGAAGCGCACACAAAGCCAACTTTAACAGAGGTGTGAGACAGAGTTTCTTCATCAAGTGTTAAGACAGGCCTGCGTTTCCATTCACTGTGAGATAATTGGTGTTTTTAAAGAATATAAATGTGCAGTATTTTCTTTCCCAGCAGAGACATGGAACCACAAGCTGGGTATGGAGGCAAAATGTTGGCGAGTTGAAAAGACGCATGTAACTACAGGCAAAAACTGACTTTTCAAGCTATGTGATTAGTGTGTGCTTAGTCAAGTTCACGCCAGAAGGTTATGCTGTAGGGCAGCGGTCCCCAACCCCCGGGCCTCGGACTGGTACCGGTCCATGAGTCATTTGGTACCAGGCCGCGAGAGTTGAGGCTCAGGTGTGAAATGTATAGTTTTCAGGGTTTTTATCGGTTTTCAGCGTTATTTTGTTATTGTTTTTATCGTTAACTCGATTTTCCTGGGTCTTTTCACGTGTGTTATGAATAAATCTTATTTTTTCGGTACCGGTACTAGTTTTATTTTGTTGTATTTATCCGCGACACCTTAAAGGCCGGTCCATGAAAATATTGTCGGGCATAAACCGGTCCGTGGCGCAAAAACGGTTGGGGACCGCTGCTGTAGGGTACAGGTAAACCACATGAACAAAAAAATGTTTTAAATTAAAAAAGAATAAATTAAAAAACATTTTCCCCCAATGCTGCCACTATATTGTCACATCCCAGCCAGTAAAATGAGCTATGAGAGCCTTTTCCAAATACGTGTAAATATGCCATTTATTGTGAGTGCCCATCATATTCAAGCTTATGAAACAGGTTGTTATGAGTCATCTGCTTGTTGTAAAACTAATCAGAATGGCTGTGCAGCTTTTTGTGTTGACTAGTTGAGAGTTTCTGTGAGGTTTGATGAGGCTATGTGGTATATGCAGGTTACATGACCATCAAAGCCTGACAAACTACAGATGTCTCACAGTCAACATGACTCTTATTTCCCAGTGTGGCTCTAGTGAAACTAAATTTGACACCCTTGATCAAGATTATCCTGAGTATTACCGATCCACCTCCTATTCAGGGTCGTGGGGGTGCTAGAACCTATCCTAGCTACCGTAGGGCAAGCAGTGATTACTAATATATTGAAAATGTATTTATAACCTTGGTGATGTCAACTGGCAGGCCAGACTTTGCAGCAGTGATCATGGCGTCCAGTCCTTTGGCATGTCTGAGGTGCTGTGCTGCTCCTGTCATGTCCTACAAACGCAGCAACAGATGCATCAATGAAAAATACAACAAAGGTTTGGAATTCCAATAACATCAAAGGCAGCTGTGCTAAAAACATCTGCATAACTGTAAAGATGGCACTGTATGCATCTAAAACAAAAACAAAGAAAAGCTGGGAAGTCAAAAGATTACCTTCATATTTTTGGAGCGCAGTGCCGCACGCATGAAAGCTTGTCGCCTTAGCAACAGGAAATCCAATTGCTGCTGGGCTACAAGGATAATTAAGACAAAAATAAGCGAAACTTACTGTATACCACGTTCACACCGTTAGAAAAAGTTTATTTCAGCTTATCTGTGACTCACTTCTTGACCACACATTGTTTATGTCACATATTGGGTTGAACAGTGTGTGGTGCTGAATCAGATACAGGTCTGATTCTCTTCGCAGTCTGAACAGTAAAAATTGATTCATCACTTGCTTGAAATAAGTGTCATTTTTACATCCTGAACTTTTTGGATGAAATTTGTTTTACTGAAGCCATTTGCATCACGATCCACTCCTGGCTCCAGCTGCATACACCTCTGTAAAGACTTAGCAGCCACTGCAGTACAAAAAACCAAAAGTGAAGTGTTGTCTCGCTTTACCCTCGTCTTCTTTGTCCAGTCGCAAGTTTGCTGACTTCTACTGCACACAGACAAAAGTGTAAACACTGACTCAGGTGTCCTCCATGTTTACTGCTTGGCAACAGCAAAATTAGTGCCCTCGTCTTCTTTTGCACATGCAGGTAAGTTCAGGACTGAGACCAGGTCACAATGAAATCTAATATTGCTCAGTCACTTTTTTCATATAGCGCCTTTTGTGAGAGCGAGAACGGTGAGCATAAATGGGCCATAAGGTTTGCAGTATGACAACACTTCAGTGTTGTGTAACACTCAAACATCGCGCATGACACATGCACATGCCCCTCTTACACACACCCACATTTGAAACTCACCTTTAGCTCCCAGTTTCGGAGTTGAGGAGCCTGCAGGAGCCTGAGGAGCTGGAGACTTTGCTTTCTGGACAGGTGGACGCACCACAGCCTGCAGAGGTTAGGATCAATAGCAAATGAAATGAACACAAGAACAGATTTCAAGGTCACAAAATACAGCTTAATACATCTGTGAGTTTGTGTGTGAATAAACTGATTTACCTTAAAGCGTTTGTGTAAATTATTACGGCTATTAATAAACTTGTTAACAAGCCCAAAAATGATGCAATAGGCAGAAGGTGCAGTTGAGAAAACAATGACTGAATAATCTGCCATAGAAGTTGCAGAAGCTATTATGGGAGACAATAAAGCTTTTTTTTTTGGCTTGGTGCAAAAACAATCAGATTTCTTGGCTGCAAAAAACACAATTTGGCCATTTGGCAGTCCCTGAATTTGTTTTTTCCCCCCATTCTTCTTTTTACCTTGGCAGCTTCTTCGTGCCCATCCTCTTCCTCATCTTCTGCGTCTGCATCCTGGTTTGCTATTTTCATTGCTGTTTCCAGGACACCCATGAAGTTCTGCTGACCACCCTCTGTGCCCTGAAGCGGTGGACAACCTGGAGCAAATAACAAAAATCACGCACACACACACACACACACACACACACACACACGAAGAAGCCTTACACATCAACTCAAGACATCAAAATCTCAAGACACACATGAACTCAAAACTTACCTGGTGGCACGGGTAGATCAGATAAGTTAACAGGTCGGCCAGCTTTGTGAGCTTTGATGGCGTCCTGATATTGCTGTTAAGAGTGAACATTAAGTAATTAATATTACTCAATATTAGGTATTTTAGTACCATGGTAGCATTTACTGGATATTGTTTTATAGTGACATTATGCAGGAAAACTCTGTCATTCAATAAGGCCCCTTTGTTTTAGTTATTTTTCTCTTTGACCCAAGAATTGATGTGTGAGAATCACAGGCTGGTACAAGGTTGAAATACCACAGAGATCACTCCCTCAGCTACATTAGTTTCTTAATCTTTTAGACGCCTGTTGAAGGCCAAATGGTTTGTTTCAGATTTCACTAATGAAAGAACTCTTCGTTTTGTGCCTTGAAAATATGTCGCTGAGATAATCACAATTGTAGCTGAACTAATAAACTACACAAAGGATGCTTCTTCACCCAAGGGCAGGAAGACGCTCCCTTATCTTGGTCTGTACTGGTTTAAACTGATAAATCTGCTGTCTCATGAATTTTACCCTCTATATAAACTGTTGTACTTGTGAATAAAGTTGAGTCACTTTGGGAAGACAATCTAAAGCAGTCTCTGTTTTCTTGTTCTCCCAAGCTGCTCCCGAGCTCGTACTAACACGCTGAATGGCATGCTTGAATATTGCTTGAGAATATATTTGACTGTGTTACAGACTAAGGGACATTCTCTGCTGATAGGTGAAGGTACATTCTCTGCTGATAGACGTCCACGCCTCGAAGGAAGTCGATCCACGGATTAGGCCCTGGAAACCGTTTCCTTCACTCAAGTTTTGCAAGACATAGACATATATATATATATATATATATATATATATATATATATATATATATATATATATATATATATATATATATATATATATATATATATATATATATATATATATATATATATATATTGAAATCTAACATATGAAAGCACACAAAACCATTTCCATTCCAATCCAAGCACAAAATCGAGGAATTAGTTTTTAAAAAAAAGAAGCTGTAACAGCTAAAAATGTTTTAATATCTTGTTTCTTTTAGTTTCACTGAGCATAGAGTTTATTTGGAAAAAACAAGCAAACACATGTGCCACAATATTTGTGTTGTGTACCTTCATAATGCGCTGATGCATCCGGGCCTTGCGATCGTCCCCTTTGCTCTTAGCTCCCTCTGCTGCTGACTTGTATATATCCAACCTCTGCTGCAGGGCTTCAGCCAAACTTTTGGGAGCAGGCAGATCTTCAGAAGGCACAAACACACAGTAACGTACATTATTATTTTAACATGACTTTTTTTTATTTAAAATCACTTCATCACACTTTTTGGTTAAAGTGAAGGACTGGGACTCCTGGAATCTTACCCGCAGTGGCCACCTGGGAGGGCGCAGGAGCAGCAGGAGCAGCAGGGGGGTCAGGTTTAGAAGAAGACTGAGGAGGCGCACTTTGCTCTGTTATTACGTCTCCTGCAGACGGTGGAGAAGTGGACACAGGTTATGATTGTAACTAATTATGAAGTACACATTAAACCCCGTTTGAACATGATTATCAAATCCAAGACCGTTTTTTGGTACAATATAGAGGCCGTGGCCGAGAAGTTTCTGGACCAAAAAATATACGATTGAACTTTATCCAAAGACTTGATGATGTAACTCTTGCTCTCAAGTATTACAGTGAAACAGATTTTTTTAATATACAGTCCTTAATCATCAGAGTTGTTTTTATAGTTTTTGTTGTGAATTAGTCTCTGAAACTCTTTTACATCTCCATTACTTGGAAAGCACTTTGCAGCTGAATAAATATAAAAATGTTTTAAATGATGCTTGTGTGATTGGCGCTAATGTTCTTACAGTTTCTCAATTTTTACTGTGCCTCAACAAGACCAGCCAGAGAACAAGCAACATCTGAGTGAGACTCTGGCACATGTGCAGAAACAAATATGTGACATGAACATACATAACATAACTCAATTAAGTACAGATGACGTGTGTTAGAGTGGAGCTTATAAACTGGACGTTTTTTAAGCAAAATTATTTTATTTAAATGGGCATTAATTTAATTTTATTAAAGGAAACTGTTAGCACTATAGTGAGTGCATGAATGAGCATTTAAAACTAACATTCTCCTTTAACCACTGACCAGGTGGAGGAGGCAGTGAGCTCAGGTCTACTGGTTCGCCCCGGTCCAGTGCCTCCAGTATCACATCGAAGTTCTGCATAAATCAAGAGCAGCGTTGTTAAAACAAACTATGAAAAATCCTCACACTACAACCACACACACACTCTTACTCCAAAGCCCTGGCTGACATCAGCTGTGTTACCTTGGCAGTGAGGTAGTGCTGTTTGGCCTGGTCAATGTTGCCGCTCTGTTTGGCGTGTATGGCAGCCATCTTATAATCCCTCTGTCTGGTCAACACTGCCTGTTTCGCCTCTGCGTGAAGAAGACATAGTCATGTGAGGGCGAGCATTACAGTAACATTTAGTTAGCAGACACGCTACTTGTCAGAGCAGCATAAATTATAATGTATGTTGTCAGTTAAGCGTCCATCGATCTCTTTAACCGCTTATCAAAATAAGGGTCATGGAAGAGCTAAAACCTATCCCAGCTGCTACAGGACTGAGAGGTAGAGTGGTGCACTCACAGGGCTAACTCGAAGAGATAGACAACACACTGTCATCCACACCTACAGCCAGTTTAGAGTCACTCATTAACTAAGCATGTACTGTATGTCTGACGGTGTTAGCAAGGAGACAAAAGCATTCATGCAAACTGCGCGCAGAAAAGCCACTGACCAGGGGATCTGAACCAAGAACCGTTTTGCTGTGAGATCACATTGTGAGGCATTTATTAAAAAGGTGTCGTCGATAACAGAAGCTAGAGAAAATGTACTGTCTGATCAGAAGTGAAAAAAATCCCACATGTATTTTAATCTTAATAAAGGAAAGAAAGCTTCTCTCAAACTGAAACAGAAGTAAAGATCTGCAGAAGGAAAGAAAAACAACGCAAATTAATCTTTTATGCAATGTTGTTTAGTGCAGTTATTTAAATGACCAAATATTATTCAATTCTTTTGAGTACGATGCTAATCTGATTAACTTGCACTATGACCGTGTATTTACTTTTATACTCTTCTAATAAACAGTATAATTCACATAATGTGTTTACCTGAGTGATGAGCATTAGGCTGGCTGGGTGTGAGGGGAGAGATGGCAGGTGTTTCCGGAGTCATGGCAGCAGCTTGCTTTTGGGGAGGGATCAAACGCGTTGGCTTAGTGTTCAGAGGTGTCGGGTCAGCTTCCCTCAGAGGTTTC
The DNA here is from genome assembly GCF_964374335.1 of Astatotilapia calliptera. Lineage (NCBI taxonomy): Eukaryota > Metazoa > Chordata > Actinopteri > Cichliformes > Cichlidae > Astatotilapia > Astatotilapia calliptera. The sequence continues at coordinate 10,177,752 of NC_137427.1, read as the reverse complement.
TGATTGGTGGGAGGGGGAGGGACCAGCACAGGCTTGGGCACCTCTCGTTCTTTAACCACTTCAGGCTGGGCTGGGGAATCCGACTTTCCGCCGAGAGCAACAGGTGGAGGCATCTCTTCTTCATTGACTGGTTTTCCTTTCTTGGCAGATGTTAGCATGGACTGTAGAGTCTAAGGTGGAAGAAAAAAACCCATAAACATAAAGCTTGATCTGAGCAGTAAATGAAAACTTGAAGACTCTAAATAAAGACAAAAGTATGTACACAAGACTTCACATCCTATAAGATGCGTTTCTGCCTATTTGCTTTACCTTCAGCCCGCGTTCATATCTTCGAACTTTGCTAGTCTCGCCTGCAGCCTTGGCGTTGGAAATGGCAGTCTGATACATTTCAATACGCTCGAGGAGCCGTGACTCCAACCCAGTTGCACCACTGGGAGCAGCAGGAGGTGAGGGGTGTGAGGCGACACTAGTTTTAGGAGCTGTTGGTGTAGCGGCAGGTGGAGTTGGAGCAGGAGTATGCTCCTCATCATCCTCCAAAACATCATTCAGTTCTGCCTATGTGCAGAAAGGAAAATGTCAGTTAACTGTTTAGTCCCTGAAACGCTTACGTTTGTGTCTGTTTGTGTCCATTACCAACAGATCTTCATCATCCAAATCATCGTCCCCCATGTCGTCATCATCTATATCTTTCATACACAGAGCTGCCATTCGCTCAATTTCAGCCATGGGAACAGGAGCTGAACAGAAGAGGCAAACATATGAACATAATGTCAACTGCTCTTTGTGATATAAGGAAAAGGTCAGTTTAAACATTAGCACATGAATGAGAAAGAAAGAAGGCTTAATGTGCCAGAAGTGTGTCATCCTCACCTCTCCCATCACCTTTCTTCCCTTGTGCTCTTCCTTCCTTCCTTCCTCCCACCAGATTGAGCAACTCTGCCTCCAGCTCATCATCATTTCCCTCATCATCCATGCCGCCATCCGGAGACAGGTCAAGGAGCAGCCCCATCTGTGACACAGACAGACAGATAGGAGAAACGGCTTCAGAGTCCTGCCTGCTTGCCACACGTAAAGTTTACAGTTATCAGACAGGGAGGGTAATTACCTGTTTGGCTCGGGCCGCCCCTTGACCCCGAGGAGGTGGGTTGCGACTGCGACTCATTGACTTTTAATACCTAAAAGTGAACGCACAAACAGGATGACAGTAAATTACCCCAAAAGGGAAACCAATAGATATAGAATAAAGTTAAAACAAGTACAACTCTGACTCCTTGGAGTAAAATATACATAAATAATGATTACTTAGTACACCTGAGTCGGTACACTTCACTATCAGCCTCAAGGGCAATGTGGCGTAATAAATCAAACAACTTCTATGATCTAATATGCAGTTAGCTTCTATATTTATGCCAGCTAATAGCTAGACCCACAGCTTCACACGGGCTGTTTACCTGCTTAGATTAACGGAGTTAAACGTTAGCGTTACAGCCACACGGGTCGACGGTTAAAATCGGATCCAAATGAGGAACAGCAGACCAGATCTACCGTGACAGATATATTTCTGCCTTCTTTTCGAGTTCCCAAAACAAGATTCGCAGACAGTGGAATTTACTTCCTATATTGCGTCTCCAATAGCAACGAGCATTGCACTTTACGGCTAGACCAGAGCCGTTGAATGGAGAGTCACGTCTCACGTGATTCATGCAGGGCAAATCGATCCCGGAAGTGCTTAGGGAGTGTGATTGCAGAGCGAAAAAGTGTTTTTGTGTTTGTTGTTGTTGTTTTTTGTAATTAGGCATCAAGAAATGCATCATTATGTAATAGTGTGTATACCTCGATGAGGTACATCCATTAACATCTTTGTATATTTATTTATAACTCAAATATTCTAGGATTCATTTGAACTGGAAGCCTTATTTGCTTACTCAACATATTTTAAAACTGTTGAATTGTTGTTCATGTGTTGTTTAACAGCATGCTAATCAGAAAGAGTCTAAACCAAATATATTACTATATGTTGATGGAACAAAATAAATATTTAAAAGTTAATTATTTCCTACCTGCCACGTTTTCTTCATTGTCCTTTCAGAATTTATCATAAATTTATGTTATTTAAGAAAAGGTTATGAAGGATGACATTATAACAATTCACTGCACTAGCATGAGCGTTAGTCTGCTTTCTTTGTAAATACATAGCACACTTGATAATAATAATAATAATATACTGCTATTTGTTCTTTTGCATGACATAGGCAGAAACCTTTCTGTTGTGTATGTAAAAACAATCTGCTACTAAATTAGAACATCAATACTGGGAAGGTTACATTAAAACAAGTTACTGTGTATCATGTATCCCTGTATACATCCTTGTGCTGCTCACTCAGAGATCAGATTATAAATTACATCTACAGTCATCCCAGTGGCATCCTACTATCTTTCTTATTGCTGCTTACAAGTATTTCTTTTTTCAAGCTAATGTTTAAAAGTGAATATGTGATTATTTATGTATGTATTTTGGTAATAACTCTTAATTCTTATCATTGTAGTTTTTATGGCTATATTTGGATAGCTTTATCTAACTTGTTATCTTTATGTACGTCAGAGCTGATTCACTGATGGAGGAGTTTTGTGGAACAAGAGCAGAGTAACACCAGCAGCAAACTGTCTACCACAGATAGAGATGAGTCACTTTAACCTGAGAAATTAGATAGGGAGAAAACATAGCATCAAAGAACCACTGATATTATTGTAATGGTCCTCTAACCTCAAAGTGCCTATCAACAGCCAAAATGGGAAGCATATGAGCCAATCAGAGAAGAGCTTTCGGACAGTTTGAGCTGCGTGTTGGTATACATGTACTCAATATTGTTTCTCTTGCATCCATGAGGGGAATTAGCATGATGTTTGCTCAACACTTTGTGGGAGGAGCTAGATGTTAACCACGTTGATGCTCTGGCTAAAACCGTAAATGAAGCCGTAAATGATATTTCAAATTATTATTTGCATCAGGACATCTTGTTATTTTTAATTAGAAAGTATTATTAAAGTTAATGAAATGTTACAACTGAAAAAAAATAGGAAATATTTCAAATCAAATATGTTCTCAGATTGTTGTTACTCTGTCCATCTCTTTTTGCTCAATAGAACCAGACATGCAACATCCCCGACAAACATCCTGATGAGAGTGGGGTGGATTTTACTCAAGGACAGCTGGATCAGCTCAGCTCAGCTGAAGATAAACCACACGTCTGTGACCAGCGTTGGAAGCTTCAGTCATTTATGCAATTTTAATATTCATCTGTATAGCCTGAGTGAAGAAAAACGCGACTCTTGTGATGAGTGTGAAAAGAGTTTTACCCAGTCAACAAATCTGAAGACACGGCATACCCACACAAGAGAGAAACCATGCATCTGTCAGTGTGGGAGGCTTTCAGTGACCCATTAAATTTATGACATAATAAGAATTCCTATCAACGTTGTCCCCGAAGCTACATCAGCATTTCCACAAGGACCACAATCTGAAAATTTCAGAAGCATATATGAAGTCTATGAAGCAATAAAAAGCACTTTGTAAGAATGCTCAGTAGTTCTGATTCACTTTTTCTAATGATAGCATTAAACTCAGGTGGAGTTATGGATTTAAAAAAGAAAAATAACTACTACTCTGTGGGATGCTGGGATGCCACCTGGATAGATTTTTACTATCTTTGAGTTTTTGGTGCTGAGGAGTGAGAGCAGGGGTGAGGCATGCCCCTCACAAAATGGTATGGTCACATCAGTGGAGCTGTGGGCAGAAACTACGGGAGGATAAGCAGGTTCTGATCTTATTTTACTCTTATTTTACTCTCATAAGTACATCACTGACAATATAGTAATATTAAATGAATATTAAATTAAGCAGTACTTCCAAAAAAAAGGGAAAAAAAGTTTACTCCCTACTTTACTTGTACAGTTTCATCACCTGTGAGCCCAACATCAAAAGAGTTTTTTGCTCCTTCATCTAGAGATATTAAACTTTTATGTCAAATCTACTGAGTAGTTCTTAGTAGTATATATTATTAAATGTTATCTTCAAGCACAAACTAGTAACTGTTTTGTTCATCTATGTTTTTGCCACCATCTATTGGTCAATTAGATTTCCTGCAAACCAATTCATATTTTAGAGAAAATCACATATAAGCATTGGTTTAATGTTCAGATGATCAGATTTATTTTGAAATTAGTAGCCAAATCAGGTGGGTGATTTAGAATTTTCAGTCAGGTGCATATTTTTGGATATTGGAAAAAATTTGGAATACCCGGAGAAAAATCCAAAAGAACATAGAGAGAATATTCAAACTCCTCACGGGAAGAAAGAGGATATTAAGAGTGCAGCAGATTGATAAGCAAAAGAGCAGGAAAGGTGAAGAAGAGGTGAGCTTCCAAAATACAAGACAGACGTGAGAGTTAAAAAACAGTAAAAGGGACCATTATGGCACAATGGAAGTAGAAGGCCAGTACTGGTCTTTGTCTCAGAGCTTCTACTTTAAACTGACTTTAAAAACTGAACTAAACATTTTTACTTTTTTTCTTAAGGTTTTACTTCTGTTGCTTAAAAAAATAATTGTGAGACTTTAAGCTTTAGGAAGAAAGTGTTTGACATTTAGTATTCAGTTTACTATAAAATGTATAAATTAAATTTTAAAAGGTGCTATTATTGTGCTGTTATCTGTTAGATTGAAAGTCCAGTGTTTTAAGATTCTGGGAACACCACCGCTAACAAAAGCCCTTTACTTCAGGCCTTATTTGAATCCAGATGGATAAGTTATATTAAAAAAATACTTCAATGCAACTTTTGTGAAATGGGGAAAGTGCCACGAAACGTTTTTGTACCAGGCTGGAAACATCTGCGTGTCTTTGAGAACTGAGTTGCTTTTGAAATCAGCTTCAAGTGTTGACGAAACACGTCCATCACTGACGTAAAACGTAAGCACACGGTCCGTGCATCTGGTGGGTGGATGTATGTCCCCGTGGGAAGAAAAAGTCAGCTGAAAAAAGTCGTCACTTTGTCACAGGAGTTATTTAATCCCCATATTTTTATTACTTAATGTAAGCAGACACATTTAATCGGTGCTCCGATTATCTGTACGTTTTCTCATTGAGTAAGCAAAGTTTACGTTTGTTAGCTAGCTAATACATTTGTTTCGAGAAAAATGTCTTTAACAGTTAGCTGACTCTTTTGCATAACCTTAAGTTAGCTGGCTTATCAGCTGATATATCTTTGATATTTTCACGTCTTTATCTTTCTCGTAGGAGGAGATGGCGAAAGGCAAAATGAAGATCAAGAGCAGTGGTAACAGGAGATGCTACTGACACAGATATTTGCTAATTTAGCCGCCGAATATAAATAATTATAAGATTAATTATGGTTTAAAATAAGTTGATTTTGAAAAAAGTTACGAATTTGATTTCAGTCCATTTAAAGGAGTGTGTTGTGTTGTGCTGTGTCCTGTGACTCCTGTCTTGTGCCAGAGAGTGATTACCAGTATTTAAACTGTTGTAAATGACTTGTTGGCCTATAATCTACCAAACATATCTCAACATATCTCTGATGAATGATAAAAAAAAGTCATTTTTGTCCAGAAAGAACATTTCTGCCACAAAGTAGCAATCAGCTTTTGGCAAAGTGACTTTTATATTTATATTTTATATATATACTTTATTTATTATTATTTATAGACAAAACTCTCATTGACATTAATTTTTTTTTCAAGAGATTCTGGCTAAGAGGGAAGCAGGAAATATAACATCATCTATAATGATATTTTATGTGGAGTAAAAGGACTGGATCGATTATTACTGATTAGGTACAATAATGCAGAGTCACAAAACAACAAGCCATTTCTTTGGATAACTATTTTGTAACTCCTGTTACAGAAGGCTAACACAAGATAAATAGTAATAAAGGAAAAACATTTTGGAATAATCCTACTAATAATACATAAATATATATAAGGTATTATATAGTAATTTTACTTGTCTGGCCTACTTGAGATTAAACTTGCTGTACGTGACTTAAGAACTAAAAAGGGTTTGACTCTCCTCTTTGACATAGCCCCAACTAAATGTTAATGGTGAGTATATGTAGTGATTCTTCTCCACAGTATTTGATTAATTGAACGGATTGCTTTGTTTTAAGAAGACTTAGCTCCACCCCAGGCTCGGTCACTCAGGTCTAGAAAGAGGGAATGTCCAAGTGATGACATTTCTCTAACCGATGATGTTCAGGCTCCACATCAACAGGTACTTTAGGTGATTGAAACAGAACCTACATTCACATATCATTAAGACAAGCTGCTTGATTCTCTTTGTCTTTTCTTTAACTTCAGGATGCTGAAGAGTATAACTCAGCAGTAGTTTCCACACCACCACGGTGTCCTCAGTCTCTTGCTCAGGAATGTGCTAAGACTACAAATCAGCAGGAAGCAGATCAAGCCTGTGCCACAAAACAGGAAGAAGATGCAGGCTGCTTTACAAATGTGGAACTTCAAGAGCAAGATGCTAACAATCCCAAAAATGATTCTCAGCTGGAAGACCTTCAAGTACTTTCTGAAAATTTCACCAACAAGAGTGGAACAAATGAGGAGGAAATGGATTTAGATGAATGTAACAGATCATTGTATGACACACGCACAGATCAGCTCAAGGTCTTCTTGCCTATCACCAAAGAACATGTCCAGTCCTGCCCGGTTGCTTTGAATGGAAAGGAGAACTCTGATGTGGAGAGCAATCAACACACTGGCCCAGAAGAACCTACCAACGTGTGCTTGGGTGATGTCACAAAGGGGTCGGTAGCAGGATTGCCAGCCAAGAAAAAGCGAAGGATGGGCATGTGTGGCCTGACAGAGAAGGAGCGGAGTCATTTTTTAATGACACAAAAGCGTGAAAACGGGCAAAACAGAGAGGGTAAAGTGGAGAAACCTATTTGCGAGAACACAGCTGAACCTGTGACTGTGGAAGAAAACACATCTTCACTCCCGTTACCATCCTCACCTCCATCCATCCCAGCAGACGGGCAGAACGGGGAGCCGAGAGAGGAAGAGATAAAGCTTCAGCCTAGTCACTGTAAAGGAGATGAAAGGTAAGTGTAATATTACATTTATTACATTTATTACATTTTTCAGAGTTTTACACTGTTTTAGCAACCAGCAGTGTTGGAAAGGAACATTAACACAACTACTGTTACATTAGTTATATTTTACCTAAAAGAGGTTTCACGTAACAGTTTTGCTCATTTAAAATTTAAACACCATGAACTTCAGTTAATGATTAGTTTTAAATACCTTAATTATCAAAATGGAGTTCAGTTTAGACAGTTTTATTTTCCAGAATTGAAAATCACAGGACAAAGAGAAAAATTAAGATTGCAAAGTGCTGTTTTCATTGCGAGTCAAGATGTTAAATAACCGTTTCAGAAGAGGTTTATAAAAATTCAAATGACTTTTTAAAACTGACTTGTATATGTAAAATACAAGAGATACTAATTTGTCATTTCTTTCTTTGAGAACACACAGAGCAGAAAGTGAAGCCTGTGCTGCTGTCAGTCCTTCAGATGGCTCCACCGCTGGTTTCGATTCCGGCTGCTCAGAGGGAAAAGGTAGTGAGCGTGAAGATGGCATAGTTACTGATTCAGAGCAAGCCGGTGACTTAGATCACATTGCAGAAAAAGAAGCAGGGGAGGATTTGGGCAGCCAAAAACTCCAAGAACTCAAAGTTTGTACCAATGAAATTATGGCTGAAGTACCTAAAAATCAAGAGGAAGCTGGCTTAGCAGAAGCAAACTGCAGCTCTGCCATGTCTTTCTGCACAAGTCAAGATGAGAAGACTGTCCACCTGCAGGCTCTCCTTCTGCAGGTGGACAGTGTTACTGGAACAAGAGATGAGAAGGAGGAAGAGATCAGCGGGAATGTGTTCAGTGGTGATGGAGCTGATAAAAATGTCTCCTGTTCACACACCCAAATGGGAGGATTAAACTGTGGCTCTGTGGAAATCTGTGAGAGCGCAGCTACACCCAGTGTCTCAGAGAGGAAAGACAGTGTAAGTAGTGGCGCTAAAACCTAAAACGGAGGGAAGGAACAGACTGTTATGCAACAGAGTATTATTTTGAGAATAATGTCAAAATGTGGCGATTACAGTTGTTGTTTCAAGTCAAACAACTTCCACAGCTCGTATAAGCTCTACAAAATGCCCTGTGTAGATGAGCTAGGGAAACAGCTTGATCAGCTGCCATTGTTTCCCCTCTGTACTGCATGAGGGCGTAGCCATCCATATCGATATACTGTCCATTGCCAGCTATTTAATTTTGCAAGTATGATTTCACTAACTCATCAGCACAAACCATTTTTTAGAGGTTGTAGCAGCCGTGGCACGTCTATGACCTGAAACAACAATTTTAATCTCCACATTTCAACTTTATTCTTCTTCTATTTTAAGGACTAAAGGACTAAATCTTTCTTCTTATTTTGCCCTTTTGTTCCCCTTAATGATTCATTAATGTAGTTTATAATGTCATCACAGTCTTTCACACTTATGCACCACCAGTAAACGCACTGGGCATTAGTGCTGAAACTCTTAATCAGTTATTGATTAAACTGTCTGTAAAATTATAAGTCATTTATGTTAAAAATATCAAGAACAAATGTTTCAATCTTGTGTGTTTCTAGTATATTTATCTGTGTTGATTTACAGTCAGTTTTCCTTATGTTCTCTTTACTTGTGATGTTAATTTGACAAATTAATTATTTTAATATTTAAAAAACTAAACTATGAAATTAATTAACTGAAAATAAGCCCAACATAAAATAGCTACTTAATTAATATCATGTGGAAAGAGCATTTATTGTTTTTGTTTCTTTGTGTTTATAAATACAGTGTGATCCTGATGAACCTGCTGCTGGTCCGTCAGCTGTTCACGCTGATCGCTCGCAGACACTCTCACTCACTGCTGACTCGTTTGGATCTGGGTGCTTAGATTATGTGTCGGACTCCCAGCTGAACACCATCGTTCTGATGTAAGAAATAAGCGAGGAAATACCAGTATATCCGCTGATACACAAAAGACTGCACACACGAGCAGTCGGATGCTTCAGATGTACAAGTCTCTGTATGTGTATCTTTCAACTCTACTGTGCTAATTTTACTCAATATTCAAGAAACTGTTTTAAAAAAATAGTCTCAAATATAAAAAAAAGACATTTTTAAGAGACAATGCTGTCTTAAAGTTAAAAATGTACTTTGGTCATCTTATGAAATTAACAGACAAGCTTTAACACCTCTATTTTTAAATTATTCCAATGTTTGTGTTTCTGTAGTGAGGATGAGGCGATGCAGAAAGAGGAAGACCCTGATTCCTCAGACTGTGATGAAGATGGTACAGACCTAATCTGCGGACTTATCAGAGAACTCTCCTCTCTAAAGTTAGTACATGCCATTCTTCTTTCAGCTACCAGCGTCTTAGCGTCTCTTCCTATAGGTAACCTTTTGACTTTCACTACCATTAGTCAGTTTAATTGTTTTTATACTCGCCTCCCTGCTGTGATTGGTTGGGGGTAAAGCATGTGTGGTCAACTCTGCCAGCTGTAGATCTCGTCTGGTCAAAGATGAGCAAGCGAAAGTATGTAGATGTGAGAGAGACCGACATTTAAGTGGCAAATTTGCTTGAATAATCCTGCAGCACCTTTAAAGTCCATGACATTTATCTGTTATTACACACCTCTCCCATTCTTTAAACCAGTCACTTAAAAGGCAGTTCTTGCTCTAATTTCTAACTCCAAAATTTCACTAGAGCAACTTTGTAGGTTGCACATGTCCAAAAAAAATGAATGTTTTATCTCCCTTTCTCTTCCAAGCAAGGCAGTTTTCTTCTGATTGGGTGCCCCACACAAAAAAAAAGCCACAGTTGTGTGCCTGAGATGACCAAAGTAGGGCCATCTACTCTCACTGACATTACACAGAGCCAAGATCAGAAAAACAGTAAACCCTGTTGTGCATCGTCGACATGCACAGCGGGTTGAGGATGGTAAAACAGAATCGCTGACAAAATTAAATATAATAGTGGCTTCTCTCAGCTTCCCAGTAGATGCACCTATGGTACAAATTTGAAGATCGTTGGTGATTTGCAGAGAAGTTGACCTCTGACCTTAAGGTCAAAGTCATTTGGATTTGAACTTGTCTGAGATTTTTACTAGATGCTTCTCTGGGATTTATCTTAAAGTTCTACATCGCCTCATTCTTGAGTTCACAAGCTTAGGTGTCCATGACGCTTGTAGCCCACCCGGCAGGTTGACGGATACAGAGTTAAATTGTCATGAATGAAAAATAATGTCCTCCATCTTTCTTCTAGTCGGAGAGTCATGGCTGCTCATCGAGAGCTGGAGAGTCTGCGCCGTAGCAGTAAAAGTTCAAGGAGCTCAACTCGTTAAGAGAGTTGTTTCAGGTTTCTTCAGTCCTTATTTTACTGCTGCCCCAGTGGTTCACTGGTAAAGAACATGTTTTAAAGTGTTTACTGTTCTGGAGTTAACTGCAGCTCAGTTTTGTTTTGCTTTTTTAGTTTAATGACTCATTCCACTTCTTCCCAAATAAAGATGGATGTTTATTACATGCGTCTTGTCATTGGTGATTTAGTCACATTAATTTGAACATGACTCATTTAAAATGTCAAAAAATAAATAAATAAATAAATTCAAAATTGAAAAATGACAACATAGAATGCAAATAAACTTAACCAATTTAGTTATTTATAACTTTTTAGCACACAAGAATATCCACAGAGAAATTTTCAGACTTTTTCCACAAAGGCAGAAGAGTTACAACGGCGTTAACATTTTTAGAAAAGCCACAATTACAGTTTTCAAAATAAAATAATCTATCCTCAAGAACAGAGGCCTACTTGCACACAGAAACAAGAACAAGTCACTCATTTTTAAAAAATTTAAAATGCTGACATGGTCACATAATGCTTTACCTGTTTTAGTAGAGTTATTAATGATGACTGCATCTCTTATAATGTTTGACAGTGTTATAATCCTTCAATGCATGGACAGGAAATATGAAACGATATCAGCTGGCCACGTTTTAAAAGTATGTAAAAGAAACATACAGTGATTTTTTGAAACATGTCTCCTCCCAAACATAAAATCTGGCAGTCGTTCTTGAAAGTGCCTCTCAAATCCAAACACCAAACAGCTGAGGTATTTTAGGCTGGCAGGACCAGCTGCAAAGAAACTCTAATCAGCTACACAGCAAACGAACCAAAGCATGCAAATGAAAAGCACACAAAAGCAAAACCACACTAGTGCTAAAATAAATACACAAATAGAAAAAATAAAGTCACACTAAACGAAACGAGGGTCCTGCCTTCTGTGTAGTGTCTTATTGTCCCTTGCCACCTGCTGGTTCAGCGTCTGGACTTGGCGTACACGGAGCTGTATGCGCTGTCCACTTTGGGGCAGAAGCGCTTGGTGTGAGCCTTGGCCCCCGTGGCTCCACACAGAGGACACACGTACTGGCGCAGATAGGGACACAAAACATCTCCTTCTTGGTTCTTCAGCCAATGGGATCCGTAGACCAGCTCAGACTCTCCGTTGTGTTTACAAAAGCTGCAGAACATGCGCTCAGGAGTGGGTAAGACTGCCTCAGGTGTTTTGAAACGACTCGTCTTCTTTCGATCTTTTGGCCCCCGGGAGCCCGGCGGGTTTTGCATCACTTTCACATCAATTGCGTTTGGTGCATACGCCACACCATCCACTGGATCCGTGCGAGCAGGGGAACGCATTAGTGCACATTCGCGGGAGCAGGGATCCGGCGCGCTCTCTGCTCCGAGGCCACCTTGGCGAGCTGCGTTATTGCGCACAGATACCATAGCTTGACTCATGTCGTCACACTCCGTGTGATGAGCTTTGGACACAGGCTGGGAGGACTCGGAGACGGTGCTGCGACCCAGGATATCTCGAATTGTATCACACAGTCCCATGTAGTCTCGCCAGGGCTGGAAACTTTTGCTGTCGGACTCCATGACGCGTGGCAGGTGATGAAGGAATCCCCAAACCATTCCGTTCATTCTAGCTCCAGTCCGGCGATGTTTTCGGCCCCTTCGGGAAGATGACCCAGTTTTTTTTACTTGAAACAAACACCAGCAGACAAAACAGCTCGCGTTGCGCACAGAATTTACGAGTAGTAATTGAGCACAAGGTGTGACCTCACCAACAGCGCAGCAGCCAGTCACGTGAGCACGTGCCCAACGCGTGCGGCCAATTAAAGTGAATTTCCTCCAAATGTTTGCGCAGCCCTTGTCGAGGGTTAATGGGTACATAGATTTCATTTTCTGTACGTAAACATATTCAACATGCTTCAATGTCAAATTATATATGTCAGTATACAAACTTTTTTATTATTGGAATAAACATTAAAATAAATAAATTCTATTTTATTTCGATAATGACTGAAAAGTCGAAGCGCCAGAAATACATAAATCATTCTATATATGTAGACACCTTCTCAGTGCCCATCTTAGTCCAGTTGAACTACTATTCAGAAATTTTGGATTATACCCCCCCCCCCCCCAAAAAAAGTTATGAATTTGCTGAGCTTCACTTGATTCAAATAAGTTAAACCAGTGATAAAGGCCAATGGCATCTTAAAGAACCTCATGGTATCACCCTTTAGTTATGCAGCTATAGTCTCAGACTGCTGTGAGACCTCCCATGATGAACTTTCCACCACTCCTTTTCACTCCCATTGTTAATATGCCACTATTGCATGCTAACTTATGTACTCTCTCCTGTTTGAATTTGGTCCCCTTTTGTCGTGCAAAGTCTCTATGCTCCTTTTAACAGCAGATGGCTGCCTGACCTGGTCCAGATCCTGGGTCGTCATCCTGTTAAAAGGGAGATCTTCCACTCTGCTGTTGCAAAGTGTTGTTCACAGCAGGGAATTACAGTTCACTAAATTCTTGAGGTTCTCTCTAAAATATAGTGCAAGTCTACTGACAACTTTAGATCACAGCAAACAGCATTGCATCCACATGAAAAAAAAAAGAAACAAAAAACAGTGGAGATAAATAAAATTCAATATTTATTGTCAATTCTAAAAAGGGGAAATTGAGTTTCTGTTGAATAAAATTGCATTAAAATGACCAATCTAAATGTGGAGCATGGGGCGTGTGCCCAATCCTGTCTGCTCCAGCGTCCCATGTTTCCAAGTGCTGATCAACATCTCTGGATCTACACAATACAGAAACAAAATTTAAAATAAGCAGCACTTTCATAAAGTCAAGAGGAAAAGAGTTTGCAGTAAATACAGAAGTTGTATCTGTTTTCATGTCACAACCCCCCACCACCCAAAAAATACTTTGTTAAATAATTATTGCATGAAAGGAGTGCAGGAGAGAACTGAAGAGTCATATCAATCCACCTGCAGTTGTATGGTAGATTGAGGGAAGAGTAGAGCTCAGGAGTGCTGGGAGTTTGGACTCTGCCTCTTCCCTGATGTAATCCAGCAACGGCAGCGGTCCCCGACTCAGAGGTTGATGGAGTAAGGGGAAGACAGCCAGATATGTTTGTGGGTCCCAAACCTGACAGACCTGGAGTCAAACATGTGTGTGACTTCAAAGCATTTGACGTAAATTATTTAAACCTATTAAAACGACTTCACTCACTGAGAGCAGTGCTCTCTCTTCTGTTGTTGTTTGGCGCTCCTTTGTTAAACAGAGGTGAGTCACACAGATATTGCTGCTTGAGAAGAGAGGCTCTCTGTTGCTCAAAATCACAGCGCTGCAGACAAGACATTAAAACAAAGCAGAAAAACAAGTTGCATAAGAGAACCACTCGAAAATGTACAATCCTCCAGTGTGATGGTGTCCTGATAAACTATTTTTTTTATTTTTTTTGACAAACCTTATTAGGGAACTATCAGAACTGACAGCAAATGACATTTATATAACCCTTTATAAATGAGTCTGCCTTATTTTCTTCAAACCTCACGGCTCAGTCGAATGGCAGCATCAGTGAACGACTGACGTTCCCTTTCAAAAGTCCTCCTCATATGATGGAACTCTGCCCAGCGCACCTGAAGACGTTCCCACTCTTCCAAAAAGTAGCTATCAGTAAGTTCGGAGGGGATGGGTGAAGCAAGGGTATCCTTCACAAAGAAATGAGGGGAAAAAAGTCTGAGACTAGCAAAAGTTTACAAGACAAAGAATGTTAACTCATATTAGAGGGCAATACCTGCAGCATTTGCTGCTGCAATCTGACAAGATGTTGACTCTCTTTCAGTTCAGCTTCCAGCTGAGCCAGAAGCTTTTCTTGGTCGGTACCAGCAGTAGTCTGACCTGCATGAACACTGTAATTCTTAAAAGTTTTCCAGTCAACACTCGATACAGTCTTCTTTGACCCAACAATATTTCACAGATTGTTTTAAAGTGTGTTTGAAAGAGGTTTACCTTCAAACATGATGCCCGGTAGTAGCCTCTGCACTTTCCTCCAACTCTGAACAACCCCGCCTGTCACATGTTCTCCAAGTGCTTCCTCAGCTTGATCCAACCTTTTATCTCCATCCTGGGCCATATCCATCGACTCTGACAGGGTCTTACATCAAAGTTTAGATCGATTTATTGGGATTGGGAAGAAGACTCTAATGTTAAAAATATTCAAAAGCTTTGAAAGTGTATTTATTATCTTGACATTATTTTAGTAGCTATTCCAGATCTTTAAACTTTACATGGTCTTCATCAGCAAATGTAATTTGTGGTTTAAGGCAGCAGATTTATGAATATATGATCAGTCACTATAAGGTTCATTAGTGTATCATTCCAAATGTTTGCAGCAGCAGGGATTGAAACTCTAAAAGGATCTTGTGGTGGGATTAAGTTTTCATTTGACTGTTTTTGGATCAGTTCATTCAACATAACTTATTCAGCATCTCTGGTGTTAGTTAAGCCTTTGCCCACCTGCTCCATGTCGACTCTGAGTGCATGAAGTAAAGTGGTGAGGCTGTGACGCAGCTTCATCGCCTCCCTGAGCTCTGCTTCTCTTCGCTCCAGCATCAGACGCAGTGCTGCCTCTTCTCGTCTACGAGTTGGAGAGAGCAAGTCAAGATTAGGAAGAGCAATTTGATGAGAGTCCAAGATCAGAAAATGCATGAAAATAACCAGCTAACGTACTTCGCAGTAGATCTGAATGATTTAATTGGCTGTTCTTTTTTGCCCCGGCTTCCAGGTGGAAAGTTTAGCACCTCTATGGCTGGATAGAAAAATATAACGGGTTGAAAGCTACAGGATGTGAGAAATATTTAAGAGGTAAGCAAACTGCTGGGGTTAATCTCACCTGGTCCTTTCTCTCCATGTCTGTCAGTCATCTGTGACAGTCGCTCCTTCAGTCTGTTGGTCTGCAGTTCTCGCCGTCGCAGCTCCGCTTCCTGCTGGTTACATTGGAGCTGCAGATGGCCGCACTGACAAGTGGAAAGATATAGTTTAGGAATTGGAAATGAATATGAAGGCATTCATTTAGAAAACCCTCACACATGCTTTCATCTTACTTTGACCCGCTCACATCTCAGCATGTCCTGAAGCCTGGCCACATGCTCATCCATCTCTTTTAGCTGCTCCTAGAGGGAAAGAGTTCACCTTGTCTCCTTAATCTGAAACACAAATCTGTGCTCTTAAATTTATTGTAACACACCCTCAGTGAGTCTCCTTGTTCCTCCCTATCAGCCCACCAGGAGGCGCTTTGGGGGTGCGCATTTAGAGGGTTGAGACTGGGATCCCTAAACAGATGAGAGTCTGCAGGAGAAACACAAAAAAGCAAGTAGGTGGAGATAAGGTGAAATATGAATACAAATATGTCTTCTTTTTTTAAAAAAAATCTGTGGTCTGGTAGCTTAGATAATGTTCTTTCAAGTGAAAGGATGTCATTACCTGAGTACTCCTGTCTGTCGTCTTTTCTTTGCACAAACCTGGAAGCCATCTGGCTGCAGTATACGTATAATAGCAAAAGGTAGATGTTTTTACAATTCTAATTGATGTGCACAACATCTAGGAAACGTGGCTATATATAACTTTACAAAGGCTCTCACCTGAGCAGCAAAACCTCCTCAGGTGAGTCCAGCCTGTGTTCACAGGTGATGGCACTTTTGTTAATTATCACTGACAATGATGAATGAGGAGACTGCAGCTTTAGACCATTATTCAATCAAACTACTTATTATAAAAGAAATTCCACTACTACTTCTCAAATTGTTGCTGTGGAGATTGAACAGCACAAGATTCCTGGGGGTGCATGTGACCGACAACCTCCTCCAGTGTCAAAGCTCACCAGCACCTGCACTTCCTACAGAGGCTAAAAAAGACTCATCCCAACCCATCGGGCTTCACCACTTTCTACAGAGTCACCGCAGAGAGTGTTGCATTCGTCTGCAACATGAGAGTAGCAGTGTCTCAGAAAGAACGGCACTGACAAGATTATCGGGGTCTCACTGCCACCATCTGGGGATCTGGCAAAGGAACGCTGCCCTTCATGGGCAAAAAGGATCGTGACGGTCATCACTCACCCGGTCACTGGCCGTTTTCCCTCCTGCCTTCAGGCAAAAGGTATCGCAGTATAATGTGAATTTACCCAACTGCCATCAGACTGGTAAATTCATAATGTACATCATAAATGGATGTAGTACAATAACCTAAGCACGACTTAGCTTTTTCAGGTTTCTTATATAAATGTAATGTTTTTTGACAGCTGCACTAGAGCATTTTTACATGGTCCCCTTTTTGTTTTTCTGTGTTCATAATTTCGTTCAGCAATGCATCTGTAACGTATCGACTGAATGCCAATAAAGAAATCCAGATGGGTTTTTTTCCCGTTTAATGTCAAATTAAAAGCAGTACCTCGAACAAGAGCAGCAGCGATAATTTGAGACGTCTTTGCAGTGTCACACTGCTGTAAGTCACAGTGTTCGTCATCTGTCCCGTGACTTTGAGCTTGGTGCTGTATTTTGTTTTCAAATGCATGAATAGAACAAATGCAGCACATTATCAACATTTATTTTTTATTTTTTTATGAAGACACTGCCGTTATCAGTATATTTTTCTTGATTTATAGAGGTGACACATGACATACTGATGCTGGTGAGATCCTGGAGATTTATGACATGTGGGCAGACACTTACTAGTGCACAAAAGTTTGTGTTAATGTAGAAACATGCCACTTGCATACAAGACAGATGGTCACTGGAACTGAGTCAGTGCATGCCTACCCTAAATATTCATTTAAAAATCATAAATGATTTCATATTCAGCTGTTCAGATGGCTTTAATATCAGATTAAAAAAGTGAAACCACGTTTCAAAATGACATCAAACTTTTGAGCATCACACTTGATGCAGTTCTGTTCCTCAGATGCACTTTACACAATATATGATCTGGAAAATGTTGATGTTTGCATATCCTTCAGTCTTTTCACTTTGACTATAAAACACCTGAGACTGAACCTTCTGACCTGCTAATGTGCGAGTCGTAAAATAAGTCAAAAAAGTGACACTTCATAATAATCATTTTCTTATGCTATCTGTGCAAAGGATTAACATTTCCTTAAAAAAAAAAAAAAAAAAGCATAGCATACAGATTTTCAGTGTTCAAAAAAAAAAAAAAAAAATTTAATTTAGTTTCTTTTGAAGGCTTCCCACAAAAGCAACATTTATAAAGATACAGACTAACAGCAGTGAAGGTTTTGGTTGATAGTAAAATGATTCCAGTGTGGAAAACAACTATTGCAACAAGTCATTGCAGTAGATTCATTAAATACAAACATTATCAGAAATATGTTTCTAATGTGATATACATTCAATTTCTGCCACTATCCAAATTGTGTAAGGCCATAATGTGTTTTTAAATTAAAGACAGGTACAGATACAGGCAGGTAAAAGCACGTCTAATGGGCTCTTACATACATACAGAAAACAGCGGGACAAAATGTTAATGAACAATCACATGCCCTAAAGCGAGAGGTTAAAAGTGTCGTAAATCAGATTATTAGAAACACCTTTTACATAATCACAAATACATGAGCAGTTTCTTTTGGCCACATATAGAGTTAGTCCTGTGTCTGTAGTGTTAATGTCTGTGCTTTGTAATGACACACTTGGCATGGATAACAACATGTTCCTATTGCTGAGCAGCACCTGCTTTAAATTAATGATTGATTGTACTTCCACGTGTTACGCAGAATACAAGAGGAAGTTACACTTGCACTGGCCGTTAAACATGGGCTGAATTTCACTGACTGGAAAGAGACACTGTTCAGTCAGTAAATGGAGAGTGGACATGTTAAGTACTAGGTAAACCCAGAGCGGCTTAATCATTAGTCAAGTTAGTGTCAGGAACAACTTTTTTTTTTAAACATGTAGAGTTTAGACCTGCTTTTATGTAACAGATTGGAGTTATGAAGCCATTAGTTTGGCAAACAAGTGGAATAACTGCCCCCCATAATCCCTCCTCCCCTCTCCCAAAACCCCGACCCCTGTGTGCATCATCCCAAGAGGTGTTGCAGGTAGATCTACAGCGGCAACAACTAGAAGTGAAGAAAGCCTTCAAAGAACAGATCCAGAAATCCTCCGCGTCTCCTTCCGCTACACACAAAAAAAAAAACAGAAACATGGAAAAAAAGAGTTAAGCTGCAGGCCAAAATGACAAAAATCAGTAAATCAATAAAACACATCTGATGACATCTAATGCATGCTAAAACTCTGAGTTTGTGTTATGAAGGTGGTTCACTCGGTACCAAGGTACATCACCATGGTAACTTATGCTGCAGAATAAACCTGCTCCAGATGAGTGCATGTTTGAAATTTGAGATAAAAAAGGTATGAAATCACTGCCTACAGACCAACCAGTTCTACAGAGAACAGCTTCAGCATTCCTAGAATATCACTCAGACCTCCGTGTGTAGACAGTAGGAGGACCAAAAGTTGTTTTTTTTTTAAAATCATCATCTAAAGTCTTTTGTCTTTCTCTAATGAACATCAATAATAAATCCATACATACAATAAATATTCTTAGAACCATCTTTATTTCTCCCCCCCCCCCACTTGTTGGCTGCAAACAATTTGAAAAACTTTTCATTGTTCTAAAAGCCTTAATGCTCGCTCCTAAACCAGAGCACTGGTTTGTATGTTTTATTCTTTACTCTGGCTGCAGCTGAAAGGATGAACTAAAACAACAACTATTATAATCTGTAAGATTCTCTTACCAAGTCTTAATACCACATTATGTGTAATGTTATATTGTTGCTTTATTTACACAGTCATCTTTTGTTTTATTGCCAACTTTCCTTTTTGACTTCAAATAGGCCAATCTTTATTAACAAAGTAGGTCTATTCTGGTCTTACTTACAAAAGTGCTTAAACAAATTACTAAACAAGTGGACACGCACTCAGCTGCTCTCAGTTTGTATTATGTGTGTAACCTTCATATTTTTCTAATATCACGGTTTTATCCTTGCAAAAGCAGCCACTCTGCTGCTAAACAGACTTATTTGTGTTTGTTATCTTTTGTGTCAACACGCTCCATGTGACCTCTCAGCCTGACTGATGATGTTAGGGTAAATGAAGCCAGATAACAGAAAGATCACAGAGGAGAGCAATGACAACACCACTGTTGGTTTTTCTCGGAAACATTAAGGTCAGGAAAATTCCTAATTGTTTATATAGTCAACTCACATTCAGCTGTCAAACACATGCATATCTGACCAGGCCAGACAGCATTAGGGTTTTTGCTGTTTAGTGGAATACGTTTTAGCCCAAGCCAAAAGAAAAACACGAGTACTTGGATATAATATTTTGTTCTTACCAGTGTTTTGCTTAAAGCACATTTTTGTTTTTCAAAATGTTAGAAATAACACAAAAACACAAGTTTTTGTCAATTGCTTCCTTTTGTGTAACACAAAAGCACACACACTGTTGTAACACACAATAAAGCAAGCTTTAAGAAACAAATGAAGCAACACTTCAAGTACTGCATGCTATGTTTATCTCTTACCTGTTTTTTCTACTTTTTAATTTTAACTATTTTTAATAAAATATTCAAATATTATTTACTTATTCTTACTTAAAATATTATTTGACTATTGTACCTTTTACTTTTTTCTCTTTTTTCGACATTTTTAAAAGCAGATTTTATTTGTCTTTTATTAGTTTTATTATGTCTACGTGATTCTCTTATTTTGTAATTATGGGCAGTGTTGGGGAGTAACGGAATACATGTACCGCCGTTACGTATTTAAAATACAAAATATGAGTAACTGTATTCCGTTACAGTTACCATTTAAAAAGGTGGTATTCAGAATACAGTTACTTTGTTGAAATAAATGGATTACACTGCGGTACTTTCCTGTTTCATTTTGTCGCGGGTCAGGACTGTTTGGGTTTTGTTTGACAGCTACGTGCTGTTGTTCCAGGCGGCAGCGTTACGGTTGCCATGGTTACAGGGCGACGCTCTCTCTCTCTCTCTCTCTCTGCGACTGTGTGTTTCCTGGGTGAGAGAGCGCCTTTTCGTTGTTGTTGTTGTTGTTGTGCTAAGCTAATAGGCAGAATGCTACAAGCATAGCTCTAAAGAATGTAGCATCATGGGCAGTGTCTGTGAGCGCGAGGAGGGAGAAAAAGGGGAGTGGAAAGGTACGAGTTGTCATCGAGGAAAAACGGGAGCTGGAAGCATGTAAATATAATAATAACCACTTCAGCCAAGAAGAGTGCCTGACGAGCCCAGTTGTAAGTAAGCTATTAAGACTCGACTGTACACCGTGTTCATGTTTTCCTCCGAAAACAATAAGTTCCGTTGGAGCAGCCTTTCGACACCTCTCTCTGTGTCTCGCAAGAAAAGTTGACCCACACAACAAAGTAAAGCTATTTTTCGGCTACGAGCTGACACGGACCCCGCCGTATTAGTCTGAGGTCCCTTTACTACAGTTCGGAGTCGCGGACCTTCAGTAATAGTAATAAATCACACAGCAATAGTACATTCACGTTGTTGTAAAAAGCATGATAATATATTAAGTAATCCAAAGTATTCAGAATACGTTACTGTCATTGAGTAACGTAACGGAATACGTTACAGAATACATTTTGGGGCATGTATTCTGTATTCTGTAATGGAATACATTTTAAAAGTAACCTTCCCAACACTGATTATGGGTTTGTTTTTTTGTATTTTGTGTTTTCAGTTTTGTCACTGCTGGTTCTGCACATTTTTGAAGACTACATAGTCCATTTGCCTCCATTGAAAAGCACTTAACTTTGGTTTTAAATTTCATATTAAAATTAGTGACTTAATTAATTCACATATTTAACAGGGAACTACTCCACCTATGTTTTAAAGTTTTTAGGTTTAAAGTTAGAATTAGGTTTAGGTTTAAGAAGCTTGGAAGTGCAATAATATTACTGAATGCTTAATCATGCTTTGTGTAGATACCAAAAATAATTAAAAATAATGACAGTGTAACAGCATTGAGTGTGGGAGTAATGTTCTGGGTGGTTTGTACTGTAGCCTTACTGGAACAGGTAAATAAAATAGGGGCATCATTACAAGTATTATCAACACTTGGCCTTTTCCTGTGGTGAAAAGTAAAAGTATTTCATGTGCTCTTAGTAGCACATGCAGCTTGGCAATCTGATGTAATTTCCTGGAAAACTCCACCCAACCTTAACAGACAAGTGAAAACTCCAGTATAGCTGTACTGGGTTTATATTCTTAGTGCTGGAGAAACTGTGGGAAAAGCAATGCCGACATTGTCATTTGTGTAAAACATTAATAAGTTTGAGAAAATATGGTGGCAAATGATAACATTTCAGTAAAACAATGGTTCTATGGATGTTTTTTGGATGTTTGTAATAAAAATAAATGGGTCAGCACAATGGTGCAGCAGCTGGCGCCATCAATTCACAGCGAAAATATTTGGGGTTTTAATCCGTTGACCTGCTGGGGCTCTCCTGTATAGAGTCTACATGTTCTCTCTGTGCCTGCATTGGCTGGCTCCAGGCATGAACATCTTTGCATTAGTGCTGTGATAAACTGGTGACCTGTCCACAGCTACAATAGGCCCCACTCATGACCCTAAACAGAATAAATTTGTTAAGAAGACTGATGGATAGTATACACTTAAATGGATGTACTCACGTGTCGATAAAGAAATAAAACTGAACTTAATGTGTTTTTTTGTCCCATTTTTATTCTCTTTCCATTTGCTTCTGTAGGGTCAGATAATGTGTAAATATACTGTTAATTTCCACTGTTATGCTGATGACACACAACTATATGCAAATACAAAAATCTTTTGAAGGGCGAGGACGAGTAAAAAAAAGCCACCCCGGCCTGTTTATAGTCTGTTTATATTCTAGCCTATTTGCCCCAAAGGCTGGGTGGAGCAACCCTAGTGTTTGTAGTAGTGCTCAACAGCATGATTTGAGATCCCTTCCCAGACGCCTTAACGCCCACTCACATCCTGGGCCATCTGATCTCAGGAATTCGCATGATAAGGTGGGGCCAGGTTTCACAATGAACTCACCCGAAACTCTGGCTGATTGGGACCCACACCCAGTTTCACACCTTGGCTCAGGCGATTAGAGGATCATCAGGGGGTCCTTTTGTCCCTCTCTGTGGGGGATACTCCCACTAGGTTTATATCTGGGACTCTCCACCATTTGACCTTAGAACTGAAGAAGCTTCTCGGATGAGAGGTGAAACGTCTTCAAGCAACTTAAAGAAGTCCAGACGCTTTTCTTTGCAAGCTCCTTTGACTACGATGACCTGGATGACTGAGAACCTTCACAGTCAACAGCATGATCAATTCACTTTTACCAACAATAGAAAAATTTGGACTGTGAAGCATATTTAGGGGCACGTGCGTATAATACGACCAGCCCAACTAGCCTCTTTTATCTCGACTAAAAGCCTGAAAACAATTACAATTGTAATTACAATCATAATTACAATGAAAACCCTCACAGCCTTAATCAACCCGCCTGATCTCCAGCCTTTCTTTTATTTAGAATAAATTAAAACTAGTCCAAATACATGCACACCATCAGGATGACTGACTACTTGCAGAAATCCCATACAGGCACAGGATAAACAGTGAGATGCCACTGTTTACTGTGGCATCTTTAAATTCATCAGATTTCTTGTAAACTTTGCTGCAGGCTGAAGGCAGCTAACCTCAGTAACTCCTAGCATGAAAAGCTAGAGTCCTTCATGTTTGTAATTAAAGCTTTAATTAAGTTAGTTTAAGCTTTAGTTAATATTTTTGTGTGTGTATGTAAACTAAAACTGTAAAATTAAAGCTGTTTTTGATAACATGGAAAAGAACAAACAGGGCTGTGGGAGAAAAAAAAAAAAAAAAAAAAAAGGTTTTCAATCACGTGCCCAAAGTTGCGACATTGGATGCCGCTAAGACTGGTCTCTATGAAGTTAGATATTTGATGTCACAAAACTTTGGTTCAGTGATTCCAAATCTGAGGTCCTTTTGTTCATTTCCACAAACCTGACCTGTAGCTTGGAAAACAATCATGGAAACCGGTTCTCCTACATTGAGGACTCTGCTACCAATCTGGATGTGATGTTTGACTCAGAGCTTTGTTTAGACAGTCATGCCTTCTCCAACTAAGAGATATTACCAAAGTTAAAACTGTTTTAATCCCAAGCAGACCCTGAAAGTCATCCATACTTTCAACTCATCACATTTGGGCTTGTAAGTCACTCTGTGTGAGTCTCAGCCAAAAATCTCCAAATTCAAAGAGACAGAGTCACATCGCTCCCATCCACGTGACACCAAACTCACTGTCTGTAATTGTAGATTTGATTTTATATTTTCCCCAGTTACCTTTATAGTGTCTGTGGGCTAAATTAAGTTCACTGACCGGAAAGGTGCTCTAGCCTGTGAGCTTCAGGTCAAGCAGCGTAAAACAAGCTTTGCATGAAGGCGACACATAGAAACACATTTATGCATTTTTGGAGTCACCAACTGAATCCATGCAAATTCCGGTGGCAATGTAATGCATGCAATTTGCGCTGCTGTGACTTTACCACACAGCTTCCTTGTGATGTTGTTGTAAAGGCTCTGAACCTTCCTCCAAAACAGATGTGTTAGCAAGATAGCTCGACATGTATAAAATGCATTCCTTGAGCAGAGGAGCGATGCACCGCTTGACAATTTTAAACTACAACTAATTTTATTTACTTTTTTTTTTTTTTTTTTTTTAAATCAAATATCAGGAATGTACTTTAAGGTAACACTACATTATTTGATACCATCTACTTCAACTGTGTGTGACCCATATATGCATTAACCCCCTAAAAATGTCCATTATAAATGCCCCCCAAAATGCAGGGTTTTAACTGGGTCATAATGGATATTTTTCAGAATCAGAATCAAATTCTGATTCTGAAAAATGTCCATTATGACCCAGTTAAAACCCTGCATTTTTTTTCCGCCCTAGTTTAATTAAATATACAGTTTTATACCCCCACCAAATGAAACCTCCATGAAGGAGCAAGCAAGCCTACCTCAGAACAGGGAGCAGGACTTGGGGGGTCTGAAGGGATTATCACTGGAGGGGACGCCCATCAGGAGAGGATCCTTGGAGGCGTTTTGCATACAGAAGTTTTTCAGATCTGCGGCAGCCTGGGACACCTGCAGAGCCAGACACACGAGTGAGTGTGTGTGTGTATTGGGTGGGGGATCATGAAAACAAAAACAGAGTATTTGTGATTCCTGCTACAACCCTTTGTACCTCCCACTCTCTCATTTACATGACTAACTGGCTCATTTTTTTTGCATAACATTTGCAAGGAACAGTTCCATACACGAACGGGTGTGTCTGCTGTGTATCTCTGACAGATTATGCTCACAGTCTCCTTAAAATAATCAACCCAGGGAGGTTTAACTTTCAGAAATTCCATAAACGGGTCACTTCTCCTGACACTTTAGAGCGACTTTCTAAAACAAACTAATAAGCAGAAGAAACTTGTTCGCTTGTAGCTGCGATTTAAACTACCAGAAAGCAATCTGTGAGTCTTAAGTGTAACTTAGTGTGGACAACTTTGTTGAATCTACGGACACAGCGTCACTTCTACGGTCGGTCTCCGCCATTCAGCAGCAAGAACAGCTCAATCTTCCGTGTTTGTGTGTGAGTGTAGCAGGGGTTCGTTCGTACCTTGATCCTCCGGATACTGGCCTCGAACCGGAGCTGCTTCACGGCTCTCTGGGCGATAACTAAGTTGTTGTTGGCATTGTTGTTAGACATGGCGACGGCTATCGGTAAAGACACGTTGAAGGCTGTTTCTTATAAACTGCCACCACCGAGCGAGAGGCAATTTATCCCTAACGGCTCCAAACTAAACCCGAGAGGGGAAACATCGTCCACTGGTCAGTGCCCCGCCCCCGCTGCGCCAATGAGGTACTGGATTGGACTCTAGACCCGTCAATCAAAAAGTAAACTCGGAGACACGCCCCTGAAAACATTAACCATTATTATTAGTTTCCTAGAGAGCAGATCTCGAGGGTATCCTGTGACCTTCAGCCACAACATTTATCACATCACTTAACGTCCACCACTGTGATAGCCATATCTACAATAAAATACGTGAAAATAAAATAAGTGAGGGTAAATGACTCACTGAACACAAATCTAGTGTTTTGTTGGAGACATCCAGTGTAGCAACAGCAGGGCGTAATTCAGGGATTTTTACTTTGGTGCCTACACAATAGCATGAAAGACGGACATAACTTCCAGATCTGAAAAGCCAAGCCAAGGTGAAAGTGTGCTAACCTTTGCCTTCTTTTTAATACCACCAGGGGGCGACTCATGTGGTTTCAGAAAGACTTGTATAGAAAACATGGGAAAATGGTCCAGGGCTCACTTAATCTGTGACCTCAGTAAACACTTTCCCAATGAGTTTATGAGCTTAATTGATACTTTCCAGTCATACTGAACTTAAAATTAAGTCTGTTTGAATTGCAAATGATGGTCACTCAAAAAGTCTGACAGGATTATACAAGATCGGCTCCCTGGGTGTGTATTTTCACAGTACTCACCCACACATCACTCATCATATCCACTTTCAAATCACTAAGTTGGAAGTGGCAAAAATGCTCACCTCGAGTGTTTGCAATAGGACCATACTATAGGATGGTCCTGTTGTGTAGGATAGGATAGAATAGGATCATACTAACAACTGGGTGACATCAAACTGGCTAGTAAGACTAGTTCAGCACTGTTAAAACAGTAAGCACAGTTCTAGTGTTAGTACTGTATCGGTATGAAGGTGATATCTCATGAACATTGTCACTGCATGAAAACTTGGTCTAGCTATTATCTGATAACTGTTTTGCATTGTAATCGAGGGCTAAAAATTGAGCCAACACGGAAATACCAAAAATTGTAGTTCCTGGAGTAACTTCAGGATGGCTTGAAAAACAAATCAGTCCCCACAGACTTCCACGGTAAAAATGGCCAAACAAAAAGTATGTTTAGAGCCCTGTGTAAAAATGGTGTTGGGCTTTATTTTGGGTGTAGTGGGTGAGTCTTTTATAACTTATCTGTCTGGATTTTGCTAAGATTTGCTTTGACTTCAAAATTAACCGGAAAAACCAACATAACTTTAATTATGCAAGAGGATCCTTGCCTACAGGCTGTCAATCACTGCCTGTAGTTTAGAACCCATTGACATCACCAAATGCTTCAGGCTTTCTTCGGTAAATGTAAACCATGGTCTACTAGGTTTCAGATCAGGTGACTGACGTGTCTATTGAAGAATATCCTATTTCGTTGCCTTGAGAAATTCTTGCAGTATTTTGCTTAATCTGAGCAGAAAGTACAGTGGTGTACACGTCACCAGGAGTCACATAATCACTAAACACTAGTAACTTGTTTCTATTCTTAACCATACATGCTAAGGCCATGACATTACCTGGTGATGTGGTATACTCTGGATCATACTCCTCCTTTATTTGACTACTCGTGAACTCTTTGTTATCTTGCTCATAGGTATATATGTTTTTAAGTCAAGATGTTAATGAGGTACTTTTGTAAAAATCTCTTGAATTCAAGCTGGAATCTGCACTTCACTCACATCTAGAAAATTCACTCTTGTAGTGTACAGAGGATCACTGAAACAGTCATTGACCAAAACCTTACGGACCTGAATTTCATCATGTAGTACAAATGACAGCCTCATGGTGACGCCAGAGGAAAAGTTATCAGTTAACCAAAGTCATTCAAATCCTCCATTGAGACACATACTACATTTAATGACAGATTATCAAGCAGTTGTTTTTCATCATATTTTTCACCTTTTATGCTGTGAAACTTTATAACTGGTTTGGTTATTAGACCCAGAGAGGAGCCCAGTGTTTTTTTGAAACAGATGGTCTTAGTCCCAGTAATAAAGAAAAATAGTTGTGAACATAGTAATAATAATAGTTCAATAATTCAAACAATTTTTTATACAAATAAGAAAACAAAAACAAATACAAAAGAAAGTACATGCATCTTGATTTTTATTATTGATTAAATTGTACAATATCACAGCATTAATATTTATTATTTAAATATGAATATTTAATGAATTTGAAAAAAGGATTTAAAAAAATGAATATGCCCTCATAGAATGTCCTTGCGATATACTTGGATATTATGAGTTCATGCAGGTGACTTATTCCCTAATAGAAAAAGAAGAAATGGTGGTTATTGATTTGAGACCGATCATTAAACATTAGTATTGAATCTAAATTTGTATTCATACTCACAAGTGATCGGTCCAATGGTGATGGGATTCATAGAAGCTGAGTTGGAAACAGAGCGGCGTGTCCTACTTGTGCATGACTACAAGGAGAGAGGCGATGAGAATAAAGATATAGGATTAAAACCAGAGAAACCATTTTGGATTATGGAGTACTGCTAAAGTGAAATGTGGAACTCACTGCTACACAGCTGGAGGTCCCCTTTTTGCACAGGCTGAGGCTGCAGTGAAGATATATGTCTCTGTATTGACCCTGGAGCAGGAAGAGCAGAGCAGAGAAACGAGCTCGGAGGGACGAGCCGCTTTCAACTATTGACACCTTTAGGCGGTTAGTGGGACACCTGTGAGACAGGAGGGAGGAGATCAGCAGGGTCCACACAATTCACTGTATCTCACAAAGCATTGGTGAGGTTGGAGAGATGCACATACTTGTTCTGGATGAGAGGATATTGTGTGGGATCATCAGGGTTTGGTGAGTGAGTGGCGTAGCAGTCCTCCAGAACAGCTGCCAAAACTGGGTCTGTGTCCTCCACAGAGACGCCCACGTACAGAGGTGAACCCACTGGGAGGAAGACTTGGCCTGGTGGATAAGACTCAGTGTAGTCGGAGTTGAGGAATAGAGACATGAAGGCTCGAGCTTTCGGACTTGAGCCTGAAATGCCTCCAGACAACCTGAAAAAAAGGAAAGAAAATTATATAATGCAATGATCTCTCAGACACTACTTGCTGCTATTCTGTCTTTTTCCTGGTTTGTGTAAGTGGAGGCCTTCAGTTTGTTTGCTTTGTTTTCACTTTATGTCTTTATGCCCACTGTGCTCCGGAGTGGACATCTCTAAATCAGAAGTCTGATGGTTCAATCCCCAGCTCTTCCAGACCATATGTTGGAGATGTGTGTATGTGAGCATGTGCCGATAAAAAGTGCTTCAAGTGCATAGACTCAAGTACTTGAACAAATTAATTTGGCTTGTAGTGTAAAAGTGCTTTGTGTGCTTAGTAATAGTGAAAAAGAATTGTTTAAATAACAGACCATACAGCTGATCTAAATTTTACAATAGAAGTTTATTCAAGTAAATGTGTTCTTGTTGTGTTAACTGACAAATCTCCCTTCTCTGACTGGAAAGTAAGCTTTGTTTATTTATTGTTTTATTAGCTTGTTGAGAATTATGAACTCTGAAAAGTTCTAGATATTTATGTTTTTCTTTAATGAAATCCTCTAATTCAAGTTGGCAGTAATGATCCCCGGTTATGTCAATCATAAGTCATTAAAATAAATTAATTGAATCGGTGAGTAACTTTGCCAAAACAGTGTCGGGCTCTAGTTTTCTCCCAATCAGACCAGGAGTGACATGTTTAGCCGCATATTCTCCTTAAATTGCTGTCTGTCTGAGTGGTGTCCAAAAAACCGATGTGGGCTTTACAAATAATTGGGAAACTTTTTGGTCTTGTTAGGAGAGATGTAATCCATCCCACTTTAGATGGAGCAGCTCTCATTTCTAGAAATCTGGCCAAATGTATTACCGGTAAACACCCCAAAATGTCACTATCTAGAGTTGAGACCAGAAGTTGCAGTCTTCCCACATAGCAAACAGGTCTGGCCGGGATCCAGCATCAGGTGTTATGGCAGGGAGTATGTTAACAAGATGTGGGCCAGGTCTGGCAATGATGCACTCTTTATGTTCCTATTTTACTATTTTCGTTAGAAGACCCAAATTCCATGTTGCAATACTATACTGCTATGGTAGCCAACGTTTTAAATGGAGGTTTGACAGGTTTGTGAGTTTACACTTTATCCAAAACCTAGTAACAGTTTACTCATCTTTGCCAGTGCGTGGCTGTAGCTCAGGCGGTAGAGCAGGTCACCTATTGATCGGAAGGTTAGTAATTCGATCCCTGGCTTCTCCAGTCTGCATGTCAAGAGTGTGAATGTGTATGAATGTAGTTAGAAAGCACTCAATTAAGAGGAAGTGTGTGGTTGGGTGAATGTGGCATGTTGTATAGAGCACTTTGAGTAATCTGGGAGAGTTGAAAAATGCTATATAATAATCAGTCCATTCGCTGTCTGAACAGAGTTTTGTCATGTTACTTTTGCACTATTATGCATGTTGTTATTACATGGCTTAATTAAGGTACACATTTGGCTGACATCTGGGGCCAAAGCTGAAACTGTTCTAGGCCAGCAGTGTGTCTGCAACTGGCCCGTGGCTGCACACAACTTACATATAGCCCACATACCGCAAAGAATGACAGCCCTTTGGTGGCCCAGACCAGGTTTGTCAGAGGTAATCCACACATGGGCCAGCAAAGGGCCGTCATTCTTTGCAGTATGTGGGCCATGTGTAAGCACATTGTGTGGGCTAGATCCGAACCATACCCATTTTGCTATGCAGCTTCTCTCCTCCCATTATCTTCCCCAAACCCCAGACATAAAAAACACAAAGAAGAGAAACAAGTGAAATGTGGAATATTAAACATTGAGTCTCTCTAATTTTAGCATATAATTTCATAATTGATCAACAAATCGATTTACTCTGCCTTACAGAAACCTGGTTGCAGCAGGATGATTATGTTAGCTTAAATGCATCAACTCCCCGAGTCATACTAACTATCAGAAACCTCAAAGCACAGGCCGAGGGGGCGGTGTGGCAGCAATTTTTCACACCAGCCTATTAATTAACCAAAGACCAAGACAGACCTTTAATTCATTTGAAAGCCTGATGCTTAACCTTGTCCACCCCAGCTGTAAAACTCAGAAACCAGTCTTACTTGTTATCATCTATTGTCCACCTGGGCCTCACACAGAGTTTTTATCTGATTTAGTTCTCAGCTCAGATAAAACCATTATTGTGAGTGATTTTAACATCCATTTAGATGCTAAAAATGACAGCCTCAACACAGCATTTAATCTGTTATTAGACTCAATTGACTTCTCTCAAAAAATGAAAAAGAACCCACCCACCACTTTAATCACACTCTAGATCTTGTTTTAACATATGGCATAGAAACTGAACATTTATCAGTGTATCCTGAAAACCCTCTCCTGTCTGATCATTTCCTGATAACATTTACATTTACAATAATTGATTACACAGCATCAGGGATTAGATGTCTCTCTTGTCTGAAAGTGCTGTAACTGAATTTAAGAATATAATCCACCCACTGTTATCATCTTCAACGCCCTGTGCCAACACAGAGCAGAGCGGCTACCTGAATGCTATGTCAACAGAGGTCGATTATCTTGTTAATAATTTTACCTCCTCACTACGTACGACTCTGGATACTGTAGCTCCTGTAAAAAACAGAGTTTCTAGCCTAAAGCAGATGAGTCGTAGCCAGGCTGACAAAAAGTCAGAGCACTGTTGAGCCAACCATGCCTTTAACTACTAATGATTTCATTAACTTCTTCACAAATAAAATTATAACCATTAGAGAAAAGATTGCTCATAATCATCTCACAGATGTAACGTTATGTACAGCTACTTTCAGTACCATTGATATTTTTTTAGTCTTTTCCTCCAACGTGTCTTGTAGACCCCATTCCTGCAAGACTGCTCAAAGAAGTCCTGCCATTAATAGAATAAGGAATGGCTTATTTGAAGAGTTTCAGCCAGGTTTTAGAGATCATCACAGCACAGAAACAGCTTTAGTGAAGGTTACAAATGATCTTCTTATGGCTTCTGACAGTGGACTCATCTCTGTGCTTGTCCTGCTAGACCTCAGTGCAGCGTTTGATACTGTCAACCATACTATTCTATTAGAGTGATTAGAACATGCTGTAGGTATTACAGGTACTGCGCTGCAGTGGTTTGTATCATATCTATCTAATAGACTCCAGTTTTTTCATGTAAATGGAGTCTTCCTCACACAATGAGGTTAATTATGGAGTTCCACAAGGTTCAGTGCTAGGACCAATTCTGTTTACATTATACATGCTTCCCTTAGGCAGTATGAGCAGAAGGCATTGCATACATTTTCACTGCTATGCAGATAACACACAAATTAGTTCAACTGCAGGAATGTCTTAAAGACATAAATCCCAGATGACCTCCAATTTTCTGCTTCTAAATTCAGGTAAAACTGAGGTTATTGTACTCAGCCCTGAAAATCTGAGAAATATAGTATATAACCAGATTGTTATTCTGGATGGCATTACCTTAGCCTCCAATAACACTGTGAGGAACCTTGGAGTGATTTTTCACCAGGACATATTCTTCAGTGCACATATTAAAAAAATACGTAGGATTGTTTTCTTCTATTTCAAAATCCTGCTCCTCACATACAAGGTCTTAAATAATGAGGCCCCATCATATCTTAATGACCTTATCGAGAAGACTAACTTCTTATTTACAGGCATTCAAATTAAAGACTAAAAAGTCCAGGGTTTCAAGAGTTCTTGTACCTTTGTTTAAACACAATTTAAAAAATTGCATTACTAAAATCCTATCAACAATTAAAATGTTCTGACCCAAAGAGGTCAGTATTGTAGTGAAGCAATATCAATAAAAATTTTATTCACATTGACAGTTGAAAAAGAAAAGGCACAGCTGCTTGAGAAAGTTAGTGTGGGACTAAAAAAATTCTAATAGATAAACAGATAAATTCTGCAATGCGTAATTACAAAGCATATCTTTAAACTATAACTAGGCAGCCATGTTTTAACTGGAGTGGTCATGTCAAATTGCAAACAGCTTACAGCAATGCATGTTTACTCTACCATGAACGTTTAAAAGAAACACACAATGTAATCAAGATCTTACCACAGTTTGGTAACAGAATAATTGAAAAAGTGGGGTGATAACTACACAATTATGCACATAAAAGCCTTGCATTGTAGAGCTACATATACTAAGTGATGCTGCAGTTAAATTAGAAGAACTTACTTGTGTGGCACGATAGCTACATTCAGACTGGTATCTGTGTCCAGGGGATAAGCACAGGAGAAGGGAAGACTCAAAGGAAGAATGAAAGACAAATTATCCAGTGGGTAGATGAATAAAGTGTTGGAGTAGATGACATGTGTGCTGTTGATCTGAAAGACAAATGATGACATTTTCAGTCAGTTCATAAATCATGTCACCTAGAGAAAGTCTAATCACCAGAGACATGTCCACACGGTTTGAGACTGTGAATTCTTAGTCTCTGACTGCTGTTGCTCACTTTTTTCTCCTTGGATAAAAAAAAACAAACAAACATTTTCTGGCCAACAACACAGTCTTAAGTACAGCAATCATGAACAGATTCAAAAAGGCATAGCAGTTCACTGACTTGATGCACTATGTTTGTACACAGAACAGATTGTGTATGAGGTCTACATAAAAGAGTTGATCTGAAGACAAAATGGAAGAGCATGTGCTACAGCTGACACAATTATGAGATCATCGGGTAAATATCACTCTGCAATGATCAGAACCTACTCGGCTTAAAGATAATCACTATTTGTTCCAAATTATGACAGCAGTGTGTTTTGTTGGGCTAGTTAAACGACAGAAAGAAACAAAAGTCTTCACCTCCAGGAGATTCCCACAGGCACCTTCCCGAGCCTCCACTTCATACCAAATAATATCATCATGGACTCTGACCCAGGAACAGTTGCTGGAAGCCAGGTTGCCCGAGAATGAGTTCAAACCGGAGGATGACATGTTGCCCATATGCAGACCTACTTGGATTTCACCATGGCCACAAATTAATTGTGAAGGCTGGAGTGGAGGCTGCCGGACTAAAGAAAAAGACATGAGGTCACTAATAAAAAATAAAAGTAGATGAAACAGAAAATACCAAATGAAGCCAAGATGAGTACCTGCACAAACCATCATCATAGTATAACATTGTAAGTGTATTATTTCAACAATATTTGAGAACTTTAACTTACTTTCACATATAGCATTGGCATCATGACGGTGAAGACAATCGTGGATTCCAAGTCCGTTGTGTCTGCAGTCAGTTATTGATGATTCATTTCCAAAACAACCTACATCATCCAACCAGATGAGTCCCCTGCCCTCTCCATAATATGCGTGTGGTGGTGATCCGAGGACCCTGCCACAGCCCAGCTGTCTGCACACCACGTTGGCATCATTCCGGTCCCAGGAATCATGACACACTGTGCCCCAATGTCCATCAATGAAGACCTCCACTCTGCCAGAGCAGCGGTTCTCACCGTTGACCAGCCTCACTGATACAGCAGCTAATGGAAAACCAAGAGAAGGAACACTGTCTATGGGAGTACTTCAGAAAGGTGAAAGGTGGACTTATTAGAACAATATGAAAACAACATAATCAGCTTCGTCCTCTGTCTTGCAATGGTTGACAGGTGACAACTTTTTATTTAGAAGTTATTTATAATTTGTTGCTAATGTCGAGGAGGGAAATTATTTTACTGCTATTGGTAAATAATTGTCATTGCATTAATAATATAATTTGCAGCATGGATATTGCATTCAGGGGTAGAACAGTGTGTGTCTTTCAGAAAGGCTAAAAGTCACAGGCTGACAGGAAACAGGCTTGCAGAGAGTTTGCACAAGCAGGAAGTTATTTTAAGCAACAGTATGATCATTGCTTTAACAATGTAACAGATAGCTTTAAGAAGGCTTTAAGATGCTTATGCACACAGTTATTATGTTTAGTAGAGGTTCTTGATTAAAACATTTATTTAGTAGAAGACATACACATAGTCTCAGTGAGCTTCTGGTCTGGTAAAAGGTCAGAAGTGCAACAGGTGAATTGAGAAAGAGCATGTGAGGTCGTGACACACACACACTCAGTTAGAGAATCATTTATAGGTGAAAGTTTAATCATGTTTTGCTGATGTTGCAACAAGAGTTTGTCGCAGAACTGCTGCGAGCATCCGGCAGTGACAGGAAGCACCTGTTGTGAAGATAGGAGACAATTGTTCTTTTAAACTGTGTCAAAAGTCGTTGTGGTTTTGATTTGATCTATGTATAAAATGTGTCTGTGACGTATGAAGGGGCGTCAGTAAACAAACCCTGATGCTATAAAATATCTGTTCATGCTTTGATTGAGTCAAGGACTACTGGCTGTCTGCGTACAGAGTGTCCTCCCACGCGTGTATTCATTAAAATCATCGTTTGACTTCACCCGGCCGGATCGGTGTGGTTATTCTTCGATCACCTCTTGTACCCTTCCTCAATATTGAATCTTAACATTTGGGGGCTTCGTCCGGTTATTGGGGAAGGAGAGTTGGAGGTTTGGACGGAGAAATCCGGGGTCTTGGGTGGTCTGACGGGCAGACGTGAATTCCAGTGGTCTAAGTGAGTGGGCATAAGACGGCTTATCCAAAAGGTAAGGCACTACCTGTTGAATTATTTCCAAAGTGTGCCAAATTGGACATGATAAAATTTAAGTCTACTCACTGAAGTTACTGGTGGATGTCTGTTTTGATTTTGATGAAAATCTCATGAGTTGATGCAGTTAGAGTTCTGCTAAGAAGAAATGAAAGTAGTTAAGAGTCTGATAAGAAAAGTTTAAATAATGGGTTGAAGTCCCAAAGAAATTGAGTTAGAGTCTCAAGTAGTTGGTAGGGAATTGGTTATTGTGTTGGTTAGAGTCCAAATTTGGTCATAAGAGTGGACCTGAGCGGTCAAATTGGCCACTAGGTTGCACCTGCCTCAGTTATACACTTGTTTCGGGTGTTGATTGTTGTTTAAAAGTATTATAAATTATTCTAGAACGGCAGTTCGAGTCTGCTAGGAAGCGCAGTTCTCGGAGGTAATGCTCCCTCCTGGCCGAGGACGCTTGGCCCTGACCTATCGGCGAATAGGGTTAGTACGGTTGGCAACCGGGGAGAACTTGGGAACCTCCAAAATAGCTAGGAGTTAGTATCCTTACCGTTTGCAACGGTATCTGCGCTTTTTTGGACAGGAGAAGTTGGACTTCGGGCGTGTAACTTTAACTTAACACTTCGAGGTAAGCCTTGGCTGTGAAATGCCAAAAATAGAGCTTCAGGTAAAGTTTGGGTTGGTTGACGCTTTTAAATTGAGTTAGGGATTTTAGAAATGAGGCCAGAAACAGTTAAAGTCTTGATACTGGTTAATTGGTCGCAAAAAACTCGGGGAGTTTATCCGCTGGGCGGTTATTTTAAATTTGTCGAAATTGGTTAGGCGCTAAAGCTGACAGATCTGACAGTAGTTGTAAATATAAGACGTTGTTGTAATATAGAATAATAAAATTTGGTGTGAGAGATCTCTGTGTGTCGAGTCAGTAATGCACTGACTGCCTGCTGCTATTTTTGGAGGTGTGTGTGTGAGTGAAAATGCAAATGAGTAAGCAGTGAACTGTTTAAGCCACAGTTGGTTTTACAAATACTGCTGCAAACATTGTTGAGTGTGTGTTTGAAATGCCATTTATGTTTATTAGAGGACTATAAATAAAGTTTTGAGTTGCCGTAGTGGATGTAGAGTAATTGACGGAGTTTGGATGTAGATATATAAATATATTGAGTGCACTGTATATACTTAAGACTAACACATCACTTTCAGTAGTAACTGTTCTCCAGCATTAGTTGCTGGTGGGTTTTATTTTTTCAATTTCTTGTGTGTGCGGTGAGAATTAATGGAGGTTTCAATTTTTTGTTTGTTTGTTTTTTACTTGCTTTTTTGATTATGACAAGCATGTCTAAAATACTCTTAGGAAATTGTGTTTTGAGTTATATTCTTCAACTCTAGTCACAGTTTAAGTGTGAATGCGGTGACTAGAAGGTTTTGAATGATGAATGAAGGTGTGAGAGGTATTTCTTGGGTGATGTAAAGTAGGACGTTTTAAAGTTTGAAAGTGTTTTTAATTTGAGAGAGACATGAGTGATGTTATAAGAGTTTAGTTTATTTAAAAGGTGTGTGTGAGAGGATTATGAAATCATTGTGTGAATGATGCTACATTTTAGGTCAAAAGTTAGTAGAATTACAGAGGGTTTGTAGATTGTAAATACAAAATAAGTTTGATTAGCCTGGAGACACAGCAAAGCAGCTTGAGCTGCTCTGAGCAGCTGCGGGCGGTGTGTGTGTAACAGGAAATGGTGTGGGTGACAGGAAGTTTGCATGCCCATATAAGGTGATGTGTGAACAGGGGAAGTCTGAGAGAGAAGTGTGTGTGTAGGCAAAATGCAGAGTGTGTGCATGAAATAAGGGAGTATTGTTTTTTACATCAAGGTTTAGTAGAACTAAAGTAGAACGTCACAAACAAACAAAAGAAAATAAAATGAAGAGAGAAAATAATGTGGTTCCCTGACCGGGAGAGAAAATAACTGACAATTACATTAATGAATAGAAAACACACATACACAAAGTGCCATATGTGAAATTATTCTAGGAAGGAGTCAGAATTGAGATAGCTTATTATAGAGATAGTTTAACATAAGATGCAATGAAGGAAGCAGCTTACATTCCTTTAATTCCCAGAGCCAGTGTGTTCCCTCCCCTGCCCACTTGGGCCCCGTATCAGGCGAGTATGGAAGGCTGGATAGCCCATGACGGGTAAGATCCCACCTCGAAACCCTGGGACAACCTAAGGCAGGCACAGTCACGAATACTCTCGGACCTGACGGGTAAGACCGCTGGGCTAGGGTGGAGGTGGAAAGTGGCAAGTGGAGCCCTACCTTCTGGCTGAGGACAAGGAATGCTGCTATTTAAGGTAGGAAATCAGAATTTGGGTTAGTAAAGTTGGGGAGGAGAAAATTGACTGTTTAAAGGCAAAATTATGAAGGAGTCTGACACACTGTAAAAGCACCATATGCAAATTCACACACACAAACAGGAAATGCATTAAACTTATAAAGACAAGACAAGCTCATGGAGTTTAATGCATAGACACTGATTAAACCTGGCTAAGAACACAAACATAGGCAATGAAGAACAGCTTGCTATTTTGTATGAATGATACAAGGGTGTGAATGCTTAATAAAATACATTTGAGTTTGTAATTGAGGAATAGAATAAGCCATATGACAAAGGGAGTTATGAAAACAAAAAAAGGGATTAAAGTAGTTTTAAAAAAAAGAGTGACTTAGGAGTGCTCTCGTACTGAGTGATCAACACTAGTGATCACTGTTGGAAGAAATAAAATGATTTTATGAGTTGGGAATGTTTAAACATATGTTTCTGTTGTTACAGCTTCTTGAGAGATGATTCAGTATGCAAATTAGCTGGAGTGTGTGGTGACGAAAGAACTTCCTGAGTGTGTGTGTGACTGTGACTTTCAGGAAGAGGAAGCATAGCAGAGACGAGAAGTGCAGATTGGGGTAGGAAATTTATAGTTTAGTGATTATATGATGTCGTAAGGGGGTGATTTTTGTGTGCAAATTGAGTGGTTTTAATGAGACTTTTGGTGTATTGAGGAGGTGAAATTATGTGGTGGCAAGATTTGTGTGTTTAAGGTTGTTGTGGTGATGGGTTGATTCTGTCAGGTAGGTTGTTGTTGTTATTTTTGTTTTTAATAGAGGGAGTTTTAGGAAACATGGACATGTCTAAAATTGGGCCCATTATTTTGTAACAGTGCACTTAAAGACAACCTGTCAGGTGATTTTGTTTTGTTTTTATGAGCTAACAATCAGCTCTATTTTTCATTTCTGTTTTAAGCAGGCCTGCAACAGTGAATAACGGCGCTGAAAACTCTTGGGAGGAGCAAATATAAGGGGGCTTCCCAGATTACAATTGGCTGAGGAGAAAGCTACCTGTGGGGACTGATCAAGGTCGTAAGTCCCTGTAAAAAGGATTTTATGCGAGTCAATCCAGTCCAAAAGCATAAAGAAATATTTTCCTATGGAAAATAAAAAATGACGGAGCTCATTTTGCTGAGGGTGGAGTATCTGATCCTGCGGGAAGCTCCACTATCAGCAAATACATGGTGTGACTGGATGTGAGTGAATGTGTGACTGCATGTGAGTGAATGTGTGACTGAATGTGAGTGAGGATGAATTAATGTGGACAAACAATTTGTTTTTACCAGAGAAAATTTCTGTTTTGTTTTGTTGACTAGGGTTAGATTATGGGATTATAGTATATTGTTGGGAGAAGGCCAAATGCTAAAGGGGAAAT
Organism: Astatotilapia calliptera; assembly: GCF_964374335.1. Classification (NCBI taxonomy): domain Eukaryota; kingdom Metazoa; phylum Chordata; class Actinopteri; order Cichliformes; family Cichlidae; genus Astatotilapia; species Astatotilapia calliptera. The sequence continues at coordinate 10,138,896 of NC_137427.1, read as the reverse complement.
ATTTTTGATGTGACTCAGTCACCATTAATTGAAGAAACACATGACTGATAACTGTTCTGTTTTAAGTTTATTTTTATGACACAGATTGGATCATGAGTGGGGAAACTGAGCATTTTTAAGTTTTGTATAGTATCTTGACACATGAAATGTATCAAGATAAAGGGGGGTTTAGGGTTTAATAATTTAATTGTTTAATAATTTAGGATCATTTTAGGACCTTTTGGGTTTTTGATCATTTGGATATGGTAAAACTGAAACTGTTATTTTTAAGTTAAGGTTAAAGGATTAAAAGTGAACTTGTCACGGTTTGCGAGGCAAGCCGTGTGGAGTTGTAGAAAAGGACCCAAAAGGCGGCAGCTCTGGTGCAGGTGAATATTTATTTACAACGGTGGGCACAAAACAGCACTGGTGGAAAAACAAGAAACCGGAAACCTAAACTGGGTAAGCTAATAAAACAAACCAGAAACGAGGATGCAGGGAGGTCCGGGGAAATACACCCAGAGAACATAGGGAGATTACACACAGGTGGGAAACACAGGTGACACTGATAAACATAACGAGACAGGGCAGGAGTGAACACAACATTACGCATACTGACGAGAGACTGTCAAAGTAAAACAGGAAGTACACAGAGGTTCAGACAGGAGGAGAGAAAGCACGGGGAGAACACAGACATAACAGGCTGGGGGGAAACATGGAATAAACACAAAGAGAGACGAGAGCTCATAAATACACAGAGGGGCACAAGGGGGTAAGAGCCACAAAGGGAAAAAACACTTAGGGAACACCACAATAGGACACCTCAGAAAACCTGGCCTAAATAAGGAGCGAAAATACAAGGAACCAAGAATACTGGGCCAACATGGCCCAGGACCATGACAGAACTGAATCCTGTTTAGAAGATACAATGCCGGTTTTTCAAAGCTGTGAATAAATCTTAGAGGGAAAATTAGTGAGGGTTGAAGGAGTAGAACAGGTTTGATTTTTTGATTTTTAGAAGAAGTGGTTATAATGTAGGCTTACACATACAGATATTACATAGGTTTATCTTTAGGATAAAGGGGGAGCTTCTATGTAGAAATGATTTTTATACATATTGCATTTTGTGCTTTTAAAGGAGTTGTGGCTCAAATTTGTCTCTGGAGGGTCACGAGCCTTTGGCTAGCGCTATGATTAGCCAATCTACTGTGAGGATAATATGAGTTCATGAAGGATTGCACACGCTTACAGACACAGAGTTAAGAAACACACATGACAGTATTGATTCCAGGCAAAAGGCCTTAAATTCATTTAGCTTTTAACTGAACTTAAAGAAGGACCAAAGAGGAAGGAAAGCATATATTTTGGTTAAGTCTGATAAACTAGAATTAGGAGGTATTGTTACATTAAAGGGAGCAAAATGAAATAAAAAGGCTATACCGAAACAGGTGATAACATAGGAAATGTGAGGTTAAAATGAAGTTAACACATAGGAGTTGTTTCAAGGCAGCATTTACCTATGATAAAATGTATACAGGAGTAATTGCTTATATGCTTAAACTTAATTGATTAAAGTGGTTGTTTTCTTTTAGAGTAGAGGAACTTGCAGCAGCGACAATTTGTGCACAGGATGTTGATGATCAGATAAGGGAAAATAGAGCGAGCAACCGGACGTGAAAGCAGGGCTCAAAGAGTTTTAAAGGGATGAGTAACGTTGAAGAGTATACATAAATACAAGTCAATAAGTTAAGAAGATAATTAGGATCAGGCTTTTGATTAAAGAGTCTCAGATAGGATAAGTTAGGGAGATGCAAGAAAAGGTGTTTTGTTTCCTTTGCAGAAGACCACAGGAGGGGCGAGGATCCTGGAGATCTCGAGGTTCGAGACCACCAGAGAAGGGTCTGCGTGAGGACACAATGTATTGTGACCTCTGGTTTTCCAGAGGTCAAAAGGGGGAGTGTCGAGGAGGGAAATTATTTTACTGCTATTGGTAAATAATTGTCATTGCATTAATAATATAATTTGCAGCATGGATATTGCATTCAGGGGTAGAACAGTGTGTGTCTTTCAGAAAGGCTAAAAGTCACAGGCTGACAGGAAACAGGCTTGCAGAGAGTTTGCACAAGCAGGAAGTTATTTTAAGCAACAGTATGATCATTGCTTTAACAATGTAACAGATAGCTTTAAGAAGGCTTTAAGATGCTTATGCACACAGTTATTATGTTTAGTAGAGGTTCTTGATTAAAACATTTATTTAGTAGAAGACATACACATAGTCTCAGTGAGCTTCTGGTCTGGTAAAAGGTCAGAAGTGCAACAGGTGAATTGAGAAAGAGCATGTGAGGTCGTGACACACACACACTCAGTTAGAGAATCATTTATAGGTGAAAGTTTAATCATGTTTTGCTGATGTTGCAACAAGAGTTTGTCGCAGAACTGCTGCGAGCATCCGGCAGTGACAGGAAGCACCTGTTGTGAAGATAGGAGACAATTGTTCTTTTAAACTGTGTCAAAAGTCGTTGTGGTTTTGATTTGATCTATGTATAAAATGTGTCTGTGACGTATGAAGGGGCGTCAGTAAACAAACCCTGATGCTATAAAATATCTGTTCATGCTTTGATTGAGTCAAGGACTACTGGCTGTCTGCGTACAGAGTGTCCTCCCACGCGTGTATTCATTAAAATCATCGTTTGACTTCACCCGGCCGGATCGGTGTGGTTATTCTTCGATCACCTCTTGTACCCTTCCTCAATATTGAATCTTAACACTAATTAAATAGTTCTTGGGGCAGTGTCTGTGGATTCATGGAAATATTGTCATAGTAAGTTTATCTTTAATTTAAAATGTTCTCTTAATTCATGACTATGAGAAAAAATCGCTGTGTGGATAAAGTATGTAACTACAAATCATCTTAGTTAAATCTTATCTCAAAGGCAGGCAGTAATAAAGTTGGATTTTTCTTTAGCTCCACGTGTTCATATTTACCTTCACAGACGACACCAGCATCCTCAGAGTGACCACAGTCATGAGATCCAAACCCTCCATGGCGGCACTCAGAGATCTTTGATTCGGTGCCTATGCATGTGACATCGTCCAACCAGATGGGTCCGCTGCCCTGTCCAAATTGTGCATTTGTTGGTGCTGAGATGACCCTGCCACAGCCCAGCTGTTTACACACCACCTGAGCATCCACCAGGCCCCAGTTATCGTCACACACCGTCCCCCACTGTCCACTGTGGAAGATCTCCACCCTGCCAGAGCAGGAGCTGTTTCTATTAACCAGGCGAACCTCGCCCTCGACTCCAGTGCTGTTGATTCCTGGTTGGACTGAAAGAAAAGTGTCTGTGAACTCAAAAGACAAACTTGGTCTGCACTTCCATCAGCATTAATGAGTATTAGCTCTCGTTAGTACATCTCAATATTATTGTTTTCTTACTGGGAATCAAACTCAATTCAGGCTCTGAGCACAGACTCATCTTTTACTTTGCATTTGACTCCATGTGCTGCACAACAACTTTATATTTAAAAGTTGAATTAAAAACAACAAATGAGAATATTTTTCTCATCAGTTAGATGTCAGCAGTAAGAAGGGGAGCATTCCTGAAATATGAATAAAATTTACCGTCACAGATGATGCTGGCATCGTCATAATGACGACAGTTGTGGACTCCAAGCCCGTTGTGTCTGCAGTCAGTTATTGATGATTCATTTCCAAAACATGCTACATCATCCAACCAGATGGGTCCGCTGCCCTGTCCAAAAGCTGCATTTTGTAGTGCTGAATAAGCGCTTCCACAGCCCAGCTGTCTGCACACCACATTGGCATCATTCAGGTCCCAGGAATCATCACACACTGTGCCCCACTGTCCATCATTGAAGACCTCCACTCTGCCAGAGCAGCGGTTCTCACCATTGATCAGCCTCACTGACGAAGGAGCTAATAGAAAACCAAAAGAAGGAACACTGTAAATTTTATTGGAGTATTTTTCAATAGTAGTATCTGTACTTCTACTTAAGTACAGAATTTCTGTACTCTTGCTACCTCTGGTGGTGCTGTAAAAGATGACACCACTACAACATGTCAGTTCATGACATTTCTTGCTTCTTAGATATTCCAGGATCACCTGTAAGTGATATTATTGCAAAGTGGAAACTCTTAGGAACCACAGCAGCTCAGTCACAAAGAATCATTCTATGTAAAGTTACAGAGCAGTGTCTCTGTGAGGCACATAGTATGTTAAAATGTCCAACACTCAGCTGACTCAATAACTGCAGTGCTCCAGACCTCCTCTGGCATTAACAGCTGTGCAAAAACTGTGCAACAGGAGCTTCTTGGCATGGGTTTCTATGGCTGAGCAGCTCCTGTAGATCTGGGCACCTGCCCAGTATTTTTGCCTGTATAGTGGGGGCTACTAGTTATGGGGTTCTTCCCCTTTCTTACTCATTTGCTTCTCCTTTGTTGAATGTTTTCAACAAAGGTTTAAGTAATGCATGGACAAATAACCAATAAAAACTGAATTTTATTCAAAAACATAAAAACTGACCTTAATGCTAGACAAATTTTTAATTGTAAAGACATTATTAAAGACATCTGAACTATGTTTCTAAGAAATCATAACTTAAAGACAAAAGATTTAATTACTGTGGATAAAGTACTTAATGTGGATTGACAATTTTTCTACAGTTATGCAACTATAAATCCTCTCAGCACTGTTTTATCTCAAAGGCAGGATGTAACAAAGTTGGATTTCACTCTTTATAGCTCCACTTGTTCATATTTACCTTCACAGACGACACCAGCATCCTCAGAGTGGGCACAGTTATGAGATCCAAACCCTCTGTGTTGACACTCAGAGAGCTTTGATTCGTCGCCTGAGCATGCGACATCATCCAACCAGATGGGTCCGCTGCCCTGTCCAAAAGTTGCATTTTGTAGTGCTGAACGAGCGCTTCCACAGCCCAGCTGTCTGCACACCACTTTAGCATCATTCAGGTCCCAGGAATCATCACACACTGTGCCCCACTGTCCATCATTGAAGACCTCCACTCTGCCAGAGCAGTGGTTCTCACCATTGACCAGCCTCACTGATGAAGCAGCTAATAGAAAACCAAAAGAAGGAACACGGTCGAATTTTACTGAAATATTTTTCAATAGTAGTATCTGTACTTCTACTTAAGTACAGATTTTCTGTACTCTTGCTACCTCTGGTGGTGCTGTAAAAGATGACACCACTACAACATGTCAGTTCATGAAATTTCTTGCTTCTTAGATATTCCAGGATCACCTGTAAGCAGTGTTGGTGAAGTTACTTGAAAAAAGTAATCAGTAACTAATTACTGATTACTTCCCCAAAAAAGTAATCCCGTTACTTTACTGATTACTCATTTTCAAAAGTAATTAATTACTTAGTTACTTAGTTACTTAGTTACTTTTTATAATCACAATTTACAACCTGAATAGGTAATAAAGTGATAGATCTTTCAGCCCAATTCTACTTTTTCTGCATAATCCATCATACAAAATGTAATCAAATGGAAAAGTCTCTTTTTAAAACTTTTTTTATTAGTTTTAATCTTTTAACTTTATGCATCAAGCAACAATTAATTATATGCAACATTCTGTGACTTGAAGAAATTTGTTTAACATTTAAACCTATTTTCTGCACATTCCAGCACATAAAATAAAATATTTTTTGTGTTTACACTCACTCTTTCAAATAGATGCAAGTAAAACACAGCAGAACATAAATAAAGTAAAAGACTCAGCGGTCCTGTTGTTCTATTTTCACCTGTAAAGCAGGAGTAGGGCAGGCGAAGTTTTGCCCTGGTGTAGGTGTACCGCAGCGGTCAGTGGAAGAATCCGCGAGTTTCTCTGTGAATTTCCCATTACCTCGTTGCGCACTCGGAGCTTGTTTAGGGTTTTTTTCGCTGTAAAAAGAAGTTTTCTTCCCACGCACAATGGACACTAATGTTTTTGTCACTTTTTATGGAATCAAACTCAAAGTAAGGTCAGTACTTCCACGCTTTAAACGCTACATGCTCATACTCTCTCCCGCACTCGATATATTATCCATTGTTGATCTGCACACAGCTGTTGTCACGAACATCGCACTCGCTTACATCACTGTCATGAGACATTCTCCCAAAAAAAATCACGGTTTAGTAACGCAGTAACGCAGCGTTCCTACTGGAAAGTAACGGTAATCTAATTACCGTTTTTGCAATAGTAATCCCTTACTTTACTCGTTACTTGAAAAAAGTAATCAGATCTGCCCATCTCTGCCTGTAAGGGATATTATTGCAAAGTGGAAACTCTTAGGAACCACAGCACCTCAGTCACAAAGAATCATTCTATGTAAAGTTACAGAGCAGTGTCTCTGTGAGGCACATAGTATGTTAAAATGTCCAACACTCAGCTGACTCAATAACTGCAGTGCTCCAGACCTCCTCTGGCATTAACAGCTGTTCAAAAACTGTGCAACAGGAGCTTCTTGGCATGGGTTTCTATGGCTGAGCAGCTCAGGTACATGTGATATGCACCTGCTCAGTATTTTTGCCTGTATAGTGGGGGCTACTAGTTATGGGGTTCTTCCCCTTTCTTACTCACTTGCTTCTCTTTTGTTGAATGTTTTCAACAAAGGTTTTAAGTAATGCATGGACAAATAACTAATAAAAACATAATTTTATTCAAAAATATAAAAACTGACCTTAATGCTAGACAAATTTGTTTTTTGTAAAGAGATTATTAAAGACATCTGAACTATGTTTCTAAGAAATCATAACTTAAAGACAAAAGATTTAATTACTGTGGATAAAGTACTTAATGTGGATTGACAATTTTTCTACAGTTATGCAACTATAAATCCTCTCAGCACTGTTTTATCTCAAAGGCAGGATGTAACAAAGTTGGATTTCACTCTTTATAGCTCCACTTGTTCATATTTACCTTCACAGACGACACCAGCATCCTCAGAGTGGGCACAGTTATGAGATCCAAACCCTCTGTGTTGACACTCAGAGAGCTTTGATTCGTTGCCTGAGCATGCGACATCATCCAACCAGATGGGTCCGCTGCCCTGTCCAAATTGTGCGTTTGTTAGTGCTGAGAAGACCCTGCCACAGCCCAGCTGTCTACACACCACCTGAGCATCCACCAGGCCCCAGGCATCGTCACACACCGTCCCCCACTGTCCACTGTGAAAGATCTCAACCCTGCCAGAGCAGGAGCTGTTTCCATTAACCAGGCGGACCTCCCCCTCGACTGCTGTGTTGGCCTCTGTTTACAACAACAACAACAACAACAACAACAACAATAATAATAATAATAATAATAATAATAATGATAATAATAATGATGATGATGATGCACTCAGAAACCAGTGAGCCAGCTGAATCGGTTACAGATTCATCATATTTAAAGTGTAACATTACTTGCACAGTATGTATAGTACAATGCAGGTGGATCCACAAGTTTGTAGAGATAGTAGTTTCCATATCAAAGTTAAATGAGTAAAATTAACATGTTCATATTTGTGATTTGCACATCTGTCCTCACATCTGTCCTGACTTCGTTATAATTTGTCTGGAGCAAATATTTCATTAGTGTCTTAATTAGATCCCATCCGTATTTGAAAAAGGAAAAGACAGTGAATCACACAGTGAGTTTATGTCTAACTAGAAATTATTTACCTGAAGGGCTTCCTGTGAAAATATGCACAAGTATGAGTAAAAATAGTCCAGCAGGTGCTCCCATAATTGATCACATCCACCACTCAAACTAGATGAAAAAGACCAATGAGATGTTTTAAAACTTATTACCCGTATGTCATCTTATTCTGCATAAAATCTATAACTTCTGATGTGTCTGTACTTACCCTGGAGACACTCTGAGAATCCAGCTCTTAAGCTCACAGCAAGGATGGGAATTTATAGGCCTGTTTCTGTGTGCAAAGGACAAATTGAAGTGATTGATGGTGAAATATATAAGTGGGTAAGATAGAGAACTTATTCATATGACATCAAAGGAGTTACTTATTAATCTAAGAAGAAAAAGAAGGTCACATTCAAACTGAACTGACACATCCACAAAGCTTGAGTCAATAATTTATATGGTACAACAATTAGAGTCAGCCAGAGTCATAACTTGATGTTTGCACATTCCAGCAATGAAAATACCAAATGAGGTCAAGATGAGTATCTCCACAAACCATTACCATAACTTAACATTTTAAGTGCATTATTTCAATTTTTCAGTCTGTAGGAACTTTAACTTCGTCCACATACAACACGGGCATCTTCATGGTGACCACAGTTGTGGTTCATTTCCAAAACATCTTACATTGTCCAACCAGATGGGTCCGCTGCCCTGTCCAAAAGCTGCATTTTGTGGTGCTGAACGAGCACTTCCACAGCTCAGTTGTCTGCACACCACGTTGGCATCATTCAGATCCCACAAATCATCTCACACTGTGCCCCACTGTCCACTGTGGAAGGTCTTCACGCTGCCAGAGTAGATGCTGCTACCATTAACCAGACGGACCACCCCCCTCGACTTCTGTGCTGTTGTCCACTCAAGTTGTGGTAGGTGGAATAGGTGTGGTTTGGGGAACTCTAGCATCTGTTATATTGACCTTTGTTGACGATAATAATAATCATGCACTCAGAAGCCTTTAACCCAACTGAATCAGTAACAGGTTAATCATATTTAAAGTCCAACATTACCTTCACAGTATGCAAGTTGGTATGTGGGTGGTCCCACAAGTTTGTAGACATAGTAGTTTGCATATGTTTGACATGAATGGTCTGTGACCGATAGTAGCAGCAGCTGCCACTCCAAACATTGCACACAGTGCGATTTACAATTTCACCTGACCATGTGGGATGAGGTTGTGTTATCCACAAAGGCGCATCGGTTCCACACCTGTTTGATTCCACACACCACTCTGGAATACTGTAACAGTTGTAACCCCCTATCTCTGTTATGGATTCCGCCGTGTGTACGCGGACTAGTGTGCTCCCAAGTAACTTGTGGTAGAGCTAGCACTTTTAATTTTGATATTTAAAATAAATGAGTACTTGTGGAAAGTTAAAAGCTGTTGCTCATTTGCTATCCACCTGCACACCTCCACGGCTGACTTCATCTCCACCTCATGTTACTATACGAGCACTGGTTTGGTCCAGAAACAGGCGATACCAGCCTTCCCAGTTTTTTACCTCGATCACAGTGTATATCCAAAATATCTTCGGCAGTCATCATTCAATGTGATGTAGTTCTGACAGGGTCCACACATTGGGAATTGATGCAGTCCATGCCTGAAGGACAAACTGTGTTTCCACAGGGAATCAGCACAGATTGGGAAGAGACGGACAGTCTGGTGTTGGAGGAAAGCTCCAGACATTTATATGATCCCGGTGTGTTGTAACAGATCTGAAATGATGTGCATGGTGAGTTTGAGAAGGAACACTCCTCATTGTTCACACAGCCCTTCTCTGCGAACCAGTGGTAACCTCGGTTACAGCAAGAAGAGTCACTGCAGATTTTTGGGTCATAGCTGGTGAGGCCTTCACCTACAAAGCCATCTTTACAGACACAAGCGAGTGCACGGCCTTGTTCACATGACTGCGAGCCGGTGGTTTCAGGATGACAAGAAGTACAGCTGGTAACACAAGTTCCTGCAGAAAGAAAAGCCATATACTGATGCATCCATTTAAATAGAGGTTAAATGTTTTATGGGCCAGGATATTTTCCTCCTGCATTCATTCTTTCATTCATTACAGAGCGACACAAATCTGACAACATTCTTATAAATCAAATTATATATCAGTCTATAAAATTATTAACATTATTCTCATATTTGTAAGTGCAAGACACTTACAGACATTAGAATAGAGAAACATGTCGGTCAAAGATGCAGCGAGGAGACTTTTTGGGTTAAAAACGTTCTATTTTTTAAAAATCTGATCTGACGATGACTGCATTTTAAAAAACGTTTTAAAAATCCTAAAACTTTGTTAGTGTCTGTACTGAATCTTTAATTTCGAATGAGTGTGAGCCTGAGAATATATATATATGACCTCTTTCTGTGTTTCTTTGTTGGAAGACATAAATTGCTCATTTATAACACTTATTATTATTATGTTATTATTATCAGTCTTGGCGTCTGAGTTGAAACGCGATATTTGCACGTTGTATATATTGTTTAACCTGATAATCTTACCTCAGGTTCCTCTTATCAAATTCTCATCTGATAATATTTCAAATGATGCCAAGTGAACTTTAACACTGATCATCATGCATGTATTTCTCAGTTTATCTGCATTTATGTGACTGGCTTTAAAAACTTGATTTTCATCGTCATACTGGCTTCTTGGAAAGCAGGACTTGTGCATCAAACTTGGCTGACCCAATCTGATTTATTGCATTTTTTGATACTTTCTTGTCACTTCTTATTGGAATAAATAGTATTACATAGTATCTCTTAAGTCGGTTGCAGTTTCTGCTTTGCTATATTTAAGTTAATGACAGCCTCCTTATTTTTTCTGAGAAATGCTTGCCAGAGAAGAGTCCAAAATCAACAGAAAGCTTTTTAAAAAGCCATATATTTATGTACACAAGGGCCTAAGTTGGAGGGAGGAGTCGGATTGAATACCCAAGGCCTCAGTAGCAGGAGGCCTGTTGCAATCCTAGAATGAAAATTTGGTTTTGTTTAACATTTTCTTACTCAAAATAATCAGCTTCTGGGAATGTTAATAAATTATATATAGGTGACTGCTAATATGCACTTTGAGTCATGTTTTTTAGTATAAGCACTGAGAATGAGGAAAAAGTTAACTGAGGAAAGTTAGCTGTTAACAAATGTATTTTAAAATAAAGGTGAGAGGAGCACAGTTGACTGAATGGTTTATGCAGGCAGCCGTTCTTACAGTCAGTAAGCCAATTCCCAGATGTGACCGCATGTCAAAATGAGCCATCACAGCTAAAAGGCATGAAAAGCAACCATCCTTCATTTCCAAACAGCCAGATGGTGAATAAGCATGAGCGTCCCATCTCCAAATGGTGTGAAACAAAGTGAGTTGATACAATAACAATCATTTGTACTGATAGCAGCTTGAACAGAAAGCAACACGTGTGAGAGATATGGCTATGACATGGTTATGGATCAAGAAAGACAGAAGAGCTCTCAAAGAGGGGTTCCAGAGTCATGTGCTACAACCCTGTTTACATCTCTCAGGATGTATTTAACACTCTGACTGGTATTAGATGTGAAATAACCACAGTCAAACACAATTAGCTTCATTATAGGCTTTGTGCGTATTTTTATCTTCATCATGAATAGACTCATCTTCACCTGCTTTTTTCTTTTCACAACGGCACAGTGGTTAGCACTGTTGCCTCATAGCAAGAAGGTCCTAGTTCGACTCCACCACCTGGCTGGGACCTTTTCTGTGTGGAGCATGTTCTCCTGTGTTCGTGTGGGTTCTCTCTCTGGGTACTCTGGTTCCTCCCACAGTCCGAATACATACAGTTTGTGGGGTTATGTTAATTTGTAAATCCAAATTGTTGCCTCGAGGCAAGTGTTTAAAGTCCCTGTCAGTACTTGAATGTGGGTATTTAGATCCTCATCATTAATAGATTCGTCTTTACATGATTTTTATTGACTGACGGCTCTGTTCACTAAAGCAATGTGGCTGTCATATAATTTTGTTACAACATTTCTGAATTGGTGGATACATAGAAATAGCAAAAAGAAGGACAAATACAAATATAGAAATCTCTCATGTGAAATCTCCTTGAGTTTTTTCCTCTCACTGTACTGATCTTTATTTGTTAATGAATAATCAGGTCCTCAGATGACAGGAGGCTCAACAAGTCAACAAGGACAGGTTAAATAATAAATAAGGCTGTAAAAAATCAGAAACTTGTTTTAGTGATAAAAATCTAATTGCAGAATCTTTTTGTCCTGTTTTCTCATGTTTATCCTGTTGTTCTTAAAATGGACAGGATACATTATGGAATGAAGCAAAGAAAAGACTTTTGAGAACAGGAAGTGCTCTCTTTAAAAAATGTACTCTTCACATCCCACGGCTGCTCACTCAAATATGTGAACGCTTGCTACCAAACAAATTTCCTGTAGATGAACAGTTAAGACAACCTTGAATTTTGAACCTTGACGTGTGTGTGATCATTTGATTCAGAAAGAGTCATAAATAATCATTTAGGAAATGAATATAATTACCACATTTGTCTTGGCCCTATGCCTATCAGTGACCATGTAATCTACTTTCCCTTTCATCATGGGAAGCCAAGTAGACGCACCCTTATGGAAAACACTGTCCTCAGCTGGAGAAAGGTAAAAAAAATAAAATAAAAAAAATTATACAGCATAATCAGGGACCATATAATGACCAAAAATGTGCCTGAGAGCAGCACCACTTTGAGATTATTGACCTGGATTTCACAACTTATCTTTGTGCCTGTGCGTGTGTGTATGATTGTGTGTGTATAATCACTTCACCCCACCAATCATTCTGCTGAGTCAAGTGATCACTGTTATCTCACTGCTATCTCTCCTCTCTTCCTCAAAGCCTTTGTGGGAAAACTCTGTTTCAGCCTCTCACTAAAGACTCAGGTGGGTTCTTTTGCCCCCGAATCCTCTTCTTTCTACTGGAATTAGAGTTTGTTTTTAGGTTTTATTATTAAGTATATTTGTCTCAAATTTGTTTTTAAAACTTTAAGTAAACAGTTTTTAGATTTAAATGTTTTATATAAATGTGATTTGACTAAATAAGAAGACGCTTCCTACGTATTCTTTACATCTTAGAAACCACGTGGTAATCCACCATAGGAACGCCAAGCAAAACAACACTATTGTACAAAAACACAGAGAAAAGATGAAAAATGTTTAAAAACAACATATAACAGATGGGCTGAAGAAGATGATTTTAAATAAAGGACATTTGTGGTGTTTTAGTCACAAAATCTTGAAGAATCATATTTTTTTATGTTTTATATTTATTTGCACCAGAGTACCAAAAGAATTCATTAATTTTGGCAGTTTTATTTGCACAAACATTATTCTTGAATGTTTGACACTTCATGAAATGTCATGAAGTGGAGCTAAAGAGAAAAATCTCAAGTAACATTTTGCAACTAATTTGGTTAATTTCTATAAGGTCATTAACATTGCTGGGTAATTGTATTTCAAATCAACCAAGTCCTCTGCTTGACCAGCAGGGCTTGGTTGTCCAAAGATTGCAAAGTCCCATATTTGAACACACATAAATCCAAAAATCCAATGTGAAATTCCCAGTCACAAAAATGAAAAAATTCTATTCCATGTTGACTCATCAAATTGTTTAGACTATTTTTTGTTAAACCATCTCAGATTCATCTACACTTTTTGTTATCCATATTTACGTTTTTAGTGGAAGAAACGAGGGAAAAATAAGAATTTGCATATTAATGATTAAGGAACTGACCTCCCAGACCATTGTTCCTTCAGCCGTTATGCAGCGTACTGTTTATAAGATTGGGGAAACCTGCACTCAGCTGAGACCGAAGAAGTCACTTGGATTAGTGACGAAACGTTTCTCCCACTGAAAACTTCACGTCCAGATGAGCAGAATCAAACTTTGGTGATTTACTTGTAGTCATTCTATTTCCTCTGTACTAATACTTAGGTTTATCCCAGCTGTGACCAGTTTCCAGCCCTCCTGATTATCAGGGGCGGATCTACTGGGGTGGCATGTGCCACAAGTGGTTGATTGTTACACTCTGGAAATGGAATGAAGGTGAGTGTTATTAACCTTCTGGGGCCGACGGACGCAACACTATCAAGAAAGAGAGAGAGAGAGAGAGAGAGAGGAAGAGAGAGAGAGACAGAAAGGGGTACACAGACACTTTGCGCAAGCACCGTCTCCACCTCACTGAAGCCAGTAAACACGTCACTGGATTTGGCCCGGTGGCAAATTCATAAAAGGAGACATAAGCCTGCTTTGTTATAATATTTACCTCCACAGATGACTCTGGCATCTTTACAGTTAACACAATTGTGGACCCCAAACCAAGTATGTTTGCATTTGGTAGTGCTATTAGCGCTGCCACAGCCCAACTGTCTGCACACCACATTGGCATCATTAAGATCTCAGGAATCATCACCAACAGAAAAACAAAATATTAATTGGGGTAAGTAAAATAAGAATAATGTTATTGGTAGACAAGGCTTGCTATGATGACTGCTAACATATAGGATGATGTGGAAGAATGGGGGAAGGTGTTGTTGCTTTGGGTCTTTGGGCAAGAGTTTCGTGTTTCTATTCTTAGTTTATTCTTTTGGATATTTCAGTCTGTAGTTCTTGTTACTTTTGTACTCTGGCTCTGTTTGCATTTTGAGCATTGGTTTATATCTCAGCATAACATCTCCAGTGTCCTTTTGTATCTTGTTAACACTTTGTCTCTCTCCGTGTTTGTTACTTCCTGTTTTATTTTCGCCCTCTGTTGTCTCCTGTGCAATCTATAAGAGATAAGAGACAGAGAAGCTGATACAGACTCTGGCTACGTCTACACTAATTTCAAATGATAAATTTGAAAACGACATTCTCGTCTAAAAACGCTCCGCGTCCACACTGTCGTTTTCAGTCATTTCCTAACAGTTGTTCATCTACACTGAAACGACTCAAAGCGCTTGTTTCTGTATTGCGCATGCGTGAAACGAAAACGATTCGACCTGCTAATTTCTGCCTGCTGTTTATTTACTTACCGGCTCTTTGAAACGTTGCTGTAAAATGTTGAGGAAAAGCACCAAGTTTTTTAAATGGACTGACAATGAGGTGGAGTTCTTGCTGCAAGTAACACAAAAGTACAAAGTAGCAAAAGTGAGTGAGAATTAAAGAATTTTCTAAATGCTCCGGATTCGCAGTCCACACTGCGATTCGAAAACGATGTTTTCAAATGTATCTGCTTTGGAGAGCATTTTCAAAGAGCTCAGTTTTCCTTGACCAAAAATGCCGTCTCAGTGTGGACGGAAGGCCAAAACGGAGAGAAAAAGATGCGTTCTCAAATGAAAACGTATTATGTGGACATGGCCTCTGGGTAGTAGGGAATTAGTTGCCAGATGACTTGGAAAGTACAGCTTAAGTGATGAGGGAAATTCCCAAGAAGGTGTTGTGTCCTCTGGACTGTGGAATTGGTGGTGGAATGAGGAAGTAAAGGAAAGTGTTCAAAACAAAACAAAGAGATCAGTGAAGAAAAAGAGGGGTAGTGAAGGACATGAAGAAAGTAGACTAGAGCAGCGGTCCCCAACCTTTTTTGCGCCACGGACCGGTTTATGCCCGACAATATTTTCATGGACCGGCCTTTAAGGTGTCGCGGATAAATACAACAAAATAAAACTAGTACCGGTACCGAAAAAAAGAAAATTTATTCATAACACACGTGAAAAGACCAAGGAAAACCGAGTAAACGATAAAAACGATAACAAAATAATGCTGAAAACCGATAAAAACCCTGAAAACTATACATTTCACACCTGAGCCTCAACTCTCGCGGCCCGGTACCAAACGACTCACGGACCGGTACCGGTCCAAGGCCCGGGGGTTGGGGACCGCTGGACTAGAGCACTGGGCGGCTTGGCGTACAGAAAAGAGAGAGGTAGCAAAGAGACAGCAAAGAGAAAAGACTTTTATTGACTTGTCTGAGAGAGAGGGTAGTTGCTGAGATAGTTTAGATATCTGCAGAGAAGATATAGAGTTGATGTATTTGACCAAAGATGTTGATTATGGAGCTTCCAGGTGCTGGACAACATAGATGATTCATGGATGTGGTGAAAGAGGAGATGCAGAGGGTTGGTGTGACAGAGGAGGGATAGGGTGAGATGGAGGTGATCCACTGTGGAGAGCATGCTAGGGAGCAGCCAGAAGAGGAAGAATGAAAACAGATAACCTATCTAACCAATTCAGGTTAAACTATTGCACTGATAAGATACCATATCTTGGTATTGTATCTTGATAGGATAAAATCTTGGTATCTTATCAAGATATGTTTGTTTTAGATTTGCTCTCACGTGATTTTTACTGTAAGATATGAGGAATAGGCTTTGATATAATCTGACCTCCTTTCTGTTTTATGCAGGTAGTGTCATACAACATTCAAGTCTTACAATTAGAGTCATTACAGAAGATGTCGTTAGGCCCCCGTTTTTTTAACAAATAAAAATGTAAAAAAAAATCTTTTGAATTTGAAGAAAAAACATACAAACTTGTCATATCTAAGATGGATTACATCTTACATCGCACTCAGAATAAGATCTCTGAGCGAAAATTGATTACATCTTGGAGAAGCTCACTGCAGTCGTTAGTTCTCAGAATCTGCTCTTTGAGCACAAGAAGGACAACATCACGGAGCGTAAGTTTGATAAGATTATGGAGAAGCTCACGGCTCTCCAACGGGAGATTGAGAGACCAGTGTCGGACTGTTAGAACAGCTTTGAAATTCACACGAGTTGTTCGCACTAAAGTAAAAACCACCATCACTTCATGCGGCTACCACTTCGGCGCCAGCTGTGATCTCAAGGCAGGAGCTGAACAAAAACACCCTGATAACAGACTGTGCTTAGACTGTTCTTCCTATCCTACGCAAGGCCACCTGGGTTGGCTGGAAGACTGTTTACTTAGCCTAGCAGGGCGGAGGACACTGTCTCAGCTGAACTCTGGACACACACACACACACACACACACACACACTGATACACACTCATCCCCCCTCCCTTTCCAAACTCCTTCGATGCTTGTCCCCTCCCGGGGAAGATGGCGGTCGACTGGACCAGCGCAGACATGCTGCAGGACCGGATGCGCTGTCTACACCGGCTCTCTCTTACCCTTTACCCACCCTGTTGCTTGTCTTGTGTTTCTATGGTGTACTGATAGTCATGTGCTTTTTGTGCTGAGGTGTTTTTTTCTGTTATCAAACTGTTCTCCCATTAGGAGCTCAGTCTGAGTGGAGTTTTTTTTTTCTCCTCCTCTCACCTCATGTTATGTATTTTCGTTGTTTTTTTCCTATCAGCCTACCTCTCTGACATGTCTTCCCAATGTGTTGTTTGTGTAAGTTTGGTCAGAAGGTTCCTTTGTAAGTGTGCATGCGCCATTAGCGTGCTGCCTGCTGTAACCCTAATTTCCTTCGGGATTAATAAAGTATTCTGATTCTGATTCTTAGATCAAAATATTACATAGACAAGACATCATATTATCCTAAACTAAGTGCACATGATAAGACCCAATGGGAAATAGTGATGTTATTTGATCTGGTCATATTCTATAATATTTGCCTCAAAGGCATGAATTCATCTGTAAAGAAAAACTAACATTTTTTCTGCCTATAGTCTGTTTTAAGATTAAAAGAACAAAAGCCTAGTGTTTGAAGTTAGTGAAAGAAAAAACAAGAGGCTCAACAGCACGATCAATTCATTTCACTTTTACTAACAATAAAAGCATTTAGACTGTCAAACACATGTATAAAAATTATAATACAACCAGCCCAAGTAGCCTCTTTTTCTCAACTAAAAGCCTGTAAACAAAAAACACTAGTGATGACAATGCTGTCTTATGCAGCAGTAGCCTCTCCTCTCGGACACACACGGCAATCAGCTTGTTACTATAAATACAATGAAAACCTTCACAGCCTTTATAAAACCATCTGATCAACTAGCATAACTGAAGAATTTTTTCAACTACTCCCGTCTGTGTGCCGCCAAACTAACTGACTGCTAAATGTAGATTTGATTTTAAATTTTCCTCAGTTACTTTTATAGTCTTCTGTAAGCTAAATTGAGTTCACTGACTGAAAAGGTGCTCTAGCCTGTGAGCTTCAGGTCAAGCAGCGTAAAACAGACTTTACAGGAAGGCGACACATAAAAACGCATTTATGCATTTTTGGAGTCACCAACTGAATACATGCAAATTCTGGCAGCAATGCAATGCATGCAGTTTGTGCTGATGTCACGGTGACATGCACAAAAAGCATTCCTTCAGCGGAGAATCTATGCACTGCTTGACAATTTTAAATTATAACTCAGGTCACATAAAAGGTGCTCAGTGTTAAGTTACTATGGCGATCTTACCAGGTACAAAGGAAGGCCACCTTTGTCACACTGAAATCTCGAGTTGAGGCTCAGCACAGCTCAGTAACCTGTTACATACATATATACATTATATATAATATTTATTTATATATATATAAATTATAATTTGAGTTAAAAAAAAAAGCACTGGATTGGACTCTAGACCAGTCAATCAAAAAGTAAACTCAGAGACACGCCCCTGAAAACATTAGCCATTACATGACCTTCAGCCACAGCATTCATCACATCACTTAACGTCCACCAGTGTGATAGCTTTATTTACAATAAAATAAATGAAATGTGAGGGTAAATAGCTTACTAAACACAAATCCAGTGTTTTGTTGGAGGCATCAAATGTAATAACAGGAGAGCGTAATTTTTACTTTGGTGCCTACAGAGTAGCATGAAAGACAGATATATCATCCTGGTCTAAACAGCATTATTTACCATTATTTAGCACTAATTAGGTGGTGCAGTTTGGTCGGTAACCTTTTGGAAAACTGTACAATTCTTGTAATTTTGTTTTTAACCTCCTAGGACCTGGCGTCCACATATGTGGACATCACATTTTTGGATGTCTAGACCAAAATACCTAATTTTGCTCTACAAGGGACTGATATCCACTTACGAGGACATTATACTGCCACTGTTCTATCAAAATTTAAAACGAATGTCCTCATATGTTGATCTCATTTTTCTCAGAAACAAAAATTAGGTTATAAAAAAAAAAATCAGGTAATTCTTTGTTTTTATATTCATTAGGTCCCAATCAGCCCAAATGGCAAAGAAAAATTAAAAATGCATGCCGTGAAAGAGTTCAGGTCTTAGGAGGTTAAATAATAAAGTCGAGATGTTATTGAAGGGCTGACCTTCAGCTTTAATTCAAAGGGTTTAACAAAACTATTAACTGCTTAGGAAGCCATTTTATACATAGTTCTGTATTTCAGAGGTTCAAAATTAACTAGATAAAATAACATAATTTTACATTTGAATACTTGGATGAGGATTCTTTGCTCTCAATAACTGCCTGAAGTTTAGAATCCATGAACATCACCAATCCCCCTCTGCGATTCGCTACCTTATCGTGGTGGAGGGTTTTGTGTGTTCCAGGGATCCCAGGGGCTGTGTTGTCTGAGGGCTTCTGCCCCCTGGTAGGGTCTCCCATGGCAAATTGGTCCTGGGTGAGGGACCAGACAAAGAGCGGTTCAGAAGACCATTATGAGAAGAGAACAGTTCACCCTGCCTGGGATAGGGTTACCAGGGCCCTTCCCTGGAGCCAGGCTCAGGGAGGGTGCCCGAGGGCGAGCGTATGGTGGCCAGGCCTTAGTCCATTGAGCCCAGCCGGGCACAGCCCAAAAAAAGGACATAGGCCCATCGTCCTGCAGGCCCACCACCCGCAGGAGGTATCACAGGGGTCGGGTGCATCGTGTGTCGGGCAGCAGCCAGGAGCGGAGGCCCTGGCAGACCGATCCCCGGCTACCAAGACAGCAACTGGGACGTGTGAACATCACCAAATGCTGTGGTTCCTCCTCTGAGATGCTTTAACAGGCTTTTATTGAGCCCATGTTCAGTTGTTACTTGTTTGTGGGTCTTTCTACCTTCAGTAACTGTAAACTATGGTCTACTAGGGTTCAGATCAGTGACTGATGTGTCTATTGAAGAATATCCCATTTCGTTGCCTTGAGAAATTCTTGCAGGATTTTGTTTAATCTGAGCAGAAAGTACAGTCGTGTACTCATCACCAGGAGTCACATCATCAGTAAACACAAAGTTAACTTGTTTCTATTCTTAACCATACATGCCAAGGCCATGACATTACCTGGTGATGTGGTATACTCTGGATCATACTCCTTCTTTATTTGACCACTCGTGAACTCTTCATTATCTTGCTCATAGGTATATATGTCTTTAAGTCAAATGATGGCCTGACTAAGCTGTTAATGCTGTACTTTTGTAAAAACCTCTTGAATTCAAGCTGGAATCTGCACTTCGCTCATATCTAGAAAATTCAGTGTTGCAGTGTACAGAGGAAAGATCACAGAAACAGTCATTGTCCAAAAGCTTACAGACCTGATTTTCATCATGTAATACAAATGACAACCTCATGGTGACGCCAGAGGAAAAGTCATCTGTTAACCAAAGTCATTCAAATCCTCCTTCTTTGACTGTTGATACCCATCCCAAATTTAATGGCAGTTTATCAAAATATGGAAAGTCAGTAAACCAACCCAGAGAGGAATCCAGTGTTTTTTTGAGAAAGATTATATTAGTTCCAGTAATAAAGAAAATGTTTTGTGAATATAATAATAAGGTTGGATATAATGTACTTAGCATATAACATATGAAATAACATATTAAATTCTACAATGTAACATCAGTTTGATTAAATTATATAGAATGAATTTGAAAAAAGGATTTAATTACATCATAGAAAGTCTTTCTGATATTACAGGATGTTACAAGCTCACCGAGCTGATTTATCCCGCAAAACAAAAAGAAGAAATGGTGGCATTTATTACTTCTAGGCTGGACTACTGTAATTCATTATCAGGATGTCCTAAAAATTCCCTGAAAACCCTTCAGCTGATCAAAAATACTGCAGCAAGAGTACTGACACAGACTAGAAAGCGATCAGATTTCTCCGATATTTGTTTCTCTTCACTGGCTTCCTGTTAAATCCAGAATCAGATTTAAAATCCTCTTCCTTACACACAAGGTCTAGAATAATCGGGCCCCATCTTATCATAATGATTTTATAGTACTGAATCACCCCATTAAAGCACTTCACTCTCAGACTACAGGCTTTATTGTGGTTCCTAGAGTATTTAAAAGTAGAATGGCAGGCAGAGCTTCTTCTTCTGTGGAACAAACTTCCAGTTCGGACTCGAGAGAAAGAAACTGGTGGAGGTTTCTTCCTGTTAAAAGTGTGTTTTTCCTTCCCACTGTCACCAAAGCACTTGGCCATAGAGGTCATATGTTTGTTGGTGTTTTCTCTGCTTTCTTTGTATTATTGTAGGGTCTAGACCTTACAACATAAAGCACCTTGAGGAAACAGTTGTTCTGATTCGGCACTTTATAAATAAAATTGCATTGAATTGAATTAATACCTTCTCTGCAATTTTCATACGGTGCAATGAAATGTAAAGGGTATGATTAGAGTGTGTGAACTGTGATACTTGGTGGCTTTGCAGTTTATCACCCAGTTGGTTTCACATTCTAGCATCAAGGTATAGTTTTTACAAATAGGATGCATACCTTATTTGGACAGTTTGCAGTTATACAATGAAAAAAAGCCCAAATGGAACATAATATCAAAAAAATATGTGTAAAATATTTGTGAATATTATATTTAAATCATCTCTCTTCTGAAAACAGAGTTCTGGCAGTTAATTTCACACTACAGAATGTTATTGGATGTTCCAGATCACTCAGCTGGCTTGTCCACTAAAAAAAAAGAAGAAGAAGAAAAAGTTGATATGGCAGTTATTAGTTTAATATAAATCACTATGTCAAGACATGAGCTCTGAATCCAGGTTTTAATTCATACTCACAAGTGATCGGTCCAATGGTGACGGGATTCATAAAAGCTGAGTTGGAAACAGAGCGATGTGCCCTACTTGTGCACGACTGCAAAGGGCAAAAGAATGAGAAAAGAGATATAGGATTTAAACCAGAGAAACCATTTTGGATTATGGAGTACTGCTAAAATGAAATGTGGAACTCACTGGTACACAGTTGTAGTTCCTCTGGTTACACAGGCTGAGGCTGCAGTGAAGATATATGTCTCTGTATTCACCCTGGAGCAGGAAGAGCAGAGCAGAGAAACGAGCTCGGAGGGACGAGCCGCTCTCAACTATTGACACCTTTAGGCGGTCAGTGGGACACCTGTGAGACAGGAGGGAGGAGATCAGCAGGGTCCACACACTTCACTGTATCTCACAAAGCATTGGTGAGGTTGGAGAGATGCACATACTTGTTCTGGATGAGAGGATATTGTGTGGGATCATCAGGGTTTGGTGAGTGAGTGGCGTAGCAGTCCTCCAGAACAGCTGCCAAAACTGGGTCTGTGTCCTCCACAGAGACGCCCACGTACAGAGGTGAACCCACTGGGAGGAAGACTTGGCCTGGTGGATAAGACTCAGTGTAGTTGGAGTTGCGGAACAGAGACATGGAGGCTCGAGCTTTTGGACCCGAACCTGAAATTCCTCCAGTGAACCTGACAAAGGGAAAGAAAATTATATAATGCAATGATCTCTCAGACACTACTTGCTGCTATTCTGTCTTTTTCCTGGTTTGTGTAAGAAGACAGCTTTGGATTTGTTTTCTTCAAAAGTCTGATGGTTCGAGCCCCAGCTCCTCCAGACCATATGCTGGAAATGTCTTTGGAGATGGTGCTAAACATGCATCCATTGGTATGTGAGCATGTGCAGATAAAAAGTGCTTCAAGTGCATATAATCAAGTAGTTGAACAAGTGAAATAGCACTGCCTAAATAACAGATTATATAGCTGATTTAAATTTTACACTAGAGTTTTAATCCAGTAAACATGTTTTGTTATGTTAATTGACAAATCTCCCTTTCTGACTGGAAAGAAGACTTTGTTTATTTTATTTTATAAACTTTATTTTATAAAGTCCAAGATATATATGTATTTTGAGCAAAAAGCAACAAAGTCTCTTGAGGAAATTGTGCGACTAAAAAGACATTTGCACTGGTAAAACGCTGCCTCCTGGTGGTAAATGTTTGTTAAATTCTGCATTGATTAATTACAAAACATATCTTTAAACTACAACTAGGCAGCAAACTGTTAACTGGATTGAGTAAACAACTTAATGTGGAGCTTTCTAAACAAACTGTAACGCTGTTTGGAAAGTAGCCTCACAGCTAAAAGCACTTAAGTTTATGCATGAAGGATCTGAAAATGACTTTCAGTGGTCATGTTAAATTACAAACAGCTCACAGTAATGCATGCTTACTCTCTCATAAATGGTTAAAAGAAACACACACAGTAAACAAGATTCATCTTAATTATTGCAGTTTGGTAACAGAATAATTGAAAAGAGTGGGGTAATAACTATACTATTACACACATGAGAGCCCTGAATTTTAGAGCTACATATACTAAGTGATGCTGCAGTTAAATTCAATGAACTTACAGGTCTGGCCTGATAGCTACATTCAGGCTGGCGTCTGTGTCCAGGGGATAAGCACAGGAGAAGGGAAGACCCACAGGAAGAGCGAAGGACAAATTAGTCAGAGGGTAGATGAATAAACTGTTGAAGTAGATGACATGTGTGCTGTTGGTCTGAAAGACAGATGATGACATTTTCAGTCAGTTAAGAAATCATGTCACCTAGAGAAAGTCTAATCACCAGAGACATGTCCACAGGGGTTAATACAGTGAATCCTTCTGAAGTCTCTGACTGCTGTTGCTCACTTTTTTCTCCTTGAATAACAAAAAGGCCATTTTATGCCAAAACACAGTCTACAGCCATCTTATCACAAATTAATTGCGCAGTAGTGTTTTT
Organism: Astatotilapia calliptera; assembly: GCF_964374335.1. NCBI lineage: Eukaryota > Metazoa > Chordata > Actinopteri > Cichliformes > Cichlidae > Astatotilapia > Astatotilapia calliptera. The sequence goes on along the minus strand of NC_137427.1, from coordinate 10,115,276 downwards.
TAATGGGACAGTTAAACAATAGGAAAAAGAAATAAGTCTTTACCCTCAGCACATTTCCACAGGCACCTGCCCGAGCCTCCATTTCATACCAAACATAATCATCACGGACTCTGACCCAGGAACAGTTGCTGGAAGCCAGGTTGCCTGAGAAGGGGTTCAAACCGGAGGATGACATGCTGCCCATATGCAGACCAACTTGGATTTTATCACGGCCACAAATTAACTGTGAAGTCTGGAGTGGAGGCTGCTGGACTAAAGAAAAAGACATGAGGTCACTAATAAAAAATGAAAGCAGATGAAATAGGAAATACCAAATGAGGCCAGCATGAGTACTTCAATGTCATAATATAAGATAAGATAAAAGATTTCATTATTTCAATTTTTCAGTATGTGAGAACTTTAACTTACATTCACATACGACGCTGGCATCTTCATGGTGACCACAGTTGTGGACTCCAAGCCCGTTGTGTCTGCAGTCAGTTATTGATGATTCATTTCCAAAACAGTATACATCGTCCAACCAGATGGGTCCGCTGCCCTGTCCAAAAGCTGCACTTTGTAGTGCTGAACGAGCGCTTCCACAGCCCAGCTGTCTGCACACCACTTTAGCATCATTCAGGTCCCAAGAATCATCACACACTGTGCCCCACTGTCCATTATTGAAGACCTCCACTCTGCCAGAGCAGCGGTTCTGACCGTTGACCAGCCTCACTGACGAAAGAGCTAATAGAAAACCAAAAGAAGGAACACTGTCAAATTTTACTGGAATATTTTTCAATAGTAGTATCTGTACTTCTACTTAACTACAGAATTTCTATACTTTTGCTACCTCTGGTGGTGCTGTAAAAGATGACACCACTACAACATGTCAGTACATGAAACCTCTTGCTTCTTAGATATTCCAGGATCACCTATAAGTGATATTATTGCAAAGTGGAAACTCTTAGGAACCACAGCAGCTCAGTCACAAAGAATCATCCTATGCAAAGTTACTGAGCAGTGTCTCTGTGTGCTGAGGCACATAGTATGTTAAAATGTCCAACACTCAGCTGACTCAATAACTGCAGTGCTCCATACCTCCTCTGGCATTAACAGCTGTTCAAAAACTGCGCAACAGGAGCTTCTTGGCATGGGCTTCTGCTCTGTCTCAAAGCCAGACAGTTACAAAGTTTGATTCCACTCTTCATAGCTCCACATGTTCATATTTACCTTCACAGACGACACCAGCATCCTCATAGTGACCACAGTCATGAGATCCAAATCCCCTGTGTTGACACTCAGAGAGCTTTGATTCATTGCCTGTGCATGTGACTTCATCCAACCAGATGGGTCCGTTGCCCTGTCCAAATTGTGCATTTGTTGGTGCTGAGAAGACCCTGCCACAGCCCAGCTGTTTACACACCACCTGAGCATCCACCAGGCCCCAGGCATCGTCACACACCGTCCCCCACTGTCCACTGTGGAAGATCTCCACCCTCCCAGAGCAGGAGCTGTTTCCATTAACCAGGCGGACCTCCCCCTCGACTGCTGTGCTGTTGCCCACTGGTGTTGTGGTAGAGATGTTAGCGGTCACATGTGTGGTGGTGAAGTTCTGTGGCCTTGGTGTTGTTGGAAAAACAGTGCTGTTGATTCCTGGTTGGACTGAAAGAAAAGTGTCTTTGAACTAAAAGGACAAACTCAGTTTGCACTTCCTTCTACATTAATGAGGAAAAGCTCTCATTAGAACATCTCAACATAATTGTTTTCTCACAAAATCCTTATTTACTTTGCATTTGACTCCATGTGCTGCACAACAACTTTATATTTAAATGGTGATTTAGAAACAACAAATGAGAATAGTTTTCTCATCAGTTTGATGTCAGCAGTAAGAAATGGAGGGTACCTGAAAAATGCATAAAATTTACCTTCACAGATGATGCTGGCATCTTCATTATGACGACAGTCGTGGACTCCAAGCCCGTTGTGTCTGCAGTCAGTTATTGATGATTCATTTCCAAAACATGCTACATCGTCCAACCAGATGGGTCCGCTGCCCTGTCCAAAAGCTGCACTTTGTAGCGCTGAACGAGCGCTTCCACAGCCCAGCTGTCTGCACACCACTTTAGCATCATTCAGGTCCCACAAATCATCACACACTGTGCCCCACTGTCCATCATTGAAGATCTCCACTCTGCCAGAGCAGCGGTTCTGACCATTGACCAGCCTCACTGTTGAAGCAGCTAATAGAAAACCAAAAGAAGGAACACTGTCTATGGGAGTACTTCAGAGGAAATGTAGATTTATTAGAATAATATAACAATATAATAATATATATAATATATAATAATATAACATAATCATCTTTCTACTATTTATTTAACTTCAGCTGACAACACGTTATTTTAAACTTATTTTTAATTTGTTGGTAATTTGATAGTTCTTGGGGGCAGGTTCTGGATTCATGGAAATATCTTCATAGTAAGTTTATCTTTATTGAAAAATTTCTCATAATTCAAGACTAAAAGAAAAAATTGTTGTGTGGATAAAAACCTGTAGTAGTATGTAACTATAAATCATCTTAGTTCAGTGTTATCCCAAATGCACACACGAACAAAGTTGGATTTCACTCTCTTTAACCCCACATGTTCATATTTACCTTCACAGACGACACCAGCATCCTCATAGTGACCACAGTCATGAGATCCAAACCCTCTGTGTTGACACTCAGAGAGCTTTGATTCGTTGCCTGAGCATGTGACATCATCCAACCAGATGGGTCCGTTGCCCTGTCCAAATCGCGCGTTTGTTGGTGCTGAGAAGACCCTGCCACAGCCGAGCTGTTTACACACCACCTGAGCATCCACCAGGCCCCAGGCATCGTCACACACCGTCCCCCACTGTCCACTGTGGAAGATCTCCACCCTGCCAGAGCAGGAGCTGTTTCCATTAACCAGGCGGACCTCCCCCTCGACTGCTGTGCTGTTGCCCACTGGTGTTGTGGTAGAGATGTTAGCGGTCACATGTGTGGTGGTGAAGTTCTGTGGCCTTGGTGTTGTTGGAAAAACAGTGCTGTTGATTCCTGGTTGGACTGAAAGAAAAGTGTCTTTGAACTAAAAGGACAAACTCAGTTTGCACTTCCTTCTACATTAATGAGGATAAGCTCTCATTAGAACATCTCAACATAATTGTTTTCTCACAAAATCCTTATTTACTTTGCATTTGACTCCATGTGCTGCACAACAACTTTATATTTAAATGGTGATTTAGAAACAACAAATGAGAATAGTTTTCACATCAGTTAGATGTCAGCAGTAGGAAGTGGAGGATGGTGAAGATGACAACATTTGTTTTGAATTTATTTATAATTTGTTGCTAATTACATAGTTTTTAGTGGCATTATCTGTGGATCCATGGAAATATTGCCATAGTAAGTGTATCTTTAGTTAAAAAATGGTAAATTAAAGCAACAAATGAGAATAGTTTTCTCATCAGTTTGATGTCAGCAGTAAGAAATGGAGGGTACCTGAAAAATGCATAAAATTTACCTTCACAGATGATGCTGGCATCTTCATTATGACGACAGTCGTGGACTCCAAGCCCGTTGTGTCTGCAGTCAGTTATTGATGATTCATTTCCAAAACATGCTACATCATCCAACCAGATGGGTCCGCTGCCCTGTCCAAAAGCTGCACTTTGTAGCGCTGAACGAGCGCTTCCACAGCCCAGCTGTCTGCACACCACTTTAGCATCATTCAGGTCCCAGGAATCATCACACACTGTGCCCCACTGTCCATCATTGAAGACCTCCACTCTGCCAGAGCAGCGGTTCTGACCGTTGACCAGCCTCACTGACGAAAGAGCTAATAGAAAACCAAAAGAAGGAACACTGTAAATTTTAATGAAAGGTGGATCTATTAGAGCAATATAAAAAACAACACAATAATCTTTCTACTCTTTCTTGCATTGACTGACAGGTGACAACATTTTATTTTGAATTTAATTCTATTTAGTTTTTACTGAATTGGGTTCTTGGAGTGATTTTGTGTAGAGTTATCGAAAAATTGTCATGTTATGTTCATCTTTATAAAAAAGGTTACTCATAATTCGCCTGAAAGAAAAAATACTTACCATGAAAAGCCTTATAGGTAAAAACCTGTAGTAGTATATAACTTTAAGCCATCTTAGATCAATCTGGCCCCAAATGCAGTCGGTACAAAGCCGAACTTCACTGCACATGTTCATATTTACCTGCACAGATGACACCGGCATCCTCATAGTGACCACAGTTATGAGATCCAAACCCGTTGTGGTGACACTCGGAGAGCGTTGATTCCATGCCTGAGCATGTGACATCATCCAACCAGATGGGTCCGTTGCCCTGTCCAAATTGTGCATTTGTTGGTGCTGAGATGACCCTGCCACAGCCCAGCTGTCTACACACCACATGAGCATTCACCAGGCCCCAGTTATCGTCACACACCGTCCCCCACTGTCCACTGTGGAAGATCTCCACCCTGCCAGAGCAGGAGCTGTTTCCATTAACCAGGCGGACCTCCCTCTCGACTGCTGTGCTGTTGCCCACTGGTGTTGTGGTAGAGATGTTAGCAGTCACATGTGTGGTGGTGAAGTTCTGTGGCCTTGGTGTTGTGGTAGGTAAAACAGGTGTAATTGTGTTCACTTCTGTTTAAAATAATAATAATAATCATGCACTCAGAAACCATTGAACCAACTGAATCATCAACAGGTTAATCATATTTAAAGCATAGGTTTACCTGCACAGTATGCAAGGTTGCATGTATATGGCTTCACAAGTTTGTAGACATAGTAGTTTGCATGGCAAAGTTTAACATGGATGGTGTGTGACTGAAAATGGCAGCAGCTGCCACTCCAATCATTGCACACAGTGCGATTCACAATTTCACCTGACCATGTGGGATGAGGTTGTGTTATCCACAAAGGCGCATGAGTTCCACACCTGTTTGATTCGACACACCTCTCTGGAATACGAGCACTGGTTTGATTCAAAAACAGGCGATACCAGCCTTGCCAGTTTATATATTGATCACAGTGTAGGACCTCAGTATTTGTGTTATTTGTTGAACGCCAGTCATCATTCAATGTTGCATAGTTCTGACAAGGGTCCACACATTGGGAATTGATGCAGTCCGTGCCTGAAGGACAAACTGTGTTCCCACAGTAGAACCGGACAGATTGGGAAGAGGCAGCTGCTCTGTTCTTGGAGGAAGGCTCCGGACATTCGTATGAGCCTGGCGTGTTGTGGCAAATCTGAGGTGGTGTGCATGGTGAGTTTGGGAGGGAACACTCATCAGTGTCCACACAGCCCTTCTCTGAGGACCAGTGGTAACCTCGGTCACAGCAAGAAGAGTCACTGCAGAGTTTTGGGTCATAGCAGGTGAGGCCATCACCTACAAAGCCATCTTTACAGATACATGAGAGGGCGTGGCCGGTGAAGGTGTCACCTCTTTCCTGTGACTCCAAGCAGGTGGCTTTGCCATGACATGAATCACAGCTGGTCACAGGAGTCCCTGCAGACAAAATAGTCACAGCATTTCATCTGTCACAGCACTTAAATACAAGTAAGACTTTTTGATTCATAATCATTTTGAAACATCTTTTGAAATCTCACCACAGTGTAAAATAGCTGAATTTAAAAAGAAGAAAGATTTGAGTAATTTGTTGTAATTTAGATAATTCATCAAAATAACTCTTTGGAGGCATTTCACGTCACTGTTGAATACTCTTACTGAATATGAGGTAAATATTTGTCTACTTTCAAACTGATATTTAAATAACATACCTTACCTAAAAAATTTCTAAAGGAGAAATGTGAAAATGTAAAATTAGCAAATTCATTATAGTTTGTCTGGAGCAATTATTTAATTAGTGTCTTAATTAGAGGCACAATAATTGACAAAGGAAAAAGTACCATTATAATAATTACATCAGTCCATTTAGAAAATGAATTTATGTCTAACTAGAGATGATTTACCTGAAGAAGTTCCTGTGAAAATATGCACAAGTATGAGTAAGAACAGTCCAGAAGGCATTCCCATTATTGATCACATCCACGACTCAAACTGCGTGAAAAAGACAAAGGAGATGTTTTAAAACTGCATTTTTACATTATGCCATCTTATTCTGTATTAAATCTATAACTTCTGATGTGTCTGTACTTACCCTGGAGAGACTCTGAGAATCCAGCGCTTAAGCTCACAGAGAGTCTGAGGATGAGAATTTATTGGCCTGTTTCTGTGTGCAAAGGACAAATAGAAGTGATTGATGGGGAAATATTTAAGTAGGTAAGACAAAGAACTTATTCATATGGCATCAAAGGAGTTACTCATTAATCTAAAGAACGAAAAAGAATCACGTCCACAATGAAAGGGCACATCCACAAAGCCCAAGTCAGTCATTTTTATGGTACAACAAATTGATGTTTGCACAATCCAGTATTTTCTCACACTTTGCTCATTTATAACCATCTCAGAAGATAAAGAGTACACTAAGTTTTGTGCAATGAAGCTATCTGCCCGACATTCAGAAATGTTGTTTGATCCAATATTCTTATCTCAAGATCCTGTTGGCATCTAGACTTTCAACTATTCAATATTTCCAGTGACATCAGGTGAACCCTGCTAATAATCATGCATGAATCAAAATGCCCCAGCACATGTAAGTACTTTTACAGTTAGACCCAAAAGGTTTTGGATAAAGACTTGCTGTTGTTGTAAGTTTGACCAAACATTGATGTTGTGAAAGGCTTTCATCTTTAATATGAGGGGCTTTACAACATTTTGCTTTATTGGTTTAGAACTTACAGCTGCTTGTGCATGTGTTTCTTTGCCTTCAGGTTTGTATTGAAAAGTTGCTCTGTTGGATTGAAATCGGCAGCTCAACAGTCTGACTGACGTGGCCATTGATTATTCCTTTCCTTTGTTCTGAGAAATTTGGGGGTTGCTTTTGCAGTTTCTTATCATTATCTGAACAGAGCCATGCATATAATCCATCTATTATTCTTAAAGACATCTCTTCACTGTAAACTGACAGTCACACACCTACCTCCTCAAACGTGTTCTTGACATGGTTAGATGTTATGAAGTTATTTTTCTTAACCAAGGAAAGAATTCTGTGATCATCCTTTTTCATCTTCTGAGCTCCTTCAGGCGTTTTAATGTTGCTAAGCTGACCAGAATGTACCAGATTGTTGATATATATATATATATATATATATAATGAATAATAGTAATGGGTTGCAGCCACAGCTGCCCTGGGGCAGACTGACAGAAGCGAGGCTGCCATATCGCACCATCGGCCCCTCTGGCCAACACCAGTAGGCAGTAGGTGAAATGTCTTGCCCAAGGACGCAACAACCAAGACAGAGAGCCCGGGGATTGAACCGGCGACCTTCCAGTTACAGATACGCTTCCCAACCCCCTGAGCCAAAAAATTCCCCACTCGCCCCTGCGGGCGGTCAATCCTTCAAGCTCGGGTCCTCTACCAGAGGCCTGGGAGCTTGAGGGTCCTGCGCAGTATCTTTGCTGTTCCTAGGACTGCGCTCTTCTGGACAGAGATCTCCGATGTTGTTCCCGGGATCTGCTGGAGCCACTCGCCTAGTTTGGGAGTCACCGCACCTAGTGCTCCGATTACCACGGGGACCACCGTTACCTTCACCCTCCACATCCTCTCGAGCTCTTCTCTGAGCCCTTGGTATTTCTCCAGCTTCTCGTGTTCCTTCTTCCTGATGTTGCTGTCATTCGGAACTGCTACATCGATCACTACGGCCGTCTTCTTCTGGTTGTCTACCACCACTGTGTCCGGTTGGTTAGCCGCCACCATTTTGTCCGTCTGTATCTGGAAGTCCCACAGGATCTTAGCTCGGTCATTCTCCATCACCCATCACCCATCATCATCATCCATCACCCATCTCCATCAAAATGGTAGATGCCCCCAAGCATCTACCATTTTGACCTTGGGACTTCCAGGTTATACTCGGCACAGATACTATGCCGGCCACTTGGTTATGGCGTTCCATGTATGCCTTACCTGCTAGCATCTTGCACCCTACTGTCATGTGCTGGATTGTCTCTGGGGCATCTTTACACAGCCTGCACCTGGGGTCTTGCCTGGTGTGATAGACCCCAGCCTCAATGGATCTTGTGCTTAGTGCTTGTTCCTGTGCTGCCATGATTAGTGCTTCCGTGCTGTCTTTCAGTCCAGCTTTGTCCAGCCACTGGTAGGATTTCTGGATATCAGCCACCCCCTCTATCTGTCGGTGGTACATACCGTGCAGGGGCCTGTCCTTCCATGATGGTTCCTCGCCTTCCTCCACTTTCTTGGGTTTCTGCTGCCTGAGGTATTCACTGAGCACGCTGTCAGTTGGGGCCATCTTTGTGATGTATTCGTGGATGTTCCTTGTCTCATCCTGGACTGTGGTGCTAACACTCACCAGTCTCCGGCCTCCTTCCTTCCGCTTAGCGTACAGCCTCAGGGTGCTGGACTTGGGGTGAAACCCTCCATGCATGGTAAGGAGCTTTCTTGTCTTGATGTCAGTGGCTTCTATCTCCTCCTTTGGCCAGCCTATTACCCCAGCAGGGTACCTGATCACGGGCAGGGCGTAGGTGTTGATAGCCCGGATCTTGTTCTTACCGTTCAGCTGACTCCTCAGGACTCGCCTGACCCTCTGCAGGTACTTGGTGGTTGCAGCTTTCCTAGCGGCCTCTTCATGGTTCCCATTTGCCTGCGGGATCCCCAGGTACTTGTAACTGTCCTCTAGGTCTGCAATGTTGCCTTCTGGTAGTTTGATCCCCTCTGTTCTGACTACCTTTCCTCTCTTTGTTATCATCCGACTACACTTCTCCAGCCCGAACGACATTCCGATGTCATTTTTGTATATCCTGGTGGTGTGGATCAGTGAATTGATGTCTCGTTCACTCTTGGCATACAGCTTGATGTCATCCATGTACAGGAGGTGGCTGACAACTGCTCCATTCCGTAGTCGGTATCCGTAGCCAATCTTGTCAATTATCTCACTATGCAGAACAGCAGTGGGGACAGAGCATCTCCTTGGTAGATCCTGCACTTGATGGTGACTTGTGCTATGGGCTTGAGGTTGGCCTCCAGTGTTGTCTGCCACATCCCCATTGAGTTCCTGATGAAGGCTCTCAGGGTCCTGTTGATCTTATATAGTTCTAGGCATTCCAGGATCCAGGTGTGGGGCATTGAGTCATAGGCCTTCTTGTAATCAATCCAGGCAGTGCACAGGTTGGTCAGTCTGGTCCTGCAGTCTCGGCTGACTGCTTGGTCTGCCAGTAGCTGGTGTTTTGCGCCTCTGGTATTCTTTCTATGCCCCGCTCATGTATTGACCCATGTGCCTGTTCATCTTAGCCGCTATGATGCCTGACAGGAGCTTCCACGTGGTGCTGAGGCAGGTTATTGGTCGGTAGTTGGAGGGGACCGGTCCCTTCTGGGGGTCCTTGAGGATCAGGACTGACTTCGGTTAGCCATTCCGGGTGTCTCTCGTCAACTAGCAGCTGGTTCATTTGTGCTGCCAGGCGCTCGTGGAGTGCAGTCAGCTTCTTCAGCCAGTAGGCGTGAAACATGTCAGGGCCTGGTGCTGTCCAACTCTTCATATTGGAGACCCTTTCTTGGATATCTGCCACTGTGATGGTTACTGGACCCTGTTCAGGGAGGTTGCTATGGTCTGCCCTCAGATCCACTAGCCACTGAGCATGGGTTGGGTCCTTCTCCCATATGCTCTTCCAGTATTGTTCCGTCTCCAGCCTTGGTGGTGCTGTTCTCATATTGTTCCCCTGCCAGTGAGAGTACACCTTGGCTGGTTCCGTGGAGAACGGCTGGCCAAGGCTGTGAGTCGTTGCTTGGCAGTTTCCAAGGCCTCAGGTATGGACAGCTTCCTGTACTTCTTAGGCACCTTCCTCATCGCGCCTTTCTGCAACTCCGATAGTTGGCTAACCTCCCTCCGTGCTACCTTGGTCTTAGCCTCTAGCCTCCTTCTCCATGGAGGGTACTGCCCCTTGTGGCTGTTCAACTTGTAGCCAAGCATCTCACTGATCACTGCTGCCGTATTGTAGATCAGCTTGTTAGTGTCGGTAATCGTGGCTGTAGGTATCATCCGTAGTGCTGCATTAACATCATCTAGCAGACCTTCTGAGGATCGTTCTCCTATCGCACTTGGGGCTTGGTACCCAATCTCGGGTGGGGGTGATGATATCTCCCCCCTGACCTGGCGTCCTGGCTCCCCCTTGCCATAGCATTTATGTTGTACCTCGTCAATCTCTAGCTGTGAGAGCAGTCCCTTCTTCCAAATGTTGGAACACTGAGCTACTAGTTGTTTCGCCGTCATTGTGGATGTTGGGTATCGAAGAATCCATAGGTCCCTCATCCTATTCATGTAGCCCCTTCTCCCAGGGTTACTTGCGTAGTAGCATTCCAACAACGCCCTGTTTTCGTCTCTTGCCCACCGATGCCTTCTTGTTCCAGTAGCCCACTTCTCGTCAGGGTGCCCTGTTCCTCAACACCTGATGCGGACCTTGTTGATCCGGGCGATGTCCGAGCTGGCATGCCTTCATATTTATCTGTCTCGCTCATGTCTACGGTAGGCTTGCTTAGCAAAAGGGGTCTAGCCTTGTGTGTATATATATACATATATATATATATATATATATATATATATATACACACATATATGTAGATATATGATGAACTCCTTGAATTAAAGCTAAAAGTCTGCGCTTCAATCACATCTTTGTGTTTATCATTAAAATCATCTCTACAGATGCGAAAATACCACAAAAAAAAGGTGCCATTTTCAAAAAGCAGATAGACCACACTGTATATCACGTTTGTTCTTTTGTGTGTTGTTCTCTATATTTATCTGACTGGCTTTAAAAAATTGGTTTCAATAAATCAAATTGTCTTCTTTGAAAACAGGAGTGGCTCACTTTAACCTCTATTTGACTGATCGTTCTCATTTTCTAGTTCAATTTATTTTACTTTTATTATGCTGGCATGTCACTTCTTATCATTACTTAGTGGAATAAACACCATTACACAATATTTATTCAGAGAATTCCTTGTTCCCCTTTTTGATTAATGATTGACTTCTTCTTTGTTCGATTACAAGAAAAGTTTGATAGTAATATTTTTACAGCACTTTGTGACTGTAAGTACCAAAGAGCACCAACGATGTTCCAAATAGAAACTAAACTTTCAGCCCTTCAGGAAGGAACGTTATTAAGAAAGCACATATTTGTGTTCCTCTCAGGATGTATTTAACATTGACTGTGGAGACCAAAGCAAAACATAAAGCACTATACATCACAAAACATAGATGTGAGAGTAACACTGCAATAATCATCTTGAGCTTTATCATTAATAGATTCCTTTTACATGACTTGTTTTACTGTAACATTTTATTTAATAACTGAACCTGTTTAAGCTAAAAGGTCAGGCCATATACATTTTCTTCTTTAATTTTCTCTTTCACACCATGTGCCTGTAACACACCACTCCAGTCTTTCTTTTTAAAACTGCAAAACTGGCACAAATGTTGACACTGATTATTTCAGTAATATATTCAGTGACAATCTGTTTTTAATGCCAGTCCAGCCAGTCTTTCAGAGTTACTAAAACACAGATAATCAGCTATTCTTAATTTTTATGCAGGTCTTGACAGGTTTGACATAAGAGGTCTTTAAGAGCACAGAAACTTAATGTCTTGGAGACATGGGACTTTCTCGTTTCTCTGTTTAGTGCCTCTTCTCATCCTGCAGATCAGTCTCATTAAGTCACGTTAGAGGATGTCTTAAATTCTAAAATACATATGCCTCCTTTGCAGAAATGTTTTTACCTCTGATGCATGAAGTTGGTTTTCCATGCTGCTGAAATATACATATAAAAAAATCACCTAATGTGGACTCTACATGCTTGTATCACCTCCGATATCATTAGATAGAGTAGCAGTTGGCTGGCAATATCAAGCAATATCAGTGTTGCCATACGAAATTTCTTTAAAATTCATAGAATGAGCCTCTTACACTAAGGCAACTGGGATCGGTTCTGTTCTCATTCTGCGTTCTCTTGTGTCTGGTTTCCTGTGTTAGTATCTCTCTTTGAAGTCAGTCTTGTCTCCGTGTTAATTTGTCTGTTCCCTAGTCATGTCTCTGTGTAGCCTATCATGCCTGGGAAGTTCTGTCCCTCGCACTCCCACCTTGTTCTGTGTAATTCTAATTTTGTCTCTGTCTTGTTTATTCACCTGTTCTGCAGTCGGGTCGTGTTTCCCTCACTCCCTCTGTTCCCTGTGTTTAGTCAGTCTGTGTCTCAGTGTTTGTTTCGCTTCATGTTTTACTTTGATAGTCACTTGTGTTGTGTGCAGAGATGGGCAGTAATGCGGTAGCTTTACTGTAATCTAATTACTTTTTTCAAGTAATGAATAATGTAAGGGATTATTATTGCAAAAAAGTAATTAGACTGCTGTTACTTTCCTGTAAGTATGCTGCGTTACCGCGTTACTAAACCGTCGTGATTTTGTTTGTGAGAGTGTCTCATGACAATGACGTAAGCGTGTGCGTCGTCCATGGCAGCAACAGATGTGTGTAGATCAACAATGGATAATATGGATTGCAGCAGAGAGTACGACCATGCAGCGTTTAAACCGTGGAAATACTTACATTACTTTAAGTTTAATTCTGTAAAAAGTGACAAAAACATTAGAGTCTGCTGTACTCTGCTTGGGAAGAAAACGTCTTTCTACAGTGAAAAATTAAACTTCAAATCTGAGCAAGAACCTAGCAAGCCACCATGGGAATGTGAAGTTCACAGAGAAACCCCCGTATCCCCACTGACAAATGTAGAATTGGGCTGAAAGGTCTATTGCATTATTAAGTACTCGGGTTTATCATGTTTTTGAATTACTTTTGAAAATAAGCAATCAGTAAAGTAACTGGATTACTTTTTTGGAGAAGTAATCAGTCATTAGTAACTAGTTACTTGACCAACACTGGTTGTGTGCAGCATGTTCTGTTTTGTTTCCCTGTCTCATTAGTTAGATAACGTCCTGAGAGAGACAATCACATCTGCAAACTTGATTATATTTCTGCCCTGGTAGAGGCTCTGACATTTAATTGTATAGTAACAAATAAAAGTGGTAAAAGGACACAACTTTGAGAGGATCTGATGGAAGATAAAAGCACATCTGATAAGATATTGTTGACTCTCACTTTCTGAGGTCTATCAGTTTAAAAGTCAGTAAGCCAAGAAATCAAGCCAGAATTAAGATTAAGTGTACTGGTGAGATGTCTTGCTAAAATATGGGGCTGAATACAATTAAAAGCAGATGAAAAATGTGCAAAAAGCACAACGTCCACAGGTGGAAACACAGCTGACACTAATCTGACTGACAAGACAGGGGAAGCAAAACTGAACATAATGCACATTAAACAGAAGACTATCAAAGTAAAACAGGAAGTACAAACACTGGCAGACTAAGAAAATCGTAAACACAAAAACTGGGTTGAGAAGTATTTGATACATGAAGCTAAAATTTCACAGCTCTCATTGTTTATGTTTAAACTTTTGCATAAAAAAAGATGAAAATATTCTAAAAATGTGCTAATTTGAAATAGGTTGTCCGTATACTCTTTTGAAACTTTTGATTCACACCCACATCAAGTTTCAAGATTCTTTGTCTTTGTTGTCCAACAACAGAAAATTTGTTTTGCCAGAATTCAAATTTTAGTGCAGAGTTGACCTTTGTAGCCTAAAGTGTGGGCAACATCCGGCCAGTTGGTTCTCTGTGATCTGACAGGCTGGTACGAATCACAACTGTCATCCTTGTTGTGGGGCCACAGAAAAAGTGAGCTGCTTTTGATCTTCATCATTAATAGATCTATCTTTACATGATTTTTGTTGACTGCTCTGGTCACTGAAGCAAAATAGGTGTCATAATAAAAATATTTTTTTCCAGTGTTTCAGCATTGTGGTTTTAAAACACATTTGACTTTTGCAAGAACAGCTATATTTATAGGCTCCTCTTGGTCATGTGAATCTTTTATCTGTTTATTTATTCATTTCTATTTGTATTATTTCAGTTATTACATTATATGTGGTATAGTTTAAAAAAACATACAAACAAACACAATAATTAGAAAATACACAGATGCATAAATTAACAATTCTTTTATAGAGTGAGAGAAAGAGAATTAGTGTGAGAATGTGTCTTTGTCACCAATGTACTTGAGAATGAAGGTGGGAAGCTGCAGCAAGACCAGGGAGACCAAAGGATGAGAGTCCCAGAGGACCAGAGGTAAGGAGCAGTCGAGCCTGCTAGAGGCCGGCTACCCTGGTACGAATTGAGAATAGGGTCCATGAACTATTAAGACAGCCCAGAATTCTGAATTTTGGCATGTATGACTCATCTTTTTCCAGAAAGGTTCATAAGATAAGATTATCATTTGTGTTGTTGGAGTGTTAACCTTCCGAATGTAGGTTAACATTCTGAATTTCACAACTTATCTTTGCGTGTGTGTTTTTCCAGGGGTGTGGCTGGTGTTCCATTTCTGATAGTAATTACCTCACTTCTTTCCTATCAATAATCACCACACCTGCCCAAATAATTCCGCCAACTCAAGTTGTCACTGTTATGTCAATATCTCTGATAGAAGCTGTTTGTGACTCTGGAGGTGTGACTGACCTGAGGCACCGACCAGAAGGCAGTGGATTCTCAGTTGTGGTATCACAGACAGCGGTGGCAGACCGTGGTGTTGCGGGAAAGTAGGACCCAAATGCAGGACTGATGCAGATGAACAGTGAGTTTTATTAACAGTGAAACAACTACTATGTACATTCCCAGGCACTGTGGTCCCAGTGGTGATTCCTCCCCAGAATCCTCACACAGCACATACAGCACTTTAAAATAACATAGTTGACCAAAGTGCTTTCTAATAATAAAAAACCAGAGATAACAGTTAAAAAAATACATTAAACAGACAAAGAAATATATATAAAGAAAAGAAAAGAAAAAAAATCAGTATATCTTAAATATTAAGACATGAGTAAAATAAACAATAAAATATACAATGAATAAAATTAACAAAATAAATAGATTAAGAGCGACCAGTTACTGACTACAAGCTGACTCTGTGTCATGGCTACTGGACGGACTCACGCGCAGACAGTTCTTTCTTTGAGAACAAAAGGAGATTATTTATTTACAACAGGGATCACCTCAGTGCTATATATATATATATATATATATATATATATATATATATATATATATATATTTAAATATATATATATATATTTATTTATTCCAGGGAGGGAAGGGGGGGGGGAATCCATACAGCTCCTCCGCACACACGCACTCCTCTTCAGCCGCACTCGCTCCAAAACTCCACACACGCTGCCACACCCGGGCAGGTCCCGTGATTTGGTCCAGAAGATGGATATCTACACACAGAATTTCAACGTTAGTTCCACAGCAAAATACACACAGGGGATTCCTTTGATAATGCCGAGAGCACGAACTCAAGAGGCTCAACGTTCCAGCGGTGAGCTGCTCTGTGCCACTGCCTTAAATAGCAACTGGGGAAATCAGCCAGATCAGCAGCAGGTGGAGACAATCACACAGGTGCGTGGGCCAAGAGCGAGAGCCCGTAACGAGCTCCACCCAGGCAGAGAGGAGGAGGAGAGACAAAGAAAACAAAAACAAAAAAGAACAACAACAACAAAACGTGTAGCCAGCGTGAGCCAGCCAGAGAGACACAGGGACCGTGACACTCTGGTACTATTCCTAAAAAGCCTTGGGAAAAAAGGTGTGTTTTTAAAATGATTTGAACATTTCAAGTGTTGGGGCCAGCCTAATATGGAGGGTCAGCTTATTCCATATTTGTGGGCCACAACAGCGAACGCTCAGTCCCCCCGGTGTTTCAGTCTCGACATGAGGACAGCAAGGAGTGACTGGTCAGTTGATCTGAGAGACCTTCGTGGTATCGGTGTAGAAGGTCTGACAGATAAGGAGCCAGGCCATTTAAAACTTTAAAAGCAAACAATAAGATTTTAAAATTAATTCTAAAATGGACAGGCAACCAGTGTAAAGAGCAAAGAACTGGGGTAATGTGCTCACGTTTGCGTGTCTCTGTCAGCAGGCGAGCAGCAGCGTTCTGGACCATTTGCAGGCATGTTAGTGAGGCCGGATCAATACCAACATAAAGTCCATTACAATAATCACGGCGAGTGGTCACAAATGCATGTAAAACTCTCTCCAAGTCACAAAAAGAAAAAAAGGTTTGACTTTAGAGAGCTGCCTCAGCCGAAAAAAAGCTCACCGCTGTATTTACCTGTTTATCCATTTTAAGAGCTGTGTCGATTTTTATTCCAAGGTTGGTGACAATTGGTTTGACACAGGATGTGAGAGGACCCAAGTCAGATGGTGGGACACCAGGGCCACTCGGCCCAAATATAATGACCCCAGTCTTCTTTTCATTAAAATTTTAAAAATTCAGAGCCAGCCATGCTCTGATATCCTTAAGACATTCTTAAATAGGCCTGAGGGGGTTAGGGTCATAGTGTTTCAGGGGTAGATAAATTTGACAGTCGTCTGCATAAAAATGAAATGAGACTCTATATTTTTTTTAATAATATGGCCAAGGGGAAGTAAATAAATGCTAAAAAAAAGAAGAAAAAAAAGAAGAAGGGGCCCGAGGATGGATCCTTGAGGTACACCACATGGGAGGGGGGCGGCGAATGAATAAAATTTCCCAAGTGAGACAAAGAAACTTCTGTCAGACAGGTATGACTTGAACCACTCCAAGGCAGTGCCTCTAATTCCGACATGATGTTCTAGGTGGGAAATTAAAATGTTGTGATCAACTGTATCAAAAGCTGCTGTGAGATCCAAAAGCACAAATAAGACAGAATTCCCAGAGTCAGCAGTTAGTAAGATATCATTAAAAACTCTCAAAGTGCAGACTCTTTGCTGTGAAGTGCTTTAAAATCTGCTTGAAATACCTCAAAAATGTTTTGACTCGTTTAAAAAACAGTCCAAACGGTGAAAAAATTACAATTACTTCTTAATTGTTGTTCTTACTACTTGAGCTATTCCTGTTAAAAGTAGTTTTAAAACCTACTGCATCATAGAGTGCACTTTTTTTTTTTTTTTTTTACACAATGCTTGCATTTTGGTTTAGTTTTTGTCAAAGAGATAATAACACAGTGTAACATGTCATGTGTTGCTTTTTCATCTGAGGTTTTATTTAAATTATTTCAAAATCTGGTGAAGACTAGATGACTTTTTAACTTGTGTCCTGATGTGTAAAACTAGAACAGAAAGATGGCGTACTTTTTTTTTTTAAACGACTGCATTCTGGGGAGAGTTATGAACAGACTATGAAAAGATGTGGCA